>NC_137782.1:54064314-54729314 GCF_963455305.1 Plecotus auritus
TGTATCATTTTAAATTTGAGGCCTCTTGGTTCTTCTACCCTTGTCTTTGGATTTGATGCTCCCTCAATCTATTTAAAGTGGTAACATAAGATTTTTAGCCTTGCTTTTTATGACAGGCATAATAGCATGGTGTTGAGAGTGTAGACTTGGACTATGTCCAAATCCCAGTTTTCTCGTTTACCAGGAGTGTAATTTAGGCAACCTAATTAACTCTTCTATGATTCTATTTCCTTTTTTATCAGTAGAAATAAGAGGTATCTACTTTATAAGGTTCATATTTGTAAAGCACTTAAAAAAGGGCTGGTACACTCCATAAATATGAGCTTGTACTAGTATCACTCTTCTGGAAAAAGTCTATTTTTTAGACCTGCATCTTTCAGAGATCTGTTAGCTGTCTGGAATTCTGATGGTGCTCCTCCACCCAATCCTCTCTTCCATGTTGCTGCTGATACCCCCAGGTGGCATGTATCTATTATGGCTTAATCTTGATGGAACATTCAATAATGGGACATATTTCTTATCATCTAAAATCTTAGAAAATGGTTTCAGTTTCTCAGCAATGGGGGGAAAGAGTATCTGGGGTAAGTTTCACCATATGTATTTAATGTAAGAACAGTAGAACCCAGCTGGTATGGCTCAGTGGTTGAGTGTTGACCTATGAACCAAGAAGTCATGCTTCAATTCCCAGTCAGGGCACATGCCCAGGTTGTGGGCTCCATCCCTTGTGTGGGCATGCAGGAGGCAGCTGATTAATGATTCTCTCTCATCATTGATGTTTCTATCTCTCTCTCCTGCTCCTTCTCTTAAATCAATAAAAATATATTTAAAAAATAAATTAAATTAAAATTCAGAAAACAGTAGAACCCACATTTCACAATCCTCAGGCTGGCACTTTATCTCAATTATTCTGCTTCTCAGAGTTTTTATTAGTGTTTGTTCTTTGTGGGTAGCCACTATTATATTACCAAATGGGGATGAGAAATATAGCACCCCTGCATTGTTTTACTGAACATTTGTACAGATGAAAAAAGCAATCCTGATAATAAATCAAAGAAAATAGTAAAGCCTGGAAATGTCATAAAGAAACTAAATTTTTCTGAAGTAAATGTCAGTAACTCTGATTTCATTTCAAATCTTCAATTACTGTTCTGCTGTTTCATTTATGAGAAAATATATTTCAAAACTAGCTGATGATCCAATGGTAGATTTTTTCCATTCTGAATATCAACTCAGAAATACTCTTTTAATCAGGGAATGTGTCCAATTGACATCTGCAATGATCAGCATATATTTGGTCCTGTCCAACATGTCCACAAAGACATTTGGTCCAGAAAAAGTTGACCCTTTGAAACCAAGATGCGGCATAAGGTATACACCTGTACATGCTGCCTCTCACAACCACACCAAAACTACAACAGAAAGACAAAACATCTATCACCCAGAACCACAGGAAAGCTGGCTGAGTAGAAGTTCTACAACTAGAAGGAAAGAGAAAAGCACATTGAGATCAGGTAGGACGTGCACAGGCGCGGAAAAGCAGAGGTACAGAGGCACGTGAATCGGGCTGGCGACTGGGTGTGCTGTTTTTTTTCAATTGGAAGGGAGATACAAGCTCCTGACTGCTCTGAACTCATTTCCGGCGAGACTCTGGGGACCCAGACTCCTACAGGGAGAAGCTGGACTGTCTGCCATTGGGTCGGAAAGTGAGGGTGGCTTTCTTGCAGAGGTGCATGCAGGAATCATTGTTTACTGTGCTGGGGCACGGGACGCGGAGATGCAGAGACACCGAGATGGCTGACTGGCAGCCATCGCTGTTAACTGTGTCCCGGTAATTACCTGAGACCCCACCCCACCCAATTTACAAACCCACCAAACTGTGCACAGTGGCTTTTGCATATGAATGGCCTGCCCTTTCGCAGCTTAACCTAACAAACTGCAGCTGGGTCACACAGCTCCAAAACTTCCAAACCCCAAGCAAAGAGGGAAAATCTTCAGATCTCGCTGTAGCTCCTGCTGGGTGGCCTCAGACAGTAGCTGTCCTGCACCTCCTTGGAGATCCAGGAGCCAGTGTACCTAGTGGTCAGTGTGAGACGACACCAGATTTCAACTCCTCACATCCATAAGTGACACACTCAAGAGGCAGACTCAGTGAGCACCAAAGCCCCACTGAAGCAAGTCCTGAACCATAAGGGTGTCTCCAGCACAGCAGTTCTTCCATTATAGACACAGCGGGTCCTCACAGCCAATTGGCCTGGAGGTCAATTCCTCCCAGTGTACCAACAGCAATCAAGGCTTAACTACAACAAGACTTTGCACTCAGCCCACAAAGGGGTGCACCAAGAGTGTCCACCTCAGGTGATTGGGGAGGCTGAACCACTGGACCTTATAGGTCACCTACCACACAAAGCCACTCCATCAACACAGGGAAGCAGCCAAAACACGGAGACAAAGGAACATGTCACGAATGAAAGAAATGGAGGAAAGCAAACTACTGGATATAGGGTTCAAAACCACAGTTATAAGCTAACTCAAGAATCTTCTAGAAACCTCCGAGGAACTTAGTGAGACCTTTAAGGATCTTAATGAGAATGCCAAAAAAATGGAAAAGGTCCAGTCAGAAATTAAGCATACACTGTCTGAAATAAAGAATAATATACAGAAATTCAACAGTAGACCAAAGGACCCCAAGAATCAAACCAAAGATTTGAAATATGAGGAAGCAAAACACACCCAACCAGAAAAACAGAAAGAAAAAGGAATCCAAAAATATGAAGATAGGATAAGGAGCCTCTGGGACAACTTCAAGCATACTGACTGAAATAAAAAATAATATACAGAGATCTAACAGCAGACTAGAGGATCATAAGAATCAAGTCAAAGATTTGAATTACAAAGAAGCAAAAAACACCCAACTGGAAAAGAAAAAAGAATCTAAAAATATGAAGATAGTGTAAGGAGCCTCAGGGACAACTTCAAGCGTACCAACATCAGAATTATTGGGGTGCCAGAAGAAGAGAGAGAGCAAAATATTGAAAACCTATTAGAAGAAATAATGACAGAAAACTTTCCCTACCTGGTGAAAGAAATAGACTTACAAGTCCAGGAAGCACACAGAACCCCAAACAAGAGGAATCCAAAGAGGACCACACCAAGACACACCATAATTAAAATGCCAAGGGCAAAAGACAAAGAGAGAATCTTGAAAGCAGCAACAGAAAAACAGTTAGTTACCTACAAGGGAGTACCCATATAACTGTCAGCTGATTTCTCAATAGAAACTATGCAGGCCAGAAGGGAGTGGCAAGAAATACTCAAAGTGATGAACAGCAAGAACCTACAACCAAGATTACCCAGAAAAACTATCATTTAGAATTAAAGGTCAGATAAAGAGCTTCACAGACAAGAAAAAGCTAAAGGAGTTCATCACCACCAAACCAGGATTATATGAAATGCTGAGGGTATTCTTTAAGAAGAGGAAGAAGAAGAAAAAGATAAAGGTAAAAATTATGAACAACAAAGTGACAACAAATACATATCTATCAACAAGTGAATCTAAAAATCAAGTCAATAAAAAATTTGATAAACAGAATAAACTGGTGAATATAATAGAATCAGGGGCATAGAATGGGAGTGGACTGACAATTTTCAGGGGGAAAGAGGTGTGAGGGGTGTGGGAAGAGATTGGACAAAAATCTTACACCTATGGATGAGGACAGTGCCAGGGGGTAAGGGCATGGGGTGGGGGGGGCGCAATCGGGTGGAGGGGAGATATGGGGGAAAAAGAGGAACATCTGTAATAATCTGAACAATAAAGATTTATTAAAACACACGCACAAAGACATTTGGTCCATGTCAAAAGGTCCTTGTGTGAAAAGATAACCAGCAGAGTCATGAACAAGTGGTCACCCAGGTTCTTGGTGGTCACACTCAAATGTGGCCACCAGCTTCACAACTATACCTACAGAATCAAATCTGTATCACTGTAACTTTTCAGAAATGGAACAATATCAAGCCAATAATAAGGTTGATATATACAGTTGACCCTTGAACAATGAAGGGATTAGGTCACTGACCCCTGGTAGTTAAAAATCTGAGTATAACTTTTGACTGTACAAAAACTGAAACACAGTTGTCCCTCAGTATCCACAGGCAATTGGTTCAAGGACTTCTCGCAGATATCAAAATCTGTGGATGCTCAAATCCCTATATAAAATAGTATAGAGCAATGCATATAGTAGGTCTTCCACTCCTGCAATCCCCAACTGTGGGTGCCTGCCCCGGGGATTCATAGGGCCAAATGTATATTTATAGAAAAAAAATGAATGTATAAGTGGACCTTCTCAGTCCAATTCTATATTGTTCAAGGGTCAATTGTACTTGATAGCAATTTCTCATGAATTCCAAATAACCCTGCTGAACTTCATGATGAAAATAACATGAATCAATGTGAAATCTAAGATTCCTCATTAGTTACAAGGAAAATAACATCCATACAATTTGAACAAAGCTCAGTGTTGCATCCTGTAATTAATCATCAACCGAGTGTCTCCAAGGATGTTTTGGACAGGATCAAATGTCCTGTAAGTTCCTCAATAAGTATCAATATTTTTCATTCTCCTTTTATGTTATTCCTCTTAAAATTTTCACTTTTTACAATTATAGGACGCAGAAATACTTCTTAATCATCTTGAACATTTACCTTACCTAGATATCTATTATGGGCTAAATTATGACCCTCTCCCCAAAAGTCGTATGTTGAACCCTTAACCCCTAGTACCTCAGGCTATAACTATTTGAGGATAAGACTTTTGAAGAAGTAATTAAATTAATATGAGGCCTTTAGTCTTGGCCCAAATGCAATCTGACTGGTGTCCTAATAAGTAGAGGAAATTTAGACAGAGAGAGAGAGACAGGATCATGTGTGCACAGAAAGAAGACCAGGTAAAGAGGAGCAAGAGGCTGGCCATCTGCCCGGCAAAGAGAGAGGCCTTGGAGGAAACCAGTCTTGCTGACACCTTGATCTCTAGCTTCCAGCCTTGTTGATCATCTTCTTCTATTTGTAAGAAAACATATTTCTGTTGGTTGAGACATCAAGTCTGGGTATTCTGTTCGGCAGTTCTAGAAAAATAATACAGTACCCCATTCAGGAAATTGCCAGCTCTTGCCCCAGATTCAGCTGGTTGCCAGGTTCTATTTTAGTTCATATTAATTGGCCAAGCTTGACAATTTAGCTAGGCTGAACCTCCAAGTCCAAATAATCACACAGCAAGATACAAATGACTTCACTGTGTCAGATCAAGTAAACTTTATGAAGTTCATCTCCCATAGTCAACAAATCTTGAAGAATCAGTTGAAGACCCCGGTTAATTTAACTTTCTGATTGTTTGGTAGCAATCTAAAATTGCCATATTAATTTGAGTAGGCTGTGATTATGTTCCTCTGACCTTTAACACTATTTTTTCCAACTATGTTTTTACCTATTCCTCCAATATCTAGATGGGCATTTGAGAAATCTGCAATGAATCAAGGGACTTTTAGCCTAAATTGCTTCAAAAAAAACAATGGCAACTGAATTTGTTTTCTGCTGTCACCATGTACCACAACTTGGTGGCTTAAAACAACAAAAATTTACTTCCTTATAATACTTAAGGCTATAAGCCTGAAATCAAGGTGTGGGCAAGGTTATGCTCTCTCTGAAGGCTCTAGGAAAGAATCTGGCCTGTGCCTTTCCCCTAGCTCCCAGTCTTACTGGCAATCCTTGGCATGTACACACATCCTCCAGCCTCTGCCTCCATCATCACATGGCTCTACTTCTTTCTCTTTATCTCTTCTTCTCCCTTTTATGAGGATACCAGTCATACTGGATTCAGGCTTCTTCCTACTTGGTTGGGGTCTCATATTCACTAGTTATATTCACAACAACCTGATTTTCAAAAAAAGGTCAATTCTGAGGTTCCAGGAAAAACAAGAATCCAAAATAGCACCTAAAAAGATCAGATATCCATGCCAGATACTGACAAATAATTGACAAGGTACAGGATACATTCTCTTTGCAGTAGTGAAACAATTGTGGACTTGTTTCTCTAACTCTAAATGGAAACGGGACCATGAAAAGCTAAATAACAAAGACCAGAAATACATCAAGGCAGCACTTGGACTAAAAAAAATAGAAAAACAACAACAACAAAAAAAAAACTTGTTCAGGAAATAATTGTAGAAAGTTTTCTGCAGTATCTTTATTTTAAAAAAATCCTTTATACAACAAATTATAAAAGTTAGCCCTAGCTTAACTGTTTAGACTAATAAGAAAGGTTGCTTCTAAGGCATAATTACCTGCAGGTTTATGTAAATAAGTGGCAGAGCAAATCTCTGCTGACCTGTGGGTGACTTTCCCTGCATCAGAGCCCTGGAGCAACTCATTACATTTTCTGAAATCTAGGACTGTCCCTGAGACCTGCTAACCCATCCTTCCAACTGAGTTAAACTCAGAGCATGCTATCGGGAGAAGATATTTTTCTCTGAAAATGATTAAGCCAGTTCTAAATCGTGAGCATTAATCCTTATCAAAATCATTCACCTTGGGAAGTCATAATGCTTAAATGACTTCTAACTTTGAAACAACCTTCCCCTGAGCCAACAATACCTTAAGCAAACAGAGTCCAGGGCTCATAAAAGTACTGTCATCATGTCACTGGAAGTTTTGCAATGGCAGCTTAAAACAATAGCCAACTGTTCACTAAACCCTTCCTCTTTACACATACAAATAACTATCTCCACTTTCTGTTGCAGACTCTTCCCTGGCCAACTCCCAGTTTGAACCTAGATTTTTATTGCTTGATTTGCTTCTTTTTTAGTGTCCAGCCCCCTTCCATTCTATTACTATTTTCTACCCACCTTCTAATCCATTCTTTTGGATGATTTATATATTTAGCAATTATTCTTTTTGGGGTACTGATCTGGGCAGAATTAAATTAATATTATCTCATCAGGGTGAACTTGATACCAAAATAATTCTCTCTTGTATCACCACGTCATATAAATGGCCCTTACTATGCCTATCTCCTCATTCCTAGCGCTCCTCAACTCACTGAATGCTAACATATATTTCATCTGGTTAGCTGAAACCACCCTCCCACAGTGTCACCTGATGCTATAGAAGATTTTCTTTATTCACATCCCCACACTGTTTTCTGTTGGTTCTCCTGAGTTACTGATTTGCTCATCTGCTACTTACTCTCTCTTTCTCATGCTCTTAAGTAATGGCTCAAGTTACCTGTTAGCTCACTATATATTTATTGAACACTTTCAATGCATCATGTATTTTGCTGGATACTGGTGACAAAACAGAGTGAGCCTGACATTGTCCCTATTCTTCTGGAAATTAGACCTTCTAAGACCCTGAACACCTCCTAAATGCTGTGCTATAGCTTTGGTTATTCCCTATGAATTGATAATTTTTAGGTTAATATATTAATTAGTCTCACCCAACCCATTCTGCTCTATGCTCACACTCATTCCCACATATCCATGTCTGTCAATTCCACCTCCTAAATAACACTCGAACTTGCTTCCTCCTATTAAAAGTACAGATTAAATCTTACTTCAACTGTTTACTTACAAGCATCCATAATATGCATTTTTGTAACTGCGTTTTAACTAGTCTCTCATCTCTGGATTTAATCATTCTTAATGACTCCATATTGCCATCAGAATAAATTCTAAATTGTAAAAAGGACCTTAAAATATGAAACCAACGTACATCACTTATTACAAAACAAAAAAAAATAAATAAAAATAAACAAAAATCACCATACAAAAACTCAAAAGGTAAACTACAACCTGTGAGAAAATTTTTGTGACACATAAATGGGCAAAAGATTAACAATATTCAGAAACTATAAAGAACTGCATATTCACAAGGAAAAAAGTAACCTGACAGGAAATAAGAAAAACAATTGGCTAAAAATTTCCAAGAAGATTACCCTTGACCAATACCGTATGAATGAAAAGATGTTCAATCTCATTGGTAATTGAACATCTTTTCATTCATACGGTATTGGTAATGAGATTGAAACACATTAAAACCACAGAGATCCCATTTCACACTTACCATATGAGCAAAAAATTTAGGTTAATTAGAGCCAAGTACCATTTGCGTAAGAAGCAACATGCATCCTCACCACTGGGGGTGGGAGAGTGATTGACTTAACTACTTAGGAAAAAAAGTTTCCTAGCAAAGTTAACATGTGCATAACCTACTTCAACCCAACCAGCCACTCCATTCCATGCTCTAAACTCTTGCACATACATAAGAAGACCACATAGAAGCATTTTTCATAAAAAAAATGAAATAACCCAATGCCCACCACCTGTGAAATTGTGAAACTAAAGAAACTATGAAAGATGTAATATATCCTTACAAGAGAATTCTACACCTTATAGTATATCCTTACAAAGGAATTTCAAAAACGAATATTTTTCAATTAAAGCAAGTCACAAAAGACTACACATAGGATAATCCACTTATAGAATTTTAAAACCAGGCAAGTTTATGAGTATGCACTTGGGCGATTAATACAATATTTAGCATTCTGATGAACTCTGGGAGAGAGAGCTATCAGGAGGAGCAGATTTGGAATTTTAGGGTATGGTAACCTTTGTTCTATCATTATTTAAACCCTATGCACATGATTCAATTTAATTTCATATAATGATATATTTTGCAATGGGGAAAATTATCATCAGCATCTGTTCTCCACATATCCTGTCATCCTAAAATCCATAACCAAGAGTTTTCTGCCAATACCACAACACACACACACACACACACACACACACACACACACACACACCATGGTTTACTTCATTATGACACAATTTTTCATTATCCAATAAACTATTTAATTTTTGTACCTGCTACTCATTTTTCTTAGGATATCCCTTCATCCCTATTTGCTCACTGTTGGGGCAGTCAGTTTAAATGGACTAACTCTGTACAACTTTTCCAATCCCAGAAGGTACAGTCAGTCATTCCTCTTTGACCTCCCACCACACTCTTAGTTCTTTTGCTGCTTTCTCAAAATCACGTTAAAGTTACTCATGTGATTTTTTTCCCCTGTCCTGCCATATCATGAACAGAGATATTAACTCTCCTTTGTCTCTTTAAAATTCTCATTTCTATTCTGGCATTTGTAGGTGTCCGTCAAATTATTTTATTTGAATGAACATTACTGCAATATTGGAAATAGCATATTATCAAGTTCTTTGTTTCACAGTGATACAAAATTCACTTTTATTTACATGGAAAAGAAACTTGTAAAATACAAAAGCAGTGCATTTAGCACAATGGAAAAAATTACAAAAATTCAAATACAAGGACCAGAGTACTTGGCCAAACGAGAAAAAAAAAAAAAAAGGAGGCATGTTAAGAGACACATGATCATATCCTATGTAATAAAAGAGTAATATGCAAATTAACCATCACTCCGCTACACCCACAAGCCACGCCCACCAGCCAATAAGGAGCGAGTATGCAAATTAACCCAACCAAGATGGCTACAGCCACCAAGTGAGCAGGAGGCTTGGGTTTCCCCAGCAATGGAGGAAGCCAAGCTTTCCACACACGCTGACAGGCCCAGGCCTCCACTCAAGGCTATAAAGTTTCAATTATAGAAGATAAATAAGTCCCAACAAAAATGGTGGCAGCCACGGAGCTGGAGAGAGCAGAAGGCTTGAGTTGCCCCCGGCGATGGAGGAAGCCAAGCTCCCGCAGCCCTGGCCTGCCTTGGCCTCTACTCAAGGCTATAAAGTTTCAATTATAGAAGATAAATAAATCCCAGATACTAGGGCTTCCGCTTGGGTCGTCGGGGGGTGTGTCCGGCCTGAAAACCACCACAGGCCCCTCGCCCAGGCTGCCCCATGCCCCAAGGGAACCCCCACCCTGTTCCGGGACACCCTTCAGGGCAAACCAGCCGGCCTCCACCTGTGCAGCAGGCCTCTATCCTATCTAATAAAAGAGTAATGTGTAAATTGACCATCACTCCAACACACAAAATGGCTGCCCCCATGTGGACATAGATGGCCGCCACAAGATGGCCAGCAGGGGAGGGCAGTTGGGAGAGACCAGGCCTGCAAGGGAGGGCAGTTGGGGGTGATCAAGCCTGCAGGGGAGGGCAGTTAGGGGTGACCAGGCCAGCAGAGGAGAGAAGTTGGGGCCACCGGGCCTGCATGGAAGGGCAGTTGGGGGGGCCCAGGCCTGCAGGGGAGGGCAGTTAGGAGTGACCAGGCCTTCAGGGGAGGGCAGTTAGGGGCAATCAGGCTTGCAGGGGAGTGGTTAGGGGTGATCAGGCTGGCAGGCAGAAGTGGTTAGGGGCAATCAGGAAGGCAGGCAGGTGAGCAGTTGGGAGCCAGCAGTCCTGGATTGTGAGAGGGATATCCGACTGCCCATTTAGGCCGGATCCTACTGGGATCGGGCCTAAATGGGCAGTTGGACATCCCTCGAGGGGTCCCAGATTGGAGATGGTGCAGGCTAGCCTGGGACACCCCCCGCCCCGTTCACGAATTTCATGCACCGGGCCTCTAGTCTTATATAAAAGATAGTGGGAAAACTTGAAAAGGTCAGTAATTTGGTACTTCCAAGTGCACAATGTTTTCTTTAAAATGATGAGTCAAGACATATACTCAAAGATAACAAACTCTAGAACATTTTTTCATAAAGAATGAGACTTGAGTTGTTGAGTGCTAGAAATAGAAAAGAAAAACATAAAAAGAGTATGTTCCTGAGGAAGGCAGTGAGCAACATTGAGTGTGTACAGAGGATGTGAGTCCTCATCAGAAACTACAATTTACCCAAGACCAAGATTGCAAGTGTTTCCAAATCACAAAAGAGGGCAGGCATTTCAATGGGCACCCTATACACTTTAAGTGGAATGGTTGATGCTTAATTCATAAAAGTAAAAAGAGTCTTTCAATTTCATCACGTAGAACATTGAATAAGTTTTACATAATACAACACAAAAGGGGGAAACTGCCTAGTGGTTAGCTTGCATGTTATGATAGTATTCCAGCTCCTAATATTTAAACTACAATAGGATTTTCAAGTATTATATGCACTTAATTCAAAAGACTTGGTTTCAAGTGACTTAGCAACCTACCTTCAAAACCTGAAGTTTTGCTATAGTGCAGGATGTTTATTTGAATGCATAAAAGTGATTAGAAACCAGAAAGCCCAAGTAGTTCTGTACTGTAAATCTTAAAAGTTCTCATCACAAGAAAAAAAAATTGCAATTATTGTGTGGTGGTGGATGTTAACTAAACTTATTGTGGTAATCATTTTGCTGGTAATCATTTTCCAATACATACAAATATCAAATGATTTTATTGTATACCTAAAACTAATACAATGTTATATGTCAATTATATCTCAATTTTTAAAATCAAAATTTTAAAAGATATTTCAAAAGCAGTCAGTTTTATGAAATCATATGATTTTAAACAGAGATAACCTACCAATGATGAAATGAGACATATACATGTCTTTTAATCCATTACCTTGACCTCTACTCTTCCTCAACATGAATGACATGCTTCAGTATACTGAAGAGTAATAAAAAGGGAAACCATAAATGTGAGTATATTAGTCTCAACTGATTTTCCCAATGCATTCATTTTTCAGTGGTATCTTTTTTCTTTCATGGTATAGATTTTCAATGAATCAACATCAGGTAAAGGCTCTTGTTCATGACATAAACTGTGCATTTGGGGGACATATGGCATCAAAGAAAGTCTCATGAAGTGAGTGCTTGCTACTCTTTGGGATTTCAGTCAGTACACATTTAAAAAGCGTCTGTAGTTGAGAGCACTTTAACAGCCTCGCAGTGGAAGTTAACAGTGGCCAGAAGGGACTAGCTTTATTTTGCTTTTAAAAGCAGACATGAAAACATATCCACCAAAACTCGTGGACCATGTCTATAGAGCTGATAAGAGACTAGTTAAAAATTTTGTTTTACACCTTGTTGACAGGGCTGTCAGGGAATGTACCCAAGAAGGTATTCTCTTCTTCTTTTGTATTTTATTTTCTTATACTATGAGACCCATAAACAGCAACCCATTTTGATCCACTGAATTGTAGCCACCAGATTAATTTCTAACATTTTTACTGGAATGCCCAAGACAGCTGTGGCCATGAGTAATTGGTATAACTACTCATATAATCAAAACCTCCCAAAGGTACCCTAACATGATTCCTTAAGACCCGATATATAAAACAATCTGCCTTAGTTTTATATAGTGATGCACTGACATTTCATGCCAATGGGAGATTGGCTCCAATACAGATCACTTGGCACCAGAACTTGAAAAATTGTTCCATAATTACAGATAGCTTCCCAAACCCCACTGTGCCATAGACACATTAAAAGGATGACCCAAAGGCCAAGTAGAGTAGTATGACAAATGCTTACCTAGTATTGTATAACATCCAATGGAGTATTAGGCAATTATGATTTCTTGACAAATATTTAATGTTTTTGCATATATTTGAACTTAAGATAAAAAGTGCTATGACATGGCCTGGTGGCATTGCTCAGTGGTTGAGTATCACCTTGAACCAGGAGGTCAAGGTTCAATTCCCGGTCAGGGCATATGCCTGGGCTGCAGGCTCAATCCCTAGTGTAGGATTCTCTCTCATCAATGATTCTCTTTCACCATCTCACACCTGTCAGAATGGCTATCATCAACAAATCAACAAACGACGAGTGCTGGCAAGGATGAGGAGAAAAAGGAACCCTTGTGCACTGCTGGTGGGAATGCAGACTGGTGCAGCCACTGTGGAGAACAGTATGGAGTTTCCTCAAAACACAAAAAATGGAACTCCCATTTGACCCAGTGATCCCACTTCTAGGAATATATCCCAAGAAACTAGAAACACCAATTAGAAAGGATATATGCATCCCTATGTTCATAGCAGCACAATTTACAATAGCTAAGATTTGGAAACAGCCTAAGTGACGATCAGCAGATGAGTGGATTAAAAAACTGTGGTACATCTACACAATGGAATACTATGCTGCTGTAAAAAAGAAGGAGTTCTTACCATTTGCAGCAGCATGGATGGAACTGGAGAGCATTATGCTAAGTGAAATAAGCCAGTCACAGAAAGATAAATATCTGATGATCTCACTCCTTTATGGACTATAATGAACAACATAAACTGATGAACAAAAATAGATCCAGAGACAGAGGAACATCGATTGGACCATTAAACCTCAGAGGGAAGGTATGGGAGGGTTGGGGTAAGGGAGAGAGATCAACCAAAGGACTTGTATGCATGCATATAAGCCTAAACAATGGACACAGACAACAGGGGGGGTAAGGACATGAGTGGGGGATGGCGGGGTAATGGGGGAATAAGGACACATATGTAACACCATAATAAAGAAATTAAAAAAAAAAAAAGAAGAAAATGCCAGTAGCTAAACCTGGAGTTGTTACTATCTCAGGAAAAAAAATGATTCTCTCTCACCATTGGTGTTTCTATCTCTCTCTCCCTCTCCCTTCTTGTCTGAAATCAATAAAAATATTTTTAAATACTATAAAATGAAATATGCTGAAAACTTGTCACATGGCATCTTCATTGTAATTTATATATTGTGTTAGATTTGGTGATTTATTCTTATGCCTTGGCTTATTCTTAGATACTGGTTGAAGGATAAAGAGTCTATCTTGTTATTTCATTACACATTGTTATTTTCTGCTTTGGTAAAAAAAAAATGTGGGCACTTAAATTCATATTCACTTGCAATATAACTGAGTCAATCCCATAGATATGCAGATTATCTCAAAGATATATTTCAAAGATATATACTAGAAGTACTTTATAAGATGTGATGATAAAAAATAGTAAAATATTATTCTTATCAAGATAGTGTCACCTTGTTATATGAGAAATTTGGAAATTGTTTTCTTTTCTACCTCTGTAGTGTCATAGATCTATATCACAAGTTGTAATGCAAGGAATTTTTACTAAATTTATTTGAGGAATTTGGCTTATTTTTTCTGAACTTCAAATATTCAGTAGTAGTTTCACAATAATTAGCATTCTGCATTGCCTGACCTCTACTTTTGAAAAGGTAAGAGTAGTAGTACCTTTCCCTATTCTTCCCAGTAAATACAACTGAAAACTCTGGACATTTTACATATATAGTAAACATAAAAATACTCTGAAAGGTGGAGAGAAGTCAGACCGGCCAGGGACCTTTGGTCCCAAGAAATGACACAGTGGTGAAATCCCTGGATGGATGGTTGTTTGTTTGTTTGTTTGTCTCATTGCCAGGAGCCAGTTCCAGCATGTCATAATTGCAAGAATTTCATCAAAAGGTTGATGGAACTTGGGGACTCAACATGGGCTGAGTCACATATGTTATCACCTATTGGAATGGCTAAAAGGCATTTCCCCCAAACCTGAATAGGATGATTGTTTGCTGCCAGACAGCTCAGGGCTTCTTAATCGACATGTTATTGCCTCTTGTTGGCCAAACACCTGAACAGCCAAAGGCTATTCCCCAATCTGACAATGCTACCGTACCTTACCTTTGAAGTGTATATATCCACCTTGCCTTCGGACAGTGGTCGGCAAAATCATTAGTCAACAGAGCCAAATATCAACAGTACAACGATTGAAATTTCTTTTGAGAGCCAAATTTTTTAAACTTAAACTTCTTCTAATGCCACTTCTTCAAAATAGACTCACCCAGGCCGTGGTATTATGTGGAAGAGCCACACTCAAGGGGCCAAAGAGCTGCATGTGGCTTGCGAGCCACAGTTTGCCGACCACTGCCTCAGGACAATTTGTGTTAATAAAAAGCAAGGGGTCCTGAGACAAGAACAAAGAATATGGCTTCTGAGGAGGAAGGAAGATGGCTGCTGACGGGAAGGTAGACTGCAAGATACTGTGTGAGTGAGAGAACGAAGGGAGAGTGTATGGTCCCATGGGAGTGTTCGTTTGTGAGTTGAGGGACAGCTACACTCCAGGGGACTGTGGGGGATTGCCCGACAGGGTTTCCCTGACCGCAGCCTCCACTGCTGCTGGGATCCCTCTCAGAGCAACCTGCTCTGATGCGGAGACCGCACCATCTTGAAAGGGAGCGTGGATGTTGTCGGAAGCCTGAAAATCCCGGGAATATACAACAACAGCACCCAGCAAACAGCTGCGAACTCGGGAACACTGGTCCCTAGGTGGCATGAGCAGGCGGATTCGGAGGAGCTCTGCACCTCCTCACGGAAAGGTCAGATTTTGCCTGGGATAAGGTGAGGTCTATGGTCTGGGCAGGAGAGAGAAACATGCACAGCGGGAGCTGGAGGATCCGGGGAAGTCTGCACCCAGAAAAGTTTGTGGTTGTTGGGGCTGGCGTGACCCGAAAATGTGGAAGGGGATCCACAGGGCTGCTAACAGAAGGGAACTCTAAAAAGCAACCCATAGCTGAATTGGGCGCAAAAGGGCAGCCTAAAAATTTTAACAGTGTGCCAGCTGCTTAGACCCAAGGGGAAAAAAGACTGCACAGACTTGTGCTGCAGCACCGGAGGTTGTGCACTTACTCTGGCTCTTTATTTTCTCTCTCTTTTTTTTTTTCCTCTTTAAATTCTTACTTTTGATTACTAAGCCCAATACATAGGATCACCCAACTGGGTACACTCTGAGAGACTGCAGGGGAAAGTTGTTTTTGTGGAACCTGGGGATCAGAGCGGGGAATAACAATCAGAGAACCAGCTTTGAGGCAGGCAATTCCCCCAAACCAGTATTAAGTGCCACAGGGAAAACAAAATCTAAACACTAGCTAGAGAAGACCTATAGACCCGGAGGTCAGTCCAGAAACACTGCCATCCAGGGGTTGAATCACAAATTGACGCTTGTGTAAACACAAATAAAGGAGTATAAGAAACAAAAAAGTACTGCCTGCTTGAAAAACAGGACTGTGGCTTACAACACTGAGGAGCAGAGGAACGCAGGGAACTTCAATACTGTCCTGACTAGGAAACAGGCAAGCCAAACAGAACAGTAGAGGAACTGAATGACCTACACTACTGAACATTTTTTTTTCATCTTTCACTTAAGAAACTAAATTTTTTCCCCCTAACTTGATTTTACCTTTTTAATTATTACATTTTTATTTTTAATCAGTATTATTACTATTTTACCTTTTTTTTTAAGTGTCATTTTATTTTAGGATTAGTGTTCTACATTCTATTCTCATCTTTCCTTTAGCATCATATTACTCTATCTCAACTTTACCTTTATGCCAACACTCTCTTCCTCACTTTTCCCCTTTTGTTGTCCTGTTTCTCTTACCCTATTCCTGCTTTAGGTTTTCCCTATTCATTCTTTTTATCCCCTGTTAAAATTTCACCCTACTAATATATCTAATTTCCAATCCCCTGATCTAAGTCCATACACACCTCTCTTCTCTTTCTTCACTATCCCAATTTTTTTTTCTCTCTGTCCTATTGTTGTTGTTTGCTTGATTGTTGATTATATTGTTTTTTTATGCTTGTTTGTGAGATTGTTTTGCTTTTTCTTTTTGTTTTTTTATTTTGTTTTTGTTAGATTTTGCTTCTGTTTTCCCTCATTTTGCTTGATATTAGTTGTTCTTTGTAGTTTGCATTCATCTCTAGATATTTGTTGCTGGCATTTGTAGGGATTAGTGGCTGTTCTATTGAAGTTTTCTCCCCATATAAATAGTTCTTTCCCCTCTTCTTTTTTATTCTTTCTTTTCTCTCTTACTTTTTTTTTTCCTTTTCCCAATCACACCTTTTTTTTTCTCTTCTTCTTTCTTTCTTATCCCGTAATTCTCTTTTCTCAGGTGGTCACCTTTATTTGGGGTTATTAGTATCATGAATACATTTGTGTTCAGTGCCTTGTGCGTTGTGCCTTGTTGTATTGTATTTGTTGCCTTTAAATGAATGCAGGAGAGAGAGAACTACATAACCAGACACCCAGAGAAGAGAGATCATGGGGAGACAAAGAAACAGCCCACATATGAAAGAAAAGCAGGCATTATCAGAAAAGGAAGGAAATAAAATGGAGGAAAGCAACCTGTCAGAAAAAGAATTCAGAGAACTGGTCATAAGGTGGATGAAAAGAATGGAAGACAAATTCAACAATATGTGTAAGAACCAAGAGGAAATGAAGAAGAACCAAGAAGAAATGAAAAATAACATTGCTGCTATAAAGAACTCAAGAAAAAGCATCAACAGTAGACTAGAAGAAGCAAAGGACTGCATCAGTGAGCTAGAAGACAAGGTAGGAAGTGAACTTGCAGAGAGAGAGACTAAAAAAGCAATCCCATTTACCATCACACCAAAAAAATTAAGATACCTAGGAATAAACTTAACTAAGGAGGTAAAAGACCTATACGTGGAAAACTATAGGAAACTGAAAAAAGAGATAGAGGAAGACATAAACAGATGGAAGAACATACTGTGTTTATGGATTGGTAGAATCAACACCTTCAAAATGTCCATACTACCCAAAGCAATCTATAGATTCAATGCACTCCCCATTAAAATACCAATGATATATTTCACAGACCTAGAAAGAACTCTCCAAAAATTCATCTGGAATAAAAAAAGACCCCAAATAGCCACAGCAATCCTGAGAAAGAAGAACAAAGTAGGTGGGATCTCAATACCAGATTTCAAGCTATATTACAAAGCCACTGTTCTCAAAACAGCCTGGTACTGGCACAAGAACAGACATATAGACCAATGGAATAGAATAGAGAACCCAGATATTGACCCAAACCAATATGCGCAATTAATATTTGACAAAGGAGGCATGAACATACAATAGAGTCAAGACAGTCTCTTCAATAAAGGGTGTTGGGAAAATTGGAGAAACATGCAAAAAAATGAAACTAGACCACCAACTTACACCATACACAAAAATAAACTCAAAATAGATACAGGACTTAAACATAAGACAGGAAACTATAAAAATACCAGAGGAATCCACAGGCAGCAAAATCTCAGACATATGCCGAAGCAATTTCTTCACCGATACCGCTCCTAGGGCAATGGAAACTAAAGAGAAAATAAACAAATGGGACTATATCAAAATAAAAAGCTTTTGTACAGCAAAAGAAAACATCAACAAAACAACAAGAAAGCCCACTGTATGGGAGAACATATTTGCAAATGTTATCACTGATAAAGGTTTATTCTCCAACATCTACAGGGAACTCATACAACTTAATAAAAGGAAGATAAGTGATTCAATAAAAAAAAGTGGGCAATGGACCTAAATAGAATCTTTTCAAAAGAAGACAGAAGGAAGGCCAAGAGACATATGAAAACATGCTCCAAGTCACTAATTATCCGAGAGATGCAAATCAAAACAACAATGCGGTACCATCTCACACATGTCAGAATGGCTATCATCAATAAATCAACAAATTACAAGTGCTGGCGAGGATGAGGAGAAAAAGGAACCCTCGTGCACTGCTGGTGGGAAGGCAGACTGGTGGAGAACAGTATGGAGTTTCCTCAAAAAACTAAAAATGGAACTCCCATTTGACCCAGTAATCCCACTTCTAGGAATATTTCCCAAAAAAAACTAGAAACACCAATCAGAAAGGATATATGCACTCCTATGTTCATAGCAGCACAATTCACCATAGCTAAGATTTGGAAACAGCCCTAATGCCCATCAGCAGATGAGTGGATTAGAAAACTATGTTACATCTACACAATGGAATACTATGCTGCTATTAAAAAAAAAAAGAATTCTTACCATTTGCAGCAGCATGGATGGTCCTGGAGAGCATTATGTTAAGTGAATAAGCCAGGCAATGAAAGAAAAATACCACATGATCTCACTCATTTATGGAAAATAAAGAACATTATAACTTGATGAACAACAAGATAGATGCAGTAGCAGTAAAGCATTGAACAGACTGTCAAATTACAGCGGGAAGGTTGGGGAGTGTTGGGGAGGGGGTGAAGGAGATCAACCGAAGGACTTGTATGCATGTATATAAGCACAACCAATGGACTCAAGACACAGTGGCCGGGGGTGGGGGGGATTAGGGCATGTGACAGGGGGTAGGGAAGGCTGGGGGAAGGTCAATGGGGGAAAAAAAGGAGATATATGTACTACTACATGTAATACTTTAAACAATAAAATAAAATTTAAAGAAAAGAACTTGGCTTCTTCAGCCAGGCTCCTCTGACCCCCAATGCCTTTCAAAATTATCTTTCATCTTTGGACTCCTACTTAATCTACGCATGGCCTTTTTCCAGATTGCTGAACCCTTCTTAATGCTGCAACAAGAACCCTGGCATCTCATCTATTCAGATTTGGAGCTAGAAAAGACAGCAATCCAGAAGCATCACTGAACTTAGATATTTCAAAAACCCACCAAAAGCCTGCTCTCTCAAGCCCAAGTACCAAGAAAGGGGCAGCCTAGCAAGCAAGAAAACATTTAGACAATCACCCCACACCTACTTCCAACCAGCAATAACAACTAATGAGAAACCATCCTCTTCCTCACTATGGGATGGTGTCAAGGAAGCCTAGTGGAGAGACAAGACTTTTACCACCACCCAGAGCTAATGAGGGCCGTCCCTCTCCACATCCCCTCCATTGCAACACCATAACAAGGCATCCTTGTCAGCTCCCAACCAGGGTGATATCAGCTGAGGCCCAGTGAAGACCTAGAACTCCCAGGCCTGTCCAGCAACAATGAAGAAACCTGACTTTCATCTCACCCCAAACTGTTCATGCCAATGGAAGCCAAGTGAAGAATCTGGATGTCTACTCCCACCTAGCAATAATGAGGCTGTGACTGCCCCCTTCCCCACTCACTCACTCCCTGCTGGAGTGGTGTCAAAGGAAGCCAGGTGAAACAGAAGATGTAAATAAGACCCAAAGTTCCATAGCATAATATCCCAAATGTTTAATTTTTTTTATTTTTTTAATTATATTTTTTATTTTTTTTTAATAAATCTTTATTCAGATTATTACAATTGTTTCTCCAATTTCCCCCCATAGCTCCCCTCCACCCGGTTCCCACCCCACCTTCTGCCCTTACCTCCCCCACACTGTCCTCATCCATAGGTGTATGATTTTTGTCCAGTCTCCTCCTGAACCCTCCATACCCCTTTCCCCCTGAGCATTATCAGTCCACTCCCTTTCTATGCCCCTGATTCTATTATATTCACCAGATTATTCTGTTCCTCAGGTTTTTAATTCACTTGATTTTTAGGTTCACTTGTTGATAGATATGTATTTGTTGTTCATAATTTTTATCTTTACTTTTTTCTTCTTCCTCTTCTTTAAGAATACCTTTCAGCATTTCATATAATACTGGTTTGGTGGTGATGAACTCCTTTAGCTTTTTCTTATCTGTGAAGCTCTTTATCTGCCCTTCAATTCTGAATGATAGCTTTGCTGGGTAGAGTAATCTTGGTTGTAGGTTCTTGCTATTCATCACTTTGAATATTTCTTGCCACTCCCATCTGGCCTGCATAGTTTCTGTTGAAAAATCAGCTGACAATCATATGGGTGCTCCCTTGTAGGTAATTAACTGTTTTTCTCTTGCTGCTTCTAATATTCTCTCTTTGTCTTTTGCTCTTGGCATTTTAATTATGATGTGTCTTGGTGTGGTCCTCTTTGGATTCCTTTTGTTTGGGGTTCTGTGCACGTCCTGGACTTGTAAGTCTATTTCTTTCACCAGGTGGGGGAAGTTTTCAGTCATTATTTCTTCAAATAGGTTTTCAATATCTTGCTCTCTCTCTTCTTCTGGCACCCCCGTAATTCTGATGTTGGTATGCTTGAAGTTGTCCCAGAGGCTTCTTACACTATCTTCAACTTTTTGGATTTTTTTTTTCTTTTTGCTTTTTCAGTTGAGTGTTTTTTGCTTCTTTGAATTTAAATTCTTTGACTTGATTCTTGTGTTCCTCAGGTCTGTTGTTGGGTTTCTGTATAATATTTTTTATTTCAGTCAGTGTATGTTTAATTTCTAGTTGGTCCTTTTTCATATCTTCGAGGGTCTCGTTATATTTATCGGCCTTTTCTAGGATATTCTTGAAAAGCCTTATAACCGTGGTTTTGAATTCTATATCCAGTCGTTTGTTTTCCTCCATTTCTTTCGTTTGTGATCTGTTTCTTTGATGCCGCATTTTCGCTGCTTCCCTGAGTTGGTAGGGTAGATTTGTGTGCTAGGTTTCCTATATGGCCCAGTGGGTCGGCCTCCCCAGTTAACCTGAGGTGGATACTCTTGGTGCACCCCTTTGTGGACTGTGTGTACAGCCTTGTTGTAGTTAAGTCTTGATTGTTGTTGGTATCACTGGGAGGAATTGACCTCCAGGCCAGTTGGCTGTAAGGATCAGCTGTGTCTACGCTGGGAGAAGTTCAGTGCTGGAGACAGCCTTATAGGATTAGACTTGCCAAATTGCAATAGCCTCTGTGCTCAGCTTGGATGGGGTGGAGTCTCAGGGCAGAGCAGACAGTCTTGACTTCCAGTCAGCCTTGCCCTTGTGCGCGCGCGGGCCTCCAGACCTCTGCCTTCCCCGGCTCCCGAGTCTCCGCCCAAGAGTCCAGATTCCCCCCACAAGAGTGTGGGTCCCCAGGGGCTCGCCTGGAACTGGGGTTCAGTGTGGTCAGAACTGGGGCTCAGTGCAGTCAGGAGCTTCTGACTCCCTTCCACTAGGGAAAGCCTGTGGCAACCTCCGCAGCCTTTGTGCGCACTGGCGTGCACACCTCCAGACCCCTGCCTTCCCCGGTTCTCCGAGTCTCCAGGTGCCTTTCTCTCTATCTGACAGTCCAGACTCCCCCTGTATGAGCCTGGGTCCATGGGATTTCGCCCGGGACTGGGATTCAGTGCAGTCAGAACTGGGGTTCAGTGAGGTCGGGGGCTTCCTTCCCCCTTCCGCCAGAGAAAGTCAGCCAGGCTCTCAGCCGCCCTTCCTCTCTGCGCGCACAAAGACCCTTTGCCGTACCTCCAATTCTCTGTGAGCTTTTCTCTTTCCTTCTAGTTGTAGAATTTCCACTCAGCCAGTTTTCCTGTAGTTCTGGATGGTGTCCGTTCTGTCTTTTAGTTGTAGTTTTGAAATTGTGCAAGGCAGCAGTTTAGGTGTTTACCTATGCCGCCATCTTGGTTTCTCCAGGCTCCATTGCCAAATGTTTAATTTTTATTTCAAGTATCACTTGTCATATGAAGAACCAGGAAAATCACAACTTAAATGAGCAAGAGACAATAAAAAAAAAATGCCAACACCAAGATGAAGATGTTAAAATTATCTGATAAATAATGCAAAGCAACTATTTTAAAAATGCTTCAAAGACCAATTGCAAGTGAAAAAAAGAATGAAGATACAACATGATGTGTGTCTTATGGAATTCTGCTAATTGGACAAATTATAGAGAAACTTTCTTTGACAGAATAACATGTGGCAGGGCACGAAGGTGATAAAATCACTGCAGTATTTTTAGAGCCACAAATGACAAGGTAGTGTGATGAAAACATAGGGAGCATCAGAGTCAGGGGAAAGGTTGGAGATGAGAATAAAAATATGGGTTGTAGACACTTATGCACTGAAGGGGCTACGAGGAGCAATTCCAAGGGTTCTTTCTCCAGGTGTAGAAAAGGTCGGTCATTCATGACAGTATAAACTACCTGTTTCTCTGCAACCTGTGAGCTAAGACTAGTTTATATGCTTTTAGAGGGGTTTTAAAAATGAGAAGAAGAATATTGTAATATTCATGTCAGATGAAATTATATGAAATTCACATTTTAGAATCCATAATTAAATGTTTATTGGAACACAGACACTCCCATTTGTTTGCATATTGTCCATATCTGCTTTCATGTTACAAGGGCAGAGTGGAACAGGTTAGACAGAGGCTGTATGGCCACGAAGTCTAAGTCAGCTACCATTTGGCCTGGATAAAAGATGTGAGACAAAGAGACTGAAATCATGAGGACATCTGAAAGAGAGCTACTGCAATGGCCCAGGCAGTGAGAACCTGCACCAGGGCACGTGACAAGGGGAGGAAATACATATGTGAGAGACTTCTAAGTAGCATGATCACCAAGATTTCTTGACAAATTGGTTAAAAGAGATGAGGAAAAGAGATGAATCAAGGACAACAACAAGATGTACAGATAGAGATTGTACAGACAACAAATGTGGAGATGGCAGTGGCACTATCTCAAGTAAAGATAGCAGGAAGAAGGACAAGAAAAAGAAGATAATAAATTAATTTTATACATGTTAAGTATGGAGTTTCAGTAGAGGCATCTTTCCTTGCTTTTTTTTTTTCTTTCCCTATCCAGTAAATCAGGAATGGTCTACCATATCTGTCTATCCCTGCATGCTACTCCCTCAATTATAAAATTTGTCACCTGCAGACTGGGCTCTGCCAGGCCTGTACAGTGCCTCAACCAAGGGACCTATGTGGTTCTAAAAATACTGCAAAAAGGGTTCCTTTCCTACCTGGAGTCTGCTTCCCCCTAAACTGAGGTGCCTGTGTGCACAGAAAGCCACAGCTTGTCCTGAGGTCCTTCTGCTATCGTCTGGCTTCAAGTGACTGGTTTTTAGGACCCACGCTATGAAGCTGCAGGATGTGTTCTCTTCACACAAGGCCCTGCTTCCGAGTTGTGTCACACCTGGGGCCCTGCATTTCCCTGGAACCCCAATTCTTCTGCCAGTTGACATAAAACACCAAGAATGCTCTATATAACACAGCCTTCTATTGCAACTTGAAATCCTCATTGACAGATGCCTTTTTATTTAATGACACTACTTTTTCCATGTTTTGCTCAATTGTTCATAATGGATAACGATTTTTACACTGGTTATTATAGGTAAGTACACTTACATTTTCATTTGATTATGTGGCTCAGGAACCACTATTCCAAGAAACCTTTCTGGCGCCAGCCTCGTCTCCCCAGCTCAGTTCCATGTGCCACCTCCGTGCTCCCATAGTTCTTAGTGCTCTTCACTCTCAATGTAGTTCTCTTTACTTGTCTGTCTCTCCCACTAGACTGAGCACCCCTTTAGAACAAAGATAAATTCTTTTCTTTCCTCAGCACCTAACAGTTACTGACAAATTGGCACTTTCCATTTTTTTCTTGAGTCAATAACAACAATCATAGCTAATATTTACTGAGTGCTTACTATGGACACAACACTGTGCTAAGTGCTTTGCATGCATCTACTCCTTCAATTCTAACAACAACCTCATGATATAGGTACATTTATTATTTTCATTTTACATTTCAGACTTTATATATTGGGAAACTGAGGCTCTAGAGCTTGCATTCTTAAATAGTATGCCAGAATTCTCTTTTGTTATGCCTCTCTGATTAAGAAATGGATGGATGGGTGGATGAATGGATGGATGGATGGATGGATGGATGGATGGATGGATGGATGGACAAATAAATAAACATGTATTACAGAATAGTAATAATACATGTGAAAGTTATGTTATATGGATGAGATATACAACAATAAAAACGTGTACTCTTCTCGATGCATTTACCTTATAGTAGGAAACATGAAATGGATGTAAAAACTATAATTCAAGCCCTAACCAGTTTGGCTCAGTAGATAGAGCATTGGCCTGCGGACTGAAAGGTCTCAGGTTCGATTCTGGTCAAAGGCATGTACCTTGGTTGTGGGCACATCCCCAGTAGGAGCTATGCAAAAGACAGCTGACCGATGTTTCTCTCTCATCAGTGTTTCTAACTCTCTATCTCCCTTCCTCTCTGTAAAAAATCAATAAAAATAAAAAATAAATGTTTAAAAAACAACAACTGTAATTCAAGTTAGAAAGTGATAAAGTGCATTAGAGAGGTACGTTAGAGTGAAGCTGCTTCCAACAAGGACATGAACTCAGTGTACCCTATCAACTGGGTATATGCTGAAGATAAAACGTGACAAGTTATTTCAAACTCTTGATATTAAAAACAAGACAAAATCACTATTTTTAAATGGCCCGAACACAATTTATTTCCTGCTATTTCTAAGGTCGGAAAAGCCAATTTCCCATTTGTTCCCAAGGGATCACTTTAGTTAGTACTTTCAACTTTGTAGCTATATGTCCTCCTTCTCTACAATTTTAAGGCAGCCCTAAACACAGGTAAAATAATCCAAAGCTTCAGATAGATATGCTAATTACTCTGAATAGTAATGTTTCTCTTCATTGTGCAAATTAGTGGGAATGGAGACAGCAGCAGATTTCTGAGAGATTATGACAATTGATTGGTTGTTTTTTTTGTTTGTATATTGGTTTATCAAGGAAGAAGGGTTATTGGGCTTGGGCTTTGAGAACCAAGGGCAAGATTGACAGGGATTTCCATAGGGTAAAGAAGAGTGGGTCTCAGAGACACTAAGTCAGTGGACGATGAACACGAAGAGATTGTGGTGAACACCCTGTGACGGGCATAGCTGATGGGCTCCAGGAGCATGTTATCTGACATCTAATTTAAATATCCTTCTTCTGCAAAGTGTTCCGGTCATTAACACTTGCTCATTCTCCACAGCCTCTAGTTGGGTAGCAAGTGACCCTGGGCCAGTGTTGAGAGGACTGCTACAGAGCAATGTGGAGAAGCAGGCCAGCAAAGGACAAGCCACAGCCAGGACCAAAGGCCCTCCCGCAGGGCCCACTGAGTAATAGAGATGAGTTGAACCTCTTATTCCTGCAGGGTTGCTCTGGCTATTACATTTGCACATTAAAGAAAAGGATGGCCCCATTGGGCTGGAAAACCTTGAAACACTGCAGTTCCCAGAAATGAATATGATGTGCTCTCTGCTCTCGAAGGACTCACTGTCATAGGCCTTGGTAAGTGAGCAGAGTTCTAATTCATTCTAGGCAGGTGGGAAAGTATGAGCAAAGGTGAGAAAGCAGAAAATCCCAGAGGAGGAGCAGGGTTTTGTTTTGCTTTGTTTTGTTTCAATTGGGAGAAGAAAAGGATTTTCTCTGTTCCAAAAACCTTATTTAAAATGTACTTTGGAACCAAATCCATTTATAAGCTGGGGACTTGCTACATCAATTAGAAAAACAAAATGTACTAAGTCATCACAGATGCATGGCCAGATACTTCAGAAATGAAAACATGAACAATTATTTTCAATTCCTAATATGCAATCAAGAATGAGGTAGCATATTTTAATTCCACAAATACCATCCTTGTCAAGCACCATTTATAGTCTTAATCTAGAAGTATATTTTAAAATGTTTAACTACAAATATCTTGTTTAATTGATTCATATGATTATAGCTAATCTTGTCTTTTAATTAATCTGCAAGTTTTCAGACTCTTCTAATGCTAACATTTGCCTAAAAGCAATCAGATCATAAGTATGATAATAACAAATATCTTGTATTTACAAAAGTATAACTTTTAACAATTTTTAAAGCATTTGCAAAGATATGGTTCTTATTCAAAGATCTTTCTTGTTATATCCTCTCAAAATCCTTATAAAATAGGCTGGACAAGAGACAACTCAATTTTTCAAAAGAGGGGAGTAAGGCACGCAAATTAAAAGATTGGCTCATGACTCCAAAACCACCTACTGGTTTCATCTCCCAGCTCCTAATCCACAGCTTTTGCTCATGTCTAAAAATGCTTCTTTTGTGTTTATCATAACTCGAGAAACCCCTACTTTTAAAAAACCTCTAATAAATAACCAGATCACCTGAATTATGAAATTGAATTAACTATATTTTTTAAAAATCAAACTTGTCTGTGGCAATGTTCACCTATCAATTCAAGCATTGTAATAATTTCAGGAGGCAAGCAGAGATCGGGGACAGACACATTAATAAGCTGGAAAAATCAATCTGTTGATATCTAGCAAATATTTACTTAAATTCCGAATTCAGTATTGTTTGGCATGCTTTGTTAGTTACATGTAGGAGGAGAAACCATCCATTTTAAAACATTGCCTTTAGCCAAGGAAGAATGTCAGCCATGATTTTTTTCCCCGTTATATTGTATCACAGGTGAAAGCAATATCTCCAGAGGCTAATCATAAAGAAGAAAAAATGTGGACTTAAATTGATTTAACAAAGGAAATGAATGTAATTATGATGATACGAGCACCCCACCATTGGGAAGAAAATTGTCAGATAAATTTTCTCACCAGAATGCAGTTTCATGCTTGAGGTAACACGACCTATACTAATTGGGACCACTGTTCCCCAGCAAGGAAATACGGCTACATTTCTTAAATGAGGAAACTATGTCAAATACAGGGAGTAAATAAATACAAAAGATGAAAAACCACAGTTGTAGAGAACACAGGTAAGTATGCAGAGGATTATGTCTATTTAGAAATAGCCATTTTTAAATTGAGAATAGTCTTGACACAGTGGTAAACTTTAGAAAGAGAATAAACTGTATTACATTTGTTTCTTAAAAGTCAACAGTCTCTTTGGAGAGACAACAGAACTAGGCTCCAACACAGAATAAGATAACAAATAAAACACTGTAAACTTTCTTATTTACAGACTGCACAGCCCTCACAGGCAGGGTCCACACCCATCCAGCTCTGTACCACCAACGCCTGAGTTGGATATCTATTCCGCACCTGGTAAATAATTTTGGATGCATAATAAAGTGCTCTGGTTTAAATGAATTACCTGACTCACTAAAATTTATATTACAAATACTATGTGGATTATGCCAAATTTTAAAGAATTGGGATACACAAAATTACATTTAGCCCCAAAGCATTTCTGATCTTTTTTTATATATATCACTTGAAACATTCATAAAAATTCTCAGTCACTCGGTGCCTCGGAGAGGCTTTTAGGGACAGCATATTTGTATAGCGCTGAAATATTTTTGAATGTTTGGACCATCTACAATTCAATAAGTTCTTGGGCTAGATTATTAAGTTATCTCAAAGTTACAGTTTATCTATAAGCCAACTTACATTTGGATAAATTGTTGGCTAGAGCATCATTTCTGAACAAGGAGTGATTTATATTTGATATCTGAGTTCACTCACTTTACTCTCTTTTAGGTTAGTCGACGTTATTTTCTTACATAAGAAGAACTTACCCAGAGTTGTTTGTTCCCTTAATGCAGTGGTCGGCAAATGAGTTTGCCGCAAACCGCGGCTTGAGAGCCGCATGTGGCTCGCGAGCCGCAGTTTGCCGACCACTGCCTTAATGGATATGATTTTGTTGAGCCTATTTTATGCACTAGAGGTATAGAAATGAACCAAATAGACAATACCCCTGCCTTTACTGAGTTTACTTTCTACTTTTAAAAATATATAAATAAATAAGTACATAAATAAATCAATCATGAAAATATGTAGTTTTCCAGGGAATGATAAAGGCTGTAAAACAATAAAGTGAAGTTGGGAGGGATAGAGTGTATGGAGGGGGAAAGTGTAATTCTAAATAAGACACTCAGAGAAGGCTTCTCTGGTACTATCTGGGCTCTGACCCCTCGGAGGTGAGGCGGGTGACCATGTAACAGCTGAGGGAATAATGTTACAGGGAAATGAGTCAGAATTCAGAAGCCCTGAGGCATGAGCAAGTCTGCTGTGTGTTTAAGAAACAGCCAGGAGGTAGTAAGGCTGGACAGAGAAGGAAAGTGGTCATGGAAATAGGTCTAGGAGTTGAAGTCACAGGGGTGATGGTGGTGTGATCTCTGTGGTCCAGATGGGCAGTTGTATGGACTTTGGCTTTTACTCTCAGCAAGCAATGTAGCCCTCAGAACAGAGGAGCTACTTGATCTGACTTAAGTTAAAAGAATTGCTCATGCTACTGTGTTGAGAATACACAGTGGAGAGGAGAAAGGAAGCAGCAGTAATCCAGGCAAGAGATGACAAACCAACTGTGAGACCAGGGAGTCAGAAGTATGGAAATCAAAATATTAGTGTAATTATTGGTCAAAACTCAGTAAGGGATATTGAGGACAAGAGTACTCACTGAATCCCATATTTGTCCATCTAGGCCCAGGGAACAGTGGTTAACTACAGGCCTAAGTTAAGCTTACAGTGTAGGCAAGGGATGACCAAAACACATTCTCCTCCAGCAGACAGATTGTAAGGGAAGGCAGAAAAGGGCTGAGCCAGATTTGTTATCCCAAGGATGTGATTTGCTCCTTTTCCTCTGATGAGGAGTGAGAGACGGGGGAGAAAAAAGCCAGACAGAAAGGTGCTGCAATAGTGATCCTTCCACATGGAATCAGGAGAAGTGGAAACTATTTCCCTCTCCACCCACCTTGCTTTTGGTTCACTGAATGCACTGGGTTTAACCATTACCCTATGATTAAGCAAGACTATGAGTCATCCTGTTGGGCAATATGGTCACCAGCCTATCAGAGGAGTTACGTTCCCACCTTCATGAGAATATTCTCCTGGTACCAACCCTTGCTCCACTGTGCATCCTTCTGAGACCACTGGTGAGCAGAGTAGATTTTACTCCCACAGTTAAATCAATTCTGAAGGTTCTTCCTCAAGTTCAGACTGTCTCTGTTCTATTTATTATTGCAAATTATATTTCCAACCGCATTGTCCAAGACTCATCAGAATTTCTGCAATGAGATAAAATAGTAACATAAAGGTACCCCATATTGTACAGGACAACAAAAGAAGGGTGCCTCACATTTGGATGTGAATCCCATTCTATCAAATTCCTGTGGAAAAAATAAAATCTGAAGATTAAATATTTGTAAATAAAAATCCACAGATAAGTATATCCAAAGGATGTGATGCCAAAAATTAAATTATCTTGCCTTTGTGAGCTAAAAGTCTAAAGAAATAAATAGCTTCTTTAATTTCTTATTTTGTTCATTCTCAACAGAGGGGAATTTTGCAGCCTGTGTGTACTGAAGTTCTTTAAGCAACTATGCCTGGAAACAGTGAGCATCCAGGCAACGGAGGAAAAGTAAACTTTTTCCTGTCTTCATGGTTCCCAGTTCCCTGAGAAAGACATCCTTGGCAAGAAGCTTTTATGATTTATTCATTTAAAAGGGAGCAGAGAAAGAATTTACAGCTGCAAGTTTCTTAAATAAATATTCTTTAAAAAAGAGAGGGCAGGGGCCTATATCAAGAAGAAACCTGTTTAAAATTTAGTCAAATAGGGAAATGTCAAAGCCATCTTGGTCAGCTGATATCAATGGACATCTTGAAAAATACATCTTAGCCAAGATGTGTATATTTACTTTAAACATAAAACTTTGGTGTTTGTTAGACTTTCTTCCATGAGCATTATTGAAAAAATATCTAATTCTAAAATCTATTTATATAGATCACCTTTAAAGCAATTTGATAGCTAACTACAGATCTTGTAAAGGAAGAAAATGTAAGAACCACTAAAAAAAAGTAATAGTTTTTTTCCCCAAGTTTTATAAATGATGCCCAGTGTGATAAGTAAAAATGACTCAGCCTAGAAATATCTATGAATAGGTCTGCATAAATCAACACAAAGAATTATGATTTTGGAGAAAGCACGGACTTTTATATATAATACATTTCTAAAACTCAGTTATTGCCAAATATATGAAAGTTACAACAAATATACAGGCCAACAAAGGGTTCCATTTCAAGATGGTTAAAACAATATTGCAGTCTTTAGTCTCCTCACTCAGATTTCTGGGTCACTGTAGCAGCCTTCAAGCTCATGATTCCTAGGCCTAGTTCAAGTACTTAGCAATGTTGCAAAGAGGAAAAGGGAGAAAGGAGGGAGGAAGGAAAAGTAAAGGACCAACAGAGACTACAGGTCATAAAGAAACACATCATCTTTACCATGGACTCACATCTTTCCCTACACTTCCCAAAAAAGAAACCAACTAGTAAATCACTCGTGGCTATCACCCCATGCAAAGGAAGCCCTGCCAAAGAACAGTCAAATGAAAAGCACATAGCCAGAAATTATTCCTGGCTCATGGAAGAAAGTGTAACAAACACCAAAGTTTTATGTTTGAAGTAAATACACTCACCTTGGCTAAGATGTATTTTTCAAGATGTCCATTTGCAGACGAAGGATTATGATGACTTACTTGTTATTAATTATTGCCACTTCAAATGTTTCTTATTTAATTCTACCTCAAGAAGAGTTATACAACAAACATTTCCCATTTAGATAATCTCAAATTTTGGTGAGGCATATTCAGCATATTTCTCAAGTTGGAAGAAACTGATTCTGGCTTACCAATGAGTAAAAGTCTCAAAGTATAAGAAAGTGACTGATAGAGCTCAGAGAGTAGCTAACAACTAACCCTTGGCAAGGACAGAAATCAGAGATGCTCAGGGGAACACGATAAGCCCTCTCTCTCAAGCTCCCATATCAAGCTCGCCATTTCCAACTGCTTGGGTTTTTTTTTTTTTCAGTGAAACTCTAAGAAAGCTTTAAAATTCCTGGAAATGGGGTCTCTTGGCTAACTATAGATTGTAACAAGTATCTCTATTGTTAGATAAATCCTCTGCTTTCTTCAGAATTTTATATAAAATTAAGACTAATGACATAAAACATAATCTTATCCTAGCTCCTAGGCATTTGAAAAGGATAAATAAGATCAGAGACTTGCTCTTACCATGAAAAAGAATATTATAGAGCAATTATAATGTTGCATTACACATGAACAAGTAGACCAATGGCACAGAAGAGAGAGCTTGGAAACAAGCCCACACGTCTATGTGTGGTAGAAATAGAAGGTGAATTATTCAATAAATGATACTAGGATTAACAGAGTAGCCATATGGAAAAAATATAAAACTGGATCCCTCCCTCACACTATACACAAAAATCCATTCCCATTGAATTAAAGATATAAATACAAAAGGTAATTATCTTATTCTTTAAAAAAAACACACAAAAGTATACTTTATAATATCAGAAAGTAAAATTTCTCATAAATAAGATACAAAAAATAAAATTTATAGAAAGAAAACATTGATAAATTTTACCATATAAAAATTCAACCTTCTGTGCATAAAAGGAAAATCAACAACAATTATATAGAATTGGATTTTTTTAAAAAAGGGCTCATGGAAGCAATTGTAACAAACATCATGTTTAAAATAAATGCATACACCTTGGCTAATATGTATTTTTCAAGATGTCCATTTGATATCAGCTGACCAAGGTGGTTTTAACATTCCCCTCATTTGACTACATTTTAGACAGGTTTCTTCTTGACATAGGCTCCTGCCCTCTCTTTTCTTAGAGCATTTATTTAAGAAACTTGTAGTCATCAATTCCTTCTCTGCTCCCTTTTAAATGAATAAATTTTAAAACCTCTTGCCAATGGATATCTATCTCAGGGTCGTGGGAACCATTATTTTGAAATATAATTTTGGCATGCTCCTAGGAGCAGCGAAAATATGTGAACTAGAGATACATGTATCAACATAGACATATCTAACTAAACTAATATTGAGTAGGAAATAAAGCAGCATAAGAGTAAATGAAACATATTACTTATAGAAAGTTTAAAAACATGGAAATCTGGGCTGCATGTATCACTTAGGAATGCAAACATATGTAGTAAAAGTATATTTAAGAAAGAATACATGGCATGATAAACTTCAAATTTCTGATAGTGGAAATGGAGGGGAACATGATGGAGAAAAAGAATTCATGGAGCTTCAACTAATTGGTAATGTTTTATCTCTTGAGCTGTATAGTGCAAATAGGCTATTCACTGTATTGTAGTTTAAACCTTTTTATATGTATTGAACTTGTCAGGGTACTTTTTAAAAAGATTCTTACCCTCATTCATAACACAGAAATGCAAATATTAAAGAAAAGCATTTATGAAGTTCTTATTTTCTGAGACATTTTTTTCTCCAGCCTGATGAAGTAAATCTATGTTTGCATTTCACAAAGCTCTTGACACACAGTATCCTAATTTGCAAAAAAATAATTTAGCATAAATGAAAAAAAATTAATTCTGTTCATGAAGGTAATTATTCAAATACAATGGGCTTTGTTAGCCTGCAATGAGCACACACCATGGATTTTTTTCAGGAAATTTGCAAGTGTAACTTGAATATGATAATAATACATTCAATTGAGTCACTAAAATGTAGTTTTGGATATGCTAAAATGTAGTAAATTTTTCACAGATCAATACTTCAGTGCTTACATTGTAGCCTAGGTATTTGAGTTCAACCTGACCAGACATCATTGACCATATATTTTTTTAAAAGATGTTTCTAATGGACTATTAAAAAAAAAAAGCACTTAGGCTAAACCAAGAGAACAAAGTAAATTTATTCTTATGAGTAAATCATTTGTTTTCCAACTCCTAAAGGAAAACAAAGAGAAGGAAAACCAATAGTTCTGGGTACAGAGTAGGCATAAGAAATAGGTCTTACTTTTCCCACTTTACAAATAATGTGGAAGGATTAGAGAGGTCAGGTAATTTATATAATGCCAAACAGCCAGAAAGTAGAAAAACTAGGGTATGAATTGCATTCTTTATTCTAAATCACATACTATCCTGCATGGAAAAGAGGTAGCTAATAAGCAGAGAATTATGTAAATAATACTTTCTTTTGCCCACATTTATGCCATTTTTTCAGACTAGATAGTAGGGAAGACTTGTGCTTGTGTGTGTGTACTTAAGACTATCTATATATATAAAAGCCTAAGCGACCATTATGACCGAACAACTGGTCAACCAGTCGCTATGATGCGCACTGATCACCAGGGGGCAGACGCTCAAAGCAGGAGCTGCCCCTGATGGTCAGTGCGCTCCCACAGCCAACCCCCTGCAGCCCCTCCCCCTGGCTGGTGAACCTCCTGTGACCCCTCCCCCCCAGCCAGCCAACCTCCCACAGCCCCTTCTGCCTCCACCCTCCTACCCCCACCCGGCTGGACCCCCATTGGCCCCGATCTCCTGAGGCCCCTCCCCCCCCGGCTGGCCGGCCCCCCAATAGGCCTCGATCACTGTCCAGGCCGAGGGATCCCACCCGTACACAAATTCGTGCACCAGGCCTCTAGTACAGTTTTAAAACTGATTGTTTGCAACAAAGATGATAATATCCTTCTTGAAAGATTATTGGTGGACCAGCAAAATATATGCAGGACTTTTAAAGGTGAGCACTTCCAAGCACACATTTTAAAAAGCATGGGCTTGGGTTTCAGAAGACCCTTCCATTCTGAACTCTGCCATCACTTGGGTGGCTGAGAAGGAGTCACATAATCCTGAGTCTCAGATTACTACAAATTTCTTGGGGGAAGGGGGTAGGGGGGGGGAAGGAGAAGGAGAAGAAGTGGGGAGATGAATATTTATGGAACATGAAAAAGGTTAGATAATGTATATTGAATTACTCTGGAGGTGCAATCACTACTTATAAATAAAATTGTGGGGGGTGAGAAGGTAAGAGATCAACCAAAGGACTTGTATGCATGCATATGAGCATAACCAATGGACACAGACAGTAGGGGGGTGAGGGCATGTATGTGCTGGGGGGTGGGAATGGCCAGGGAAAGGTCAATGGGGGAAAAAGGAGACTTATGTAATACTTTAAAAAATTGAAAATTTAAATTAAAAAAATTACGTTCCTTTATAGAGTATTTTAGATTTTACCAAAAATTCAACTCTTATAGATTTGGTAAATTAGTTCCTTTTGGAACTCAGACATCAGATATTTGGGGTTTTGTTTGTTTGTTTTAGGATTACATATAGATGCTGAACTAAAAAATGCTTGTATTTATAAGCAATTTAGTATTCTGAATTTCAGTCCTACTGTGTCTTTGGTACTGCTATGCTTCCCTATTATTTCACAATGAGGTTGGAAATTAGAGCTGAGTACAAGGGACATTAAATGTTTAATTAAAACCTTCAGGACCTTATATACTGATGAAGGAAGCAGAAATGGAAAAGAATATACCAGCATGATCTCCAGGGTTGAAGTTTGTCTGACTAAATAATGCTGCTGCCATAAACCAGGATAGGGAGTAGAGCGATAGAATCAGATTTTATGGGGGGGAAAGACAAATTAGGTTTTGGATATGTTTAATTGGAAGCACCTATGGACAAATTGAGGTCCCTTGGATGTTCATTTCTCTAGACCTCGGTAGGCGGTTGGAGGCTGGGTACCAAAGAGCCTCCATTATTTATGAAACAATAGCTACTTTATCTGTCAGAGTTAGATTCTTGTGACTCCACGGTGAATAAACAGAACCCCTACCTGCATAGGCTAGTGTATGAGAGAAGTTGCAAAGACCAATAATATAATGTGACATGTTCAAGGTGTCAACAGAAGAAACATTCAAACCTGTGAAGAATTTTTATGAGTTTATTTGAGCCAAACTGTCAACAAATGCCGGGAAGCAAAATCTCAAGAGGATTGAGATAATGCTCCAGAGAATGGCAGTTTTGCACCTTAGTTTAGTACATTACAATCAAAAGAGGAGACATAAGTGGGTTACATGAAACCCATTGGTGATAGATTAGGGAGGCGGGAGAAAGCAATGTGGGGGCAGGGGGAAGGAACCTCTGGGATTGGATAAAAAGTAAAATGATAGACACATACTTCTTTTACTTAGGTAGATATAGGATAGTTAACAGTCAACAATTAACTCAATGACAATGAGGGGATTTGTGGTCTCCACAGAGCAGTGCCTGCGCTTGAGGAGTCCGGAGAAAGGAAAATTACTTTGGCATTCCATTGATATATTATCATAGATGCAAAAAGACAATAGACAGGCTCAGTTAAGGTAAAGACTGACCTTTTGCCAGGGAAGATGCAGGCCTAGAACCTGACTACCCATCATAAACTGGTTTTAGTTTTTTTAAAAGATGTTTTCATTTCAGACCATCCTTTGTGGTTACTTTTTGTCTCTGAGTTTGCAAGGCTGCCACTCAGGCCTTCTCTGAGCTAGTCATGTTAGCATGATGTCCCTTTTCATCCACAAAAGCATGTGGGAGCTAAGAGAAGCCTAAATCTTCCTGAACACATCAAGAGTATTTCACAAACAGCTGATCTGTCTTGAAATGAGTGTTATAACTTTCAAACCACAGATTTTAAAGGTTTCTTTTTGGACTTGTAACATTATTTATAGGCTTGCCAGATTTAGCAAATAAAAATTCCGGATTCCCAGTTTGATTTTAATTTCAGATAAATAATGAATAATTTTATATAGTATAAGTATGATTATTTGTTGTTAATCATAAATTAAATTGAATGGACATGTACTCGTATATTTTTTCTGACAGCCCTAATTAGTCAGCAATATCATCCAAAAGGTAGTGTGGAGAGAGACAAAGCAGCAAATGAAGCCGTTATTGTTAGGCAATTAAAAAGAATTTTAAAAGAATAGACAACACATATAAATATTCTCTTTTCCAAATGTTTCTTATAACAGAATATATGATCACTTATTCACGCTTTCCAAAATATCTCTAAAGTCTTTGAAGGAAAAAGCACAAACATAAATTGGGCTTTTAACATTCGTATTACTGACACTAACAGATAAGAATCTCCTTGACCTTAGTAACACTTCCCAACAATACTACTCTTAGACTCAGCAACCTAACAATTACAACAGCTGGTTCTCCAGCATCAGGGTGACTGCTGTGACTTCTTAACTAGAAAATGTCACTGCCAATTCATGTGAGTCATCAGTGAATTCACTTGTAAAACTACTTACAGCCCAACAATATTGGTGGTAAATGAGCAACGGAGGTTACAGACATTCTGACATCCACATGGTAATGGTTAAAGTCACATTTTGACTTATTAATTTTAGCAGCTCTCACCTTCAGATATTTCCAGAGTGGCCAACAAGTCAATTTAATAATCTTGGAACAATTACCCTAACAATAAAATGTAATTTCTGAAATAAATCATCTCTAAACTGAAAATCTGTACTTTTCTGAATCTTTTTTAAAAACATAAGCTCTATATCACTTAGCAACAAAAATAGTAAATAAAATAAACAAATAAAGGACAGTACCCAAAATAATAATGAAAGTAACATTATTTCCATAAAATCTTCCTGGTCCACTTGGTAACTTTTATTTACTGAGACATATCAAACATATGATTACACATAAACTAGTCAATAGTTTGTTTTGATATTATTTCTGTCATCTCTTACTGAAAATTTTAAAATTCCTCAAAAATCTAAAAGTTTGTATCTAATTTAATCCATATAAATTAGATTCTATAGAAGTAAATAAAGCAAATATATTTTATTTTTAATATGTTTTATTGATTACAGAGAGGAAGAGAAAGAGATAGAAACATCAATGATGAGAGAGAATCATTGATCAGCTGCCTTCTGCACACCCCTTAGTGGGGATCGAGCCCATACCCCGGGCATGTGCCCTGACCAGGCATCAAACCATGACCTCCTGGTTCATAGGTCAATGCTCAACAACTAAGTCACTCCTGCTGGGCAAATATATTTGATTTTAATAAATATTCAGATAGTACTTAGTATGTGCCAGGAGCACATTCTTAACATTCTATTCTTAAACACTAACCCATTTACTCATTTTTTATTCATTTACTCTGCATTTATAATGCTGATGGGAAAACAGTGGCCCAGAGATATTCCTCATGATCAAATAAACTAGAATATGGCAGGACCAGAATTAGAATCGAGGCAGGCTGGCTCCAGAATATGGCTCTTGACCATATGGTAGGCTGGCTCTTCCATACCAAAATATTGATAGTATTGGTTTACAATCATATTCAAATGAATCTAGGCAACTATTAAGTGCCTCCCACATACCAGACACTTTACCTAAGTTATCACAAATCATTGGCATATCACAGGGAGGCAGTTTTTATTATCCCCAAGAGGTTGAGATTTAAAGATCACATCCCATACACTCAAAATCAGCTACAGTTTGATCTGTAAGATTAGGTTTTTCAACAGAGGCTTCATTGACAAGAGGAACTATAGCGGATTCATCCTTGTGTTCTCAGAGTTTGAGACAGTGTTTGGAATAAAGCTGATGCTCAGTAAATGCTGGCTGAAATAATAAATATTTCATAATACATATACATGTGTAATTATATATTTTTATAGACTGCTTGTTGGCCACATTGTGTCATGCCATGCATGTGTGTGTGCATGAGCATGTGTGTATATATGTATGTGTGTGCATGTGTGTGTGCACATGTGTGTGTACACATATGCTAAGAGGCCCTCAATTTTAAAATGCTTTGTTCCATGCGTTTGTTTTCAGGCCAGCTTTAGAATTTGGATCATACATTTCTTTTTAATTAAATTGATATGTTAGTCCTATAGGGGTGGAAATAGATGAGGCAGAATTTCTCTCCTTATCATATAGTAGAAAAGATAAATGTATATAAATATTATTTGGAGGAATTCAGAGAGGGAAAGGAAGGAAGCGTCTTAATGTGCAGCTGGCATGGAACAACACAGAACTCTTTCAAACTGGTTACTACTCTTATAGTTCCAGGGGTCAAGTTAAAGCCCATCGCAGTGCTGCAATCAATACCGCAGAGTCCTCAGAGAGACAGAAAACAAGAGAGGAATTCACACAGCAGGGCCTCTCAAACCCAGCTCAGAGCAGCAGTGCATTAAGCAGATCTCCCTCCAAAACACTGCATTTGCAATGAAAAGCATTTTTTTAAAAAAAAATCCTCATAATTAGATAAGCAGAAAAACACACAGTGCTTCGTTCATGGAAAAGATTCTTATGCCAGTTAAATCCTCCAGTGGCTTCTACCATCATATCTAATTTCAATATTTAAAGACGTTCCCCTTCTCAAAAAAACAAACAAACAAAAAAACCACCAGAATTGAAATAATCAAAGTAATCTCTAACCTTTCTAAAAGTAAATAATGAAGCACTTGAAATTTCTGTACCATCTTATTAAGCAGAACACTGGGTATCTTCTTTTTAAACAAGGTCAACTTGTGATGCATGATTAATTGAGTAGTTTTCAGTTCAAGTTCACCTTCCCAAAAGCCACATCTTGTCACCAATTTGAAAGAAGCATGATGAAAAAAATGTGTGTTTGTGAGTGGATGCATGTGTGAGTGCCAGACAAGTATGGGATCTTTACAAAGATTCAAAGTTGAAAGTGCCTTTAAGTTGCATTTTCATAGAGATGATTCATTTTCTGCACCCACAGCAAATGGCAGCAAAAAAAGCAATTTATGATAGACTAGTTTTAAAGGATTTCCATTTGTATGAAGTATTTATTTTCTGTTTCAGGAAGATATGTGGATTCTCTTTCTTTCCATTTGGGTCTCTGCCATAATATGCAGTATTGTTGATATTATGATAGCTGGTAATCAATACCATTAACAGAATCAAAATGTGTCAAACTGTTGTCAGCATGTGGTGTTCTTTTGGAGGCTGTGCAGAATGGGGAAAATATTATTTCTGTAATCTAAAATAGGTAACATTATAATTGCAACTTGTATGTGAAGAATAGAAATTAAAGAAATTGATATTTTAATATCAGTTGTGTAACTAAGTTACTATGAGCAATGGAAAATGCCCACTTTCTCTTAGCCTGGGTTTCTCTAACTGAGGAGGAGAAGATAGATCTGGGGATGGACATCCTATATCATGGCATGGAAAGAACAATCCCTGTACTTCTGTTCCAAAAGCATCAATCCCCATGCTCAATGAATCATCTAGATCTTGCAGACATCAGTGCAAACACTTAATGTAATTGTTTGGCAGAGAGAGAGCCAACTTGAAAACCAGCCATCTAATCTAGCACCCCGTTAGGCACTTATTCAGCAGCAGAATGTGCTACAAATTTCCTCCCTTCTTATAGACTCTTCACCCCCAAACTCCAACACTCAAATATCTTTTGAAAGGAAGTATCCAGCTTCTGATGACACCATCATTCCCTTTATTATCTCAGCCTCCTGACCTACTTTCAGTGTTGTTTGCTCTATGCTGTTCCTGATGCCTTTAAAGCTGTTTGCTTTTCCCTCTGCCTAGTTATCTCTGTTTCATCCTTCAGACCTCAGCTCCGGCATCACTTTCTCAGAGAAACTACTGGGACCACCTATCTATGTCCAGAATCCACAGTCTAGAGGCGCACATGAACATGAGTGTCTCTTCCTGGTAACAGATGTCAAAAACACCATGTTAACTTACTGCTGCTTCTCTCATGAGGCCATCAGCACCATCAAAGCAGAGATGATCATCATCTTGTACAGGGTCCAAAGAGTGGACCCTCAAGAACTATTTTTTGTTTTGTTGTGTGTTTTTTCAATAACTCTTTTTTGAATGGCAGAATTGTTATCTTTAATATTACTATTATAATAACACAATAACAAATTTTTGTATTATAATCTTATTGTTGTTTTTTTCTCTCCCCCAAGCTCTTCCCAAAGCTTAGTAATAGACTAAAACAAAGCCTTAAAATTTACTTTTAGGAACTATATAAATCCATGAATTGCTAAGACTACAATTTTTACCACTATACTAAAGTTTCATTATATGACTAAAATTCATAACCTCTGAGGGGTTTTTCTTGGCCTTCACTCCTGTAGTGAAGATGAAAGAGCAAATACACTAAACCTCACCAGTGTACACATGTAATCAATTGAAAATGATATTACTAGAAGTTGAGTCAGTTTCAAAAATACCCTTGAAAAATAAAATGTCAAGTTGATAAAGATCTTTTGTAGGGCAATTTTGACAGAAGCAATAAGAAGAAGAAAACATGATTCTAATAAATTACCAATCCAATCTATAATTTCTTATCTATTTGCAATGTTTCTTACCACCGCAGACTAAATCTCAAATGTCACCCAACCCTGTCTCACCACACCCGATGCGCATGTCAGTGATCTGGCCAGAGTGCACAGCGCATGCCCAATTTCAGCCAGCGGTGGCCAGTGGTGGCCAGTGATGTAGGACAGAGGTGAATGTGATGTCAACGACGCAAACATTTTCTATGTCCCTATTCTTTTCATTAGAAAGAATAGCTTTGTTCTCCTTTCTAGAAAGTTGCTTCCCTTTTAAAGACTGAGAAAATGCCAGGAAGATTTGACTAAGGAGACAGGAAAATGAAATACAATCAAATGCCATGGGATCTCAGATCAGATCCTGGAATAGAAAAAGGCCATTCATGAAATCCAACTCAAAGCTGTCATTCATAGTATATACTAGTGTTTACTTTCTTAGTTTTGACCAATGTACTATGTTTAAGTAAGATGTTAATATTAGAGGAAGCGGGTGAGAGGTAAACAGTAACTCTCTGGACTATTTTTACACTCCTGTAAATCTCAAATTATTTCGAGATTGAAAGTTTTCATAATGTGAAAAAAGTAAAGTGTATAATTTAACAACAAGAAACAGAAAAGAGAAGTTGTTTCCCTTTTGATTTTCTTCCCAGAAGCTGAAGATGGTAAAGATATTTCAGAGACCTTAGTCTAGATTATGAAACATTTTCTTCATTTAAAAACACAACATTGTTGTGTGAAAATAAGGGAGTGAAATTACAGTGCAATAGGTAATTTATTTTACCTTATCTTCCCTCCTATCTTAAGTCTTGGTCTCAAGTAAAACATTTATAATGTAATTTAATTTTGAGTGTGCCCATTATCTTAGGGTGGGTATTGTTAATAATTCCATAAAAATGGAACTAAAATAAATATAAAATTATTTTTATACATTGAAGTGAGAAAATATATGTTATTTACTTTAGGAAACAATGAGGGATAAGGGAAAGTTCTGAAATTGGATTCTATTATTTTTCTAGTAAGATTTTTCACATTTCTATAGAACATTATTGTATAATCCACATAATTCAGATGAAGGTTTCTAATCATAGAGAAAAATACATGACTAAAGGTGAACCAATCACAGACCTCCAACCCTGTCAGAGAGATTGGTCCAGATATCACAGTAATATAATAATAATAAAAATTCTCAAATGCTATTATGGGTTCAGCACAGTTAACATGTATTAACTCATATTAACCCTAACACTTTGGGGGTCTCAGGCAAGAGTAAAAAATGGAGGCTACATTTTTATGTCTAATTTTAAGGTTATAAATAAAGCCAATGTCCAAGGTGGAAGGACTCACCCAAACCCAGGTTAGGAACTGAGCAGGTCCCCAGGGAACAGGGTTCACAGGTTCTCCTCTCCTGTGGTTTACATGTCCAGAACATTCTATGAACCTCTCATAACCATATCACCTTAGCAGAAGGAGAGGGAAAGGCAGCACTGTCATCTGAGGAGCCCCATCAGCCCAGCCACCCCTTTGGGTCATCTCATGCTGAGCAAAAGCAGCCACTCTGGCTGTTTAGGGCATAGATTGTATGCTTTGCCCACATCTCTGGCGTTGAGGGTCTTCTCCCAGAATTTCCAATCATCCAGTTGGTTATTGATGTTTCAAAACCTTTCATATGAGACAAAAGAAGAGAAAAAAATCTTGAAGTGTTCCCAAGTTTGTATGTGCAGACACTACTATTAGTTTGCTAGGATGACCATCACAAAATACGACAGGGCTTAGACAACAAAAATTTATTTTCTCACAGCTCTGGAGGTCAAAATCTGAGATCAAGGTGTCAACAGGTTGTTTATTTTTCTAAGGCCTCTCTCCTTGGTCTATATGGACCCCTTGCTTCTCTGTCCTCACATGGTCTTTCCACTGTGTGTTTGTACCCCAGGTATCTCTGTGCATCCAAATATCCTTCTCTAGTCAAATTGGATTAGGGCCCACCCTAATGGCCTCATTTAACCCAATCAGCTCATTACCACCCTATCTCCAAATAGTCACATTCTGGAAAATGGGGTTAGAGCTTCAACATATTAATTTGAAGGGGAGATAATTCAGCTTATAACAGCCATTTTCAGTATGGGACACAATCAAGGATATCTCTTACCCAGGTCTGCAGGTGATACTCATCTCATTTTAAAAGCTTACGATTACCCACATTTTACAGATAAGGGAATTGAGGTGTGGAGTGGGTAAGTAACATTTCCCAGATCACAGAGGGAGTAGGCAGGCTCTCTATAAAGGAGGAATCCCATGACACCAGCTAAGCCAATCAGGGTTTCTTCCCAGGAGTCTTCTGATTCTGAGAGAAGAAAGACAGTCCTTCCCTTTCAGAACCCAGAGTCATATTTCAGTAAGCCTGCTCTTGGTTGTTTCCACTACACCTGGAAAAGCTTGCTTAAAAGAACCAAATCTTCATAGGAAGATACAAGACAGAAGACACGGCAAATCATGAAGGTGCTGGAGACATGGTCCTGGTTGCTCTGCCCTTTTGAAACTTGACTAGTTCTCACTTTGAATATACACACTAACCAACATCCTCCTGGAAAACATTTTCATTTATTTGTATATGTTTTTTTTTAAGTCAGAGTCAGTACTTGTTGCCCAGAACCATAATAATCTTGACTAACACCCAGACAATTCAGAGAACCAGTTTATCAGCTTCAATTTGCTTTGGTGATGACCTCTCTTCCTTCTTAAATCCAGCAGACATGCCTAAAATAAAACAACCTATTAAATAGCCTCATTTAAATTAGTTCTTTTATTGTAAAAACCCTGTTTCGCTGGTCTCCACATTAGGATTTACAGTTAAAGAAGAGGAAGCTTATTTTAATGACTAGTGCAGAGCATTTTAGAAACCAATTCTGTTCAAATTTTCACTCTATTATTTTCTTTCATCATTAGAGTGTGACACTCCGATACTTTAAGGAGAGGTCATTAGGCTGTATCACATCATTTGGTAAGAAAGAGTGAAAAATGTTCTACGAAATTCGTAAGACATAATGAGCAATGCAAAAAGCAAGCTGCAGGTAGTTTCCTTTTAAGATCCCCGTGATCTGTTGGGGGAGGAGACATGATAGCAGTAAAAAGCAATGAGTAGTTGGAATATGTCTTGGCAAGGCATCATTCAAATAATTCTAAATTAAAATGCCATCAACTGTAGCTACACATTATTAACTGAAATCAGTCGATTTAGGCAGAATTATCCACCTGGGCTGGAGTGAAGACACAGCCTTAATTAAAATGCTTCAATGTGGCTGAAAACTCATTTTCATGGTCACAAATGGCTGGAAATTTTAGAAAGGTAATAATTTGATTTCTGTTATTTTAGCTCTTGGTTAGAATCAATATATTACTATATATTCACTGTATCCCTGAAACTGTGCTTTCCATTTCTAGGGAATAGAAATCAACAGAAGATAATACTACTGCACCCAGAGGGAAGGAAGCTGTATGGGTAAAAAACAAGTGGAGAACAATTTTTGCAGCTTCCATAAAAACTGGATATGTTTTACCCTCCTGAGCATCTTGACTAGCTATAAATATACATTAAGTTCTCAATAAATGAAGCTTGATTGATAAATAATCATGTTTGAGAATATATGTTATAGAACAGAGTTTCCTGAAGTAATCTGATGGCAGTACCTGGTAAAAATGTCAGTTAATGAGAGTAGATCGAGGGGGGGGGGGAGGAGGAGCTTAATTTTTTTAAAATATTAATTTAATTTATAACAATATAGCTAACATTAATAAACATTATCACATTATCAAATATAGGAATATAGCATCTCAAAGGTTATACAGTCAACACAATCTCTGTATTGACTCCCAACTTCAAATTTAGCATCATTCATTCATACTTAACATGTTAATTTCATGAACTGCTTACTGGGGTTTGGGCGTTGGAGAGAAAACCATCCCATTTCTTAAAGGAAAATGGATAATGATGGTGCTACAAAAATAATCAAGAAAAATTAATTTTTAAAATACATTTTAGGAGACTGTATCTACAGTTAGGAATTTTTCTCCAACAAATCCCTATGAACACTTCATAGCAACATAATAGCTGCATGAGCGTGGACAAGTGAGGTGATATCTCTGGGCCTAAATAGCTTCCAATAGTGATAATAATGGTGATAAATGGTAATGGTGCCAATACTGATACCTACATCATGGGTTTTTTAAGGGATTAGATTAAATGATCCATACTAATGTTGGGACAATGTCTAGCCTATTGTAAGAACTCAACAAATGTGACACTATTCTGACGATGGGGATACAAACAATAACAACCATAATATAATTCAGAGGGTGGAGCTATGGTCATCAGCTGGCATGGAGGCTTAAGCTTAGCCTTGAAGGAGATGGATGGGTCCCACCATGTGACCTCAGCCTCTATCTAGATTGTGCCCATTGCACCTTGTGCACAATAAACATTTAACAAAAGTGGAATTAATGACAAGGGAATGAGGGAATTGATTATTGACCAAAACTGGTGTATTAAAATTGCCTTAAAACAGAAGATGAGCAGATTATGGAGATTCTAGGCCAGTGAGCAGATTCCCCAGCAGCACAGACCAATGCCCTCTCTCAACACCTGGCACTGACAAAAAGGTGAATTATCAAGAAAGTCCAGACTGCCCTCTGTTGTGACCTGATAGATTGAAACCCTGATTTCTTCCCCTCTACATTATGATTCTGATCTCTCTACAGCAAATCCCCAAACAATCTATTTGGCCTGACCTCCACAATTCTGCTGCTACCCAGCTGCCCTGGCAACACAGATAGGCAGATGCACAGCTACACTTATCTTCCTGAAAGCCATTCCTTGAAGTAAAGCAATGTTACTTTCTCTGTTCATCAATTTTTTTCATTTATCTGAAGCATTTAGGAAAGGTTTATGTCGCTGTTTCTGATGGAGTTCACCCATTTCTATTGTTTTAAAGCATCAACCTCTTTCTGAAATGGTGGCCAGACAAAATCGTCCAGGGTCCCTGACAACTCTGAAGTTTCTCACAGGTAGGATGGCCCCCAAGACAGACTATGCGGCAAGGTCTGCTTTCTACAAACCACAAATTCCCATAACATAGGCCTTCTCCTGTGGATAATTAGAGATTTTCAGATTGGAACCTGCTTCAGGTAAGGATCAAATAAGTTCATTCAATCAAAGGAACAAAAAACTGACAAAGCTCATTTCATCATTGGGCCCAGGGAGGGTCACAGGCTTGACAGATATCAAGGAAGGGAAGTATATGAATTGTATGTATGTGCAGGGCTGGGGAGTGAGGGAATAGTCCTTCTTATAGTAATTATAAATATACTAGTGGCCTGGTGCACGAAATTCATGCACAGAGGGGAGGAGTTCCCTCAGCCCAGCCTGCACTCTCTCCAATCAGACATCCCTCTACCAATCTGGGACCACTGGCTCCTAACCACTCACCTGCCTGCCTGCCTGTTTGTCCCTAACTGCCCTCCCCTGCTGGCCTGATCTTGCCCCCAACTGCCCTCCCCTGCCAGCCTGATCTCACCCCAACTGCCCTCCCCTGCCAGCCTGTTTGCCCCTAACTGCCCTCCCCTGCCAGCCTGATTTCGCCTCCAACTGCCCTCCCCTGCTGGCCAATTTGGTTCTGATTGGTCAGTTTCTATTCCAGTCAGTGTCAAAAGCTCCGCCTCCTAGGTAGCCATTGGCTCCTCATAGTTCACCGAGGTTTGGTTCTGATTGGTCAGTTTCTATGCCAGTCAGCGTCAAAAGCTCTGCCTCCTAGGCAGCCATTGGCTCCTCACAGTTTACCCAGATTTGGTTCTGATTGGTTGGTTTCTATGTCAGTCAGTGTCAAAAGCTCCGCCTCCTAGGAAGTCCTTGGCTCCTCACAGATCACCCAGATTTGGTTCTGATTGGTCAGTTTCTATGCCAGTCAGCATCTTCAGGCCTATCTCCAGGCCTGATCAGAGAGGCGGGGCTGACCAGCAACCCCTGCAGAGGCCTGGAGAGAAACAGAGGCGTGGCTGCTGGCGAAGCCCAGAGAGAAAGAGAGAGGCAATGGCTGATCAACAGCTGCCACGGAGGCTGCAGATCAGACCCTGCCTCTCTCTCCGGGCCTTTCTCTGGGCCTGATCCGCAGCCCCCTTGGCAGTCAGTGCTGGATTGCTGCACCCACACTGGTGGCAGCCTTGGAGGCAACCCAGCACTGACTGCAGGACTGACTTCCAGTGTTCAATTGAGCCTTCAGCCAGTCGTTACAGAACCTGAGTTTTTATATATTAGGATATGCTTATATGTATCATATATAAATAATATATTTATATATATAAAAGCCTAGCAACTGGAATGCTGGAATGACCAGAATGACTGGAATGACCACCAAAATGACTGGTTGCTATGACATGCACTGCGGCTGATTAGGGGGTGGGGGAATGGCCCCTCCCTCCAGCTGACCCTGGCTAGATCAGGGGTGAGGCCGGCCAGTCAACCTCCTATGGTCCCCCCCCCCCACCAGCCTGGCCCAATCAGCCCCTATTGGGGGGACCGGCTGGACCCCACCCATGCACGAATTCATGCACTAGACCTCTATTATATTATTATATAAGATATTACATATGATATTATATATTATACATTATATAAAACTATTATAAGTGATACATACACAGGCTAATCTTAGAGTGGAAGATGCCAATATTAATCCTAATATTCAAATAACCTTAGTCTAAGGTCCATGTAGACAAGTCCTTCCCAACCAGCTATTAAACCATGCCATGCCATTAAAGCTAGCTGCTCATGGTTAGACTTTGCCCTACAGCTTAGTATATAATTCTTCACCTTTCTGTGCTGTTCCTATGCCAGTTTCCTCCTGTGTTGTGAGTCCTTCAACACTTCCTCCATCTTTCATTAGTGGTACATGCCCAGCCTTACCTCATTTCAAATTATAAAAGGATATTCCTGCTGCAACCTAATTTTGTGTTACTTTAGCAGGCAAATCAAAATAAATTACACATCTGATATTAGAAAATTTACATCACTTGCCTTGACAAAAAAAAAATGCATAATTTAGGGTTTCTAACTGCAAGAAAATTTAGAGTAAAAATTGGGGGTTGGAGGACAAGGCTATAAATATGATATAAAACCTAGAGCTAATTCATCAGGTGACCAGAATGAAAATTTAAAAACATACTAATAGAGTTGATGGTTAGAAACACAAACAAAAAGTAAAAAAAAAAAAACAACAACAACAACTCTAGAATTCCATTCTTTCCAAAGGTTAGATGCTCAAAGCAAAGATGTGGGATGCCAGTTAGCACAAATGCTTGCAAAAATTCTTAAAATAGAGACAGTGGTCATGATTGGTGGACTAAAGCATATGAGCAATCATCAAATTCTCTCTGCAGCTAAAAGCTAGTCTACACACAAGGGCTGAATCAAGGGACCTAACAAAATCACTTTATGCTGCCCCAAAACACTCAGACTATTTTTGTTTGTTGTTTCATATTCATTTCATATATTTTTTATATTTTAGGGGGAAAAAACAGCAAAGTAAACCATAGGATGCTGGAAGGAATTCAACAGTGTATTGACGATTCATTGCCATGTTTGTTACAACTTCCTTCTCTAAGACGTTTGTGGAAATGATTGATGCCTTCAATAGGTGCCTTTAAACTTTAATATTTCATGTGCCTTTAGAATTTAATAAGTACAGTGCTGGAGATAAATATTTGAAAAATCCCAATAGCAAGGAGAATTGAACTAAATAGAGTGGTGGAATGCCACAAGTGGGCAAGCACAGAGTATCCAAGTATGAAACCAGCCAAACAAGTGGTACCCTCTTTTCTTTCCCTCCTCTGTATTATGATGAAGCAATTCATCTAAGCACTGCTCAATCTATGTGTTCAATGTACTGTGCTTGCTTAGATGAAACTCTCTGGGTCAAAAATGTTTAAGTGTGCCTCTGTTTAGAAAAATATGTTTATAAATTAAACATGTCACTTGCACAAGGGCAGCCCAAATAGCTATCTTTTTCTGGAGAGCTAATTCGCTTGCTATGTATATACCTTGGAGGCCTCCAAAGTGGCATGCATGTAATCACAGCAGGATTTGTCATGATCTATTGGGGTACTGAAAAAACTAGTGCTTTATTATTGTACTTTTCTTAAATTAAGAAAAATTATGGATAGGTATATGTCATATAGTCAAGCTTCAAAGACAGAAATCTAAGGACAGAGCGAAAGTTCTACCAAAAGGGGGTGCTGAAGGTTAGACCTTAACTCCCTTTTTGTCAACAGTATAAGGTGGACTTCTGGTTAAAGTCACTAATCATCCAAGAGTTGCAAATCAAAACAATGAGATGCCATCTCACACCTGTCAGAATGGCTATCATCAACAAACGATGAAAAAGGAACCCTCCTGCACTGCTGGTGGGAATGCAGACTGGTGCAGCCACTATGGAAGACAGTATGGAGTTTCCTCAAAAAGTTAAAAATGGAACTCCCATTTGACCCAGTAATCCCACTTATAGGAATATATCCCAAGAAACCAGAAACACCAATCAGAAAGGATATATGCACCCCCTATGTTCACAGCAGCACAATTTACAATAGCTAATATTTGGAAACAACCTAAGTGCCCATCAGCAGATGAGTGGATTAAAAAACTGAGGTATATCTATACAATGGAATACTATGCCGCTATAAAAAAGAAGGAACTTTTACCATTTGCAACAGCATGGATGGTACTGGAGAGCATTATGCTAAGCAAAATAAGCCAGTCAGAGAAAAATAAATATCACATGATCTCACTCATATGTGGGATATGATGATCAATATAATTTGATGAACAAGAATAGTTCCAGAGAAAAATGATAGGGGAGGGCAGTGCGAGGGGGCAGGCGGTAGAGAGCAACCAAAGGACTTGTATGCATGCATATTAGCATATCCAAAGGACACAGGCACTGAGGCGGTGGGGGCTTGCCTGGGGTGGGATGGTTGGGGGGGGGGGGGGTCAATCAGGGAAAAAGAAGACAAATGTAAAACTTTAGACAATAAAAAAAATGTTTATAAAATATATTATTTCAACTATTTTTAACTCAAATAACCAACACAATATATGGAACATAACTTTAAAAATATGCTTAGAAACCACAGGTGATCTATAATATTTTAATTAAAGTACATGAGAACAACAAGAAAATGTCAGAACTGACCCTTTTCCTGCTGCTAAAACAAACAGTTACCTCCACTTGAGATGAAAATAGCAATGGTATAATGAGGTCAGACAAGATCACAAAATAAAATTATTAAGATGACTTAAAGTGTGGATTAGTATCCACTATAAATAATGGTACAGTACACCTCACACAAGTGCATAGTCTGCCTCAAACATAGCCTGTGGTAGTGTGTGGTCATCACTATGAGCAAGACATTTAAAAAATAAGCCACCAAAAGAGCATTAATAAGAGTTCAGTGGGAAACAAATAATGTTATACCATAAATGAAGGGAAAAAAGTTAAATATTAGTTTTTTTATTTTTAGCTTATACTGTTAAATATCTACATTTACAGTATATAAAAACACATACATATTATAGGTAATATAACATATATTTTATATACATACTAAAGATAGATAGAGTTATGTTAGGAGCTCGAAACACCAGCTGATAATATGTATCACATACATACATGTAAAATATATATATTTTTGTGTGTGTAATGAATATTTTACTTAGAAACTTGTGGTTTACCTACAAATGCTTGATCATTATGGGACTCTGAAAGACTAGTTACGCTTGGGGCATTTAGATTTTTTCTTATTTATAGTATTTATGCAAGAGTCAGGTAAGCCCTTGCATTAGTTACCTAGTTTTTCAGTGTATCATCTCCTCAAATTTCATGGCAATACTGCCTGGGTTTTATAAAATGGTTAAAAATTTTTTTCCACAAACTTTTTAAATAATGCCTTTTTCTACAATAGTTTATATGTACAAATACTTGAGAAGTAAACCAGACAATTTGTATTCTCAATTCTCAATGATTATGTTGATATCAATCAAGTCTGAGACTTTAATTTTATGCTGATACAGTCCCAATGGCAATTCCTACCATATAAATACATCTAGGCCAAAGCAACAATCGTCTGGATTCATTACTGTCCTAAATTACAGATATCAAAGATACATAAACCATGAAGCCACATGGTGATATTTCTATGTGGCACTTCCCAACTGACTCAAATAGGTTGTGTTTATACATCTGATTAGAGAATTGAAAAAATAAACTAGCACCGGATACCAATAAAGAGATGATACAATTGTATGTGTATGTATCATTAATTACTCGTTTTCATGTTTAGAAAGGTATAGATTAGATCAAAGTTGAAAATAGAAGCTGTCAGTGTTTTTGGCAGTGGTAAAATAATCAATGAAACCACTTCCATTAATTCTTACACACTGAATTTAAAGCATTTTCAAAATAATTAGACAACATTTAGTTGGCTTTTATGTTTTTGTTCTGAGTATTATATTTGTTTGATTTTTGAGTATATCACATTCTGTACCTATACTACTCTATTTTTTAAAGAAGTTTCAGGTTCACAACAAAATTGAGCAGATGGTATAGAGATTTCCTGTTTCTTACCTCACCTTACTTCACACATGGCATAATCTCCTCCATTATCTACCTCCCCAGCAGAGTGGTACATTTGTTACAGTGATGAACCTGTATTGACAAATCATAATTATCCAAGTCCATAGTTTACCTTTGGGGTTGTATTTTTATGGGTTTGGACAAATGTGTAATGACATGTGTCCACCATTACAGTATCATACCGAATAGTTTCACTGTCCTAACTGTGCTCTGCCTATTCATTCCTCCCTCCCCTTTAATTCCTGACCTTTTTACTGTCTTTATAATTTTGCCTTTTCCAGAAGGTCACATGGTTGAAATCACACAGTATGTAGCCTTTTGAGACTGGCTTCTTTCATGTAGTAACATGTATTTAAGTTTCTACCATATCCTTCCATGGCTTGAAAGCTTATTTCTTTTTAGCAGTGAATAATATGCCAATTTTCCAGATGTACCACAGTTTATTTATCCATCGCCTATTGAAGGACATCTTAGTTGCTTCCATGTTTTGGCAATAATGAATAAAGCTGCTGTAAGCATTCATGTACAGGTTTTTGTGTGGACATAAGTTTTCAATTTCTTTGCATAAATACCAAGAATCATGATTGCTAGATCATTTGGTAAAAGCATGTTTCGTTTTATAAGAAACCGCCAAATTGTTTTCCAAAGTGGCTGCACCCTTTTGCACTTGTACCAGCAGTGAAGGAGAAAGTTCCTGTTGCTCCATATCCTCTCCAGCATTTGATGTTGTCAGTGTCCCAGATTTGGGCCATTCTATAGTTGTATAGTGGTATCTCATTTGTTTTAATTTGCATATCCCTGATGAAATATGATGTGGAGTATCATTTCATATGTTTATTTGCCATCTGTATATCTTCTTTGGAGAGGCTTTTATTTTTCAAAGAACACTCTTTGAAAATCTTATGAAGTTTGGTTTAAGGATGTTAAAATGAAGTTTTTTGAGATCCACAGAGAAACAACGCTAGGTAGTATGTATGCATCAGGGAGCTTTCTGCCTCTAAGCTGCACAGGAAATCTTACTATAAAATTTATTCGCAGGTTTTCTAATCAGTTCAGCCTTAATATTCAAATTTTTATGAACACTTATTCAGACTCAGAAAGAGTAACCTCTCTCTTCCTATCAGTATCAGTTTGCTTATTTTCTCATCTTTCCCTGCTTCTCCTTAAGTATACTTTCTTTTATCTCAATGTTAATTAAAATGGCTCGATAAAAATAGCTTGAATTAAAGAGTACTAATTCCAATTCAATTCTGATGATATGGAAGACTTGCCCTTGAAATTGTCTATCTAGTTCCCAGAAGAAGAGAATCAAATTAATTAACACTTTTAAAGTAGGGATGTAAAATCCCTTGTACAATCAAGTATTTAGTCTAAATTTAGATATTCACTAAAATGCTATTCAGAGTAAAATATCAAGTAAAAAGAGATATTTCAAAAACCCACATTTTAAAAACATGTGCCAAATTTCCCACCCTAGTAACCAAATATGTACTTGCCATTTTTCTCCTGGAAAAGAAAAGATCATAGATTTTTTTAAAGGATAGAGAAAGAGAAAACTGTTTTCAGATTCTGACTTTCCCATTCACTAGATGTGGTGAGTTATCTAATTTTGGTTTCTTCATTTATACTTGGGGATAACAGTAATACTCATGTTGTCACTGTGAGAATTCAGTAATCTGATGTCTGGAAGGAATCAGCAGTGAGTGTCACACAGTAGGAACTTCATAAATGAGAGGTTCTACTCATTCCCTAATTTATCACAAAGGACATGGGAAGAAAGAACAAAGAAACAAAGAAAGACAAAACAGAACAAAGCAAAATGCCATTGCAGTGAATGGCTCTTAAATTCTACTTTAAACATAAAAATTTCCATTTTATGTAAAATGTAATTTCAAAACTAAACTTCACACTAGGTGAAATCACACAAGGACAAACAGGCATGATTCCACTTACACATGGTATCCAAAATAGTCAAATTCATAAAATCACGAAGTGGAATGGTGGTCAGCAGGGGCTGGGGGAGAGGGAAGTGGAGAACTGCTAACCAAAGGGCATAAAGTTTCAGTTAAGCAAGATAAATTGTAGATATCTACTTACAGCATTGTATCTATAGTCAGCAATTCAGTCTCAATGACTTAAAATTTTGAAAAAAAATTAAAGAAGGTAGCTCTCATGTTAGGGGTTCTTACCACAATAGCATAAATTAACAAATAAATAAATAAACCCATGCAGTCTCAAGGGCATTCTGAGAACTCACTGTAGCTCCATAATAAATAAGATGCATTTTCCTTAAAGAATAAATGTAACAATCCAACATCAAGTCTCTCAAAGCCCTTTAATTCCATCCTCAGAAAAATATCAAAGCCACCAGTCCCTGTTCCATAAGCTCCCATGTAAGCAGAGGGGGTATTGGCCTAGGACAGGTGAAGTGCCCTTCCCAGGAAGAGAACACAGGACCTAAAATCCCACCATCCTGGTGTGTATTCCCCTCCTGCTTTATGTCCCAACATGCAACTAGTCCTGGAGCATTGATGAATAGGACCTCATCAACAAAGCACTTCTTCCAAAGCTTTGTTAGAACTCCGGGTACTAATGTCTATTTTTCTAACCAAATTTAAGCAATTGAAAAGGAAATGAGATGATATACACTGAGTGACCAGATTATTATGATCTCTGAATGCATAATAATCTGGCCACTCAGTGTATATCCTATATAATAAAAGGCTAATATGCAAATTGTCCCCTCGACCAGGAGTTCGACCAGCAGGCAGGCCAGCCAACCACCCATGTCCTCTGTCCTCTCCCCCTGGCCAGGCTGGCCGGACCCCACCCATGCACGAATTCATGTACTGGGCCTCTAAATATATATATATATATATATATATATATATATATATATATATATATATACACATATACACACACACACACACACACACACACACACTGAGTGGCCAGATTATTATGTGTTCAGAGATCATAATAATCTGGCCACTCAGTGTATAATTGTTGAATTGAAATAAAATGAATAGTGCTTTCTATTAGCAAGAGCATATATTGTGAGATCTGAGAGTACAGAGAAAGATGAAGAAATCCGCCTTAAAAGCTTCCATATCATCAGGAGAGCGAATAGGGATAAAAGAAATATTCTAAGAACTAGGCTTCATGGTAGAATTAGAAGAGAAGCATGCGGGAAGCACTTCAGAAAGCCAAAGGAAGTTAGTCCAATATTAGAAATAAGAAGGTATTTCTGACTGGAGATCTGCATCAGAAAAGATGTAAAGAATGAGTAGATTCTGAACCTGGAAGGAAGAGTGAGACTGAGGGTTGGTTGGGCTTTAAAAGTACAAGTGCACAAAGGCTTGTCACATGAAAGAGAACTTACTGCGAATCAAAACCAATGAACAGGATTTTCACAAGAGCAATACTATCCAGCTAGCTAACAAAAGAACAGGCTAGATTGTCGTCAGTGAATGACAGTCTTAGAAATAATCCAATGAAAGATGAGTGACCTCCTATAGAGATAACACACAAGGGACTCGAGGATTGAAAAGGAGATTGAGCTAGAAGGAAGCAGACAACAGCAGCTCCTCGGATCACAGTCTACCCAGCCCTTCTCATCATTCGCACTTTTCCTTCATCTTTGCAGGTGTACTTGTTTGTGCCAACAACTTCTGGGCATCCATGCCATCCCACCTCCTCACACACCCCGTTCCAAGAGCTATGACTTCTCATACCTTTGACCCCTTTAAGCTGAATGGCAGGTCCTGAAAAGGCCTCTATGGCATTCAAGCTTTCACCACCTCACACCAAGTGTGCAGGTTCCCTGGAAGATAGAAAACTGGCACCTGTTGAGCAAGGATTTTCTACCTCCCGAAGTTCCCTGGTTCCAAACCAAGTCGAACTTATTTCCTAGATGTAGCTCCTGCCCTGTGCCCCTCAGTTGCTGCTTTCTTTATTAAACCTGAAGCATTGTTTTATGTTGATTTCAGTAGTGCCTTGGAGGACCCTAGAGTTAGCCACACCCTGTTCTCTGTTGTATTTAATGAGGATTCTGGCTCCATCTCCAGTTTTTGCATCCAAAGGGCAAGAGAAATTGCAGTTTTAATTTATCTCTAGCCCGATTTTTTCACTGACTGAAGCCACTTTTGTTTTATTGTTGACCTGAAGCCACTTTTGAAAACAGTATTGTGTTTCTGATTACAAAAACGTAAAAATGTGCAATATGCAGGGGGAAATTTATGATGAACATTAAAAGCATACAAGATAACCACTGCTAAAGTTTGATGCATGTCTCTCAAGTAAAAATTTTTACTTCCATCTAAGTAAAAATGCACAAGAATGTGCATATGTGTGGGTAGGAAGGTCTAGTTCAGAATCAGACTGAGCCTGCTATTTTATGTACCTGATTTATTATTATTTAACAGTATGCCCTTAGAAGCTACTTTTTATGATTTTGAACCAATAGAGCAGCAATTATAAAAGATACAGGCATAGAACTTTCTATGAGGAAAGCATATTAAGTAACTGAAGTTCATTTTCTCTGGAAAAGTGGTCCCAGGTTATTTTGGAGGTACAACTGGCCTCAAGAAGAGGAGTGGCTGAAATAGACTGAAGAAAGGCAAAGTAGGCCCTGAGGATGTCTTTCTTATTTAGCATGTGGCCTTGCTGGAGGAATAGCTGGCTGTGTATTTGTTTAAGGCCAACAAAGAGAAGCTACACAAATTGTGGAAATCACGGAAAGATCATTAGGGACCCTTTTAATTATCCTGTGCCCACTGGCACAACATCTGTGCATCTATTTAACAAACATTTGTTGAAAATCCTCTCAAGCCTTGTGCTATGCTTTAGGGATTTGGAGGTGAATGGAAAAGACAAAGTCCCTACTTCAAGAAGCCTGTATTCTGAAAAATCCTCTTTCCACATGCTTATTATTCACCATCAGTCAGTGCAGCTCACCTTTTGCCCTGAATTCTGAGATTTTTGTTGCTCCTCCAGGATATTTGATCAATCGTTTATGTTCAATAAATCATAGTTACTGACCCAGTAGCAGCAAAACTGCTGAAGATGACTTCTGACTAATACTGCTTATTAGTAATTGGAATGGAGCAAAGTATGGGCATGTTATTTGTGCAGCTTTGCTAGGAAGCTGCGGTTTAACACTCCCAGGTCTGCTCTCCACAGATCCCTGTGTTGTGGCAAATGGCCCAGGAGAACGACCGCCGGCACCCAGAGGACTCAGGGAAGTAAACCTTTATTATGCAGCGCTGCTAGTCCAGAGGACTCTGATCCGAAGCCTGAACTGCCAACGTGGGGAGGTTTTGATATATATATATATATCTTCCTGTGACGGGCCCTCGGGGGTGGGCTTTGCGGCTCCACCCAACTCAGAATGGGGAAGTAAGATTACTGTTTAATTAGATACTGAACTAGGCTATAAGCCCCCAAAGTTGCCTCCCTATTTTCCTTCTCACCTGAAGGAAGGGACTGGGCATGGTGGAGAATAGACACATGCCCAGTAAAATCTGGGTGACATAGGGAAGGTACTTGTCTGTCAGTCAAGTAGGCATGGCTACCGCAAGCTTGGGGAGATGTGAGATCCATAATCTCCTAAGCCACGGAGTTAGCTCTCTTGCCAGCTCGTTCTCTTAGGCTCTCTTTGCCTCTTGGTTTGTGCTCCTGGCTGGCAGGAGTCTCATGCTCCTGCACCTGCCCACACACAATGGACTAATGGACTGCAACTAGCCTAATGCTACTAGTAAACCAGACCCAGCTCCACCATGGAATGGAAAAGTAGACACTGGCTCTGATTTTAGCTCTGCTGAATCCCCATCTTCTAGGACTGGATTAAAGGAAATGGGACTTTAGAAACTGAGAGGTGTAATTCCATGAAAATAAAGCTTTCTACCACATCTCAGCCTCCCAGAGAGGGGTCTCCTGAAATACTTATTCCAGTGGCACCCCAAGAACCCCACACTCATTAGCAATGGAGACAGACCATCCATGCATTTCTCCAATAACATGATGTCTGAAAAATTGTACAAATATAATTTCTAATAAAAATGTTTTCCTCTCATCATTCCCTCTGACCAATAATATATAATTAACAAAGCTCATTATTTTTGCTTGACTCATTTTTTAAAATATATATTTTTTTATTCATTGTTAGAGAGAGAGGGAGATAGAGATAAAACATCGATGAGAGAGAAACATTGATCAGCTGCCTCCTGCATGTCCCCTGCTTGGGATCGAGCCCACAACCTGGCCTTGTGCCCTGCCTAAATTCTTTAGTGCAACATTCCTAGTGAACAGCCTGGTGCAACATCTCTCAGCCACTTTTATGTAAGTAATGGATTAATAGCACAGGCCTCCTTGTGAAGCCCAGAGAGAGCAATGCCCTGCCCTTAAAAGGCCAGTAGAATCATTCACTGTGAAGTGGGGCATGTGTATAAGACCGATGAGGCTAGAATCTCCATGAAAATAGTAACTTGAAAACCACTGGGGCTACAGGGCAGGCTATCTGTTTGGGGTCCAGTTCAGCCCAGAACTGGAACTGAAGTTTAATTCAGTGTCTGTCCAACACCATGCTGAGGAGGACATAGTCCCCACTTTCATAGAAAAAGTCTGATAAGAAGGACAGTTATAAACAAATAAAATTATCCTGTGCAATGCACAAAAAAGCAAAATCTGTATATGATACATACATTGAAGAAAGCAATTAACACAGTCTAGTGAGAGCAGGGAGCACTTCATGTAAAAAGTAATGTTGAAAAAGGGTTTTAATGTTCAGCAGGGGGTTTCCATAGATACAAGAGGGAGCTCTGCCATCTAGGAAGAGGTAAGAACACATGCAATTGCATGGTGTGTGGTGAGAATGACAGAGAGTTTGTGAGGGTTCCAACACTGATATGGAAGAGAAAGTGAGGCTCTAGACCAGGGCCAGAGCCCAAGGACTTTGAGAAGCACATAAAAGAGCTTTGGCTTCTCGTAGGCACAGGGAATCAGAAATATTGTGAACAAGAGATTGCACTTTGAAATCTAAACCTGAAGAAAATTAATCATAGTATGAAATATAGATTTGAAGAAATAAGACTGGGAATTATGAAATGAATAAGGTGGTTATTAAAATAAGAGAGAAAAGAGAAGCAAAGGTTGAGAATTGCAGAAGCTAATCAGTCAAACGTTAAGATTAGAACTCAGAGGCAAATGGGCGATGAGAGAGGTAAAACCAAGGCAGACCAACAGGGTAGCAAAGGCCATGTAGGTGAAAACTGCTTTGAGGTGAAATATGCAGTGAGGACACTATGTCACTTCTCTGATGTACGATTAGGTGACTCCCATTTACTTTGGGGTCATTTCTTAAGGAATATAACTGCGCAGGGCTCTGGGGTCACCAGGATCCATGGGCAAGTCCAGGATGGCAGCCGAGGTGGTAACATGACACTGCACGTGTATGCGAGAGAAAAATACATGGAGGGCACCTCACATCATTGAAAAATGCATGAGGACATACTTATTAACATATGTTAGGCATTACTAAGAAGAATGGAAAGGAATAGGTAAGATACAAACACATGGCTATTCCAAGCCATGGAACCAGACATTCAAGCACAGTCTGGAATTGCAAACCTGCTCGAAGCGTAGCCATCGCATTTGTTATTTGATCACAGCTCCTCCTCTCACTCAATATCCTGACCATCACATCTTCTCTCCTCTTCTCCTGCGTCTATGGTTCAGGGGTTTCACACTCCTAATCAGGTAAACCTGATGGGATCTATATCGCAAGGGGATATAGATGTGCTTGCTTTCCTTCTATTCTCAATTTCAGTAGAAGCATCTGTTTAATGTTTCAAATCCTTCTTCTTGTTTTAGCATCAGTTCAGGTTCATATGTCCTGCCATGTTAAGGAAAAGAAAAACTTGAAAACAAAAGAGAGACATTAGAAGTGTGTGGGGGTTTTTTTAATCACAAAATTTACTCTGCATATCTTTACATACAGGTAAAAAATATATATCTTTTGGCAGGATACTTTGTTATATTGGTTCATTAAAATATTAATATTGAAATGGTCCTTCACTTAAAATAAGTAATTATTTTTCCCTTGCATCCCCATTCATTTCAAGGTTTTTCATTTCTTGTGCCTAGTCTCTTGGAATGCTCAGATTTTATATATATATATTTTTAAGTCTAAGTCCCTTGGAGAGCAGAGGGGTGTCCCCTGTGAAGCTCTGTGGGAAACAAATTGATGCTCCTGGGAGCCCCAAAGGAATCCACACCCCAGGCTGCAAGGGAGTTCCGAGAGCATTGCAGGCCTGTGCCGTCTTCCTCCCCCCCACCCCGTCCCCGTCCCCACCCCCGCCCCATTCCCCCCCCACCACCACCACCACCACCACCAGCACCTGCCCTGGGCGGACTGACGAGCCTCAATGGTGGGTCTCTGAAGCAGCCATGGACAATCTCCCTGGGCACCTAGGTTCCCAGACAGCGTGCCCCAAAACAGGACGGGCCACAAAACTCAAAGAAAAAAACTTAACAGGCAGGAAAATGAGGGTGAATCATCAATGATCAATAGGACCCCAAGACCTCTCCCTGGAGCGGTGGCCCTTCCCAAGCCCCAGGACCTTAGGGCGGCATTGTCAAAAGGAGCCTTTGCCAGTGGGGCCCAGAGTCAGAATTAGGTTTATATCAAGGACAGCTTACCCTGTGCTTTTCCAACTGAGCTAGTGAATTGCAATTTGTATCCGCTGTAACTCTATTAGTATGGATTCCAAATAGCTTTTCTATAGCTTTATTTTACAGTAATAAAAATATTTTTAAAATAAACTCTTAGCTAAAAAATCCTAGAAGCTGAAGCAAAACTCGAAGTTTCAAAAAAAAAAATAAAGTATGTATATTTGTCAGGAGAAAGCCAAAGGCCCTCTTTTATATGATGCCTACTCCTCTTCCCCTTACACCTTTCATTTTTATTTTAATAACAGCCGGTTAGATGTGTGGTTGAGTTATTTAAAATAATAAAGGGTTAAGAAATGTAAACACTGTCACTTGGTACAAGACATAAACTGTGAGATGTTTCATTCTGGTTGAAGGCACCATGAACTAAAATAATAATAAACAATCCGTAGCAGCTGCATGGTCAGTGCCTAGAAAAATGATTTATTGCCCAGAATTATTCATTCTAAAAAATTAATTGTAACTATTCAGAGAAGTTAATGTTTGATCGTTCCTGAGCATGTGGAAAATTATAACTGTTTGCTAATCGTATGACACGAAAACAGTTTTACATCAATCAATATCAGACCTCTGCAAGCCCTTGCAAACATTCATGATTATGCCCTTCCCAGGTATCAGATTAATGGCATCAATATCCTTTAGTAGAAAAAAAAACAAATGAACAAAATAAGAACATTTGCCATGTAGAATTTATTCTTATTAACATTTTCTCTTTATTTAGACAGTCCCTATTATCAAGAAGCTAGATACTAAATGGAGAACATAAATTAATTGTTACATTATTTTATCACAGTAGCAAATTATTTTAAAGAAAAAGCAATGAATTAAATAGCATCTTGCCAAGCCAATAGCTGCTCTATCCTGATCATTGTTTTGAAGATGATATTCAATTTCAATTTTTCCTTTATTTGTCTTTTTACCCTGTTTTATTTCTTCCCCAATTTTTAAATTGGGAGTGCCAGCCCATATTCTAATTGCCATGTTACTTATGCAAAAGTACAGTCCATTTTGGCTTGGCTTTTCCTCCTGCCCTTAACAGTAGTTAAATAATTCAGTTGACTTTGCAGCTTCTAATAGCCCTGCTGGTCCTCATTCTTCCCCTTGCAAATTAAACCCTTAGGGGAGACACTGGCATTTGGACTTAGAAATGGCACTGGAAAACTACTCAGACTCTTAGAGGTAACTCAAACAAGATTTCTAGAGGCAAAACATATGCATTAATTCATTTAAAAATTAATTCATTTACATGTATGGGCTATGGGTTTGTGAAACCACTGGTTACATCTTTGAGGGCTGAAGGAAAGCTAGGATCGCAACATGCAAATGAAATTTATGTCTGCTGTTAAATTGGTTCAAGCACATTTACTTTGTTTCAGTAACACCATCATATATATGAATACAGGTTGAAAACAAACCCAGCATGAATAAATGCTCCGAGTATGAACGTGTACTATTCAAACAGTTGAGTACGTGTGTGTATGTGTGCACCTATGCACATGCAAGTTTACTCATGCACACAGAAGAGTCTCTCTCAGGCTGAAACGGAATGATGGTTCAGATCAATCACGTACAAACTAATGCTGATCCTTGACAGCCTATTAAATCCCGTAATCAATCCCTGAAACAGCAAAAGGAGAAGAGCAGGGAGAGATGTCACCAGGCTGGATGATTTCATTGCAATAATTCCAACCAGGGGGATGGCAGCGAGCCCCCAGGACAGATGTGGTGTCACAATTACGTGTGCCTCCTTATATCTTGCCAGTCTTAATACACCTTAATCAGTTAACACATGTCTGTTTCAGTGCATGAATCCAGAGACACATGGGGGTGGGGGACATGAGCATTCAATGAATTATTTAACATAGAGTCTTAAATCAAGGATTCTCAAATTTTTGAAATGTAAAAATTGGGAAGCAGAGTTGGTTCCAGGAGAAAATTTGTTGGTATCTTTGATGGTCAGTTTTATGTGTCAACCTGGTTAGGCAACAGTACCCATTGACTCGATCAAACAGGAATCTAGGTTTTGCTGTAAAAGTATTTTACAGAGGTGGTCAACTTCATTGCTTTTCTTTTTCTAAATATTGCTACTGTAATAAAATAACGTAACGTTGAATTTCTGCCTGCCCTTCAGTATGTAGCTCCTTGGTAATATGGACTGTCTTAAGAGAAAAATATTAATAAAAATAAATTCTTACATGGAAAGTGCTGTTAATACATATATTGGCATAGATAGCTCAGGCATAAGTAACCCCAAAATCATTTAAAGTGGTAATATGGCTAATTTTAATTTCGAAACACAGCCTTGACACCTTGACTCAAGCCACTGCAGTATTATAATCAAGTTGTAACAGTTGGCTTTATATTTAAGGCATTCACACTTTTACTACTTTAGGGAACGGTCTTATGGAAGACCAAAGAGAAACCAACTCATTATAAAGTGGTGTTTGCTTGAAAATGTCAACTCCAAAAAGAACATTGTCACAGGAATTCTTATTAAGACACTGTATTAGTCAAGTTTTCCAGAACCTCCTTAATCCAACTAGCTTGGGGCATGTTGATTTAGGTGTCATTGGTATGGAGGTTGCTGTAGGCTTTGGACGTTCCAGGACTGAACCTAGAGTTAGACCTCAGGGCTAAGGACATTTGGTAATTATGAACAGGATGATGATATTTGAAATAAGGTAAAGAGAATGCAATTCTGGAAGTGGGAATGATCAAGTCAGTTTGGAATCAATTTGACTCAGTGTGGATTCAGTCAGGGGGAAATTGGGGTAAGTTTGGGGAGGGAGAGGCAGAGGACATTCTGAAAGCAGCTTCCATGTTTTCTGAGCTACTGAAAGAAAGAAAGATAATAAGAAAGAATTTAAAATTTTTCTATATGTATTTTTTTTCACATTTGTTTTTTTATTTATTTTTTATTTTTTTATTAAGGTATTATATGTGTACATATCTTACCATTGCCCCCCCACCCCACTCCCATACATGCCCTCACCCCCCAATGTTTTGCATCTGTTGGTTACTCTTATATGCATGCATATAAGTCCTTCAGTTGATCTCTTCTTTCCCCCACCTCCCCCAAACCTTCCCGCTGTAATTTGACAGTCTGTTTGATGCTTTACTGCCTCTGTATCTATCCTTTTGTTCATCAGTTTATAATGTTTTTCATTATCCCCAAATGAGTGAGATCATGTGGTATTTTTCTTTCATTGACTGGCTTATTTCACTTAGCATAATGTTCTCTAATTCCATCCAGGTGCCTACAAATGGTAATAATTCCTTCTTTTTTACGGCAGCATAGTATTCCATTGTGTAGATGTACCAGAGTTTTCTGATCCAGTCATCTGCTGACGGGCACCTAGGCTGTTTCCAAATCTTAGCTATTGTAAATTGTGCTGCTATGAACATAGGGCTGCATATATCCTTTCTGATTGGTGTTTCTAGTTTCTTAGGATATATTCCTAGGAGTGGGATTACTGGGTCAAATGGGAGTTCCATTTTCAGTTTTTTGAGGAAACTCCATACTGTTCTCCACAGTGGCTGCACCAGCCTGCATTCCCACCAGCAGTGCACGAGGGTTCCTTTTTCTCCGCATCCTCGCCAACACTTGTCGTTTGTTGATTTGTTGATGATAGCCATTCTGACAGGTGTGAGATGATATCGCATTGTCGTTTTGATTTGCATCTCTCGGATAATTAGTGACTTTGAGCATGTTTTCATGTGTCTCTTGGTCTTCCTTCTGTCTTCTTTCGAAAAGATTCTATTTAGGTCTGTTGCCCATTTTTTTTATTGGATCATTTATCTTCCTTTTATTAAGTTGTATAAGCTGCCTGTAGATGTTTGAGATTAAACCTTTATCAGTGATAACATTTGCAAATATGTTCTCCCATACAGTGGGGTTTCTTGTTGTTTTGTTGATGGTTTCTTTTGCTGTGCAAAAGCTTTTTATTTTGATGTGCAAAAGCTTTTTATTTTGATGTAGTCCCATTTGTTTATTTTCTCTTTAGCTTCCGTTGCCCTAGGGGCAGTATCAGTGAAGAAGTTCTTTCTGCATATGTCTGAGATTTTGCTGCCTGTGGATTCCTCTAGTATTTTTATGGTTTCCCGTCTTATATTTAAGTCCTGTAACCATTTTGAGTTTATTTTTGTGAATGGTGTAAGTTGGTGATCTAGTTTCATTTTTTTGCATGTATCTGTCCAATTTTCCCAACACCATTTATTGAAGAGACTGTCTTAACTCCATTGTATGCTCATGCCTCCTTTGTCAAATATTAATTGCGCATAGTGGTTTGGGTCGATATCTGGATTCTCTATTCTATTCCATTGGTCTATATGTCTGTTCTTGTGCCAGTACCAGGCTGTTTTGAGGACAGTGGCTTTGTAATACAGCTTAAAATCTGGTATTGAGATCCCACCTACTTTGTTCTTCTTTCTCATGATTGCTGTGGCTATTCGGGGTCTTTTTTTATTCCAGATGAATTTTTGGAGAGTTCTTTCTAGGTCTGTGAAATATGCCGTTGGTATTTTAATGGGGAGTGCATTGAATCTATAGATTGCTTTGGGTAGTATGGACATTTTAATGATGTTGATTCTCCCAATTCATGAACATGGTATGTTCTTCCATCTGTTTACATCTTCCTCTATCTCTTTTTTCAGTGTCCTGTAGTTTTCCGCGTATAGGTCTTTTACCTCCTTGGTTAGGTTTATTCCTAAGTATCTTAATTTTTTTGGTGCGATGGTAAATGGGATTGCTTATTTAGTTTCTCTTTCTGTAAGTTCACTATTGGTGTATAGAAATGCCATAGATTTCTTGGCGTTAATTTTGTATCCTGCTACATTGCCGAATTCATTTATTAAGTCTGTTAGTTTTTTGATGGAGTCTTTTGGGTTTTTTATGTACAATATCATGTCATCTGCAAATAAGGACAGCTTTACTTCTTCTTTTCCAATTTGGATGCCTTTTATTTCTTCTTCTTGTCTAATTGCAATGGCTAATACTTCCAGTACTATGTCAAACAGGAGTGGTGAGAGTGGGCATCCCTGTCTTGTTCCTGTTCTTAGGGGAAATGGTTTTAGTTTTTGCCCATTGAGTATGATGTTAGCTGTGGGTTTACCATATATAGCTTTTATTATGTTGAGGTATGATCCTTCTATTCCCACCTTGTTGAGAGTTTTTATCAAGAAAGGGTGTTGGATTTTGTCAAATGCTGTTTCTGCATCAATTGATATGACTATGATTTTTATCTCTCAATTTGTTTATGTGATATATCACATTTATTGATTTGTGGATATTGTACCATCCTTGCATTCCTGGGATAAACCCCACTTGGTCATGGTGTATGATCTTTCTGATGTACTGCTAGATCCAATTTGCTAGAATTTTGTTGAGGATTTTGGCATCTACGTTCATGAGGGATATTGGCCTGTAATTCTCCTTCATTGTGTTGTCTTTATCTGGTTTTGGTATTAGGGTGATGCTGGCTTCATAGAAGGAGCTTGGAAGTGTTCCTTCCTCTTGAATTTTTTGAAATAGTCTGAGGAGGATAGGTTTTAGTTCTTCCTTGAATGTTTGGTAAAACTCTCCTGTGAAGCAGTCTGGCCCCGGGGTTTAGTTTGCCGGAAGCTCTTTAATGACTGCTTCAATTTCTTCCATAGTTACTGGCATATTGAGCTGTTTAGATTCTTCCTGATTGACATGTGAGCTGGGCCCTCCCTAGAGAAGAAACCTGAGTTCCCAGAGATATGTGATCAGTGCTGAGGCCCCGCCAGCAGGCCAGGGGATCCCAAGGCAGGTACTGGGCATGGAGGCCACGGGGGCATAGGCTACCAAGGAGACAGAACTGAACCTCACATCACCCTGCTTGGCCCCGGAGGATGACTGGTTAGCCAGAGACAGGTAAGATTCCTCAGGGAAGGAACAACCTAAGACAGGCACAGTCGCAGAGGGGCCATCAGGAGAGAACTTGGGGATCAACAAGAGGTGGGGCACAGACCCTCACGCCCCCAACCTTGCAGGGCCTTGAAACCTCACCCCATCTGAGGGAGGTCTCCTGCCCCCATGGCTGCATTGCTTCCCACGCCCAGCTCAGATCGGGACACAGGTGACAGACAGTGACTTGGCCCAGCTCAGATTGGGACCCAGGTAACAGACAGAGACTTGGCCCACAGCAGCTGCCCTATATCTAAATCCAGCCGAGCACCAGGAATGCTCAGGGCCTACTCAAGAATGCAAATAATCCTTTCCACTAATATTTACAGGGTAAATTAAGATTGTTGGTAGAGTATAAAATTTGACAGTAAAATAATAATCAAGTTTTCAGATTAATTTAAATAGGCTAATTGAAATAAGTGAATATTCAAGAAAATTTAATTGTACTGGACAAAAAGCTGTTCCTAAAGTGGTAACTAAAATTTCTATTGGTAGTTCATCTCATGGTAAAATTCCTAAACATGCAATGAAACTAAAGCAGTCATATTTTTGTGCAAAAAATTAAAATTTAAAGTTATCAAGACTGCATTATAAAAGTTACAAAAGCCTCCATTAATCAAAAAAGGGGGGATAGAAGGGTAATATCATGTAAGGAAAAATATCCTATAAGTAAATTACATCTAGAAAACTTTAACTTTACAAAATTAGTTTTCATTTGTAATGCTAACAGCAAGACACCCATGAAAAACACACATGGTGTCTAAATAAGACAAAGGAAAATCGTTTGGGCAAAAATAAAAAGTGATCCCAAATCAATTATATAGAACAGATTCCTTTATTAACTTTTGGTCGAGAATATGTTTGTATATTTTCAGAAAACAACTCCAAGACCATGTGGATTCCTGCAACAGAGAGGAATTGACAGGTCTGCTCCAACCACGAAGACAAGAGGAGAAACATTCCAGAGATGGAAGACGCTGACGACGCCTTGTCACGCTAGCAGTCAGCAGCTGTGTGACGCAGCAAGTTGCCTAGGACCAAACCAGAGAGGGTCGGACCTGCATTGCCACCATGTGCCCACCATCCAGATATCATTGCTGACATGTACACTTAAGGAACTGTTTGACATTGAAACGGGGACTCAGAACTGTTGGACATGGAAATTGGGACTCAAACATTTTTTGTTATTATATGTTTATTTCTAGTCTGCAGAGGCAAGATTTTTTAAAGGAATGAAATGGGGGAAAAAATAGATACAGAGGCAAAGAAGCATTGAACAGACTGTCAAACTACAGCGGGAAGGCAGAGGAGGTTGCGGTTGCGGTGGGGGGGGGGAGGCTGTAGGAGATCAACCAAAGGACTTGTACGCATGCATATAGGCATAACCAATGGATAAAAAACACTGTGGGGGGGGGGGCAGGTAAAGGCATGTACTGGGGGAAAGGGGAGGCTGGGGGAAGGTCAATGGGGGAAAAAAAGGAGACATATGTACTACTATTTGTAATACTTCAAACAATTAAAAAAAAAAGATTCTTCCTGATTGAGTTTTGGAAGGTTATATTTTTCTAGGAATATGTCCATTTCCTCCAGGTTGTCCAGTTTGTTGGAATAGAGTTGTTCATAGTATTTTTTAACAATCCTTTGTATTTCGGCGGGATCTGTTGTTATTTCATCTCTTTCATTTCTGATTTTGTTTATTTGGGTCCTCTCTCTTTGCTTCTTGGTGAGCCTGGCTAGAGGTTCATCAATCTTGTTTATCCTTTCAAAGAACCAGCTCTTGATTTTGTTGATCTTTTGTATTGTTTCTTTGGTCTCTATGTCGTTTATCTCTGCTCTGATCTTTATTATTTCCTTCCTTCTGCTAACACTGGGCTTTTCTTGTTGCTCTTTTTCTAACTCTTTGAGTTGTAGGGTTAGGTAATTTATTACCATTGTTTCTTATTTTTTGCAGTAGGCTTGTAGAGCTATGAACTTCCCTCTCAAGACTGCTTTCACTGTGTCCCATAGATTTTAGATTGTAGTGTTTTCGTTGTCATTTGTTGCCATGATGTTTTTTATTTCTTCCTTAATCTCTCTGGTACCCCAGTCATTGTTTAATAGCATGCCCTTTAGCCTCCATGTGTTTGATATCTTTGGGTTGTTTTTATTGTAGTTGATTTCCAGTTTTATGCCACTGTGGTCTGAGAGGATACTTGATATAATTTCTATCTTCTTGAATTTGAAGAGACTTTGCCTATGTCCCAACATATGGTCTATCTTTGAAAATGACCCATGTGCACTTGAGAAGAATGTATATTCTCTGACTTTGGGGTGAAATGTTCTGAGGATGTCAATTAATTCCATCTGGTCTAGTGAGTCATTTAGGATGGATGTTTCTTTGCTGATTTTTTGTTTAGAGGATTTGTCCAGTGGTGATAGTGGGGTATTAAAGTCCCCTACTATGATTGTATTGCTGTCAATCTCTCCCTTGATATCCTCCAGGAGTTTTTTTATGAATTTGGGTGCTCCTGTATTGGGTGCATATATGTTTACCAGAGTTATTTCTTCTTGTTGGATTGCTCCCTTTAGTATTATGAAGTGGCCTTCCTTATCTCTTGTTATGTCCTTCACTTTGAGATCTAATTTGTCAGATATCAGTATTGCTACCCCAGCTTTTTTTAAAGTTCCATTTGCCTGGAAAACCTTTTTCCATCCCTTCACCCTCAGTCTGTGTGCGTCTTTTTTTCTGAGGTGGGTTTCTTGTAGACAGCAGATATATGGGTCTTGTGTTCTTATCCAATCTGTTACCCTATGTCTTTTGATTGGGGCATTTAATCCATTTACATTTAAAGTTATTATTGATAGGTACTTATTTGTCGCCATTTTTATTCTTTACCTCTGTGTTCCTTCTTCGCTTCCTATTTCTTTTTTTTTTTACAGCAGACCCTTTAGCATTTCTTGCATTGCTGGTTTGGTGGTAATAAATTCCCTTAGTCTTTTTTTGTCTGTGAAGCTCCTGATTTCACCTTCAATTTTGATTGATAGCCTTGCTGGGTACAGTATTCTTGGATTCAGACCCTTCCTTTGCATGACTTTGTATATTTCATTCCATTCCCTTCTGGCCTGATGAGTTTCTGTTGAGAAATCAGTTGCTAGTCTGATGGGGGTTCCTTTGTAGGTAACTTTCTGTCTCTCTCTTGCCGCTTTTAAGATTCTTACTTTGTCGTTGGTGTTTGCCAATTTAATTATAACGTGCCTTGTCGTCGGTCTTTTGGGGTTCATTTTGCTTGGGACTCTGTGAGCTTCTTGGATTTGTGTGGGTTTTTCTTCTCTATATCAGGGAAATTTTCTGTCATTATTTCTTCAAAGAGGTTTTCTATTCCTTGCTCAGCTTCCTTTCCTTCTGGAACCCCTATCATGCGGATGTTGTTTTGTTTCATGTTGTCCCAAGTTCCCTTAGGCTCTCCTCCTGCCTTTTAATTTTTTTTTCTAGAAGTTGCCCTACTGGGGTATTTTTTTCCCATCTTGTCTTCTAGCTCACTGATGCGGTCCTCTGCTTCTTCTAGTCTACTCTTTGTGCTTTCTATTGAGTTCTTTACAGCAGCAATGTCATTTTTTATTTCTTCCTAGTTCTTCTTCATTTCCTCTTGGTTCTTGCTCATATTGTCAAATTTGTCTTCCATTCTTTTCAGCCACCTTATGACCGTTTCTCTGAATTCTTTGTCTGGAAGGTTGCTTGCCTCCATTTCGTTTACTTCCTTTTCTGGTGATGTCTGCTTTTCTTTCATATGCGGGCTGTTTCTTTGTCTCCCCATGGTCTCTCTTCTCTGGATGTCTGGTTATGTAGTTATCTCTCTCCTGTGTTCATTTAAAGGCACAAAATACAGCACTACCAGGTACAACACACACGGCACTGAACAGAAGTGTATTCACGATATTAATAACCTCCAATAAAGGTGCCCACCAGAGAAAGGCAAAATAGGGGATAGGAGAGAAAGAAGAAGAGGAAAAAGAAAGAAAGGAAAAAAAAAAAGAAGTGTCAAAATGAAATTGGGAAAAGGAAAAAAAAAAGTAAGAGAGACAAGAAAGAGACTAAGAGAGAAAGGGGAACAAACTATATATATGGGGATAAAACTCCAATAGAACAATCACTAATCCCAGCAAATGCCCACAACAAGTACCTGGGGATTAATACAAACTACAACACCAACTAATATTGAGTGAGGCAAGGGAAAACAGAAGCACAAAACAAACAAAAAAAAAAACAAACAAAGAAGAATAAGCAAAACAATCTCACAAAAAAAGCATAAAAATTTGATATAATCAACATTCAAGTGAACAACAACAAAAGAACAGAGAGAAAAACAATTTTTTGGATAGTTAAGACAGCGAAGAGAGAGGTGTGTATGGACTTGGAGTAGGGGATTGGAGATTAGATATGTAAGTAGGGTGAAATTTTAACAAGGGGTAAACAGAAAGAATAGGGAAAATCTAAAGCAGGAAATGGGTAAGATAAACAGGACACCGAAAAGGGGAAGGTTAGGAAGAGAGTGATGGCATAAAGGTAGAGCTGAGATAGAGTAAAACGATGCTAAAGGAAAGATTAAAATAGAATGTAGAACACTAATCCCAAAATAAAATGAAGAGAAAATAAAATGACACTTAAAAAAAAAAAGATAAAATAGCAGTAGTAATAATACGGATTGAAAATAAAAATGTAATAATTAAAAAGGTAAAATCAAGTGAGGAAAAAAGAAAAAAATTAGTTTCTTGAATAAAAGATGCAAAAAATGAAAATAAAAAAATAAAAAATAAAAATAAAATGTGGAGTAGTGAAGGTCATTCACTTCCTCTATTGTTCTGTTTGGCACGCCTGTTTCTCTGTCCAGACAGTATTGCAGTTCCCTGCGTTCCACTGCTCTTCAGTGTTGTAAGCCAGTCCTGATTTTAAGCAGGCGGTGTGTCTTAATTTTTTGTATTCTTTTATTTTTGATTACACAAGAGTCAATTTGTGATTCAGCCCCTGGGTGGCAATGTTTCTGGATTGACTTCCGGGTCTATATATGGCCTCTCTAGGCAGTGTTAGAGCCTTCTTTCCCTGTGGCACTCACTACCGGTTTGTGGGAGTGGGCTGCCTCAGAGCTGGCTCTCAGATGGTCACTCCCTGCTCTGATCCCCAGGTTCCAGGAAAACACTTTCCCCTGCAGTCTCCCAGGGTGTCCCCAACTGGGTGATCCTATGTATTGGGATTAGTAATCAGAAGCAAGGATTTGAAGAGGAAAAAGCCCAAGTGTGCGAACTCCGGGGCTGCGCGTAAGTCTAGCACACCCCTGAAATTCTTAGGGTGTCCCTGCATATCAGATCAAAATGGGTTGCTTTTTCAAGAGCCCTTCTGTTAGCAGCTCTGAGGACCCCCTTCCACATTCATGGATCATGCCAGCCCCAACAGCCACGGATTTTTCTAGGCACCAACTTCCCTGGTCCTCCAGCTCCCTCAAAACACACGTTCCTCTCTCCCGCCGGGACCAGAGACCTCACCTTATCCCAGGCGAAATCTGACCTTTCCGTGGTGGAGTGTGGAGCTCCTCTGAACCCGTGTGTTTGTGCCAATTGGGGACCGGTGTTCTGGGACTTGCAGCTGTTCCGTGGGTGCCGCAGTTGTGGATTCTCAGGCTTCCGATAAGCTCCACTTTCCTGTTCAAGATGGTGCAGACTCTGCGACCGAGCCCGCAGCTCCAGGAGGGGACCCAGCCACAGTGGGGGCTGCCAGGTCAGGGGAACCCCGTCTAGCAGTCCCCCACCTTCTTCTGGAGTTTAGCTGTCCCTTAACTTGCCAACCTCTATATGTGTTTTGAAATGAATATCCCATTCTTGTGCCACAAAAAGACTTAAATAGTTTTTCTACATAGGACTAATGATTCTTTTTATTGTAATGCCACGCTGAAATAGACCACAAAAAGGGCTAACTGTGTTAAGTACCTTTGTTTTCAAATTTTGGGTTGTTTCCCACGATGTGTGATTTTTCACAAAGTTACTTCAATCTCAGATACTAAAGTTCTACTCACCAATAATGACCTAATTCAACTATCACCTCCCCCAGGAAGCCCTCTCCCCCATCTTCCTATTAAGATACAATTCTTTCTTTGTTGTAGTCATCAGAGATAATCACAGATATTCCAGTTCTGCTGCTTATAGACACATGGAACAATCACACTTGCTCGTCCCCTTGAAGTCAAGCTGGCCTTGTAATTTATTTTGACCCAATAAACTGTAGGCAGAAGACTATAAAAGCCAGTGCATGATTTTCTTGTTTTCCATGCTCACCATTTATCTTGCCACATACTGGTAACATTCCTGATGGTGGAACCTCCCTCGGACTGGGCCCAAGAGTGAGGGCACATAGAGCAGAGTGTCCAGTGGACCCATGATAAGCACATTAATGTGCATGAAAAATAAACATGTCATTCATTATAGGCCATTAAGATGTGGGGCCTGTTTGTTATCCCAGCATATCTAGCATTTCCTGACAAATACTCTTCCTATGAAACTCTCAAATGAAACTTATCACTTTCTATATCATAACTAAACTTATTGGCAAAACATTTCTTATCCTCAAGCCTGTAAGTACTCTGAGGGCAGTAGAATTATTTCATATATGGCTTATTATTTCCCATTGTGGTGAGCACATCATATGGGTAAAAGTTAGTGAATGAATAAATACTTAGTAAAGGTATTATTTATTATAGCTATCACTTATAGTTGTCCATTGTTACTCTGACAATAAAATTAAGATGAGTTAAAACTCTACATAGTGTTCTTCTAAATTTCTTGAGTCTTTCTAACTAATGCTCTATAACTATGAACCTCCATGATCTTTATTTAAAAATAGTTGCTGAAGTTACCCACTGAGGCAACCTTGCCGAGATGATTGTATTACTGTCTTAGCATGCATACAAGCAATCAAGGAAGAGCCATGTGAAAGTAAATCTTAATAAACGTAATAAATGCTCACTAAAGGAGGAATCTGTAAGAGACTCAAAAGTATACCAAAATTAAAAAAAATGAGCTTTAAAAGAAAACATGAATGTAATAAAATTCACCCAATATTTTGATGGTTTTGAGATTACGATTCAAACATCAGATTTATAATTAACACTGAGCTTTTGGTAAGTAAAATAAAATTGGTAAATTGAACCTCATTTTATCATTTTATTACAAAAATAAATGTTTAGTGATGAATGTCATGCATCAGCTAAATAAGTTTTCCTTTCCTTTCCTTTTCTTTTTTTAAATCCTTACCCAAGGATATGTTTGTATTTATTTTAGAGACAAAGGGAGGCAGGAGAGAGAGAGAAACATCAATGTGAGAGAAAATGGATCGGTTGCCTCTCTTACTAGGGATTGAACCTGCAACCTTTCAGATTGCCCAACCAACTGAGCCACATCTGCCAGGGGCAAGTTTGCCTTTTCTTGCTGAACAGCTCAATTAAAACCAAACTTTTAGAAAATCACAAAATAGCTTCAAGTCAAAGGTAAAATGTCTACTTTAACTTGTCTGTTTCATCAACAACACTCATAAAGACTAAACTTCCTCATATTAAAGGCGAAACCTAGAGAACAGACAAAAATAACATAGAAAATGATCACTTGTTATCTATAATTAAATAATCCCAGAGCCATTCTTTCCTGTTCCAAAACAGAAATAGATTAATATTGCCAGTGACAGTCATTACTTTGAAATTTTTTCCTTCAATTATTGAAGTCAAGTTTTTAGTGTTTTGTAACTTTTACTAAATAGGAGAAAATATCTTGTTACTGAAATATTTTTTAATAAATGGTCAGCCCTGGCCAATGTGGCTCAGTTGGTTGGATTTTTTGTCCCCATATACCAAAAGGACACAGATTTAATTCCTGGCCTAGGTACATACCCAGGTTGCTGGTTTCATACCCGGTTAGGGTGCGTGCATTGAAGGCAACCAAATCAACATTTCATTCTCAAATCAGTGTCTCTATCTTTCTCTCTCCCTCTCCCTCCCTTTCTCTCTGAAATCAATAAAAGCATGCCCTTGGGTGAGGAATAAAAAAGAAAAAGGAAGGAAGGAAGGAAAGAAGGAAGGAAGGAAGGAAGGAAGGAAGGAAGGAAGGAAGGAAGGAAGGAAGGAAGGAAGGAAGGAAAAGAAAAATATGGACAAACACCATTCTTTAAAAACTAGAGGCCCGGTGCACGACACACACACACACACACACAGACACACACACATACACACATTCTGTTTAACCAGAGTGTGAGTATGCCTTGTATGCTGTTAGGCAGGTGAATATATTATTTTCAGATACCATTTAATGACTATCTTCCCAAGTCAAAGAAAAAACAAAGTCAAGATAAAAACCATATCTTTTTTTTTTTTAGTTCCAGTTTTTAGTTTTTCTTATGAGTCATGGGCAATTTATTGCTTTATGCCAAAATGCTTCCTGTCTTTCTTATATTACACCTGATTAATTACAAACAGCCCCCTCAGAACAATGTTAAAAAACATTTTATTCTTATTCTTTCTTAAAGTTCCAAACAAAAAAAGCTTGAAAAAAATTGTCATTCTTAGTAGAATGCATTGAGGTTCATTAGGATCTTTTCTATTTGTTCATCTTTTTCTGTAGCAGCCAAACCTAATCCTGTGTGGCAGGATCCTTCCAGCACAGATCAGAGAGTTCCAATTACATCCAGCCAGCTGTGGGTGGCATTGCTGACCCACCCTTGCCCATGAAGGTTCTGGTAATCAGGTTTCCTTGTGTCCAGTAATGAGGTTATAAACATATGGCTGTTTTGGCTTTGTAAGCAACAAACAAATCTCTAAAGACAGCTATTCACCGGGAAGGGAAAAACTATAAATTCAGTAGCAAAAATTACGTTTTATAGTTCTTTAAAATCAAATTTCTAAATGCTCTGTAGTGCTTTTCATCCTCAGCTTTTGAACTCTGAGAAAAATTTTCCCTAAATCCAAAAGTTAAAAGGTTGTTTGAGATAGGGAGGTTAAATCAAAATTTCTTTTCATTTTTCATGGGAAATCTTTCTCGTAAAATAAATATGAGTAAAAGGAGTAAATCTATTTTCCTGGGTACATATTGCTACATTAAATCCCCCCTTTCCTTTCTCCTGCAAAAATAAAGAAGATATTTAAAGCTCAAAACTTTAAGTGACAAATCTGAAATAGCCATGAATCTAAATTTTATTAATCAGAGAACAATTACTACCATCAGAATGTATTTAAAAACAGGTCATTACACATTTGAAATCAAATCTTAAATCCTAGAAAACTCCACTCTGTAGACTTGAAAGTTATACTAGAGGATTGATAGAAGATACTTCTTTCTACATATAAGTGCTTATATTACTCACAGTATTTTAGTACTTACACATAAGAACTTCTTTATGAAGTACTCTAGCCAATAAAAAAGAATGATAGAATTGGAATATCATTATTTTGAAATATCTAATGACTGATGGATCTAGTTACTAATCATTAATGAGCCTTAGCTGGTTTGGCTATAAAAGCTTTTTTCTTTTCTTTCTTTCTTTTTATTTTATTTTCCTTCTTTCTCTCTCTCTTTCTCTGTTGCTATCTCATTTCGGTTTCTTCAAATGTATATAACAAAACTAGGGCTACACAATGCCAAAAAGCCTGTCATTTCAAATAAAACAGAGAATTGGTTTGACGACACCATAGAAACAAAAGAATCTGTGAACTGAGTGGTTATTTTACTAGCAACTTCGTAAAGATAGAGCCAGAATCTCAAACCACAATCACAGAATCATTATGCAAAGAATATCTCAATATGAGTTGGAAGAAACAGCTGTCATAATTTTATACTAAATTATTCAAAACTCAATTGTTTAATTCAAGAACAAAAGGTCCCCCAAATGTCAGATAATACTACAGGCATAGCACAATGATAATCCTTGACAAATCAGGGTCAAAAGTTACCTTTGACCCTTCTTTTTTTGTACAATGCTGCTCCTCCCCCCTACCCCTTTTCTTGTGAGGCAGACCTATAAAATCAGGTGTGCACCAACCTATGAAAATATCAGAAGAGAGTTATATAATAGATGCCATTTGTGGAAGAGACACGTACGTATTTGCTCAACTGTATGCTGAAATCTACAGAGGGTTACCCAAGACTATGATGACAAGAATTGAATGACCAAGAGCCAGTGCGAGGCCAGAGAATACCTTTTGTAAGACACTTTCCGGTAACATTTGTATTTTTACAATGTGCCCTTTTAACCTTTGATTAATCAAAGGTTAAATGAAGTAAAATACTTTAAAAATTATTTTCAAGGCAACATGTTAATTGTGATAACTCAAACATGGGAAATAGCCTCATTCTTCCAAGCCCTGAATATGTGAATGGCATGGCAAACTTGCAGGTTCCTTCCATAGATATAGGAAAATTCTCCTAAAACAAACACAAATTTCCCTCCCACCACATAGCTTCTGAAATTTTATTTCCTCATGAAATTCACAAGAAAATACAGTGGAAGCCCTGATTGTAGTTCAGCAAGAGGCAATTTTTACAGATCTGAATCTCCTCTGTTCAAGTAATGAAGATTTAATAACTTCTTCATATACAGGTCAATGGGTCCCAGATCTGTTTTTATTTGCTTAGCATCTGAACTACCAATAAATCAAGCAGAACTTGAATGAATGAGATTTATGCACAGATTTTGCACAAAAATGAAATCAGAGATATTTTTAAAGCTGAAACTCAAATTTCAGACTTTTAACATGGCCATGGTATTAAAAAAAATTTAATACACTTTATTTTTAGGACAGTTCTTCCTTTATTTCTTTGTATTTATTTTTATTCACATAACAAAAAACTCACTATTTTAACCATCGTAAAGGGTCAAATTGTGTGCCATTCAGTACAGTCACAATCTTGTGCAACTATCACCACTATCTATTTCCAGGATATTTTCCCCCCAAGAGGAAATTCATGAAACAATTATTCCCCATTCCTTCTTCCCCCTCAGCTCCTGACAACCACCAATCTGCTTTCCATCTTTATGTATTTGCCTACTCTCAATATTTCATATACCATTTTAAAGTACACAATTCAGCTTTGTAGTATATTCACAATGTTGTATCATCACCACTAATTCCAGAACATTTTCTTCACCTTTGAAAGAAACCCTTATAGCCCTAGCCAGTTTAGCTCAGTAGACAGAGTGTCAGCCTGCGGACTGAAGGGTCCCAGGTTCGATTCTGATCAAGGGCATGTACCTCAGTTGCAGGCTTGATCCCCAGTAGGGGCCATGCATGAGGGAGCCGCTTGATGATGTTCCTCTCTCATGAATGTTTCTCTCTCTCCCTCTCCCTTCCTCTGTCTCTAAAAATCAATAAGAACATATTTTTTTAAAAAAAAAGAAAAGAAAAGAAACCCTTACTATATCCATTAGCAGTCAGCACACATACCCCCCTCCTCCCAACCCCTGGTCAACTACTAATCTGCTTTTTGTATCATGGATTTACCTTTCATGGATATCTCACATAAACATATTTATACGGTATGTGGCCTTTAGTGTTTGGGTTCTTTCATTTAGCATAATATTTTCAAAGTTCATCCATGTTGTAACATGTATCAATATTTCATTCCTTTTATGGCTAAAAAAAATATTCCATTGTAGGTATATACCACATTTTGTTCATCCATTCACTGTTTGGTAACAGTTGGGTTGTTTCCACCTTGTATCTATTGTAAATTAGTGCTGCAATAAACATTCATATACAAATTTTTAGTTGAACATCTGTTTTGAATTCTTTGAGGTATATACCTAGAAGTGGAATTGCTAGGTTTTATGGTAATTCTATTTAGCATTTTGAAGAACCACCAAACTGTTTTCCACACTGCCTGAACCATTTACATTCCCACCACTAAGATACAAGAGTTCCTATTTCTTTACATCCTCCCTAACCCTTATTTTCCCTTTTTTGGTTATAACTATCCTAGTTGTGTGAAAAGGTGTCTCATTGGGTTTTGATGTGCATTTTCTTAATAACTAATGATGTTGAGTGTCTTTTCACGTGCTGTTGGTCATTTGTACATGTTCTCTAGAGAAATGTTTATTCAAGAGCTTGGCCATTTTTGAATTAGGTTTTCTTTTTGTTCTTGACTTGTAGTTCTTTATATAGTCTGGATAGCAGAGTCTTATCAGATAATATTATTTGAAAATATTTTTTCCATTTCTGTGGGGTTTTTTTAATTTTTGTAATAATGTCCTTTGATGCACAGAAGTTTTAATTTTGATGAAATCTAATTGGTCAGTCATATCTGCCCTACTCCAGGGGAACGTTTCTAACACTATCACTGGGAAAGGGATCTAAATGAATCAGTGCCTTTGGGATCTTCTCACCAGTCTCGATGCACAAGCCCCCTGCTTTGAAAGCCAGTTGAGTCCTGGTGGGAAAAAAAAAAAAAGCCCTCCATAGCATCCTTTCCTAGCCAAAGATGACAGAGTTTTCAAGGAATAAGAAAGATGATAACCAGAATACTTTTCTCATGTAGATGAGTATTCCAAGAAATGGGAATGAATTGGTACTCATGAGGCAGAGTAGAGAAAGAGAAAATTGAGGCTCTAATGTTGGGTAGTGAAGGTGCATCCCACAGAGAACCTCAGAAGGCCTATACCATGTGCCACACGTCTTCACTCTTATTGACCCTTCAAATGTTTAAACCATCATCCACAGTCACCATGGGTTCAGTTGGGGCAATGCTAGATGGTTCTTGGAAAGATCAACACTCACTTCTTGATCACCTAGCAGCTCTTCCAGTTGAGATAGGACTGCTGGGGCCCCGGCCCTACCCCACCATCGCTATTAGATGAGACTATAGGTCTGCATGAGTGAATTCACCAGCACTAAGCCTCTCAGGCTCTTTTCTTTGAAGGCTTCCCTCCCCTAGCAGGGTAGCAAGGATGCAGCCCCTTTAATGAGACAGAGTGGAAGGATGTAGCCATACCCAAGTAAACCTTTTCTCTCTCCTTTGGGATTACTTGGAATAATTTATATGACTGCACCATTTTGGAAACCCTTGTTTCTCTTGGTGCTTCTGGGATCTCACAAAAGCTAAGAGGGACCAAGTCAGAGGTTTGGGCTTAAAACAGAAAGCTGGCAGCTCGGGGCTGGCTCAAGGTCTAGATTTCCCAGGAGTGAGGTCAAGGGAAATGGATGTTTTCCTCGTATCCTGCCAGTAGGTCAGAGATGCAAGCAGGGACTGCAACATACACCTGCTTAAGAAGAAAGTGTTCAGCCCTGGTTGTGTTCTCAGTGGTGAGAGCATCAGCCCACATACCAAAGAGTCCTGGCCAAGGGCACCTACCTGGCTTGCAGGTTTGCTCCTGGCTCAGTTGAGGTGCATGCAGGAGGCAACCAATCGATGTCTCTCTTTCACATCGATGTCTCTCCCCTGTTCCCTTCCCTCCCTTCCTTCCACTCTCTCTGAAACAGCAATGAAAAAATATCCTCGGGTGAGGATTAACACACACACAAAAAAAGAAGATGAAAGTGTTCACCGACCACAGCATTTCCCATGTGGCCCCAATGCCCTAGCGAGGCACTCTAAGACATGACAGTGGAGGATACAACAAGCACAGTATTCATATAGTTCAAAATCAGTCCTCCTCAGGCCATCTGCCACAACATCAAACTGCTGTATCACTGTGTTACGGAAAACTCTCCTTCCTATTTTTTTCCTTTTTATTGAATTTATTGGGGTGACACTGGTTAACAAAATTATACAGGTTTCAATTCTATAACATAATTCTACAACACATCATCCGCTTCCTATTTTTTTATTGTGGAGAAATGTATCTTTCTTGTTATTAGAAAAAACTAAATTATTTTTATTGTATTTGGATCTGGCGCTTCAGGAAATGGACTGCTGTTGCCCCTTAATCCTCTGCTTTTCACATTGTTGTCCATAAAATCTATCTGAACCCCACATCTGCTTGATTTTAAATACTAGTTTTTGGTGCTGTTATGAGGTTATTTCCTCCCATTCAGGTATTTGAATGGACAACATGGTAGGAAGTTGAGCCAAAGAGGTCTGGGCCCTCAAATTCAGATACCCTCTTCCCCAGAATTTTGTAAGGTCCATTCTTTACATGTTTATTAAGCAAGCAAAAAATGGCTCAAAATGGAACAGTTTCTTTCTCTAAAAGTTTGAAACTTAGATTGGCAGCTGAAACATGACTTAGCAGTTGGAAACTCAATAATATGGCATTAACCGTTGAGTCAATCATTCTGGTTTTTCTTTAAAGAAGAAGAAGAAGGAGGAGGAGGAGCAGCAGCAGCAGCAGCAGCTAATAAAAAGCTTTTCTTTTAAATCCATGCCTGATTTCTTTTATCATTTTTTCTCTTCTCCCAAAAAAAAGGGAATTACATAATGGCAGAAGTCTTTTAAGGGTCAGTAGGAGGTGGGTGGTTTATTTTCCATTTCTTTTAAATGGCAATTACTGCTTTAAAAAAACAAATTGGCCTAAGAAAGAACTTCTTGAAATGTTTTTTGAATCGAGAGGATTTAGTAGATGCCATGGACTGAATTGTGCCCTCCTCCCACACATGTGTATGTGGAAGCCCTAATCCTCCACCCAATGTGACTGTATCTGGAGGTAGGGTCTTTAGAATGTAATCAAGGTTAAATGAGGTCATAAGGGTGGGGCCCCTAGACCTATGAGACTGTAGCCTTATCAGAAGAGAAAGATCTCTCTCTCTCTCTCTCTTCCTCCCTCCTTTTCTCTCCCCACCCTTTTCTTCTCTCCACCATATGAAGACAAAGTGAGAAGGCAGACATCTTCAAGCCATGAAGAAAGCCCTCACCAGAAATTGACTCTGATGACTCCTTAATCTGAGACTTCTAGACACCGAGACTGTGAGAAAATAAGTTTGTGTTGCTTAAGCCACCCAGTCTGTGGTATTATTTCAGTCTGAGCTAACACATCAGAAAACTACAAAAAGCAACAACAACAACAGAAACAGTACACATTTACAGAATACCGGATCTCATTTTTTAACAGAAGAGGTAGACAATTGAAAGGCTTTCCAGTTTTACAGTTGCTTTTTGATGCAATAATTATATTGAGTGTGCAAGTTGCCTTCCTTAAAATAATCTCAATGTACAAAAAATCCTGGACAAGCATGTGGGTGCTGAGAAAAAAGTATAAAAATAATTCAAAAGGCAACAGAAAAATAGGAGCTATATAATTTATGTTTTAAAAATTGAATTAAAGATGATATTCCTAAAAGGAAGCCAGTAAAAATTCACCCCAAGTAAATCGCATAACAAACTTGGCTGCATTGTGTGTGATGGCTGCTTTCTGAAAACCTTTCTGTAATTCCAATTTGCTTTATCAAAATTGGGAGCTGATGGGTTGATGAACATCTCTTCTCTTCTATGTGAGACCCTACAAAAAGGGTAGACCAGACCATTAAGGTCCACGGTAAGGTCAGGGGGCTATGTCAAGTCCACTCATAAAGCCGTCTTGCAGTAAAGCACAGCCTGGGACTGCCTCTCTGAGCAGGGAACACTTTAGGGAAATTCACACCAGGAAGGACAGTGGGGAAGACAGGTAAGTTTATTGACATGACCCTTAGCATATCACTGCTGACCTCTGACAGAGCCGTGCTTGGAATTCAAACCACCTTCAACCAAGTCATTTTCCAAAATTACATCCAAAAATGTAATTTCCATTCAACTATAAGGTAAGCTGATGTCTTAAAGAAAACAGCATAAACATAATTGCCCATTTCTTTCTATTAACATAGTTCAAGGTGTGTTTCATTAAACGTGGGTGTTTTGTGAGAGACTAATCGAAATTTCTTGAAAAAATTAGTGCTGAGAATATATTTACAAATATTATTTATATACATATATTTTATATTTATAAGTATATGTGATGTGAAAATACTGGACATATACATGGGTAGGCCAATTACTAGACATGTGTATTCAATGGTTCTTTTTGTTATGTGCCAGTCTGCCTTCAGGAAGTGGCATGGCATGTAACCAAGTGCCTGAAAATTACATGAGCTCAAGATGTTTGAACTAAGTATTGACTCATCAACACCTACCAAGCAAAATACTCACATGAATATAAAGTACAGCATAGGGAATATAGTCAATAATATTGTAATAACTATGCATGGTTTCAGATGGACATTAAGCTTATGGGGGGGGTCACTTTGTAAATTCTATAAATGTCTAACCACTATGCTATACACCTGAAACTTACATAAAACAATATTGAATGTCAACTAAAATTGAAAAATAAGTAAATAAATTAAATTTAAAATATTTTTTAAAACAAGAATCCTTCATTTTGCAAGGCATTCATATAATTACAATTGGTAAATGTGCTTTTCATTTCACATTTCAATATAGAGTTGATATTTCTTGGCACTCAATCTCTCTGCAAGAGTGCATTATAGCTCAGTAGCTGCTGTTGATGTTCTCTTGATTCATTATTACTTCCAAAGTGCTCCCTGGTCAAACATCTTGGAGAAGTGTGGCCCTCCGTGATACTTCCAGCTTGGAGGAAGAGGAATGCAGGCAGCTTGTTACAACCAGCACGTGCAGGCACCATAAGTAATCTGATAAATAATGTAAAGAAAGCAAAAGCTTCATGACATTTCCGCATCTGCTTCACGTCCAGGAAATGGGACTCAGCTATCCTCACAGCTCCATGGCCTCCGCTGTCGTCACTGGGGAGATGGCTGGCAAACACTCCATCTACTCTCCCCAAAACTTTGCACTGCTATCTGCCTCCGTTCTCCTTCTCCACCTGCTCTCACCACTCAGCAACTCTAATGCCACGCCCCCTCCTCATTAAGAAGGAAGCATGCTGGAGATGGATGCTCTGGGCGCAAACACCAGGGAAGAGAGTGCGCTGGCTCGGGTGGAAAGCAGCAAGCACAGCATAATAGTGCCTTAAGGGAGGACAAAACTGATGAGAAGGGCGATACCATCTGAACATAAATATAAAAAAATCCACGTCCTTCAAAAGAAATGGAATACTGCTGAGGAATTGCAAATGTATACAATGTCTATCAAAGAGAATGGTACTAGAGAACAAAATAAGCCAGTGTCAGTATGGAACAGGGTGCCCTGGCACAGCCTCACATCTTGGTGGTGTAAACTTACATCTTGGTGGTGTAACAGGTTTGTTGTTTTTTTTTGTTTGTTTTCAGAGAAAGACTTATATTTACCTTTAAGATAGGTATTCCTGAATTCTGAAAAACTAATTCAAGTAGACTTCCTAGGTTAACGAAGTTAAATATTTACACATTCTAGGGAGAAACGGGAAGTCGTTATGAACTGAAAAGCTGATGATTTACACTGAGCAGGTATTATTTACTCACTTAATGTTTTTCCTCTACGTTCTGTATTGAAAAGAACCAAAGTGGTCTGTCTCCTTCACCATGCTCTCCTTTGCCCATACAGCACAGGGCCTCGCACATAGTAGGCCCTCATGTATGGTGAGATGTGTACATAATGAATAAAGCATAAATCATTGATGCTATGCTCATAACATACAAAGTGCTTGTCATGTGAAATTTAGTTCCAATTAGAGATGTATTCTTTCATGAAAATATTAAAAATGTGAAACAAATGTTAAAGATATATTTAGTACAATACTTATCTAAGAGATTAAATGTTATATTTATCTTTCCCTGTTTCTGTTATCTTAAATTCAGGAGTAATTATTCATATTTCATTGTACAGTAGCATCATTAAAGGTCACTTTGGTGGTAATTGCTTCACAATAAGCCCTTTTATCCCATTTTATTGGACTCAGAAAACTGTGTTTGTGCTCATTACAACTGAAAGGGCACTTTGTAATTAAATCTTTTTACATGTATATTTTTGTCACATAAAGGGTTTCATAAATCAAGGGAGGTGACAATGGAAGAAACCACTTGAGCACAAATAAATATCCTCTCTTACCATCTTAACAGGATTTCTAAAAATGTCTTTCACCAGCTAGAGGGAGCCAATGGGGGAAAATGGGGGACATATGTAATACTTTCAACAATAAAGATTTTTTTAAAAAAAATAATGTCTTTTGCCAGAAGTCATTTTTATGATAACATGGATTATTCAAAATAAAAACAAAACACTTTACATTTCAGCTTTTGAAGTGAATTATTTTCTTAGGCAGATTCCTCAGAGACCTATTAGAGGAGGTCAGTGGATCAGATTCCAGCAGAATATATATACTCACCCAAGGATATGTTTTATTGATTTGAGAGAGAGAGAGAAACCTCAATATGAGAGAGAAACCTTGACCAACTGCCTCCCATATATGACTCATCCAGAGATCAAACCCACAACCTGAGTATGTACCTGGACATGGAATGGAACCCTCCACCTTCCAGTGTATGGGACAACACTCCAACCAAATGAGCCACCCAACCAGGGCCAGCAGGCCATTTTTTAAAGTAGGACAAGTAATTTAACCGCAAAGTCTTTGTTTCCTCATCTGTCAAATTAAGGTTTAAAAAAAAGTCTACTTTAAAGAGGTATTTTACAATTAAATGATATGTTACATACAACATTGGTGCACAGTGTTGGCACCTTGAATGTGTTCGATGAGCATTAGGTGACTTGATAATGATGACTGCCTCCCCACTTCCTATATCTACAAATCTGACTCCTTGAATTCTCATGTTACTTCTCTCAAGTAAGTACTATTATTATCCCCAATTACATAAGAGCAAAGTGGGGCACAGAAAGATTGAGTGGGGCACAGAAGACTGGCCCAGACTCACACAGCTAGTAAATTGCAAAATTGGAATTTGGGCCCTGGCAATCAAGCTCCAGAGTGTGTACTCTTTATACTTTCACATTTGCGTAGCATTTTTACATACAAAAGAAACCCATATACTTCCATGTACAAAAGAAATATACCTACCTATTAGCTTACATCAACATGCACAGTAAGAATCTAAAGAAATTATAGCTATTACTTATACAAAAAAAGTTAAAAGAAATGGATCAATTATCTGTGTTTGTAAAAGGCCTCTACATCTGCCTTTTCACTTGTAAATGCCCATCTACTGATTTTTCATTCCATCATGTTCAATATGCACATTTCCATATAATCATTTAAATGGAGTGGACTTATAATATTTTAAAATCCATATTTACCACTTGATTGTTTGCACAAAATGTTATTTGAATATAATTCAGGTTATTTTCATTTATGGTAAGTATCTACTGCAGCTTGGTACTTAATGCTAGGAAAATTTGACAGAGTAATTCTTCTGATAACTTAAAATGATTTAAAACACAAAATAGTCTTCACAGGGTATAATCAATGAATACATTGTCAAGAAAGGAAGAGCGTGGGAATGCAGATGGGTGCAGCCACTGTGGAAAGCATTATGGAGTTACCTCCAAAAATTAAAAATAGAACTGCCTTGTGAGGTGGGATTGAGCAAAGAGAGAGAGAGAGAGAGATAACTCATGGACATGGACAACAGTATAGTGATTGCTGGGGGGAAGAAGGAGGGAGGGAAAGGTGGGGGAGGGTATAGGGGGGATAAGTGGTTACAGAAGGAGACTGACTTGGGGTGGTGAACACACAATACAGTGTACAGATGATGTGTTGTGGAATTGTGCACCTGAAACCTGTATAATTTTGTTAACCAGTGTCACCCCAATAAATTCAACAAAACAGAAAAAAAATAAAAGATAGAAACAAAACCTTTATTGAAAAAGTAATTTATAATGCCAGTAATTTTCAACCTCCATCCTGCAATTGTTAAGGATAGCAGTTTTAAAAGGAACTTAGTTCTGGTCTCTCCACTTAGGCTGTAGTCTCCCTCACATAATGGCCTGTTTTAATTTCAGCCCATTGCCATGGAGGTAATTATGCCACATGCTCAGAAGGGAAATTTGCCATGGAATCAAAGAAGCAGTTGGGTTCAAAATGAAAAACAATGTCTATATATGCAAGAGAAATAAGCATGATGAAGTGGGGAGGATCCAGAAAGCACTGTTTTATGTGGAAAAGTGCTGTGAACAAAATTGTTGAAATAAAATATCATGAGAGTAAGACAATTTAAAAAATTAAAAATGGAACTGCCTTATGATCCAGAGATTCCACTTCTGGTAATATATCAAAGGAACCCCAAACACTGATTTGAAAGAATATATGCAAACCTATGTTCATTGCAGTGTTATTTACAACAGCCAAGATTTGGAAGCAGCCCAAGTGCCCATCAGTAGATGAGTGGATGAAAAAGCTGTGCTACATTTACACAATGAAATACTACACAACCATAAAAAAGAAGGGAATCTTACCATTTTGCAACAGCATGGATGGGCCTGGAGAGCATATGCTAAGTGAAATAACGAAGCCAGAGAAAGACGAGTACCATGTGATTTTACTTTTATATGGAATATAATGAACAAAATAAGCTAACAAACAAAATATAAACAGACTCATAGATACAGAGAACAGGCTGATAGTTGCCAGAGGGGAGAGGGATGGAGGTTGGGTGAAAAAGGTAAGGGGATTAAGCAAAAGAAAAAAACAACATTATGGTGATTACCGGAGGGAAAGGGGGTTGGGGGGTAGAAGAAGATATAGGGGGGATAAATAGTGATGGAAAGAAACTTGATTTGGGGTAGTAAACACACAATACAATATACAGATGATGTATTATAGAATAGTACATCTGAAACCTATATAATTTTATTAACCAATGTTACCCCAATAAAGTCAATTTTTAAAAATGGGGTTAAGGGATTTTAGACCATCAACTCTAGCTCACATACATGCACATACACACACACACACACACACAAATAGATGAAAATATGAGTGCTGTTTATAACCTGCTTTCTTCAGACTTGAACATGGATATATTTCCATGTCAGTAAATAACATTTTTTCAATGACAAAAAAAATTATTAAATAGGTAAAAGGGGGAAACTATATGACCTACCATTCTTCCATATTTCAATATCTTAAAGAAATAAAATTAGGATGGAGGTAAACTTACTCACTTTTATAAAGCATCATCAAGAACTAAGAGTGGGGTACTGTGCCAATACCCAGCAACTATTACTTCATTTTAATAGATTTGTAATGGACATTTTAAAGCTGCAACCCCATCAGATGTTTATATACTTTCATTGAAGGAAAAAATAACACAATCTCCATTATGTGATGACTAGTGGCCCAGTGCACAAAATTCGTGCACGTGGTGGGGGGGTGTCCCTCAGCCCAGCCTGCACCCTCTCCAATCTGAGACCCCTCAGGGAAGCCAGGGGATGTCCCTGTGGGATTGGGCCTAAACTGGCAGTCGGACAGCCCTCTCACAATCCGAGACCACTGGCTCCTAACCGCTCACTTGCCTGCCTGCCCAATCACCCTAACCACTCTGCCTGCCGGCCTGCTCTCCCCCAACTTCCCCACCCCCACCGACCTGCTCACCCCCAAGTGCCCCGCCTGCTGGCCTGATCGCCCCCAAACCCCTTCCCCTGCTGGCCTCATGGCCCCCAACTGCCCTCCCCTGCTGGCCTCATGGCCCCCAATTGCCCTCTCCTGCCAGCCTCATGGCCCCCAACTTCCCTCCCTGGCCAGAGGCCCTCCATGGCCAGGCGCAGAACGCTTGCCTCGTCGCTGGGGTGATGATGCAAGCGTTCTGTGCCCGGCCTGGCCAGAGGCCCCAAGGGCCGGAACACTTGCCTCATCACCGGGGCAATGATGCAGGTGTTTCCCCCCACCCCGCCACCCCAGCCACTCCATGCCCGCTGCCCAGAGGCCCTCTGGGTCCGGGGTGGAACGCTTGCCTCGTCGCCACAGCAATAAAGCAAGCATTCCGCTAAGCTGCTCGTGCTGTCCGCTCTCAGCGGCCACCCCTTGGAGACTGGGGGACTCCGGCGGGGCTGAGAGGACTGGGCGCCACCATCTTGTGGCTATGGACGCTGCCATCTTTGTGGCGAAGTGATGGTCAATTTGCATATTCCCTCCTTATTATATAGGACAATGGGATACCACTGAAATACAGATACAGGCATAGTCTCTAAAGTAACCTATATATTAAGATTGTACACTAGACTGACTATAAACACAGACATTGAAAGAGGAAAGACATTTTTAATTCAGCAAACACTTTTGAAATGGTTGTTATATATCAGACACATTACATACTGTAGCTGCAAAAGATGAGACCATGATTCCAATGGTCTTGCAGAAAAAAATGTGAAGTGGGGCCTGTGGACAGAAAAGCAGCAGATGACAGTGGAGGGGCTCCAATACAAGCAGGTGGAGGTTTCACCTGTCTCCTCAGAAACTTACAGAGGTCCATGAACCAGAAATTTAAAAGCCATTGAACATGGAGAGTTTGGATTTTTATCCTGAAGGTATGTGATACCATCTAAGAATTTGAAAGAAAGAAAACCTCTTAATCAGATAGGAATTTCAGTACCATTGGTTGGACTCTGGGCTACAGCAGGGAAGAATGTGGATAAGAAGGGGGGATGATGACAGCCTGCAGTGGCATTAAGAGGGCCTGCAATGAACAATCAAGGCAAAACATGAGGTGTGGCTGAGTTAGCCAGTGTCACAGAAGTGGACAGAGAAGGCTGATTATAGAAATATCTAGGAGGCACCACTTGGGGATGGATTAGATGTGAATGATGAAAGAGGAGGCAACTGGATAGATCTAAAGTATCCAGGGAGTGAGGTCAGTACAAAGAGGAGAAAAGATTAATTCAGTTTGAAACATCTGCATTTGAAGAATGGATGAGACAACCAATATCAAAGCTTCCCTAGTAACAATTGAATATATAGATCTGGAGCTCAATAAAGAAATGCAAGATAGAGATCAATATTTAAAAGTCATTGATTCATTTAGGCTCTAACTGCTGCCGAGAAAGCATATTGGGACTGCAGCCGGGAAGATGAGCACCGTGAGAAGTCAAGAACCCAATGAACCCAGAGAACACTAAAACTTAAGGACAAATAGTAAAGAATATACTGAAAATGTTTTATGAAGAAACAGCAAAAGAAGTCAGAAAGAAACCAAAAAGACATGTTGCCCAAAAAAACTCATCCCACTTGGCTTCCAAGAGGAAAGTGGTAATTAATCAACAGGGACAAATCCTACAGAATCTTAAGAGATCCAAAGAACTAAATTTCTTCTCCAAGTTACTGAACACAACACAGAATATGACCTTTGTATGGGTGGTCTTGCTTTACATGTGTAAAGTGGCTCAAAACTTTTTTCAAGAGGTGCCCTTCTTTGTTTGGTGGGCACAGATTGGGGAACACACCGTGATGAGGAAGAATAGCACAGCAAAGGTGATATGACCTCCCCTGAGAGAGGCGACATTGGCTGACTGTCCTGCAGCTATTCTCTCAGTCTCTCTTCCAGACTCTTGATCCTTTTTCCACATAGAAAGGACCAGATTCCAGAGGTATTCACTTCCCTACCTTGTACTCAACTAAAGATAGAATATGATCCAATTATGGTCAATAAACATAAAGGAAACTGATAAGAGGGACCCTTTGCAAAAGATCTTCCACAGTGAAGAAATGGTGAAATAGGTGAAGGGATTAAGCAAAAAGCAAACAAAAAAATAAAAAACACCTCATAGACACAGACATCAGTATGGTGATTACCAGAGGAAAGGGGGGCGGGCATTGTGGGAGGAGGAAGAAAAGGGTAAAAGGAAAAATAAATGGTGATGGAAAGAAACTTGACTTTGGGTCGTCAACACACAATACAATATACAGATGATGTATTATAGAATTGCACACCTATATAATTTTATTAACCAATGTCACCCAAATAAATTCAATGAAAAAAGAAAGAAATGACACATGTTTGAGCCCTCTTCAAGGCAGCTCCCCACCCTACCCCTTTAACTCTGTCCTTTGAAGGCAGTTTATGAGGATGTGAGGCTAGAAGCTGCTATGGTCATCTTGTGTCCATCAGTAGCTCTCACTGACATACTGAGCATGACAGAGCTTACAGACTGAAGGAAAGTGGGTCCTGAATAATGCTATTAAATGCCTAAAACACACTTAAAAACACTCACCTCTGGACTTCTTGTTATGTGAAAAAATAATCAGCCTACATAGTTTAAGTCCATTTTAGTCAGATACTCTGTTACTTACAGCCAAGAGCATTCTACTGTAAGTGATGTACCCTATGCACTCAAGGGCCTAGATCAGCCGTGGGCAAACTACAGCCCGCGAGCCGGATCTGGCCCGTTCAGCTGTTCTATCCAGCCCGCGGAGCCGAAAGAGCGGACTGTTCTCTTGCTCTCCCCTCCGCTCCTTTACTTTGAATTTATATTAGTTCACACAAACACTCCATCCATGCTTTTGTTCCGGCCCTCCGGTCCAGTTTAAGAACCCATTGTGGCCCTCAAGTCAAAAAGTTTGCCCACCCCTGGCCTAGATAATGGTATTATTTAGACATAAATGGGGTAAACCCACTTGCTCTGAGCAGAAATGATAAAATGCTACTTCTGAAAAAAATCAAAACTGTGCAAAGTGTCTAACAAATATAACTTATTTTCATATTATAATGAAAATGCATATTTTGACAAAGGCAGTTGAAGCATACAACCCGAAGTATCTATCACACTTATGAGAAGTTTAAGATGAATGATCCTGGGAAATTCTGGAAACAATTGGAACTGAAATGCAGCAAATGAATAAGCTCTACACCTATCTGTTGTTGCATTTCCACAGGGAAAGAACAGAATGATGTGTCAGGAGAACAGATTAGGAGATGCAAACGAACTCTTCCCCATGCCTCAAGTTGAGGTTTGAGGTCAGGGTTTGGTTTGTTTATTTGTGCTTTTAATTTTTCCAGAGAGAGTGCCTTGCTCTGATTAGCAGTATACAGTTCCATAATAATGCCCTCATAGAGAGCAGCAAACAGAACCACTGGGCCAGGATTGAAACAAACACAGAAAGAAACCAAGTAGGTGCCCATTATCAGAACCAAGCCTCTCTCAGGCAGGTCCCAGCCAGGTAAGCAGGGCATAAAAGTGGCAGCTTCTTTCATCTTGCCGCATTGTGAGATACTGTCAGAGCAATCATGGAGCCTGCAGCTTCAAAGGAGCCTAGGTACACTGCTTTTGATTCCTAAAAATCCTCTTTGTTCGTAGGACCTACAAAATTAGCAAGGAGTGACCTGTTGGTGCAGAAAAATTTGGCGAGTGTTACTGATACTAACCTAGTATCTCAGAGTCAGCAAACAAGAAAGCTCTTATAGATGTTAACTTGAGCTTTTTTAAAAAAAAAAATTTTTTTTTTTAATCCTCACCCGAGAGTGCGGATATATTTTTGACCATTGATTTTTAGAGAAAGTGGAAGGGAGGAGGAGGGGGGAGAGAGAGAGAAAAAGAGAAACATCTACCTGAGAGAGACATATTGGTTGGAAACCTGCAACTGAGATAGTGTCCTTGACCAGGAATCGAACCCACCACCCTTCGGTGTGAGAACACCTGACGGATGAGCTCTGACTTCAAGTTTCTCTGCGACTAACCCACTGTATGTGTGCTGCAGTCACATGACAGCGACCCTCCAACCACTGAGCCAACGTGGCCAAGGCAACCTGAGCTTTTTTGATAGTAAAGATATGGACTTAAATGGACTATAGCCTTGTGATGATTGACGTAAATTTTCTAAAGCAACTAGGATGGTGCCCCGCTGATGTGGAGTGAAACAGGATTCCCCGAGTGTTTTAAGCCACAGACAGCCCTCCCTGGCTTTCCTTTAGTCCCTCCATAACCCAGCTCTCAAAGCCACGAGGCAAACATTGTGTCTCTTGGCCCTCTCCCTGGACAGGGTTATATGTGAGGAAAGGCCGTGTGAGGACACAGGGAGACGGGGGCCAGCTGCAGGTCTAGAAGAGGTCTCACCAGAAACCAACTGCAGCACCTCGATCTTGGATCCCCTGCCCCCAGAACTGTGAGAAAACAAATGTGTGTTATTTAAGCCATTCACTCTGTGATATCATGTTATGGCAGCCTGAGTAGACTACTAATACAATGGGAAATCTTCAGACCCCAGGAAGCACAAGCAAATCCTGAGCTTCAAAGCATAAGAAATGGAAAAACAGAGACAGGCCAAAACATGAGGTGACCATCAATAAAAAGGCAATATTTCCCAATGTTATACTTTGGCTTAGGTGCTAGCTGATTGTGAGTGACAAATAAATCAATAGTTCTATTCTTGGGCTGAAATGTTGACTATAAAAAATTATAGATATTTAGAACCTTCTATATTTTGGATAAAAATTTTTATTACTTTTTTAATTGACTTTGAGAGAGAGGAAGGGAGAGAGGAGACATCGATTTGGTGCTCCACCTATTTATACACTCACCTGTTGATGCTTGCATGTACCCTGACTGAGGATCAAACTCACAGCCTTGAGGCATCAGGACAATGCTCCAACCAAATGAGCTACCCAGCCAAGGAATAAATATGCGATTTTAAAATGAATTTAGTAGTATATATAGAATAAGGAAAAATTCCAAAGGTGTTTTGCTTTTAGTCCAAACGTTTTGATAAAATTCTAAAAATAAATACAGGCACCAAATCCTAAATGAAATTCATTACCAATGGCACTTAAAACTAATTTCACCCAACAGGGAGGGTATGAAATAGTGTATTTTGCAGTGCCATGGATTCATCTTGTCAGAACTACAGGATTAGCCAAATCCTCTCATTCATACGTTTCTATACTTGTTTAACTTCATGTAACATTACTGAAAATTACAATTTAAGGTGATTGTTAATTACTATTTAAGATCATTATTAAGATGATTTTATAGTATATTTAGAAGAATAAATTTTATTGTTTTAAAATGGTTTCTAATCTATTAATTTTCCTTCACTCAAATAAAAATTATTCTCCAACTTCTAACTAAATGTTTAAATTACTGAATTGTCAGCCCAGTGAATAATATAGATAAACACAAATGTAAACACGAATATATAGATACAGATATTTCCAGGTAACTATTCTGCAAGCTTCCTTTAGCAAGCTTCAATGTCCCAGCTACTGAGAAGCTTTTCCTGACTTCTGTAGTCCCTCCGTGTGCTGAGAACACTCCAGGGATGAGCTCTGACTTCAAGGTTCTCTGCGACTAATCCACAGTATGTGTGCTGCAGTCACATGACAGTTTGAACCTGCTTCCTCTTACAGCTAACCTTTATGTCAAGAAATACAATAGCTTGCTTTCAAAAATTTTCTTTTCTGAGGAAATAATGACAACTCTACTTCCAGGATTGTTTTGTTTTGTTCTGTTGCTTTTAAAAGAAAAATGAACAATATTTTTAAAAATACTGGTGAATTAATATGTTTCCTGAGTTTATTAACTGACCTATAACTACTATATATATCACTGACTAAGGTCATTCCAGCCTGAAATGAGTACTTTTATAAATGAGCACTTTTGAATTACTTTATTGTCACTCACTCTCAAGCACCAAGACACATAAGAAAGCATGTATGTGTTGGTTATCTATTTTGTGAATACATATACTATTTTCAGTGTCCCAGAAAAAGTATACACACACTTTGAATAATTAGAAAGGCAGTATTTATTAAAATACATTTTATTTCATTTAGTAGCTCTCAGCTGTTAAAGTGTGTATACATATTTTGGGACACTATATATATATATATATATATATATATATATATATGGAATAATATTTTTGAAACACATCAATGTAATTATTTTCCCCTATCTGGCAAGGGTCACACATGACCTGGAGGAGAATTGGAGTCTCTTTTAAAATTTTCATTAAATTTATTGGGGTGACATTGGTTAATAAAATTATATGTTTCAAGTATACAATTCTGTGACACATCATCTGTATTTTGCATTATGTGCCTACCACTCAAAGCCAAATCTCCTCCATATATTCAACCACCTCTACCCTTTAGTACCCCCTTTACCCCCTTTTTATCTGATAACCACCATACTGTTGCAATAATGCCCAGTTCTTCAATTATAACTTAGTATCCTTAAGCATAGGGTCAAGCCACAGTCTTGAAAAATAGACTTTGTTGAAAAGAAAAAGAGGTTTCTAAGTGACAAAAACTTCCTTTTATTAATCAAGAGTTAAGATTAATGAGTGATAAAAATTAAAAAAAACGAACTAATGGATCTTGAGAATATCATGCTAAGCAAAATAAGTCAGACAGAAAAAGTCAAGAACCACATGATTTCATTCATATCCTATCTAATAAAAGAGTAATATGCAAATTGACCGTGCCTCTGCTACACCCACAAGCTATGCCCACCAGCCAATCAGGAGCGAGTATGCAAATTAACCCAACCAAGATGGCTGCAGCCACGGAGAGAGCAGGAGACTTGGCTCCACTCAAGGCTACAAAGTTTCAATTATAGAAGATAAATAAATCCCAGATACCAGGGCCTCCACTTGGGTCACCGGAGGGGGGGGGGGGGAGGGGGCGTGGCCAGCCTGAAAACCACTACAGGCCCCTCACCCAGGCCACCCCATGCCCCAAGAGAACCCCCACCCTGATCCGGGACACCCTTCAGGGCAAACCACCCAGCCACCACCTGTGCAGCAGGCCTCTATCCTATCTAATAAAAGAATAATATGCAAATTGACCATCACTCCAACACACAAGATGGCTGCCCCCATGTGGACACAAGATGGCCACCACAAGATGGCCAGCAGGGGAGGGCAGTTGGGAGGGACCAGGCCTGCAAGGGAGGGCAGTTGGGGTGATCAAGCCTGCAGGGGAGGGCATTTAGGGGTGACCAGACCTGCAGGGGAGGGCAGTGAGGGGCAAACAGGCTGGCAGGGGAGCAGTTAGGCATCAGTTAGGCTGGCAGGGGAGTGGTTAGGGGGTGATCATGCTGGCAGGCCGAAGCGGTTAGGGGCAATCAAGAAGGCAGGCAGGCGAGCATTTGGGAGCCAGTAGTCCTGGATTGTGAGAGGGATGTCCGACTGCCTGTTTAGGCCTGATCCCAGTAGGATCAGGCCTAAACGGGCAGTCGGACATCCCTCGAGGGGTCCCAGATTGGAGAGGGTGCAGGCTGGGCTGAGGGACACACTCCCCGTGCACAAATTTCGTGCACTGGGCCTCTAGTATGAGGTATAAAACTGAAAGTAACAAATGAAAAACAAAACTCATAGACACAGACAACAGTATGGTGGTTACCAGAGGGAAGGGGATAGGAGGTGGTGAAGGGTAAAGGAGGTCAAACATATGGTGACTGAAGGAGATGACTTTGGGGGGTAAACACACAATGCAATATACCGATTATGTATCATAGAATTGTATACTTGAAACCTATATAACTTTATTAAACAGTCACCCCAATAAATTTAATTTTAAAATATGCAAATTTTAAAAAGTATTAATGAGTTAACCAGAAGCTCCACTTCCCAATTGGATTTTCAGGTGAATCTCTCTCCTGGGTGTCCATGCCAACCCAGGAAATTCACTCATGGTAGACTGGAAATGACTGTGTGTAATGTTTAAGCAAGGAGGGAACTTGAGATAGTGCTGCCTAGTTCCACACAGCCTGTGTGAATGGTGCAGAAGGGATCATGAACTTCCCTAGTCTTTCTCTATGTTAAACTCGGGAAAAAGATGAAGGTCCTGGTTGTGTGCTTGTCAAGGGCTTTGTTAAGAACTGAGATGTATCTGAGAGTCTGAGACTTTACCTTACTTGCAAGCTAGTAAATTAGACTCCCACTGTTTCAGAAATCCTGGAAGAAAACACTAGACTCCTATGACAAAGCCAATGGACAGTTTATGAGTCACAATAACAGCAGTAACCTAAATTTCAGCATTTCTTGAGCCAGTTCTCCAAGCCCCAGTCCCATAGGACAACACAAAGGATACCTAATGACTACTGCACACAGCTGAAGGAAGCCAATTCTTTCATAATGGAAAGTCAACATGCCTGCTCCTTGCTCCAGAGGGAGACAGCAGCTCTACCTTCCGAGGCTGCTCAGTCTACAAATACCCTTAAACGTTAGTTCACAACAAAGGACTCTCAGCACCTTGCTTACAATACGGTATATGCAGAAATACCAGAGACCCATGGAGAACTGTCCCCCAGCAAGGTGAAGTGAGCCACTATCTGGGTAACGTGGTGAAGGTCAGCCAACCTGGGAGCCACAGTCAGACTTACATGGATCTGGAACTTGCTCAGAGCTGAGGTGGGGGGAGGGGGGGGCTTGGTTTAAATCCCCTGAACAATCAGTAAGAATTGCCCATGCTCTGAGAACAAAGCACAGGACACAGCCACCCCAATTAGTAGATCACAGGCCTTTGTACAGAGACAAGCAGGACAAGATAGTGTCACTGGAATAGGACACTCATTCCCACCAATGCCATGGGGACACCTGTCATCCCTCTGCACCAGGATGCCATCTTGAGAAGGATGAGGAAATAGAGAGGGGAGAAACTTGCCTGGCAGGGAATTAAACTCTGAATTTCCTATTTACTCAAACAACACTGAATTAATCTGAAAGAGACTGTTGGAAGTAGAAGAATTAAGTTACCTTTAATTGGCATGTTAATTCTAGTGCTAGACACCCCTATTCTTGCTTCAATATATATTGAGACTCCTGAGCAAGATGGGATCAGTCATAAGGTGACAGAACTATTATTTGCCTGACTGCAGTGTATAAATTTTAACTCAATACTTACATGTTAAGTTTGTGCTTCGTAATCTAGCATGCCACAATGACAGAGTTTTTATCCTGTCATTACATGTTTAAAAGGTATATATTAAAATAATGCTTTATACAGTACTAGTATATTTATGAAATTCAAAGATATGGCAGACAAAAAAGTAGGTCCTTTGAAGTTTAGTTAGATTCACAGATGATTCCACAAATCAACTAAGAGAAGCTGGATTTTTTTTTTTTTCCGGCTACAATCATAACCTTTTGAAGTTAATGTCATGGAACACAAACATGTTCTTTCACAAAATGTGCCTTGGAGCCACTGTCAGGGGCAGAATCATGGCTCAGAAGACTATTAATCTGATCTCATCTTCTAGTCTCCCTGGATTACAATACCCAATAGTTACAAGTTCATCTGACCTTTCTGTAAAATTTCCTTAATTGAAGCCAACACTTCAGACTCTACAATGAGTTTGCAATTTTCAATGATCACCTTAGGGTTTCTATATGCAGCCTTCTTGTTAATGTACATCAGTATCAGTTGGTGGATTAGAAAAATCCTGGCTTAGAAACCCAAAGACCCTGCCACTGAGAGCTTTGTGATTTTAGATAAATGACAACTGTCATGTCCTTTAATTTTCTCATCAGATAACATATCACTAAAACTTTGACAATAAGGAGAATTTTAAGCTTCTTCCAATAACGAGAAAGACAGAGAGAGAGAGAGAGAGAGAGAGAGAGAGAGAGAGAGAGAGAGAGAGAAAGATGAGGGGCTTGGAGAAAAAAGGAGGAGACCAGCAAGATGGCAGAAACTGGGGCTCTACATAGTGAGCTGGTCAGGGAAAATGGCCAATCAACTTCATTAGGTGGGCTTCTGTCTTTTAACTTATTTGCTGCATGATGCTCTGGGTGATGTATCATCGACCTTAGCCTTAAGTTTTATTAAAAACCACTACAAAGTCTAGCAGGGGTCCTCAAACTTTTTAAACAGGGGTCCAGTTCACTGTCCCTCAGACCGTTGGAGGGCCGGACTATAGTTTAAAAAAAAAAAAAAACTATGAACAAATTCCTATGCGCACTGCGGGCCCGGGACGAGTCGGCTGCTAAGCAGGACAGGCAGCGGCACCCGGCGGGCCGAATAAATGTCCTCGGCGGGCCGCATGTGGCCCGCGGGCCATAGTTTGAGGACCCCTGGTAGTGTGTGTGTGATCCTTTGAATGACAAAAGACTCTGGATGATGGTCAATGCTGGGTGATGGTCAAGGCTGGATGGAACCAAGCAGGAAATACCTGCAATGGACAAGACCTCAAGCAAAGGAAAAGCATGGACAGTGGCAAGAAAGAAAAAGTAACCCTTCCAAAACTCCCAGGTCTTTTGGAAGAGACCCTACATTTCTGCCTTTTGTAAAATAAGAGTGGGGTCATTTTATTTAAATCAAAAAGATGCAGAGACTTGGAATACCCTGGCAGTTAAAACCTGGCAGTTTTCCTCCTATTACTACAAAACATCTTGAAATTACCTTTAAAAGGTAGGATAAAATAATACACCAACAACCAAATACTTTACCAGCACTTCTAATCTCTAGCCCCCAAGTTCATATTTCTAAAAAATGATTTTTATAGATGTTCAAATTTACATAATTATTGTTATAAATTCCCCAAATGGCTCATTTCACCAATTTTGGGAAGCTGTTGACTTCTAAGGCCTGGGAACACCATTACAAATTTTTTAAAATTTGCATGGAAATTGCTGAAGCCTAGAAAAATAAGGCATATTAATTCATTTTCATTCTTTGTCTATTTTCCTTTTTTGTAGAGTAATCACTTGCTGAGTGGCAGTAATAAAGCTGTGCTTCTGGGATGTGGATTCGTTTAATGCGTTTGGGAGGTAGGCAGCTGAGAAGGAGTTTTGATGAGCATTAGTGGTGAGTCTTTGATTTATTTTTCCCTAACTGTTGCTGTAGTAACTAAGAAAGATGAAATGAGCTATAAAATCTCCAATGCTTCTTTGCAAAGCACTTCTTAAACTTCTTATTTGTAATAATCTGTACCAAAGCTTACCTTAGTGTTGGGATTTTATAACTCCTGCTTCTTTATATTTCTATGCCATTGATAAGAGGGAAAATTGCTCACATGATCTGAAAACTTAGTGTATTCAAAAGTTCAAAACAAAAAAAAAGAAATTAAGAGAAAAAGAGGAGGTGGAGGGGCGGGGAAGACAAAGTGGTACTCTCCAGAATGCACAGTTCTATTTGGAGTCCAATATAGGGCAAATTCTCTGTAGTTTATAAAATCAAAAGCATCAAGTACTCTTCACCCTCCTGAACTAAAAGCAAGCTTAGATCAATCGTAGACAATAAAGATGCATAATCTCCCCCACATGGCTAAGTGTTTTGTAGAATTATAATCATGCTATATCTAATGCAATCCCTATGCTGATTCATTGGCTTGCAAAACTTCCACCTTAGTTTGTTTTTCTCCGCATTCCTTGATGATAATAGCAAAGTTAACACTTCAGTAGGATTCAATATGTGCTAATATTCATTGCACATATTGATTTACATATATTAACTCATTTAATCTTGATAGCAATCAGGAAGGAATTCTATAAAATGGAATACCTGCATACCACTCTGGGTCTCTAACTCAGAGGTAAATTTGAGGTGAGCAAGACCAACCTTCTGAGTAATACTGTAACACATTTTATAAATGAGGAAACTAAGGCAGTGAGGGGCTATGTGACTTGCCAGCATGTTTTAACCAAGGTACTAGAGGGAGACAGTAGCTCTACCTTCCAAGGCTGCTCAGTATACAGATATCGTAAAAACGAATTCCAAAAAACATCAAGCAAACAATAGAAGTTTGTTTCTTGTTGATGTAAAGTCCAAAGCAAGTGTTTGACTGACTGGAATGCTCTTCCAAGAGCCCTGCAAGGGCCCAGACTCTTCCATCTGGTGTCTGACTTCTTCAACATGTGGCTTTCAGGGACTGGTGTGTGTTAATTTCCTATTCTGTTGTAACAAACTACCATGAATTTAGTGCCTTAAAACAACATAAATATATTATCTTACAGATCTATAGATCAGATATCAGACATAGGTCACTCTGGGCCATGATCAAGGCCTTGTCAGGTCAGCATTGCTTCCCAGGTTCTAAGGGAGAATCTGTTTTCTTTGCCCTTACAGCTTTTAGAAGCCATCTGCCTTCCCTGGCTCACAGCCCCTTCACATCTTCAGAACTAACAACGCAGGCCAAGTTCTTCACAAGCTGCCATCGCTCTGGTTCTCTCTCTTCTGTCTCCCTCTTCTGCTTTTAAGGGCCCAGTGATCACATTGGGCCCACTCAAATAATCCAAGATAATCTCCCTATTTTAAGATCCGATGATTAGCAACCTAATTTCATCTGCCACCCTTTGCTAAGTAGCCTAACATACTTACCCACTGGTTCTGATGAGTAGGACATGGACATGACAACTCTGCTTACCATACAGTGCTTATCTTCATAAACTGGCATATGAGGAAAGAACACTGGGAATCAGACAAGTGTTTATGGGCTAGGTCTGGCAGTGTGCACACCACTCCTGTTCATTGTCTGTTGACCAGAACTCAGATATTTGGCCACATTTAGGCAGTGTGGCCAGGAAGAAAAGGTAACAGGTTTAGGGAACAGCCAGCCAGTCAGGAAGTGAGAGACAGGGTTTATTCCCAGCTGTCTGGCTCCAGAATTCCAACTCTTGTTCAGTTTATACAAAATTCCACCTCTACTCTTGCCATTCTTCTTCCAAATCTAGAATCGCCTCCTTAAATAAATACAATTTCCATCCAGTTAATGTCAAGAAACCTACTCATATCTTCCAAACCTCAAATTAAGCACAGTGTTTTCTCTTTTTCTCCTGGCTTTATTGAAGTATGATTGATGGACAAATAAAAATTATGCATATTTAGTACATAGGATTTAGCATTGTAACTCGGTTTAAAAAATGACCTCAGAAAGGCATAGGCCAAATTAGTATGTATCCAAGGTATTTTATGCTCTAATACTTTTTGAAAAATCTGTCAACTCAGTGTTTCATAACCTCTGGTATTGGGAATATGTTAAAAATTCAGCCCTGCCTTGTAAAAATGTACAAAGGTGCACAGACCAATCACTTGACTGTTTCAAGGGCATCGTGGCTCATTCTCACCTCCTGCATTGAAGTCCATGATGCCTTGTTAAGAACTTCTGATTAATAAGAACTATTAGATGCTGGAGAAGAGAGCCTGGCGGATTGCCATGCCATGGTAAAGGGTGCAGATTCTTACTTAAAAACAGTGGAGATATTCATCTCTCAGGACTTGAACTCCTCTCTTCCAGGCACAATTTTTCTTTTTGCACCTGCACTCTGGTTCTGCTATCCTATCCTAATTTTTCTCTTATTATATCCTGGGCTCTACTTTACAAACTGAGTTTAGTGACAGTCCCCATACCCAGCATTTTAATTTGCAACATTCTCTAAATAAATAGACTTCACTGATTCATTCACTCATTTATTCAACCATGAGCTTGGATACAGAATGCAGTCAGGCAATAAAATAAAATTCGAATTTTGAATTTTTAGAAGAAAAATGTATGTGTGAAAAATAATTTGAACAGAACACATTTACTGTCTTTTCTCTGGATTTGCATAGTTAATTTCATAAACTTGCTTACCTGCCTAATCATATGACTGAGCCCTCAAAAATTGGGGGAACATTTAAATGACACAAACCCCCTGGGTCATACCTCTTGTCCTCCAAAGTCCATGCTACAGTGTGTAAGAGACCAAGCTCACTTTCCTCAAGCAGATAATTCACAGCATAACAGGGCTTAAAACCCCTCCCTGGTCACTGTGTCTGGGAGTTATGTTATTCTTGATTCTCAGACTTCTGGTCAAGGATTTAAATATGCTCTTCTATATAAAGCAATCTGTTAATTAATAGAACTCATTTGTCTGTCATCTGAGCCTCAAAAGTGTTATTATCAATACTTTGGATGAGACAATAGGAGAATAATATTTTAGTTATGTTTTTAAGCATTAATTTAAGACCCTGCCCATCTGCCCACAGTCGACCTTCTTAATTTGTTTGGCAGTGAAGGCTAACACACTTTCCTGTACCAATTTGACTCAGGCCACATGCATCACGGTGTGAAGAATGGCTTTCTTGAGAGTCAAGAGCCTGCTAAAGACAGTTACATGCAGAGAGAGAAAAATACTCAGACCTCTATGCCATAATGAAGATGAGATCTCCCCTTGGGTACTAGAAAGTAGTTTTTGGGAAACCAAAATATTCTCAAACTCCCCAGTAGAAAGAGAAAAAATTAATGAAGCAAAATGATTGATTTTTGCTTCTGTGCTTCTGTTTTGTTAGGAGGATAATATAGCATATTAGAAGGAAGATTGGAAATACACAAGAAGCAATGTTATCCAAGGTCACAAAGACCAGTAGCTGGTCAAGTAATCAAAGATAATAATTTCAAGTGGGTAATCATAAAAATGATACATATTCACCTTGAACATTTTATTTCAACAGAGAACATTTAAATGTGCATTCATTTCCTAATCTTTTAACACTGAAGATGAGGCCTTTTCCTGGGTTTGGGTTCACTGGTTGAAATTCTGTTTCATCCTTACACTAATGGTGCAGCTATTTTGGTTTCATTAAAAACTGGGCTGAAGCATAAAAGTATGCCTGAAGTTATGTGAGTACCTAGTCTTCCCAACCTTTTACATAGGCCATGCCCAAAGCTGACTTGAATGCAACTTGTTAGCAACTTTCTAGCATATCTTTCTGAAGAAGTCAATTTATTTTTCCCAGAAAGAGTCATCATCTTGCTTCTGACACTTAGGGTTAGGTATATTTGCATAATTTTAATTAAATGACATAACTTCTATTACAAATACAGTTCAGTGGTTAATCTCCATTTATGCTATAACCAAAACTAGTATAAACAGGTTTCAGAATAAATGGGCCTGACTCTCGGCAAGCATACAACTCAACCAGGAAAGCAGAAGTGTGAAGGCATAGTAAAGAGATAACCACAAATTATGGGCATCAGGATACAATCTAGACAGGTGCTGGAGATTGCCAATTAAGCTAGAGAAGCCCTTAAGAGGTATTTGTTGAAGAGAGCACCTGCTGATAATATCAAAGAGTAAAAAATACATGCACTTGCCTAAAAGGATCTTCAAACTACCTCTATATTATTTGTTAATCAAATAGAAAGGACTATCTGTCAGCAACCAAGATGTCTGACATCAAACATTTGAAGTTTACCTACTAATTCAATAGTAAAATAGCTGTAGCCATTCATATATTCACTTATTTCTTGAAAAAAAGGTTTTATTATTTCCTGAATATAGTATAGAGATGGAGTTACAAAAATTAGTACGATAAGCTCCTCCCCACAAGAAACTCACCAATGACAGGGGAGGTGAACAGTTAAGTAGTTATAAAGCAGGGTATGAGGGGCTATAATTAAAGTATTAACTCATGAAAAATGGGATTCATGTAGCACGCTTGACAGCTGAGAACACGCCGAAGAACAGGGGATTCCCAGTGTTCTCTCCAGAACTAAAGTAATCTTCTTAAACTCCCCAGTAGAAAAAAAAAAAAAAAAGGTAATAGAATCAATATGATTCATTTTTTTAGTTCTGTGCTTCTGTTGTATTAGGAGGATAATACAGCAATTTAGAAGGAAGATTGGAAATACACAAGAAGCAATGTTATCCAAGGTCATCAGGACTAGTATCTAGTCAAGTAATCAAAGGTCATAATTTCAAGTGGGTAATATACAAGGTTTGTAGACATTTCAAAGACTTCCATCTTAATGGAGATTGAGAATTATGACCTTGAAACTGAAGAGAAGTTGAGATGCATCCCAAACATGAAAAGTAAATGAGGGTACAGAGTCAGAAGAGGATAGTTCTGGCAATTTATTAAACAGCAATTTTACAGTCTATCAAGTAGATAATTAAGAGCTTTGTAAGAGAAAAATCAGATGAGTTGTATGCCATTAAGAGTGTTGTACTCTCATACATCTGTTAGTACTTTAGAAAAAAACAAAAACAAGTTCTAACAGAATTCAACTTTTATTTTTAATGTTTTAATTCCCTGGTGCCTACATAAGGCCAATGCAAGATAAGGACACGAATAAAGTTTCAAGACTAGGTGAATAAATAAATAAGTGGGATCTTAGGGTAGAGAATAAAATACTAAAAGGTCAGATGCATTCACCTTCCTCCTAACCTAGAGATCAGTCTTAAAGTATATATAAGAGTTCACTATCCCAAGAAGAGATGAGTGTGTGAAAAGATCTGAAGACATTTATGAGCTTGGGACATTTTGGGAAAGATGGAATGTTTGGTCCAATTATTGTATAGATCATATATTGAATTGGTTTGGTTAGCAGGTGATAAAGCTAGAGATATACTGGGGTAATATGGTTGTCTTACAAATCAGATTGCCATACTTGTAGGCAATCAGAATCAAAGTTTTTAAATAAAGGAGACAAAATTAGATAAGATTTCAGAAAAGATAATTCTGGTGGTAGTTTAGAGAATGACCTGAAATGGAAAGAGACTGGAACAAAGACACAAATTAGAATTAGTCATATAATGAACTATAGGAGAGCCAAAAATCAGTCAATTAAGTACACACAACTCTGATTTCCATTATATTAAAGAATAGAGTGAGAGAGAGAAACCAAGATGGCGGCATAGGTAAACACCTAAACTGCTGCCTCACACAACAATTTCAAAACTACAACTAAAAGACAGAACAGACACCATCCAGAACCACAGGAAAGCTGGCTGAGTGAAAATTCTACAACTAGAAGGAAAGAGAAAAGCTCACAGAGAATTGGAGGTACGGCAAAGGGTCTTTGTGCACACAGAGAGGAAGGGCGGCTGAGAGCCTGGCTGACTTTCTCTGGCGGAAGGGGGAAGGAAGCCCCCGACCGCACTGAACCCCAGTTCTGACTGCACTGAACCCCAGTTCTGGGCGAGCCCCTGGGGACCCACGCTCTTACGGGGGGAGTCTGTACTCTCGGGCGGAGACTCGGGAGCCGGGGAAAGCGGAGGACTGAAAGCGCACGCGTGCCAGTGCGCACAAAGGCTGAGGAGGTTGCCACAGGCTTTCCCTAGTGGAAGGGAGTCAGAGGATCCTGACTGCACTGAGCCCCAGTTCTGACTGCAGTGAACCCCAGTTCCAGGCGAGCCCCTGGGGATCCACGCTCTTGTGGGGGGAGTCTGGACTCTCGGGCGGAGACTCGAGCTGGGAAAGGCAGAGGTCTGAAGGTGCGCACATGCGCGCAAGGGCAAGGCTGATGGGAAGCCAAGACTGAGACTCCACCCCATCCAAGCTGAGCACAGAGGCTATTGCAATTTGGCAAGTCTAATCCTATAAGGCTGTCTCTAGCACCAAACTTCTCCCAGCATAGACACAGCTGATCCTTACAGCCAACTGGCCTGGAGGTCAATTCTTCCCAGTGATTCCAACAACAATAAAGACTTAATTACAACAAGGCTGTACACACAGTCCACAAAGGGGTGCACCAAGAGTGTCCACCTCAGGTTACCTGGGGAGGCAGACCCACTGGGCCATATTGGAAACCTAGCACACAAATCTACCTTACCAACTCAGGGAAGCAGTGAAAATGCGGCGTCAAAGAATCAGATCACAAATGAAAGAAATGGAGGAAAACAAACGACTGGATATAGAATTCAAAACCACGGTTATAAGGCTTTTTAAGAATATCCTAGAAAAGGCCGATAAATATAACGAGACCCTCGAAGATATGAAAAAGGACCAACTAGAAATTAAACATACACTGACTGAAATAAAAAATATTATACAGAGACCCAAAAACAGACAAGAGGAACACAAAAATTAAGTCAAAGAATTGAAATACAAAGAAGCAAAAAACACTCAACCGAAAAAGCAAAAAGCAAAAAAAAAAAATCCAAAAAGTTGAAGATAATGTAAGAAGACTCTGGGACAACTTCAAGCGTACCAACATCAGAATTATGGGAGTGCCAGAAGAAGAGAGAGAGCAAGATACTGAAAACCTATTTGAAGAAATAATGACCGAAAACTTCCCCCACCTGGTGAAAGAAATAGACTTACAAGTCCAGGAAGCCCACAGAACCCCAAACAAAAGGAATCCAAAGAGGACCACACCAAGACACATCATAATTAAAATGCCAAGAGCAAAAGACAAAGGGAGAATATTAAAAGCAGCAAGAGAAAAACAGTTAGTTACCTACAAGGGAGCACCCATACGACTGTCAGCTGATTTCTCAACAGAAACTATGCAGGCCAGACGGGAGTGGCAAGAAATTTTCAATGTGATGAATAGCAAGAACCTACAACCAAGATTACTCTACCCAGCAAAGCTATCATTCAGAATTGAAGGGCAGATAAAGAGCTTCACAGATAAGAAAAAGCTGAAGGAGTTCATCACCACCAAACCAGTATTATATGAAATGCTGAAAGGTATTCTTAAAGAAGAGGAAGAAGAAAAAAATAAAGAGAAAAATTATGAACAACAAATACATATCTATCAACAAGTGAGCCTAAAAATCAAGTGAATTAAAAACCTGAGGAACAGAATAATCTGGTGAATATAATAGAATCAGGGGCATAGAAAGAGAGTGGACTGATAATTCTCAGGGGGAAAGGGGTATGGGGAGTTCATGAAGAGACTGGACAAAAATCATACACCTATGGATGAGGACAGTGGGGTGGAGGTAAGGGCAGAAGTTGGGTTGGGAAATGGGTGGAGGGGATCTATGGGGGGGAAAAGGAGAAATAATTGTAATAATCTGAATAAAGATTTATATAAAAAAAATAAAAAAATAAAAAAATAAAAAGAGTAGAGTGAGAGAGAAAAGGAATGACATCAATTTCTCAGTTGAATGAATGGGTGCATAAATTTGAGATAAGAAAATCAAGAGGAGCCGAAACCGCTTTGGCTCAGTGGTAGAGCGTCAGCCTGCGGACTGAAAGGTCCCGGGTTCGATTCCGGTCCAGGGCATGTACCTTGGTTGTGGGCACATCCCCAGTGGGAGGTGTGCAGGAGGCAGCTGATCGATGTTTCTCTCTCATCGATGTTTCTAACTCTCTATCCCTCTCCCTTCCTCTCTGTAAAAAATCAATAAAATATATTTTAAAAAAAAAAGAAAATCAAGAGGAGAAATAAAGAACTAAGGCTTAACATGGGTTGCTCATAAATACTCATATAAAGAGACATATCAGGCAGCAAAATAGCAGACATATGTCGTAGCAATATCTTTATAGACACAGCTCCTAGGGCAATGGAGATTAAGGAGAAAATAAACAAATGTAACTACATCAAAATAAAAAGCTTCTGCACAGCAAAAGAAACCATCAACAAAACAACAAGAAAGTCCACTGCATGGGAGAACGTATTTGCCAATGATATAAACGATAGGGGTTTAATCTTCAAAATTTACAGAGAACTCATACAACTTAACAAAAAGAAGATAAATGATCCAATCAAAAAATGGGCAAAGGGGGCTAAGGGAGGCTGGGGGAAGGTCAATGGGGAAAATAAAAGGAGATATATGTACTACTATATGTAATACTTTAAACAATAAAATAAAATTGAAAAAAAAAAGAAAAAAATGGGCAATGGACCTAAGTGGACATTTTTCGAAAGAGGACATACAGAAGGCTGAGAGACATATGAAAACATGTTCAAAGTCACTTATCATCCGAGAGATGCAAATCAAAACAACAATGAGATACTATCTCACATCTGTCAGAATGGTTATCATCAACAAATCAACAAATGACAAGTGCTGGAGAGGATGTGGAGAAAAAGGAACCCTCATGCACTGCTGGTATGAATGCAGACTGGTGCAGTCACTGTGGAAGACAGTATGGAGTTTCCTAAAAAGTTAAAAATGTAACTCCCATTTGACCCAGTAATCCCACTTCTAGGACTATATCCTAAGAAACCAGAAACACCAATCAAAAAGGATATATGCACCCCTATGTTCATAGCAGCACAATTCACCATAGCTAAGATTTGGAAACAGCCTAAGTGCCCATCAGCAGATGAGTGGATTAAAAAACTGTGGTACATCTACACAATGGAATACTGTGCCACTATAAAAAAGAAGGAACTTTTACCACTTGCAACATCATGGATGGAACTGGCGAGCATTGTGCTAAGTGTAATAAGTCAGTCGGAAAAAGATAAGTATCACATGATCTCACTCATATGTGGGATATAATGATCAACATAATTTGATGAACAAAAATAGATCCAGAGACAAATGGCAGGGGAGGTGGGGGAGGGGGTTAGAGAGCAACCAAAGGACTTGTATGCATGCATATTAGCATAACCAATGGACACAGACACTGGGGCAGTGGGGGCTTGCCAGGGGTTCGGAATGGTTGCGGGGGAGGATCATTTGGCGAAAAAGGATACATAAGTAAAACTTAAGATAATAAAAAATTTTTTTTAAAAGAGACACATCAGGGAGCAGTTGATTCATTCATTTATTCAATAAATATTTACGAAGCATATGCTATATTACCCTCACAATGCTGATAACTAGGACACAAGACAGAATAGAGGCTCTTGCTTCAATGAATTAACAGTCTGATGTGGAGACAAATATAAAAATAAACAATGATGATATATCACAGATAAATTCGAGATACATTAGGATCTCAGGAAGTATAGCTTCTAAGTCTGATGAAGAGTGTTGTATCAAATGTCCCAAGAGAATGTATTAGAGCTAAGACTTGGAAAATACATATTTCCTTGGAGGGGAAGTGAGTAAGAGGGCCTCATGGTTGAAACCTGTGATGTTCCATTCAGCTTGTGATGGAGCAGAGCACAGGAAAAACTTGCTAAGGAGAGAAGGGCCTCATCATGATGTCTCTCACAATTCAAGAAAAGTTCACACATTCTATCATATGATAGAGGACAATTGAGGAAGCTTGAGTAGGAAAATTACATGAATCAGATTTGTACCTTGAAAGGATACTTAGCTGGTGATTCAAAGATTTGATTGATAGCTAGGAAGTCAATAAAGAAGCTGTCCATATATATCTAGATAGATATAGATATAGATTAGATATAGATAGATATAGATATAGATATATACATTAGATATAGATATATAGATTAGATATAGATATAGATATAGATACAGATACAGATACAGATACAGATACAGATACAGATACAGATACAGATACAGATACAGATATAGATATATAGACATAGATATATAAAGAACCTGTAAAGAGATTGTGACCGAGGAGGGTAGAGGTGAGGATTGGAGGATCTTCAGGGATAAGTGATCTTAATGATAACTGGATAAAGAAAGGTAAGGAAGAGTGAGGGGCTTACTATGAGCTTTGTTTTCAGCTTTAGTCATCTGGGTGGATACTGGTGCCATTTCATCAGGAGAGAAGATCTTAAGAATAAAGCACTTAATATACTTCTCTCCCTGTCAAAACCAGGACATAAATACAAAATGTACTGTAAACCCAGTATTCTCTGAAGGGTGCTGAATCAACAGTGCCCAAATCCATGACAGAGATTAATGCCAAAAACCATTTTAGGATGAACCAGAATTTAAAATGTATTTTGAATAGTAAGATCAAACATTATTCTTTTTCTGACAAGTCTATATTGGAACAACTGTTGTGAAAATAAAATGCCAACATTTGGATGCCATTAATGGGCTTGCCCCATCTGTTTTCTTCCTGCTCTGCTTGCCAACTTTTCTCCATGCAATTTCTTTGCCCATTAGCAGTTTTGTGGGTTTTTTTTTTGTGTGAAATCTGCTTCACTGCCATGATGCCATCTACCAACTTGCCCCTATTTGCAAATGATCTATATTCTTGGCCAGAAAAGCTGTCTAGAATATCTACATATATCAAAGAAATTCAGGACAGCAAATTTTTCTAGACTGCTAGGATGATAAAGGGTTGGCAGTGACATTCACAGCACTTATGAAGCTCTAAGCACTGCTTTTGAAGGAGAGAAGACAGCGTGCTATAATTTCACATGAGTTCCCATTGTAATGTTTTGATTTTTCAACAACTCACAGAATAAAATGACTAGGAAGTGGCAGGTTTTAACATGATGCTTATGACTTTTTCTAAATCATCTTTAATGAAACCCAGGATAATTTTCCTCAGAATACTTAATAGTACTCATTCACATATCACTCTCCTTGATATATTTTCATTATTTCAATCACTAGTACATAAAAGACACATAATGGATATTATTTGAAGAAAGAAAGAAAGAGATATTATAGACTTGATTTTTATACCTTTCCACAGATTTCTCATAAAAGAGTAAGATATATAAAGCACATGGTTGTCTAACCACTACGCTGTACATCTGAGAATAATATTGAAAGTAAACTGCGATTGAAAAATAAATAAAAGAGTAAGATATAAATATTAAATAAATGAAAATCTAACGTTTTTCTTTATTCCAAATTATAATCACTGCAATAGCTGTCTGCGACTGTCTCATAAAGATTTCCTCCATCAAAAATAAATTTAAAATAACATTTTATAAAAAGGGTCTTAACAAACACTCTATCTTTCAATTTTGTAACTTTAAATTGGTATCTGTCCTCCATGGATGCCTCCCTATGTTATCCATTCATCCATTCGTTCATTTAGCAGTCACTTTCAGGTACAACCTGGTTTCACTTGTTAAGATGTTATCAGACTTCCTAGTAGGAAGAAGCATATTGCCATATAGTCAAATGATGATGGGCTTTGTAGTCATACCACTTGGAATTCCAGCTCAGTCATATACTATCTGCAACAACCTGGACTCTCACCTGGGGGGCTGTACCCACCCTTTTAGGGAGCATTTGGAAAAGACATAGAAGTGGTTTTGATTAAACTTCAGCATTTAGTGTTTAGGAACTAAAGCTTCCCTAAGGCTGCAATATCCTCAAAATGAAGACTTGTTCTGCCTAAAATGTCAGTCATCACCCTCAAGAGATGAAGAACTACGCTATCTTAATCAGTAAAATACTAATAAAAATAGTATCTACTTCTTGTAGGGATTATTGAGAGAAATAAGAGATAATGTATGCAAATGAATTTTAAAATCATAAAAAGTTATAAAGTTTTAGATATTAGATTTATTTAAATGATATTATTTCATTGTTATTCAACTAGAGGCCCGGTGCATGAAATTCGTGCATGGGGGGAGACGGTCCCCTCAGCCCAGCCTGCACCCGCTCCAATCCGGGACCCTTGGGGGAATGTCCCAGGGATCGGGCCGAAACCGGCAGTTGGACATCCCTCTAACAATCTGGAACTGCTGGCTCCTAACTGCTCACCTGCCTGCCTGCCTGATCACCCCTAACTGCCACTGCCTACCAGCCTGATCGCCCCTAACTGCCCCCCCACCAGCCTGGTCACCCCCAACTGCCCCCCCCCCCGCTGGCCTGGTTGCCCCTCACCACCCCCTTGCCAGCCTGGTCGCCTCCAACTGCCCCCCCCTGCTGGCCTGGTTGCCCCTCACTGCCCCCTCTGCCAGCTTGGTTGCCTGTCACTGCCCCCCCTGCTAGCCTGGTCGCCCCACACAGGCTGCTGGTTAGTTGTTTGATCATCCCTTGCTAACCCCCCTGCAGGCCTGGTCAACCCATGCAGCCTGCTGGTCAGTCATTTGGTCATCCCTCCCTAACCCCCCTGCCGGCCTGGTCGCCCCACGCAGCCTGCTGTTCAGTTGTTACTGGGAGGTCATCGTGACCAATTTGCATATTACCCTTTTATTAGTATAGATAGTAAGCACACTGAATTACAGGGAAAGAAGACCCACTCTGCCTAGTCCTGATAAGAGTGGAGTGGAACAGACTATGTGGTAAAGGGGAGTGAGGCAAGGTGCATTTTAAATAAACTAGAGGCCCAGTGCATGAAATTTGTGCAGGGGAGGAGGGAGGTCCCCTCAGGACAGCCTGCACCCTCTCCAATCCGGGACCCCTTGGGGGATGTCTGACTGCCGGTTTAGGGAGTGGGACATCCCTCTCACAATCTGGGACCACTGGCTCCTAACTGCTCACCTGCCTGCCTGCCTGGTCACCCCCAACTGCCCCCCCTGCCAGCGTAGTAGCCCTCAACTGCCCCCCCCCCACCGGCCTGGTTGCCCGTCACTGCCCCACTCTGCCAGCCTGGTTGCCCCTCACTGCCCCCTGCCCTGCAGGCCTGGTCACCCTATACAGCCTGCTGCTCAGTCGTTTGGTCGCCCCTCACTTCCCGCCCCTGCCAGCCTGGTCGCCCCAACTGCTCCCCCATGAGCCTGGTCACCCCACACAGCCCACTGCTCAATCGTTTGGTCACCCCTCACTAACCCCCTGCCAACCTAGTCCCCCACACAGCCCACTGCTCAGTCATTTGGTCGTCCCTCACTAACCCCCCTGCCAGCCTGGTCACCCCCAACTGCCCTCCCTGCAGGCCTGGTCATCCTACACAGCCTGCTGCTCAGTCATTTGGTCATCGCTCACTAACCCCCCTGCCAGCCTGGTCACCCCCAACTGCCCTCCCTGCAGGCCTGGTCATCCCACACAGCCTGCTGCTCAGTCATTTGGTCGTCGCTCACTAACCCCCCTGCCAGCCTGGTCACCCCACACAGCCTGTTCGGTCGTCTGTTCGGTTGTTTCAGATGCAATGGTCACTTAGCCTTTTATTAAGATAGATAACTATATATGTAATATGTAACTATAATTATATATAATTGTTATTAGTAATTATTATATATAAATAATTATGCATATAATAATAAAGAAACAGGCCTTTAGAATAATAAAGAATACGGCTTGCCTCACAGGCAGTGGAACTGAATGAAATCACGCTAGTGCTCCGCCATGAATATACTGCTTTTTCTTTCCTTCTACCAGTCGACTTCACCATCTCATCTGTGTGCTTTAGTGTGTTCTACAGAATCCTGATCTGAAGAGATACCCACCAGAAAAAATAAACAGGGATCAAACCATTTTACAACATTTTGAAGGCTTTGAGAGATCCTAATAGAAAAAAAACATATATCTTTTTATACCAGCATAATTCAAGCTTATTTAGCCCTTTTCTGAGCAGCACCTGTTAAACATGTACAACTAATAGAAGAAATTAACTTTTGGAGATGTTCTCTTATCCCAAGATTTCTCCACACTAGAGCTTTATCTTATTTATCATGTGAAAGCACGTTCTCAATAAATATTTATTAAATACTGTATTTGATATCACAGAGGTGCAATTACTCCACCAGAGTTCACCTTCACCCAGATATTTTAAGTTTCTTTGTAATCATGATACATAATTTATGTGTATGCCCCAATTTGAGAAACTACCCATTTTCCACTGTGCTTCAAGTAGTTAGGTATGCCTTACTAGTATTTAAGTCAAAAATGTTTTTTGAAATAAGTCAAATGTTAAGCACACTTCAAAAAAAAAATGGCTTAAAACTACAGATGACCCTGGTTAAGTTAATCTTGATTAATGGAATAATTGCCATATTTAAAGGTAGGCATGAGATAATCAATTTCAAAGGAGTTGCTTTAAAAGTTCAATTAAGTACTTACTTGGCCAAAAGTTTATTGCCCAACTCTTTAATAAAACCCATTTAAATGGCAAAGCCTGATTCCAACCACTGAGAGGGAAGAGAGAATGCAAGGATCAGGTTCCTACATCCTCACGAGTGAGAGTCAGGGAGAGACATAAGGAATCTTCAAATTTGGGCCTTGACCATTTGAACAGAAAGATATTGGGAAGGAAATAACCAGGAAAACATTTCAAGTTTTTGCAAGAAATCCTTAACCTGGCTTTGACTTCCCTCCGTCTTACCCTGGCCTGTGAAGTTCTGTTCCCCACCTCCCGAGAGCTGGGATCTGATAAAGTGCAATCACACATTCCCAAGTTCTAAGGACTCTGAATCTGGATATTTTCAATGTTTCAATGTTTGTCCCCACCTGCACCAGCCATGCTTAGCTCCACCTGGCAAGTCTCTCCTTATGGTTTGCAGCATGCTTGGTTTCTTCCATCTGATAGTAGGCCCAGGACTAACTGCTGCTTTTCATTCTAAGTTTGAGATTTTACTCTTTGCATCACTCTTAAATGATTTAAGAAAGCTCAAATAACTTTCCCATTTTTTAAACTCCCAGATCAAGTATAAAAGTGTGAAGCATGGTAGCAATCATCTCAGGTAGAAACTGCTGTTTGGGTTCTGTACTTAACTGTTTGCTAAAACAATAGAAAGTTATTTTGATTTTCTGAACTTAGGTATGCTATCCCAATACTCCATTGATGATGGTTTGAATATCCCATTGATTGTGATCTCACTGGTCATCGAAGCACATTCTTCTGGGAACCAGGACAGCTCAATTATCCTAAATTGTCTCAGTGGCTACAGATAACGAGTTTCAGTTGACTCAGTGGTCCCGGAATCAGAACAGACCCTAAATTGCCTCAGTAGCTACAGATAATGCATTCCAGTTGACTCAGTGGTCCCAGAATCTGGACAGCACAAGTATTCTAAATTGCCCCGGTGGTCCCAGATAATGTGTTTCTGTTGATTCAGTGATTCGTAGATACTTTAGATAACTAACTTGCTCAATTTCACTTCTGTAACCAGGTTCCTCATTCCAGACCCAAAGATGTAATCAATACTTTTGTGATATTCTGCCAATATAAGCCAGATGTGGCAAGCTGTTCGGGACTGTGAGATCTGGAGCGCTTTAGCCCCTTGTATGCCGCTGGCCTTTAATAAATGACTCCATAATTCGACTTCTTGAGGCGTCCTTTGTAAGATGGGGGTACACTACAAGTGCTCATTATGCCCAGTGGGTGCCCAATAAATGTTGGTAAATGCACTTTTCTCCAAATATAACAATGAAAGAAATATGTAATTTTAGGCAGTAGCACAATAGCTTATATAGTTGGAAGATTTTCATTAGAAAAAAAAGTTAAGTAACTGTAACTACCTATCCATGGGTAATGATTTAGCTGAAAAACTAGAGTGCTGAGAGAAAAATATTGATTAGATTTACTCTTGAAATCATTTGCATAACACTCTATTCTCATGCTAAACACTTTAATAGCCTCAAGTAAAGAACTGTTATCTTCCAAACTCTATACTCTTAGGCTTGCAAGGCCCATTAAAATGATTTTAAAACTTAGCGATCAGCCCTGGCCATGTCAGTGGTTAGTGCTTCAGCTGAGCATCAAAGGTTGAGGGTTCGATTCCCAATCAAGCAAGGACACATACCTGGGTTGCCAGTTTGATCCCTGTCCTGACTGGGGGCTCATAAGGGAAGCAACCAATCAATGTGTCTTTCTCACCCATCTCTCTCTCTCTCTCTCTCTCTCTCTCTCTCTCTCTCTCTCTCTCCCTTTCCTTCCACTCTCTCTAAAAAGAAAGAAAATCAATATATCCTTGGGTGAGAATTAACAAAATAACAAAAAGACTCAGGGGTCAGAATAAACCTTCCCTGCAGGACAAAAAGGAAGTGGAAAATGAGTATTTTTTCCAAAGATGACCCTCTAGTCTAGAAGCTTAAAGACTGAAAACCTGGGGATTGAGGGCCTCACCAGGAGAACACACACTTCTGAAAGCAGAGGCAATGACCCTCTGCAAAGATAAGTGTTGAAGAGTTTAATTTTCAGTCTAAATGGAGCAAAACCAGAAGGTACTGTTCTCCACAGGTTTGAGAACCAACCAGGAGAGTGAAGAGTTTTCGCCCAAGCTAAACAGTGATTTTCAGAGAAGGAACTGGCTCTGAAAACCACACCACGGTGAACAGATTCAGTGACATGTGAAAGCATTCCAAATTCTACAGCTGTGATTGGAGCTGAAACTGATGCTCTGGGACTAGAAGCTGGGTTAGGAGCTTGTTTCTTATGGGTGAATCCTCATTTCTGGTATAAGTTACCAGATGAGAGGGAGAGAGAAACCTGGAGGAATTTGAAAGTTAAGCCTACCTAGTCTCTGTATGTCCAAAGGACAAGAATCACATACCCAGACCAAACACACACAAACACACACACACAATTGTTAGAGAGGAATGAGTTGAAGTTATTGGAGATCCCCTGAGCAGTGGGCAATTCCAAGAAGCAAGTATGGTACATAGAGTGAGAGGAAATAATCCTCATCGGGGTGGGGTTGGGCCCTGACCGGTTTGGCTCAGTGGATAGAGCGTCGGCCTGCAGAATCAAGGGTCCCAGGTTCGATTCCGGTCAAGGGCATGTACCTTGGTTGCGGGCACATCCCCAGTGGGAGGTATGCAGGAGGCAGCTGATCGATGTTTCTCTCTCATCAATGTTTCTAACTCTCTATTCCTCTCCCTTCCTCTCTGCAAAAAAATCAATAAAATATATTTAAAAGGTGGGGTTGGTCTTCCCTGAAGAAAAAAAGGAGGAGAAGGAAGAGGAGGAGCAGCAGCAGGAGGAGAAACAGTAATATTAACTCCCAAGAATGTCTTGCCTCACATCCTTGAAGGCATGACGTGAGGACAATTTCTTTTTGCCATTCTGGCCAATATGACTTGACCTTGATTTGCTCAGGCTCATGGGGGTTGGGGAATACTCACTAAAATCAGGAATGACCAGCCAGTGGCAAAAAGGAAAATAAAATAAGGAACAACTTTGTTGGACTCAGCATCGCCACCTATCAGAACATCTTTCAGTCACCTCCTACCTGACCCCCCATGACTCACTCCCACTTTTGCAAACTCTACCCTGTCTTATTACAGGAGCTTTATCTTCCACCTAGAGTTTCTGTTTAGAACTCAGTTTTCTTCAAGACACTGAAGCACATACAAAAGGAAGGGTGGTTCCCCCCACCCAAGATGAGGAAATGAAACAAATAATACAAACAAAAGGGACCCAAAGGAATTCAACTAAAATTTCTATTGGTAGTTCATCTCATGGTAAAATTCCTGAACATGCAATGAACCTAAAGCAGTCATATTTTTGTGCAAAAAATTAAAATTTAAAGTTATCAAGACTGCATTATAAAATTTACAAAAGCCTCCATTAATCAAAAAAAGGGGGGATAGTAGGGTAATACCATGTAAGGAAAAATATCCTTTAAGTGAATTACATCTAGAAAATTTTTACTTTACAAAATTAATTTTCATTTGTAATGCTAACAGCAAGACACCCATGAAAAACACACATGGTGTCTAAATAAGACAAAGGAAAATCATTTGGGCAAAAATAAAAAGGATCCCAAATCAATTATATAGAAAAGATTCCTTTATTAACTTTTGGTCGAGAATATGTTTGCATATTTTCAGAAAACAACTCCAAGACCATGTGGATTCCTGCAACAGAGAGGAATTGACAGGTCTGCTCCAACCACGAAGACAAGAGGAGAAACAGTCCAGAGATGGAAGACGCTGATGACGCCTTGCCACGCTAGCAGTCAGCAGCTGTGTGACGCAGCAAGTTGCCTAGGACCAAACCAGAGAGGGTCGGACCTGCATTGCCACCATGTGCCCACCATCCAGATATCATTGCTGACATGTACACGTAAGGAACTGTTTGATATTGAAACGGGGACTCAGAACTGTTGGACATTGAAATTGGGACTCAAACATTTTTTGTTATAATATGTTTATTTCTAGTTTGCAGAGGCAAGATTTTTTAAAAGAAAGAAATAGGAAAAAATAGATACAGAGGCAAAGAAGCATTGAACAGACTGTCAAACTACAGCGGGAAGGCAGGGGAGGTTGGCGGGGGCAGGGTGGGGGGCCGTAAGAGATCAACCAAAGGACTTGTACGCTGCATATAAGCATAACCAATGGATACCAGACACTGGGTGGGGGGTGGGGGGCAGGTAAAGGCATGTACTGGGGGGTAGGGGAGGCCGGGGGGTAGGTCAATGGGAAAAAAAAAGGAGACATATGTACTACTATTTGTAATACTTCAAACAATAAAAAATAAATAAATAAATAAATAAATATAAAAAGAAAAAAAGAAAATTACAAATATTTTACTCATCTCTACCCTGCTCCAGAGTTTAATTTCTGTGCTCCGTTCTTGTCACTGAGAGTGTAATCTCTCTGTCAGTTTCTTTATCCAGAAAAATATAACAATAATTATACAAAAATATTTTCTAAGTTTTATTAAACTGCACAGTTACTGCTAAGACTCAGAGAAATTAGTAAAAGCAACTAGTTCAGTTCTCATTAAATGTGAGCAGTTTTTTCCCCATCTATCCCCAGAAAGGGTTGCCAGGTAAAATACAAGATGCTCAGTTAAATTTGAATTTCAGATAAACAACCAATCATTTTCCAGTATAAATAGACCCCAAATGCTGAGTGTCTGATTCCCACTCTGTGTGCCCCTTCAACACTCACCCTGAATTATGTCATTCATTTCCTTTTTTCTCACTAAAATTCATAGACACTTTAAAACTAGCTGTTCCACTCTAGCTGGTTTTGCTCAATGGGTAGAGCATCAGTCTGCAGACCAAACAGTCCTGGGTTCGATTCCAGTCAAATGCACGTACCTTGGTTGCAGGTTTCTCCTTGGTTGGGGCACATGTCCATCAAAAACAAATTTTCTGGGAGGAACCAAGATAGCAGCATAGGTAAATGCCTATATTCATAGCCTCCCACAACTACATCAAAATTCAACTAAAATACAGAACAACCATCATCCAGAACCACCAGAAAGCTGGATGAATGGAAGTCCTACAACAAGAGAAGTAAAGAAGAAAACACACTGAGACTGGTAGGAGGTGCAGAGGCATGGAACGGACTGGTCTGGCATCCATGTGTGCCATTTTTTTAATCATGAGGGAGAATATCTCTGTGGAGGCCACCTGGAGGAGCAAGGGGTCCCAGCCCCACACCAGATGCCCAGCCCAGGGTCCCAGAGCTAGGAAAAGAAGTCCCTGTAACTACAGGCTGTAAAAAACAGTGCAGATTGGGGCTCAGTGACACAGAGGATGCTGATGACCCAGCTATTCCTCTTAAAAGGTTGGCACCACGAACTGAACTTACGCGGTCCCACTTCCTCTGAGCTCCAGCACCAGGGCAAGGCTCTGGGGAACACAGACACATACTAGGAGGAACTGGATTGTCTTGCATCTATCAGGAACCCAGAGTTGGCTTTCTCCAAGAAGGTGCTTGCAGGGATCATTGTTCCTATGCTGGGACCTCCCCGATGGCAGGGCTGACTGCCAGTCATTTCTGTTTGCTCCACCCTGGTGATTCCCTAAGACTCCCACCCCATCCAATTTACAATCCCACCCAAGCTGTGTGCAGCAGCTTTTGCATATGAATGCCCTGTCCTTGCTCAGGCTAAAATCTCTCAAACAAGCTGCAGCTGGGTCAGGGAGCCCCAAACCTATCAATAAAAGGCCCAATAAAAAAGCAATACAGAGGCAAAGAAGCATTGAACAGACTGTCAAACTACAGTGGGAAGGCAGGGGAGGTTGGGGGGGGGGGGCTGTAAGAGATCAACTGAAGGACTTGTACGCATGATGCATATAAGCATAACCAATGGATACAAGACACTGGGGGGGGGGGTAGGTAAAGGCATGTACTGGGGGGTAGGGGAGGCCAGGGGGAGGTCAATGGGGAAAAAAAAGGAGACATATGTACTACTATTTGTAATACTTCAAACAATTAAAAAAATTAAATTTAAAAAATATAATAATAAATAAATAAATAAATAAATAAATAAATAGCCCAAGACCCTGCACCAGCACCAGCCTGCCTTGCTTCATAGCTGGGCACTTCCAAACCTGATATAAAGAAAAGGAATCTTCAGATCTCTCTGTAGCCCAAGAGCCAGTGTACACAGTAGTCAGTGTCAGACCAAACCTGATTACAACTCTACACATCCATAAGAGACTCACTCAAGGGATAGACTCAGTGAGCACCAAAGCCCCACTGAAGCAAGTCGTGCTCCGTAGTGGTGTCTCCTGCATAGCAGCTCTCCCCTGGTAAATCGCAGCTGGTGCTCACAGCCAATTAGCCTGGAGGTCAAGTCCTCCCAGTGACACCAACAGCAATTATGTCTCAACTACAAGACTATGCTCACAGCCCACAAATGGGTGCTCCTAGAGTTTCCAGCTCAGGAGACTGGGGAGACTGAGCCACTGAGCTCTATAGGACACCTACTACACAAGGCCACTCTGCCAACTCAAGGAGACATAGCAGCTTTATCCAATACATAGAAACAAACACAGGTAAGCAGCCAAAATGCAGAGACAAAGAAACATGTCACATGTCACACTACTTATGATGGTCTCTCTCCAGCTCTTACCTATTGTTGGATATTATTGGCTTAAAAAGGAGACTTCCTTTCCCCATAAAAAGTGATGTTTTTTATTTGACATATAACCCAAACCAAAGAATTGTATTTCAAGAATTATATTGACCCACACATATTTGTTCTGCAAAATCCACTTTTTCTTAATAAATAGCTTCCTCTGCCTAGCCAGTGTGGCTCAATTGAGCATCAATGGATGCACCAGGAGGTCACCAGTTCAATTCCAGGTCAGAGCACATACGCAGCTTGTGGGCTCAGTACGCAGTACGGAGCAGGAGGCAGCGAACCGATGTTTTTCTCTCATTGATGTTTCTCTCTCTCTCCCTCTCCCTTCCTCTCTCTCTAAAATCAATAAAAAAATATTTTAAAAAATAAATAACTAGCTTCCTCTTGGACTTCTCCCCTGCTTAGTTCTTAATAGTTGGGCTTTCTAAAGAAAAGTTAATCTTGAGTAAAGTATTAACTCTAGAAGAAATTATGTCTCTTCTAATGCACTTGGGAATTAATTCCCATTAGCTTAACAAATGATGGTCTCAGATAAGAAAACAGAGTAGCTTGAGGAATCACAGCTCAGAGCTATGCCATCTTTATTTAATTTGCCATGCAGGAAAACTAAACCATTAGCTCTAAGTCAAACTATCAAAAGAGAGTTAGGCTTCAAAACATATTAGCAATAGCTTCATAAATCAGCTCAAGTACTTTTAGGCAATGCAGGTGAACATAATTCCTTCAACCATCTTTCCTAACTTACAGAATATGTTTTTCCATGGTTCACAGGGCATGGTTTTCATATCACATCAACCCTCCAGCAAATAATCACTCAGTACCCAGTGATTGGGTGAAAACTAGCAGCCCATCCTCTCCAGTCCTATTCATCTCATCTCACAATTTTACAATCTCTTTGTGGTATCTTCTTTTCCTAGTTACTGCTTAAAACACAAGATTTTTTTTCTCCCAAGTGACAACCCTGTAAAAAGTAATGTTTTCATAAGGAACCCAGAAGTAAATAAGTAAACTACCCATCAATCACAGCAGCTCTGGATCCCTGTAGTTCTTTCCACACACCCAGATCTCACCCCCAGAATCAGAACAGGACCTTTGCTTTGCTTCCTGAAGGAAACTCATTACCAAGAAAAAGAATGACAAAGAGGCAGAGGGCTACATGCCCACTTTCTGCTCCCAAACTCATCAATTGAATAATGAGGGGGTGGAGAGAGGACAGGAGGAGTACAGTAATCCACTTGGAAAGAAACATCAGGAATGGAAGACAAAATGTCCCATATTCCTCAGTACTTTTCTGAGTGTTTATTTACTTGATCACTTTCCTCATTTCCCCTGACAAGTGCCCATTTTTGTATATCTTGTCTTTGTACCTAGTCATCTTACCTATATAAAGTTAGACTTGACTAAGTTCAATAATTGCAAACACACCCTGGGGGAGTTGAGATACTTTATTGAGTAGTAATTCACTTACTAAATTTTTATCTAGTACCTAGTAATAGTAATGATAATGATAATAATATCTATTATTCATTTATTACATACTCTGTCTGAGACTATGCCAGTTGCTTTACATGAATTATTTCATTTAATACTGACAATTGCTATTTGTATTTTATTATTTCTTTTGGTGTTCTGAGCACCCAATTTCAATGTGGGGAGGGAGCTCCCCGTACCAACAAGCAATTCTTGGAAAACCAGCTTGGGTGTCCTACAATTCAACTCAGTTCCGACACTACCCAGAAATAACATCAGATTCCACAGGTTAAGGATTCAATCTTACAATACTACCCCTCCCCTCCACTTTAGACACCAGTCCCTAGCTCAGGTTATTACCTGTGCTTCAGACCAAGAAGCTACACATTGGAGGTTCCCATGACCCCCTTCTTTCGTGGGTTCAATTAATTTGCTAGAATGGGTCATAGAACTCAGAGAAACATTTTACTTACCAAATTGCTGGTTTATTATAAAAGGATATAATTCTGGAACAGCCAGATAGAAGAGATGCACAGGGCAAGGTATGGGGAAAGGGCATGGAGCTTCCATGCTCTCTCCAGGCGCACCATCCTCCCAAAATCTCCACGTGCTCATCAACCCAGAAGCTCTCTGAACTCCTTTTGGGTTTTTATGGAGGCTTCATTACATAGGCATGATAGAGTACATCCTTAACAATTGATTATTGAAATCATTTTCAGCCCCTTTCCCCTCCTCAGATATCAGAGAGTGAGACTGGAAGTTCCAACCCTCTATGAATACAAAAGATGACCCTCCAGGCAACCAGCCCCATCCTTAAGTACTTTCAAGTTATTTCATTTACATAACAAAAGACATCACTCTCAACACTTAGGAAATCCCAAAGGTTTTGGGAGCTGTGAGCCAGGAATAATGGACAAAGACCAAATACATAAGAGAAATATACTTTGGTCATCTGAATAACCAAATATATATTTTTCTTATAAATCACGATATCGCACTATTTATAATTTACAAATTACTATGTATAATTAAGGTACTATTTACAGGTGAGGAAACTTGTCTGATTCCCAAAGTTAGTCTTGCATTAGTTGGAATTATTTGGTTGAAAGCAAGAGAAAGTGACTTTGAATAATATAAGTAGAAAAGGAATTATCATACGGAATAGAGTAGCTCGTAGAACTGGAGAGAATATTAAAAGACCAGAGATCATGATAGGCCTCTAGGTGGCAAGAACTGGTGGAATAATAGGGAGTAAGTACACAATGGGTACAGGGTTATCTTCTGGAGTGAAAGAAAAGCTTTGAAACTAGAGAGAGCTGGTGATCACACAACACTGTGTGGATGTACTAAATGCCAGACTTTTAAATGTTTAATTGTATATTTTGTAAAATTTTATCTCTGTGGCCAATCCCTGCCAATGATTTTAGTGTTTTTTTAATCTCTGAAATGAAGGGAAAGAGTATTTATTGATATGGCTTGGGACATACACCCACACCCTGGGCTCCGTGAATGACAGTCCTGCCAGATTATATCCAATTTTGGCAAGAGTAAATCCCATTAAGGAATATTGGGTGCTGTTTTAGAAAAGGAAAAATAGATATTGAGTGACAAAACAAAGACAAACAAGGTTTGTCTCCAATAGCTCTTAATCACTACAATGTATAAATTTCCTCCTCATTTCCGAGAAATGGTGCTAGACCCCAGAAATCATGAATAAATAAAATGCAATCATTACTCTCAGTGATGGCAGCAGATCTTGAAGCAAAATGAAATAAAAAGCAGAAAAACTGACTAATGTTGAAGGTGGGTGGCAGCACGGAAATGAAGTTTAAGAAGATACTAATTTCCTTAGCACTAGTGAATGAACAGTTTTAATCCTTTTATCTCGAAAATTATTTTCTCCTATAAAATTAAGAAATATAATGCTAGCACTTTCCTAATTAAATGGAAATGGAATGAGGAAAGGGCAGAAATGGTGGCATCTCTAAGTGAGGAAACCAGGACTTTGAAAGCAGTTGAATGGAGGCCACATACTCAAAAGTGAAAAGGGGGTGTCACAGTCTTAGCAAGAAGTTGACCTGAGAGAGAGATGTCAAGAGAATATGTAACTACAGTACAATATCAAAGGATGTTGCCTGCTGCTGAGGAAACAGAAGCACTGGTTTGACTCAGCCAAGGCTCACCTAGGATGAATCATCCCTATGAGCTAATAAAAAATATGCTTCCCCTAAGTCTAGACAGAGATGCATGCTTGGATTGATTTCAGACTGTGCTTGGTCATAGGGCACACAGGTAGAGTGAAGGAGATAATTAAGTCCAGGACAGAATGACCTGACAGATGTGAGATGACTCTTTTAGACATTCTGTGCAAAAGCATTACTGGTAAATGTCCAGAGGATAAAGCAACAGGATAGGATAAAAAGGCCCCTATTTGACAGAGCCCATGTGAAACACACTGAGGAAGAGAGGGTACTACCCAGGGCCCATACCTCAATGCTTGGTCTGAAGGAAATGAGAATTCTACTACACCTACCCTGCTAGCAAGGGCCAAACTATATGTTCTCCTGAGCCTTGGTTACCCCAGTGTAATGTGAGGAGGGCTGGGGAATGTGAGAAGGTCCAATAAATAGCATTCCTCTTTTGTACCCAAGTGCTGAAAACCAAAACGAAAAATTAATCAGTGACAGTTGAAAGATGAAAATATTATCTTTATTATCCTATCTAATAAAGAGGGAATATACTAATTGACCCTCACACCATTGCAAAGATGGCGGCACCCACAGCCAATAAGGAGGGAATATGCTAATTGACTGTCCCACCCTCAAAGATGGCGGTGCCCACAGCCACAAGATGGCAGCGTCCACTCCCTTCAGCCCTGCTGGGGCTGCAGGCACGTGGAGCAGCCTGGGGGCGGGCCCAGCTGCTCCACGTGCCTGCCTCCAGAGTCCCCCAGTCACCTCAGCCCCCCAGCCACCCAGGGCCAGCCCAAGGTGCAGGCAAGCCTCCGATGGTGGCTTCCCAGCCACCCAGGGCCACCCGAGGCTCAGGTAACCAGGGCCAGCTGAGGCTTGCCCTGCCAGCAGTGGCAGCAGCAGAGGTGTGATGGGGCATCACCTTCCCCTGATCGCTGGGTTGCCTCCTGCCCCTAAGGGCTCCCTGACTGTGAGATGGGGCAGGCCAGGCTGAGGGACACCCCCCCTTCCAGTGCATGAATTTTCATGCACTGGGCCTCTAATGTATAAATAATATAGGTAATAAATCGGGGAACACAGGCTAGTGTGAGAACCAAAAGGGCCCAGATTAGTAGATGTACTTAACTATCCAATCACAGGCAACATCAGTGGGAGGTCCAACAGACCTCCCCTGCTGCAAGAGAAGAGCTTGCTCCTCGGGCAGCTAGATCCCAAAGTAAGAGGGCACAGGCTGAGTGAGCTACCTGTAATGAGCACATTTTTATCTTGCTGCCATGGTAGCCTCCATGTACAATACCAGGCAAGCCATTCCAGAAGTAACAGAATAAAAAGTCTTACAGATTGCATTAAGATGCTCAAATCACACAATATATTGAATCAAGTTTAAAACACACAGTGAGAAGCTGAGAAAAGAGACAGGGTAGGATATGGTGCAGCTGGAAGGATCACCCTACTAAAACCTGGGCTGTGCATTGTTTACAAGTCCTGTTTCTCTGTACTGCATCAGCCTTCCCTGCTGGCGGTGTGATTGCAAAGAACAGAGTTGAAATTCAACAAAGGGGCCCAACAGGTTTGTTTGGTGCCAACACAAACTTGCTCTATGGGAGAAATGCAGAGGCAGGGTTCCCACCACAGCTGTAAATCACGATGGCCTGCTGAGTAGCCAAGACTTATTACTGAATTTCTGCATCAGCAGATATTGGGGGCCAGGCTTGGTGTCACCAATGGGTAGCTGATTCAGGGATGATGTTAATGTGGATGTGACACTATCTGTGTTTTATTAATATTTAATGTTTACTCACTTTTTCCATTCCTTCCCTATCTAAGTAGTACTCTCATTTGTCTCAGCCTTCTTTATCTGTGTTCAACCACATATATTCCATTTATTTTATCTGGCTTAAACACATCATAGAGATCAGCAACTTCACTATTTGTACTTAACACAGCCCAAGTTTTATCTCTCCAATGTGTTGTACTTGTTTTCAATATGCTAGAATTGAATATTCCCAAATATTACAGTAAACACATTATATATAAATATATTCAATAATTCTTCCAAATTTACTAATCAAATAAATGATCCTAGAATGAGTAAAGAGAATCCAGGAGTTACATTAATTGAATTCCCTTGAGGAAAAAGGAAACTTAAGATGCTAGAAGGCATGTTGGATGGAGTAGGACTGCATGATCTCTAGATCTTCTGTGATAATTACATTGTATGGATATGTGACAATTATCCATTTTGTACAGTGGAATGAAAATATATATCATAAATCTGTAAGTGAAACCTTGTGGAATAATATGACTAATATTTATTCAGGCTTGTTCCATTTTCACAAAAATAAGAAAAGATTAAACAAAGAAATTCTGGAAGCCTTGACTCCATTTTTGTTTATCAACATAAGTGGAAGGTGCCTTCTCCATCACTAAGACACCTCTGGAATCACATAATTATTCCTCAGATATTGTAAAGCACTCTAATGTCTCAGGAACACTTTATTTCTATAGAAAAAAATGAAATCATCTTTTCAATAGCTCGTGCACTAATTTTAAATAGTTTCATTTGCTTGTGGACATTTAAATAAATGCATAGGACTTTATGGTATTATGTGGTTGCCTTCTTATTTTAAAAGTTTTATTAAATGCTTCATTCAGCATGTAATTCTTAAATACAAAAGCATTTAATACTTTGTACTTCTTAAGTGTTTGTACTTCTAAATATTCACTTATCATCCTATCTAATAAAGAGGGAATATGCTAATTGACCATCACTCCGTCACAAAGATGGCTGCACCCACAGCTGAAGCCAAGTTCCCATAAGGAGCCTTAATGAGCAATCAGCAGGGACCTGAGGCTATGCCCTCTCCCGCCCCCCGTAGGGCTTGACAGGGGACTTCAGACTGTGCCCCCCACCCCGGCACCAGGCTGGGGGACCTCAGACCGCACCCCCCACCCAGCAGGGTTTGACGGGGGACCTCAGGCCGTGCTCCCCACCCAGTGGGGCTTGACAGGGGACCTCAAGGTGCACCCCCAGTGCTGGGTCGGGGGAACTCAGGCCACGCCCCCCACCCCAGCACCAGGCCGGGGGACCTCAGACCGCACCCCCTGCCCGGTGGGGCTTGACGGGGGACCTCAGGCTGCGCCCCCTGCCTCAGCATCAGGCCAGGGGACCTCAGGCCATGCTTCCCACCCAGCGGGGCTTGTCGGCAGACCTCAAGATGCACCCCCAGTGCTGGGTTGGGGGAACTCAGGCCATGCCCCTGGCCCAGCAGGGCTCGACGGGGTCCTGAGGCACACCCCTCTGCCAGTGGGGCTTGACGGGGGACCTGAGGCTATGCCCCCTCCCAGTGCCGGGCCGGGGGACCTGAGGCTGCCCCCCCTCACCTGGCAAGGCTTGATGGGGGACCTCAGGCCATGCCCCCAACCCAACAGGGCTTGACAGGGGATCTCAGGCCATGTCCCCCACCTGGCGGGGCTTGACAGGGGACCTCAAGGCATGCCCCTTGTCCTGGCACCGGGCCAGGGGACCTGAGGCTACGTCCCCTGCCTGGTGGGGCTTGACAAGGGTGGGACTGGCCAGGTCTGGATCTAGCCCAATGGGGGCGGGGGCCAGCTGGGTCTGGGTCTCATGCGATTTTGAGGTGCATGTGGGTGGGCGGGGACTTGACTCTGGGTCCCATGGTGTGCCCCAGATTCTGACAGGAGGAAGGTTTTCATATACATTTTACTAATTTTCTTTCATCTCTGACACTTCTATTATAGAGAAGGGCAAATAGCAATATTAAATTATTTCCTCTAATTAATCCCCTTTTCATGTGCACAAATTTCGTGCACCAGGCCACTAGTTTAATTATATGCAGATATAATTAAACAACAGTTATTTAAATACCTCCACTGCAACACCATTACCAAACATGCTCCTTGAAATTATTCAAATAAAGCCCTAGACTTTATCTACTCATATAAACTTTCTACTTCCTTCTCTTCTTGCCAGAAGATAGAAGAAAGGAATAGCTTTTGAAAAAAAGTGTAAATGGAAATAGCGAGTCTGGGCAGCACCATGGAAATTCATGGCTACTTCTTATCAGATTTCAGATCATTTTGCTTAGCGCTTTTTGACATGTCGGCAAGCTGTCTAAACTCTCCCAAAGGCTTCTTCTCTGTAATGTCCCCTTCTTCCAACTGTTGCCTTCCTTCCTCTTCCTTTCCCAAATGTGCTTTTCTTATGTCCTATCCTGCTGGGCTTCCAATAAATGACTGATTGTGTCATGAGATAAACTAATGTGGACTCAAGTTGAATGTAATTCAAGTCAAGGTGTTGAAGCTGATGATAAGTTAATGTTTCATGTCTCCCACTCCTGAAATGTTATTTTGACATTAACCTTCAGTGGGGTAAATCAAAGGAATGAGTAATGTGAAGAATAAAATATTCGAGAAGAGACAATACTGATTTTTTTTTAAGGTAAAATGGCTTTTGACACTACTCAAGTCACAGATTGGAAGCAGACCTCTTTTTTTCTGCCTCTGAATTAGGTCATTGACTCAAGGGCATAGACCTGGGAATCAGCTGACAAAGGCTCTCTCTAATCCCCAATCAGCTGTGCATTTGATCTACTTGCTAGCACCCAATTTTAATCAGGCTGTCCTTTGTGGCTTCTTGTTGGCTTTTTTATTAACCTCACTCTCTTTGTTGTCCTCAGATAGCTTCCCAACCTGGAGCAGGCATCACAAGCCAAGACCAGGCTAGATCCATGGAAATACCTACCAAAACAACTTAGGGCAGTTTAATGTCTGTTACTCCTTTTCATAGTGGGAATGACAGTGTCATCATACTTCACACTGTTGTTAATGGGAGGAAGTAACGAAATATTTTAATTCAAAATACTAGTCAACACGTGCAAAAAAATTACCAATTTTATTTTTTTTAATATATTTTTATTGATTTCAGAGAGGAAGGGAAAGGAAGAGCGAGAGAGAAACATCAATGATGAGAGGGAATCATTGATTGGCTGCCTCCTGCATGCCCCCTACTGGGGACCGAGCCCACAACCTGGTCATGTGCCCTTGACGGGAATCAAACCGGGGACCCTTGAGTCCCCAGGCCAACGCTCTATCCACTGAGCCAACCCGGCCAGAGCATCAATTTTATTTTAAATTAAATCTTGCTATTGAAACTGCTACTAACAAGCAAATTATGTGGATAAAATACTGAACTTAAACTAAGCTTTACAAAATTAAATTACTCCCTCTGCTGGATTTGTGCTTAGTTGAGATTGTGAGATTATTTTGGCTTTGCTTTTACACAGCTCAAGAATCTGATCAACTGAAAATCTGTTCTATTTTTCCTTTAAGGCAGCTTTATTCCAAAACACAAAAATCCCTGAGTTCCTCATATATCTACTCATTAGATTTATTCCACTATATCCACCTTTCTGCAACCAAGTCAGCGTCTGTATATTCCATTCTCATTTCGTAAATCTTTTGGGAACAGAGTTCTGTCGCCTTTTGTGCATCTACGCCATCTTGTGGACAAACTGGACCATTCTGTCCTCTGCCAGGGTTACTCACTTAAATGACCTATATTGTGATGTTACGCCATCTGCATGGTGACACAGTTAAGCTGGTATGGATTGTAACACAGTTTCATGACATGATCATGGTTTTTAATTAATATGTGACATTTGGTACTGGGAGTCTTTTGAAAGACAAGAACAATTTTAAGCATTGAATTTAAATCATGTATACATACAACTTCACAGCCCAGTTCTGGAAATACTGCAACTCTAAAACAGGTTATTTTGGATAAAGGATCATTTATTACAGATTTTGAATAAGCAGTTTTTTGAAATCTTGATATCCTAATTCCATAGTGCCCAACATAATACCCTATTTTTACACTTGGCTTGTGATCATCATTTCAAATTCCCTTCATCATCTCTAACATGCATCACCCAACTTTTACTTTTCGCTTTGGTATCATGGAAAGAATTCATCACTTGGACCCTGGAGTGCAAGGTTTGAGTTCCAGTTCTGCCATTTACTAACTCATTCCCTACCTTCTTTGCAATTCAATATTAAAAATAACTATGACTATCTTTTTTTTTTAAAATATATTTTATTGATATTTTTACAGAGAGGAAGGGAGAGGGATAGAGAGCTAGAAACATCGATGAGAGAGAAACATCGATCAGCTGCCTCCTGCATACCTCCCACTGGGGATGTGCCTGCAACCAAGGTACATGCCCTTGACCGGAATCGAACCCGGGACCCTTCAGTCCGCAGGCCGACGCTCTATCCACTGAGCCAAACCGGTTTCGGCAACTATGACTATCTTTACTTATCACAAAGTATCAGTGAAGATCAAGTAAGATAATGTATATAAAATAGGAAAGCTCACCATCAATTACTTATTAGCTACATTTCAATGTTTTATTTTGTTTTTCACTCCAAAATCTCAATGAAACTGTACTGAACTCCATCAGTCCACATGTATCTCTCACACATGTCTTGTCCTATATGAAGAAATCTATTAATCATAGTAGTTATTTTCTCTTACAGCCACCTACCTTATGTTTTCCTCTGATCCTTCCTCTTACTACTTAATTTTTCATTTGTTTCTTTTGCCTTATACCAGTGGTCGGCAAACTCATTTGTCAACAGAGCGGCAAACCGCGTGTGGCTCATGAGCCGCAGTTTGCCGACCACTGCCTTATACTAATGGTTTCAATAATTAGTTTAGCCTGTTGTGGGAGAATCCTAGTATATTTTAATATTAAAATATAGGCAATGGTACTTGATATCACCAGAATCAACAATACTCTTTCTCCTCCTGTTTGTAAGCTCCCCAACAGCAGATTTTTGTCACTGTTTACTTTTCTGTAATCACTAGGTGACTAATACTGACTAATGCTATGTATATCAGGGTGAGGAGCTAGAGAGTGAGGGCAAAGTTTTGCAGGATAGAATGTTTAGGAGCAAAGTCTCTGAGAAGGTGGCATTTGAGGGAAGACCTTTATTTAGGCAGGAACCATGTAGATAGCTTGGAGAACCTCCCCCCTTCCCCAGAAGAAAAAGGAAGGGGAAGGAGAGAACACCAAAATAAAATGCCTTGACACAGGAAAATGCTTGGCATGCTGAAGTACAGCAAGAGGCTGACATAGTTGGAACACAATGAGCAAAAGAGAGTGGTAAGAGAGGAGACTTAGGAGACCTAAGAGAGTGTGAGGGACAGAGCACAGGAAGGACTTCAGATTTTACTTTGGTGTGATGGGAAGCCACTGGACCACTGAGACCAGGAAAATGACATGGTTGACATCATCTGTCCTCATTTGGAGAGAAGCATGGTGGCCTGCTGTTTTGAGAAGAGTGTTGGGGACCACAGAAGGTAAGGAACGTGGTGTGGTAACACAGGATGGGGCTTTGGACCAAGAGTAGATGTAGAGGATAAACAGTGGTCTTATCTGGATTCATTGGATATAAGGAATCTACAGGGTTTGGTGATGAATTAGGTGATGGATGTGAGATGAAGTGAGAATGGGATGCTAAGAGTTTGGGTCTAAGCATTTAGGTGAACGATGGGACCATTGACTCCATTTTTCTCACTTTACTTTACCAGCCTGTCTTTGAGGGGGAAAAAAATAGATCTGCCTGTCCAAGAGAATAGGAATTCATCTGAACTACACTATTTAAGAATATAAAATCTCTCTCTTCTTAGCCATTCTCACACCAACCATTTCTTCTATGTGGCTCCTATCATTACTCTTTTTCATTACTTTACCCAGAAGTCTTCAATCCATCATCTCGAGATCAATCTAGGTCAACTTGTTTTGCTACTGTACTTATTTAAAATGCAAGCACACCTATGAGATTTTGGCAGCCTATTAATCATGCATAGTCTAGTATGAATTGATTTAATGAGCTTGTTTTCCTCTTAACACCAACCTTTTACCATGGTGTGAAAGGGGATGGTGATCCCCAGGAGAGAGACTAAAAGGAACATTTGGGAACATATAGTACTGAAGTAATGAGCAGTTTGATGTAGCAAAATGGAATGCGAGGTGTGAAAAAGACAAAGGGCAGCATGAGGTCACGGCACCTCAGGAAGGTCAGGGGAGGTACAGGATGCAAGGAAACAAACATGCAAGCAACATGTTTACCACTTTGACCAAGGGCCTGTACTACTCTGTCTGCTCTGCAGCAGCAAACAATAGTGTAAGTTCAGTGTTTCTTACAAATATTTATTTGTTAGATTTGTTAATAAGTCCCTTTGATTTTTCATTGCATGTGCCCAGGGGAAAGCCTTTAACGATTTTAGATGGTAAAGTTAGTTTATGCTAAAAATGTGCAGAGATGCAATAAAAGGAATATAATTAGTAAGCCAGAGTTGCAGTGACGGTATTTCCCAAATCAAAAGCAGACACAGTCTGATCTATAATAATAAAAGGGTAATACACTAATTAGACCAGACATCCTTCCAGACGTCATTCTAGATGTCCTTCCAGACAAAGCCAGGGCTCTAGAAATTCTGATTCTGTCTGACTCCTTCTCCCCTGTCTCTACTTCCTAAATCAATATCCTATTGATTGACTGTAAAAAAGAATACAGTGGAAGTAATGATGTGACTTTCAAGGTGAGGTCATAAAAGACATTGCAGCCTCCTTGTTCTCACTCCACTCTGGAATGCAACTGCCATGTCATGTGGATGCTCAAGCCGCCTGTGGAGACGTCCTTGTGGCAGAGAACCGAGGCCTCCTGCAAACAGGCAGCAGGCAGCTAGGGAGTCCTGTCCAGAGCCATGGGAGTGAGCTGACCCCCCAGGCCTACTGGAGCCCTCAGATGACTGCATGTGAACTGAAACTCACTGAAAATTTTCAAGACATAGCTATCCAGCTAAGCCACCCAAATTCTTTTTTTTTTTTTTTTTTTTTTTTTTTTTGTTGCAACGTAAACTCACACCAAAATGACTTTTATTTGTATTTCCTACAGAAAGTGAGTGGTAATTCATGGCACTCCGTAATTTATCCAGACACGAAAGAAGGTATATGAAACCAGTAAATGCCATTTTGAAGAGTCTTCTGTTACAAATTTAAGATAGGCCTGTTCTGCAAAATCCAATACTGTTCCTTCAGTATTTTATAAATGGAATTTTCTTCTATTTGTATCCATTTCCCAGGGCTTATGGACCCATTCATATTCACCATATTTAGAATCAAAGGTTCTTTTCTGAAGAGATCTTAATTTCAAGGTAAAACGTGGTCCAAGTTCCTGAATTCCCACTTTCTTTTCACTCTTGAATATGTATCTGTGAAATCTGAAGAAGATAAAATCCCGTTGATTGTGGAATGTGGCAACCTGCCTTCCAATAAACTGAGGATTATGGGGAAATAGAGGTCCAACAGAATGACCTAGCCGAGTTGTAAAATTATTCAGAATTATTTCAGGTACGTGTTCTGTGGGGTCCTTGCCTCTTCTCTTAATTTCTTTAGGCAGACGAACACTGCTAATTTTAAAATGAGCAGTTTGTCCATTTGGCAAGTGACTCAGAATTAATCCATTTGGTGTTTTATGATCTTCATTAATAACAATCAGATCTGTGAAATCTCTTGAGATGCACTGTGGAATAATTCTTTTCAGAGCCAGTCCTCTTCTGTAGTAAACATGTGAGTTTGGTATAAATGTGGAAAGCTGTTCAGAGTCATACTGTTCTCCCATGAGGTCTATCTGATGTAATGAGAATCTTGGGAGAAGTTTGACTGTTGAAATAAGAAGCAAATTCATCTGTAGCTTCATCATAAGCAACCTCTTCATCATTAGGGTCTACTGTGGTTTCATCATATACTCGCTGGTTGTCAATGGTCTCGCAGGGGTCCTCAAACTACGGCCCGCGGGCCACATTCGGCCCGCCGAGGACATTTATCCGGCCCGCTGGGTGCTGCTGCCTGTCCTGCTTAGCAGCCAACTCGTCCCGGGCCCGCAGTGAGCATAGGAATTTGTTCATAGTTGTTTTTTTTTAAACTATAGTCCAGCCCTCCAACGGTCTGAGGGACAGTGAACTGGCCCCCTGTTTAAAAAGTTTGAGGACCCCTGGTTGGGTATAGGCTTTGGTGGAGCCTTGTCACCAAGAGCCTCTCTCTCTTTTTTAAGTTTTTTCTTAGCTGCCAACTTTTCCTTCTGCTGCTGCTGTTTCCACCATGTGAACATTAAGTGTCGCCTCTGTTTGTTCTTAATCTCTGAAATGCGGAAGCCTGGAGGGAAGGCAGATGCTTTCGGGGCTTGACCCCCGCTTTCCATTTCCCCATCCCCAACGACGGCAGCCTCCTGAGGTTCTTCGGCAGCGCTCTTGTGCTTCAGGCCTTTCTTTCGGCTGCCGCCGCCGGTCTTCTCCATTATGTTTGCTCCTTGGCGTCTCGCCACCCAAATTCTTGACCCACAAGAACTGTGTGGGATAATAAATGTTATTGTTGTTTGAAGCTGCTAAATTTTAAAGGTAATCTGTTAAGCAGCAACCTGTCATCAGTACCTTTATGTAAATATTTAGTTCCTTCTAGTCTGAATCTTAAACCTCTGCTGATTATTTAATTTACTTTTCTCCAAGAAGCCATTTAACTCACCCCCAGGAATGCCCTTAGGAGCTGCTCATTAGTAGGTATTAACTTATTGCAGAAGGTTACTGTGATTTTAACAAAAGCAGGAATCATTTTATAATACCATGCCTTTTGTTTTTCTAAAGTCTTTTTGTTTTTTACATCTATTGGGTTTTTTGTGGCTTTCATAAAAATTATAACTAGCAATTTGCTACTTTCGTAAAAAATTTTCATTTCACCCTAGCCAGTTTTGCTCAATGGGTAGAGCATCAGCCTGCAGATTGAAGGGTCCCGTGTTTGATTCTGGCCAAGGGCACTGGGTTGTGGGCTCAATCCCCAGTGTGGGGTGTGCAGGAGGCAGCCAATCAATAATTCTCTCTCATCATTGATGTTTCTATCTACCTTTCTCTCTCCCTTCCTCTCTGAAATCAATAAAAAAATAAATAAAATAAAATAAACAAACTGTAAAAAAAAAAAAAACACTGTGGTACATCTACACAATGGAATACTATGCTGCTATAAAAAGGAAGGAACTCCTACCATTTGCAACAGCATGGATGGACCTGGAGAGCATTTTGCTCTGGGGAAATAGAAATAAGTCAGTCAGAGAAAGATAAATATCACATGATCTCACTTATTTTTGGAATATAATGAACAACATAAACTGATGAACAAAAATAGATCCAGAGACAGAGAAGCATAGATCAGATGCTCAAACCTCAGAGGGAAGGTAGGGGAAGGTGGGGGTCAGGGGGAGAGATCAACCAAAGGACTTGTATGCATGCATATGAGCCTAACCAATGGACACAGACAACAGGGGGGTGAGGGCATGAGTGGGGTGAGGGGTTGGGGGGCAATGGGGGGTAAGGACACATATGTAATACCTTAACCAATAAAGAAAAAAAAACAATATAAAAAGAAAAAATCATTTAACTAAGCATTTGGTGTCACAGACTGAATTGTGTCCCTCTAAATGTTTAAGCTCTGACCTCCCTCTCACATGTCAGAATGCAGAATGTGACTGTATTTGGAGAAAGGATCTTTAAAGCAGTAATTAAGTTACAATTAAGACATTCAAGTGGACTCAATCTTACTGGTATCTTTACAATGACAGGACATTAGGATACAGAGAGACAACAGGAGTATGTGTGCATTGGGGAAAGACCAGGTGAGGACACAGAGGAAATGTGGCCATCTGAAAGCCAGGGTATGAGAGACCAGAGTGGTGAAACCTTGATCATAGACCACTAGCCTCCAGAACTATGAGAACATTTTTCTTGTTTAAGCTACCTTGCCTGTGGTACTTTGTTTATTGGGGTAGCCCAGAAAACTAATACTGTTTATAAAGGCATTTTGCCTATAAATAACATGAACTAAAAACATGTTTCCTACAAAATGATATTTTTCACTAAATAATCTACACTAATAAAAGAGAAATATGCAAATTGACTACCACTTTGCAACATCCACCAGCCAATCAGGAGTGCGTATGCAAATTAACCCCATCACCTCCATGGAGACTGACAGCAGGGAGGAGGCAGCTCCCAGCATGGCCTGCTTGGCAGTCGCCGCGGTGTGGAGTAGGCAGGCCCCACAGAGAGCAGAGAACCACGGGGAGCAGGTCTAAGCCATCAGTAAGACATCCCCTGAGGGCTCCTGGATTGGAGAGGGTGCAGGTCAGGCTGAGGGACACCCCCCCATGCACGAATTTTGTACACCGAGCCTCTGGTTAAAAATAATTCAAGATACTATATGCAGTTGTTAGAATGTTGTGTTTTAGCTTATTTCTGGAACATTAGCTCCTCTATGAGTTAAATACTTAAAGTAATTTTCAAAATGATTTCAAGCAAAATAACATTAAAGTACAAATATAAAATAAAATGCATGGAAGGAAGATAACTATTCTATAAGTCAATAAACTTTATGAACAAAAAAATCATTTCATTCAGAATTTCACGTTTATGCAAATTGACCTCTATTTGCATATTTCATTATATAACTAATATATTGTTATTGCATCCTTGTAAATTCTTTATAAGGTTGACATTTTCAAACAAGCAGCTATGAGCAAAATCAATTATTTTCTCATTATTTTAATTCTTACTTAGAAACAAAGAGGTAAACAAGTTGACCTTTATGCTTTAAATAAATTATTTGACTATCTCTGTCAATTCCACCTTCCACTAATATCATTTACATGATTTTTTTTCAAATTCTAGTATGCAACCTATTGCCTCATTTAGGCAAAAGCTAAAACCTATCCCACAACAATTATAACATAACATTTTCTGAGCCTGCCTAAGTGCCAAGCAACGTGCTATAAGCTTCAATATTTTAATTCATTTCATCTTTGCAATAATCCTAGGAGATGTGCGCTGTTATTAACATCTCCCAATTAAAGAGTGTTTTAGGAAGGGAAGGGCCAGCAGCTCTCTCCCCTGCTGAGCAGTATTCAAACCCAAACAATCTAACAGGTTCACAGCTCCCAACCACTCCAAAGCACCAGGCCCGTCTTGACTTGAGTGTGGAATTCAGTGTGTTATGGACTGAACTGGGTCCCCCTAAAATTTATACATTGAAACCCTAACCTCTTATGTAACTATATTTGGAGATAGGGCCTTTAGGGAGCTCATTAAGGTTAAACAAGGTCATACAGGTGAGGCCCTGACACAACTGGATTGGTGTCCTTATAAAAAAAGGAAGAAACACCAGCGCCCTCATTTCCATGTGCAGAGAGAGAAGAGGCCATGTGAGGACACAATGAAAAGGCAGCCATCTTCAAGCCAAGAAGAGAGGTCTCACCAGGAACCAATCCTGATGGTACCTTGACCTTAGACTTCTAGCCTCCAGCCTGTGAGAAAATAAATGTGTTGTTTAAGCTATTCTGTTATGGCAGCCCAAGCAGAATAATGCACAGTGTTCCCTCTCTCACTGCACCCTTCAGACACTACTAGACAAACCTGAACAGTATGCCATCCTCCATTAATGCAGCTACATTGCTATAGAAAATTGATTATCATTAATTGCCTATGTAATGTTCTTTCAGACTTTCTTATTTTCCAATGAATTAAAATTCACTATTCTCTTACATCAATATTAGTCTTAATGCTGTAATTACCTACCACATAATAGTGCTATTAATCATGTCATCTAGATAATTAAAATTAAAATGTTGTCAAACACAGCCTTCCTTTTTTGCTATAGAAAATGAACAGTTAAATATATCAGGCTTTACAGCATTGGAATGTTAATGTCCTTAATGTTTACGTAATTTTGGAAATGATTGGTATTGCATCTAAATATCAAGTACCCTGTTTTCTAGGGTGCTGATTATTTATATGACTTAGGTTTGCTCCTGCTGAATCCTGGCTTCACAGATCCATCTTCACTCTCTTCCTCACATCTTGGCCAGCATCCTATATTAAATTAAATGTTATATATCCTTCTGGTCTAGAAATACCTATCTGCCCTGCCTTGCCTTCTGTCCAGGTTTTTCTCTTTGCACGGGTTATATGGCAAACGGTTATGGGCATGGGTTTCAGAATCAGATGACCTGAATTTTAATGATTTCCCCACTATTTAGGACAGCCAGCAGAGGTTGGTCAGGTTGCTTAAATTCGTGTGCCTCAGCTTCCTCATTTGTTTAATATGGTAATAACTCCTCAGTTATTATAAGAATAAGTGACATGAAAAGCTAACCAAGTGTAGGCAACACAGTAAATACTCAGTAAGTCATAGCTACTATTAGTGTTGCTGATTAGTCCGACTTGTCTGTTTTATTGTTTGTAAATGGGTGCTGCTGGGTCTAATTTTATGGCCATTGGTTAACATATTTTTAGAGAGAGTCTCTGGCTGAAATGATTGAAGCTAAAGAAATGATCAAGGTCATGAATTTTAGGAATTGGATAAGCCTGAAAATAGGATAAATGTTTAGAAGCAAGCAGACTCCCTCAACCTCACCCCCCACCCCCATAACTACACTAGAAAACAAACATTTAGCTCACCTATACAGAACAGGAGACAAGGAGATTCGGAGGGATGTGACAAGTTTCATTTAATATGCTTTTTTTTTTTTTTCATTTCTGTGAGAATTCCAACTGGAAATGCCTAATAGAAAACTCAGTAAGTGGATCTGGAGGTAGAGCTTGGACTTCAAGGAGAGAATTTTTGGCAAGGGGAAGGGGGGATTGTGCAGTTTAAGTCTGAAGCCACCAGCATAGATATTAGTGAATGCGATGGCCTCAGAGGAAGTGTAGGCTGATGAGGGAAGATGGTGAATGCAGAATCATGAAAACACCAATCAATAAAAGAGGAGGTACCCACAATGAGAAATGAGAATCTTCCGAGGAATGAGAGACCTAAGGGCGCCAAGGAAGTGGAGGGAAGCTGAGTTTCAGGAAGGGAGTCACCTGCTACCCAGAGCACAAATAAGGCTGCCATGGAGACGTGTCTGCTGCATACAGCAGCCAGAAGGAAATTAGAGGCTCCGGGGAAACAGTTTCTACAAAATGCCGATGGATGCTTTCTCCATCTGCTGGGGTCCTCCTCATCTGCCTTCGTTTTCCCGAACTCATGCACAATTTATAATCCATATTACACGATTAGCACTGTCTAGTGCTGACAATTATAACATTAACATTATAAAATCATGATTTTATAAGTATTACCGTTGTCCCCCTAACTGGATATTACGTCCTTTATCACAAGAAATCTCCAGTGTGTTTCATGGTCTGGACAAATGATAAGTGCTAAAGAAACACTTGCCAATGAAGTAATTGGCCAACTCTCTACTGGGAATGTTAGATTGTGAGAGTGGGCAATGGTGAGATCCAGAATCATTCCCCATGATCTCACTGCCATTGCATGCCCCAGTGTGAGTAACGGTTGACATCTAGTCACTCCCTAATAATAGGCATCATGCTGTCTCAGGACCAACCCTTGGACGGGGCATGATCTGAGTGTCAACCCTAATGCTCCCCCTGCCTGGCCCCAGACCTGAGTGCAGAAGGTGCTAGTTCTGGGTCATATATTCACCCTGGCAATGGCGCTTGCTTGGACCTTTAATAGGGATGTGGTCTTACTACTCATGCAGTTCCCTACATGGATGGGGACACAATTGGATGCCTAGGACCTTGAGTAGATTGAATCATGTTTTCTACCTTTAAACTTATATTTCTCTAGTAGTAACATAAGAACTCCTAAATTAATTTAGAATTACCCTCATGACAGTTGGGCCCAAAGTATCAGCAGAGTACAGGATAGAGCTAGTCTCTAAAAATGGCTTTGTTTCTGAGAACTGCTTGGAGAGGCAATGAGACCCCAACAGAGAGCATCTTCCGCAATCTGTCAAGGAACCCCAATGATGTTTGGTCTCTGAGAAACCCGCAGAGTGCCCCAAAAGGGTCCGTTTCCATCATCTGACTCTGCCAAACAAGAAACAGCTCCAGTCTGAAAGAAGTTTTCAGTTCCAGGACCACTCCCCTGGCCTCCCCTGACCATAGAGAAGGTCGAAGTCTCAAGCAGAAGACTTGACTCCAGGTGGACTGCTGAGAGGTTTCGCTGGATATATTAATTACAGAACTCAGACTATTTTGAGGGAAACAAAGTGTCTGAAGATATTGCTATTATCTGAAAATAATCAGCTAAGCAGGAGAGTCTGAAGAATTTTATCCAAGGGCAAGAGAGGAACCCCACAGAGTTGGTTTGTAGTAACAATAATGTGAATTTTCCTTTTTACTTCACCAGGGAGTCCTACCCTTTCAATGTGTTGATTATGGCAAAACAAGCTCCATAGAAAATTAGCATATTCTCTGAAGATCCAAAATAAGTATTAGCATAATATATTAGCATATATATATATATATATATATATATATATATATATGCTATTTTGTTGTATTGACAGCAAGCCTCAAAACTTCATGTCAAATTTGCTGAAGGTGTAAACATCATAGATATTTTTACGCTTAAAAATGTCGAATTTCGTGCCAAAAAAAAAGCATTTGCGGGAAGTTTTAATTCATTACTTTATTTTGAAGAAAAAGTTATCATATACTTCGGGAAGCTTATGGTGAACATGCTCCATCTCAAGATACTTGTGAATGCTGGATTAAACGCTTTAAAAGTGATGATTTTGATGTGAAAGACAAAGAATGTCCAGGTCAACCGAAAAAGTTTGAAGACCAACAATTACAAGCATTATTGGATGAAGATGTATGTCAAACTCAAAAACAACTTGCAGAAAGATTAAACGTTGCTCAGCAAACAATTTCCAATCATTTACAAGCAATGGGAAAGATTTTAAAGGAAGGAAAATTGGTGCCACATCAACTGAAGGAAAGACAAATGGAAAACTGAAAAGTCATCAGTAAAATGTTGCTTCAACGGCACGAAAGAAAGTCTTTTTTGCATTGAATTGTTATTGGAAATAAAAAGTGGATTTATTTTGAGAAACCCAAATGCACAAAATCATGGGTTGATCCAGGTCAACCATCAACATGGACTACAAGGCCAAATTGCTTCAAAAGAAGACAGTGCTGTGCGTTTGGTCGGATCAGGAAGGTGTGGTGTATTATGAGCTTCTCAAACCAGGTGAAACCGTTAATACTGATCGCTACTGACAACAAATAATCAATTTTAACCATGCTTTGATTGTGAAACGACCAGAATGTTCCAGAAGACACGGCAAAGAAATTTTGCTTCATGATAATGCACCATCACACACTTCAAAACCAGTTAAAGACACGTTAAGATCTTGCCTGGGAAGTATTAACCCACCAGCCTTGTTCACCAGACCTTGCTCCTTCAGATTACCACTTGTTCCTATCGATGACACACACACTTTCTGGGCAGCACTTCAAAATGTATGAAGAAGTGGAAAATTGGGTCTCTGAATGGTTTGCCTCAAAACAAGAAAAGTTCTATGGGAACGGTATCCACAAATTACCTAAAGATGGGGAAATGTGTAGCTAGCGATGGACATTACTTTGAATAAAGCACTTTTGATGTTTCTCTTAAAATTATCGTGTTTTCTTTGATTACAAAATCCATATTATTAACTGGTACACCTGGTATCTATACATATAAAGAGGTAATATGCTAATTTGTCCATTACAGTGTCTGAGTCACGACCAGGCAGGAGCTGGTGGGCGAGGACTTCCACCCCCAGTGCAGGTGCGCACAGGCCTGCCCAGCGCTAACTATATGCTGCCTCCGAGGCCGCTCCGGACTGGTGGGCGGTCGGCCAAGCCCCAGTCCGGCTTTGGCGGGACCAGAGGGAGCCCGAGGCCACCCCAGCCCCCACAGGTCCCGGGCCAGACGGTGGCTCAGCGGCAGGTGGAGTCTCCATGCATGGCACCTGAGGGTGGCTGCCAGGGGTGCGGGGCCTCGCGGTGGGCTGCTGTGCTGCCACTGCTGCTCAGCAGGAGCCTGGTGGCCTGGAGCCGGAGTGTGTGTGCACAGACTGACGAGCCTGCTAGCGTTGCACGCCCCACCCCGCCCTGCCTTGGCCCCATGCCTGCCTCCGCGGCTGGCCACGGACCCTGCCCCACATTTCAGGCAGGGGGAAGAGGCTCACAGCCACCGGTGCCCTAGGCCACACCACCTGCGCCCACCGCCTGCCTGGCTGGCAGGGCCCAGAGCTTCGCAGGTGAGCTGCTCCCGCCCCAGTTGTGGAACAGGGAGGAGGGCGCTGGGTGCAGGGAGGGGACCACTGCTGGTGTCCTCCCGGTGCGGGGAAGGGGCCCAGCCTGGGCCCGGTGGGGAGCTTAGGAAGTCTGGCTGAGCAGGCGCCGGTTCATACCAACTGTTACTCTGCCATCTTCCTCCAGCTCTCCAAGCCAACCCCCCCTGCCCCACCTGCCCCGGGAAATGGGCTCTGGGCGACCTCCTCCAGCGCAGACCGTGGGCCCGGAGACTCGAGGAATAATGCCCGGCAGGGCCCGGGCAGGGGCGGGTGCAGAACTACCAGGGCAGAGCTGCTTCAGTGTCTCGGTGAACTTTGCAATCCACCCAAGGAGGAAACCGAAAGGGAAAAGGCCAGGGGCTGTGAATTCCCAGCGCTTTATCCACTTGAAAACAGCCCGGCTTGGAATGTGAGGCGGCTGTACGTTCAGCTGAGAAGTGAGGGGGCTGAACCCTACCGTCACTGGGCTCCTGCCGGTCCGAGGCCCGAGCGTCCACCACAAGAAGGAAAAAATGGAGGGAGGGGCCCAGAGGAAGGGAGGACAATTGAAGGAAATATGTCTAGACTTTCCCCAGTCCTCTCCCTCTTTCCGCTGCCTACAAAAGCCCCAGGCCTGGCCAAAGTTCTGTCTCCACCTTTCAGTCCCCTGTTCTCCAACCACAGAGGAAAGAAATAAGAAAGGAGTCCATGCTGCCTCCAGAAAGTACCGTGTTTCCGCGAAAATAAAACATCCTCCGAAAATAAGACCTACTTACAGGTTTCCTTCTGAGTGAAATATAAGGCATCCCCCCGAAAATAAGGCCCCCAGGCTCTGTCTCAGAATGAAAATTAATTTACCGTAAACTGGTCGCTAGGGCCGCCCAGACTGGCGTCTAGCAACCAGTGACATTACGCGGAGTCCTGACGTCACTGCTGTGTGGAGGCGGAGAGGAGGTCGGAGTGAGCGGTGAGCGCGGGGCGGGAGAGAGGAGGAGACTTTCGCAGATGCATGTAGAAGAACAGGAGGATTAGAGCGGATGGGACGCTGCGAAGGTGGTGAGTGCTGGTCTGTCTCTGGTGACACTACCTGATGCTCGCGGCCGCCTTCATGATGACTGAAGGTTCTCAGTCAGTGGCAGACCCTGCTCCAGCCCAGATCCAGGCCCCAGCAAGCCCAGTGACAGTCCCCAGGCAGGCCCCAGGGGGTAAATGTCTGATAAAGGGGTAGGGGGGATGTCTGGTGAAGGTGTTCAGTGGCACAGGGGTGGGGGAGGGGGATCACTTAAAATGACACAGGAGGATCAGAGGGGACAATCAAAATGACACAGGAGGATCAAAAGGGGTTACTAAAATGGTAATCTCCCCTCTGATTCTCCTGTGCCATTTTGATTCCCCCCTCTGATCCCCCCCTGTGTCATTTTGAGTGATCCCCCTCCCTCCACCTTGATACCCCAATTCCTTTTTTTTTACCCCTATGGTAGAAATGAGCGCAAAAAGAAAAAGTGGAGTACAAGAAAGGAATCGTGGAAGACTCTTGGGGCCAAAATCTTACTGCTTTCTGCAAAGAGAATATATTGAGTATCCGATTGGTCTGAAAATGGCGAGCAGAGTATGGTAACCTCATTGAACAAGTGGACAAGGGAAATGCTAAAAAGCGCAAGTGTGGATCAGGTCGGCAACCATTATTTTCCAAGCTGGAAGACCTGATCTGTGAATGAGTTGTTGACAGGAGAGCAAAGGCTTTGCTTGTGAATAGGGCTCAGATTCAAGAATTTGCCCTTGCAATGGCACCACAGTTTGACATAGCCCCCAAAGACTTCAAAGCATCACAGCACTGGCTGGATAATTTCCTTCAGCGAAGTGAACTGTCTTTAAGAAGATCTACAACATTGTTTAGGTTGGAAGATAGTCAAGTTATTAAGTGAGCACTTGCATTCAAGTCCTTTATTGATGATGCTGACTTCTCTAAATACAATCTTTCCAACATGATTGCTATGGATGAAACTGCAGTGTTTATGGGCCAATCATCTCAAACAACAATTGAACAGCAGGGTGCCTCCTTAGTGTACATTCCCTCCACTGCTTACAAAAGTGCACATGTTTCCTGTATTTTGGCAATTCGTCTGGATGGCACTAAAATCCCACCTTTAATCATTTCTAAGGGCAAGAAGGAAAAGATTGAACGTGTTTTGGGCATTTTTATTCTTGAAACTGAAAAAGCCTGGGCCACACAAGCAGTTATAAGGAAGTGGGTCAATTTAATGCTGCCGCTTGTTATGCGAGGGAGCCAAAGAGGTCTGCTAGTCTGGGATGCAGCCAGCACTCACCGCGCTAAAGACATGAAGACATTTCTTCACGAAAGAAAAATAGATCAGATAATGATTCCCGCAGGAATGACGGCCTATCTCCAGACTCCTGATATTGCAATAAACAAGCCATTCAAAGACGATTTGCACATGGAAATTAATGACTACATTGAAAATAGAATGGAGAGAAATCAGCGTGGATACTTTGTGAAACCTAAACTGCAAGAAGTTGTGACTTGGGTGAAGAATTTATGGGAGAAAATCACTGACAGTTGCATTGCAAATGCACTGCAAGCAGGCTACCTTGACAAGAAGTACTCATTTAAAGACAGTGCTATTGCTAAACATGAGAGATTTGGTCCACTGATTCTGAAAGAAATGGAGTCACAAGAAATTCACCAGGAAATTCAGGAATTGGATTGTTATGATGATGTTCCAGAAGATGATGACATGATTGTCATTGAATAAATGAGTAAATTCTTGATACTGTAGGATTCACAGTTTGTCTGGTTTGTGTTGACAACTACCATACTACCGTACCGTATACAGGTAATAAATTTCCTTTATTTTTATTTAACAATAAATATGTACCGTATTCTTCTTCATGGAAAAATAAGACATCCCCTGAAAATAAGACCTAGCGTGTCTTTGGGGGCAAAAATTAATATAAGACACTGTCTTATTTTCGGGGAAACACGGTATCTATATACCTGATGGGCCGGTCGCCTCCCACAGAGGGAGGCCAGACTGCGGCTTAGGACATCCTGTCAGTAGGACATCCTGTGAGGGCTCCCGGACTGTGAGGGGGAGCAGGCCAGGCTGAAGTGGACAAATTTTCATGCACCAGGCCTCTAGTATATATATAAAATACATGTACATGATGGGTTTCTTGATAAGGGTAAACGTATCCCACCATCCTGATAGTTTCACAAGATGCCCTGGTGCTTCATATGCTTGTTAAAGTTTGAAAATTGTTCTATGTCAGTGGTCAGCAAACTGTGGCTCACGAGCCACATGCGGCTCACGAGCCACTTGTTTGCTGCTCTGTTGACTAATGAGTTTGCCGACCACTGCCTTAGGGAAAAACACTTAAAAAACATTTTAATAATGTACTAATGTCTTTAACCTGAAGTCAAAACTTCTGGGTAAGGGTAATGCCTTACGCAGTGGTCGGCAAACTCATTAGTCAACAGAGCGGCAAACCGCGGCTCGCGAGCCACATGTGGCTCGCAAGCCAGTTTGCCGACCACTGTTCTATGTGAAATTAAAGTTTCTGGTTTTTTTAAAGTCCTTCTTTCACCCAATGCATGAGATTTGACCACCCATCTAATGACAAATACACAAAAACTACAAACATGGATGTAATATAATAGAGAAGGAGCAACTTCTGAAGAGCCTGTATTGTTGGTTGTAGCCAATGAATGTTTCAAGTCGTTAGCCATGGTGGTTAGAGCAATATTCTTATCAATCTTTGGAAATTTTCCTTTAAAATTAACACAAGCAAGAAATTATTTCATCTTTAATTTTAAGAAAGTTATTTGAGCCTCTTATGTCTCAGTGTTTGCTGATCAATGTTCAAAGGCTGTCTGCCAGCTTTAACCACTGCCTCCGAAACATTTTAACTATGATAAAGCAAACTGCTAGGATTACAGTGCTTAATGAAATTCCCTCCAGCAGGAATTATCAATCAGCTTCGTGGCTTTGCAAGCTCTTTTAGTCAAAAACCATTTATATCAAAAGAGTTTTACATTCTGGTTAATTGGCATCAAGATATAACAAACCATGTTACTGTTGAATTTCCCATTTGTTCAAGAAGAGGAAAATATAAAAATGTATGTGCTTCTGAGCTTTGAATCTAGAAAATTTAACATCTATTGACTCTTAATAAACACTTATGAAATTTTTTTATTTCAAAGGAAATACATTATTCAGAATATTTAATGTGGAATTATATTTTATAAAAAAAACAAACGCATGCTTACTTATATTTAGGTATAGTTAAAGACACTTTGACCAATGGATTTCAAACAACAGAATCATAAGTAACCATTGGTTTCCCTACTCCACACATATGGTATGTTTTAGGAATATAGTTGTGGAGATTGAAGAAAGGAAAGAATAGCACCCCTGTGCTCTGGACTCTTCGAATAATATCTCAAGGTTTGTGCTCAAATGTGGTATTACATTCCAAGAACTGGTCAATCACTGAAACATCAATGATAACAACCAAAATGAAGAAGAATCTGGACAGTATGTTACATGAGAAACTACTGCAGAAACTGGAGATGTTTAGCTCAAAAAAAGACTAATAGCCCTACCGGTTTGGCTCAGTTGATAGAGCATCAGCCTGCAGACTGAAGGGTCCCGCGTTCAGTTCTGGTCAAGGGCATATGTCTCAGTTGCGGGCTCGATCCCCAGTGTGGGGCATGCAGGAGGCAGCCAATCGATGATTCTCTCTCATCATTGATGTTTCTATCTCTCTTCTTCTCTGAAATCAATAAAAATATTTTTTAAAAGAAAAAGACTACATATTAGTATAATCAAATCCTGAAATAGTTGAAGGTCTAGTTTTTGGAAAAATTGGAACAAATCTAATTCTTTTAAAAGCAAGGGAACAGAATTAGAACCTGAGTAAAAATGACAGAAAAGCAGATTTAATTAAATACAAAAAGGACTTCAAGGGATAGAAAATTATGTAAACAAACTAGTTACAAAATAGAAAACATAAAGTAGATTATTGCAATCTTCCAGACTCCTGAGGAATAAAGCGAGCCCCTTGTGTGTAGAGGTAATACCAAAGATTTGCATGCCCTCTAAGAGATGCTACAGAGACTGTGGGGTGGGGAGAACACTGTACCTTTCAGCTCTGCCTCTCTAATTCCGAATCACACCTAGCTCCTAAAACACACCAGCAAAATGGAAGGGTGAGGTTACTGGGTCAAAATAAATACAGAAGACATGATTGTTGCCCACAGAAACCCAATATTGCCTGCACCAACAGATGAAAAAGAAGAAAAAAAAAAAACATTTATAGCAAGTCTGAGAAACACTGAATCTAAAATACCACTTCTTAATGAAACTTTCCCCAAACCTTGAGATCCCCATGCAAAAAATGTCTAAGTACAATTTTCCTTTAGAGAAAAAAAGACGCAACGCTGTGCCGCTGACCTAAGCTTCTTCAGCTGAGCTTACAAGGCAGCCTTCTGGCTGCATCAGCTGCATGGAAACATCCGCACCACTTCGTTTTCACGGGTAGCTTTGCACCCCATGAGTAGCACATGTGAATTTGCAACTCCAGGGTCTGAGAAACTCATGGGAGCGAGAAATATCTCATCACTTTAATTCATTTAAAAGATGTAAAGTCTTCCCAGGGTTCCAACTCACTTGGGTAGAAATACCCTCAACTTCAGTCTTTTCAGGAAGCCTCCTCCCAGCACCAACATGATGCAAAGTTTGGAGAATTTCTCCAGAGAGTGAATGAGTCTGAGAGTATCTCCTACCTCCTTTCAATGGTAACACCAGATAACCCCAAGTGCACATTATCCAAGCCCATACTATGTTTTGTGCGGGTTTTGCCTGCTAATAGCTATTAGCTGCGTTTATTGTGCAAGCCCACACTACTTTTAAAAGAATGTAGAAATCATCCCCTCCCCTTCAAAAAAAAAACAGAAATTTTATACACACCCGTGATAAGAAACAAATTTTGAATAGATCAATTAATTGATCATTTGTTAAATTCATTGGGAACCAGGTTTGCTTAATCCCCCAATTAGTATTTGTGAACACATAAGAATTTTTTAAAAATATATTTTTGTTGATTTCAGAGAGGAAGGGAGAGGGAGACAGAAACATCAATGATGAAAGAGAATCATCAATCGGCTGCCCCTGCAACCTGCACTGGGGATCGAGCCTGCAACCCAGGCATGTGCCTTGACCAGGAATCAAACCATGAACTCCCAGTTAATAGATCGATGCTCAACCACTGAGCCACACCAGCTGGGCAAAAAGTTTTTTATAAAAATTTTAGGCTGCAAAAGAATGACTTAGACATGAATTCTATCTTCAGAAACTTATAAATCAATTATTCTAACATGAAGGAAAAAGTTGCCATGAGAAAGCACAGGGTAAAAATGAAGGATGTATTTAGAAAAGTGAGAATGTATACCCAATGGGAGAGAGGAAACCGATTGGAAAGGTTTTATCCTGGAAAATAGCAGTTGAGCCAAACTTTCAAAGATGGCTATGACTGGCTGATTTATTCTCATACTTATTACTTAACTTGATTTCCATAAAAACCTAGTGCGCTGTGTGCCACAAGAATTACTGCTATTACCACCATTATCATTATCACAGGTTTTCAAGTGAAAAAATGAAGACCTGAGGTGACTATACAAATTACCCAAAGTCATGGAGCTTAACAGTGATAGAACTTGAAAGTCTATTTATTGATGCCTAAAGATGAGTTCTTCCCACTCAGGCAGGCAAGCTCTATTGATGGCTATTTACATGGTAATCATACTAAATCTTGTAAGAAGTATTTTTTATTATCACTAGAGCCTTCTTTTCCATTCTGATTAAAATGTTTGTCTTGAACAATTTGCCTCAAACTTCTCTATGCACATAAGAAACAAAGATTCAAGAAAATTTAAAGAAACTCCTCATTAAAAGTTGGGACCAAGAAAATGAGGGCCGATTAGTAATCCAGAAGAAAACACCCTTTTGTAAATTATTACCGTGACAAAGAACGTTTTAGTAGAATGACTTAATCGTTTACTCCATTCCACTTTTCCCAGAAAGAGGGTTTAGGATGCCACACTGTTCATGAGGGCATCCTGGATTAGTCAGGATTCGGCAGAGAAACAGACCCATAGGTGGTGGAGAGAGAGAAAGAGATTTATGACAAGGGATTGGCTCACATGACTGTAGAACTGAAAAGTCCCACAAGGTGCAGCAGGCAATCTCCTGGGAGACAGACCCAGGAGCACTGAGGGTTCAGATCCAGTGAGAGGCCAGGACCTGAGAAGCAGGACAGCAGGGTTGGTTTGCAAACTAACCGCCAAAAGAAGGAAGAAGAAAAGGAAAAATGAGACAAACCACTCCAGTTGGGCAGGAGGCAGGTTTAACAAGCAGGGAACTTACCTTGCTTGTCTTGGATCCCTGAAGGACGGGTAGATCTCTGCACCCACTGGCCAGAATCTTACGTTTATAGAGCGGCCTTAACTGGGTCCAGTCACATGTTCAGTCTATTTGGACTCAACAACACAGGACCCTCTCAAGGCTGCATCCTTGAAAATGACTCCCACTGTGGGAACGGTGGGCACAATGTACAAGGACACAGAGAGTGAGGGCCTCCTATTGCCCAGGCTCAGCTCTGGGGTCAAATGGCAGCCATGTGCTCTGGACAACCTCCTGCAACAGGCAGATGGTGTATTTTCCAGTCTGAAAGCCAGCAGGCTCTCAACCCTTTCAGAGCTGATGTCTCCATGTGTGTCCAAAGGCAGGCAAAGCTGATGCCCCAGCTCACAGCAGTCAGGCAAGAGGAGTTGCCCCTTATTCAGCCTTTTTGTTCAATTTGGGTTTCAACTAATTAAATAGATTGGATGAGGCTGATACATAGTAGGATGGTGGGAGCCTGACATGTCAAAAATGGAGTCATTAAATCAGGGGCCCCTAAATGGAGTCCGGAAGTAATTAGCAAAGCCACTTACCCACGGCTCACACCCACTCTGGATTTTGCGCTTCCTATAAAGTCCATCGTGGAACTTGCCTGCCTTGTTTCCATGCCCGATGTTTACCTCTGAGATTGAGCATCCAGATTTAACCATTCATCCTTGAATTAGCCATCACACCATGTTAAGTAGCCAATGGGAAAGGTTTCCCGTGTTGCAGCCTGTGGTTTCTGCCTCTATAAGTTCCAGTTTTCTTTGTTCTCTTGGAGCACAATTTACATTACTGGCTGAATCTGTGTTTCCCAGGCTGCAGCTCCTTTTGCTCAAATGCATGCTTTTTATTCTTTATAACAGTCTAAATTAATTTTGGTCAACAGGGGTCAATCTGCTTTATTTGAGCTACCCATTCAAATGCTAATCTCTTCCAGAAACACCCTCATAGGTATACCCAGAATATTTGACTAAATATTAACTAAATATTTGACACACAGAATTAACCAGCACAGGGATTTTTGGGCCCTGTTTATTTTATTTAAATACTTGATGTTTCTTGTGATATAGAATAAAGGACACATACAAATGAGTAATGTGGTTTGTTAATTTACATAGAATTTCTTTTCTCATTTTAACATTAACTGTGATGGGTGTTTCAAAGGTTACAGTGACAGTGACAATGGACACCAGTAGACTGGTAGGGGAGGTCACCGCTCCTTATTTGAATCCCACAGCAGCACCACAGTGTGTCCTTGGATTTGGGCCATATGTGGAGGCACTGCCCCGAGGAGCAGGTTCTCCAGGTCAAGCTCTGTCCACCAGCTCACCTTGTCATCTTTGTCAAAGAAATGCTGAGTGAAAGGTGAAGGCTATGCATTATGACCACAAAACTATTCCCATGTGTGCTCTTCCAAAGTTTAGTTTCTATAATGGGACCAAATGTTCCCCAAAATGGTGCATTCAGCTATGAAAACAACAAAGTGTAGTCACAGCCCCATGAACTCTACTGGTATTTTAGCTTCTCTGTACAATATCTAATTCATAGTAAATCTTCCATTTTTAAAATAATTCATGAAACTAAAATAAAAAGTGTGTGACATAAATATTTAGAGATAAGCCAATAAAACATATGTTTTTGTCAGCTTTTATTTTCATTTATTTTTTTAATTTGTTTTATTGTTTAAAGTATTACATGTAGTAGTACATATATCTCCTTTTTCCCCCCATAGACCTTCCCCCAGACTCCCCTAACCCCTGTCACATGCCCTCATCCAGCGCCCCCTGCCCCCCAGTGTCTTGTGTCCATTGGTTGTGCTTATATGCATGCATACAAGTCCTTTGATTGATCTCTTCTCCCCCCTCCCCAACACTCACCAGCCTTCCTGCTGTAATTTGACAATCTGTCTTGTGTGGTACTGTCTCTTATTTAAAAAGTGAATATGACTTTCACTTCTTGCCAGGTGATGGGAAGAAAACAATTTACTTTTAATAAAGAAATATGAATACTGTACCAAGGAGTTGTCTGAAGATTTTAATAACCAAAATGACAAAAGACTGCCTAGGAAAATTCATTTAGCTTTTAGAAATAAACATCCTTGTACTTGATCTTGAGACTACAACAAATGCGCTTCTTCTTCCTAGTGGTGGGAGAGAGAAACTGCAAGTGCAAAATGAGAAGGATTTATAATGGCTCTTATTTTTCAGATACTGCGCTAATCTCTCTCCCTCTCCCTCTCTTTCCCTCCCTCTCTTCCTTCCTCCCTCTCTCCCTCTCTCTCTTGTAATCCTCACCTGAGGATGTGTTTTTTTATTGACATTAGAGAGAGAAAGGGAGAGACATAAAAACATCCATTAGTTGCCTCCCATAAGTGCCCCAAGTGTGGATCAAACCTGCAACCTGGGTATGTGCCCTGACCAGGAATCAAACCCACCACCTTTCAGTGTATGGGACAACACTCCAACCAACTGAGCCACACAGGACAGGGCCTGTGGTTGTCTCTTTAAATAGCCCTGCAATCTTTACCCTGCAATGCATGTATGTGTTATTATCCCTACATGAATAAAGGAAATTAAGAAACATCAAGAAGATTTTTAGTTCATAAAGCTAGTAAGAGGCAGAGCTAGGGTTGGCTCATTTGCTTTCAGACCCAATGTTTATACTGCCCCATTATATGTATGTTCGAATTATTTACTTATCAAATCTTTGGGATTTGTGCTAGAATTGTATATAAAACCATAAAAATAAAATTACAAATTTATAGTAGAAATACCAGTGCAAAAGGAACTTTGCCTCAGCAAATATTTGGGGAGAATCTATTATAAGTAAGGATGTTTTCTCTAGAAACTGTATAAAATATAAAGAGTTATAATAACAAAATAGAATCAGAGAAATGGATACGTGAAACTGACTGATAGTTGTCAAAGGGAAGTTGGGGGTGACTGGATGAAAGAAGGTGAAGAGATTAGCCAAAGAACATATATGCATTACCTATAGACACAGACTACAGTGTGGTGATGGGGGGGGGGGGGTCTGTGGAGGTGCGCAAATGAGGATATCTGTAATTGTATCAAAAGTAAATTTTAAATAAATTCCAAAAAGAAAAAAGAGTTATCATTGAGAGTTCCTATTTTGAAGGAGAGAACCAAGGGAAACACATGATTTCTAATGAATGGGATAGGCAATAAAAGTGGCAAACATAATGAGGAGGAAGAATTCACATGGTCTGAACTGACCAAGCCCGACTTCAGGGCAGAAGAAGGACCTATGTGTGACCTGAGTACTGCAATGGGCAGGAGTCAAATGCAGAGAGTCTTAACCCAGCACCTGTGGGGACATGAGCAAGCTTTTTTTTTAAAAAAAAATGTTTTTATTGATTTCAGAGAGAGGAAGGGAGAGAGAGATAGAAATATCAATGATGAGAATCATCAATCAGCTGCTTCATGTAAGCTCCCTACTGGGGATCGAGCCTGAAACCAGGTATGTGCCCTGACTGGGATTCGAAATACGACCTCCTGATTCATGGGTCAGCACTCAACCACTGAGCAACACCAGCTGGGCATGAGCCAGCTTTAAGGAGCATGGGAAGTCCCTGCAATTGTTTGTGAAAATGTTATGCAGCTGAGCATATTTCTAAGCAGGAGTCCATGTTTTTCAGCAGATTTTCAAGTATGTCTATGACTCAAAAGAGGTTAAGAAGCACTGAACTATGAGCATAACCAAAGGATGCAGACAGAAGTGGGGATGAGGGCATGTACTGGGGGGTGGGAGCAGCCGAGGAGAGGTCAATGGGGGAAAAGGGAGAATTATGTAATGCTTTAAACAATAAAAAAAAAAAAGAAGAAGAAGAAGCACTGAGCAAGGAGAGGAGGCATGAATAGATTTTCAGCTGAAGCAAGATAAGGATACACGAATGTGGACATACAAAAGGTGTGTTGTGAGCAGGGGCTCACAAATCCTGCTTACATGGAGGGCTGCCTCCCTCCCACAGAGATGTAAATAGAGGTAGATGGAGCCCAGATCTTAGAAAAACTCAAATTCCAGATCAAGAACTTTGAAAATGCTATTTAGGTCAGGTTTTTAAGAAGTCCATCACATGAGGTCAATGCTCAGGAAGAATTAATTTTGTAGTGATTTCTAAGAAACTAGAAGGGAGGAGATTGTTGTATATATAATATATATATATATATATATATATATATATATATATATATATATATATAAAGGCTAATATGCTAAGTATCCCTCCACCCATCCGACCGGTCACTAAGATGTGTACTGACCACTGGGGGCAGACGCTCAATGCAGGAGCTGCTGTCATGTGCACTGGCCATTTACAGAGAAACAGCAGCACAGACCTGGTGCCAACAAAGCAACACTAGGCTTCCCCCAAGTGGGACACAGGCCCTGCCATCACCCCTGAGAGACAGCCCACCAAATCGCAGCCAACGCTTCCATGGCGCAAAATGTGGCCCACAGCCCAGCCCCAAAAAGGCCGCTGTGGGCACTGGGTAATAACGTCACGTAGCAACACCCAGCTTCTTCCCCCTAGTGACAGGCCATCTATATATATAAAAGGCTAATATGCTAAAGGTTTGTCTGGGTAATTATGTCATGTAGCAACACCTGGCTTCCTCTCCCTAGTGATGACTAACCTCCTTGCAGTTTCTTCAGCCCAGGAACACAATTTGCTTTATAGCCAGGTGGAAACATTTTACACTTTAACCAAATGTCTGTGAAGCATTTTTCCATGCCTATCTCATTTGATCCTCACAGAAGTCATGGAGTAGGTAGATATGTGACTCGGTGGAATCCTATTTTCATTAGCCAGAAAACGGAGATTTAGAAAGCTTAGAAACTTGACCTGACTGAAAAGAAGTAAGAAATGGTGGACCTTGAAAATGACTTCAGGTTTTCTCACTGGGAAGAATATAGTCAAACACTGCTGTAGTTAAATATTTTACCCTTTATTCTCCCTGCATGATCTACAATAATAATCTGCTTCATGTTGATATTTACTGCTGTGTTGCTGACAATTACCTGAAAGAAAAGTTGGGGTGCTTCACTTGGCTGGAAAAAGTTTGGCTAAATCAGAAAGCAGGTCTAATTAAGCAAGTTTATTCTATATATATAAAAGGCTAAGTTGACTCACGCATGCACAATACATATAAAGCTCTCGCTAGCGCCAATCGCACGTGTGTATTTCCATCTGTCATTGTCAATCGTAAATTTGGTTGACACTTCTATTATAGAGAAAGGGCAAATAGCGATATTAAAATATTTCTTCTAATTAATTTCCTTTCAATGTGCACGAATTCATGCACCGGGACACTAGTCTAATATAATAGGAAGACTCTGAGCTTATTTTGTTTAAATGTTTCACAGTGTTCAGAGTTTAAATAGCAATAGCGAATGACATATGTGTTTATATTTCTACTAGCTACTTTTCATTTGGTCATTAAAATTCGTCTGTTTTATAAATAAAAAAAATATTCTGAATTTTTAGCTGGAGGAAGTAAAACAATATAATTTCAGGCAAAGTATTGTGTTCAAAACAGCCAAAGAGAAAAGCTTAGCATATAATAGATACAACTGAGTATAAACTGTATTTGCTGTCAAATAATTTTTTAAGTCAGTCTGGATCATACATAAGTAAATGTTCTTTAGATAAATTACCTGGCTGGGTAGCTCAGTTGGTTAGAGCCGTGGTTAGCAAACTGTGGCTTGGGAGCCACATGTGGCTCTTTGGCCCCTTGAGTGTGGTTCTTCCACAAAATACCACAGCCTGGGCAAGTCTATTTTGAAGAAGTGGCATTAGAAGAAGTTTAAGTTTTAAAAATTTGGCTCTCGAAAGAAATTTCAATCGTTGTACTGTTGATATTTGGCTCTGTTGACTAATGAGTTTGCCGACCACTGGGTTAGAGCATACCAAGGTTTCAGGTTAGATCCCTGGTCAGGGCACATACAAGAATAAACCAATGAATGCATAAACTAGTAGAAAAACAAATTGATGTTTCTCTTCTCCCCACTTCATATATATATAAATCAATAAATTAAAAAATTAGAAAATTGATATTAGTAAATAAGAACATAAAAGTCTCCCATAATCTTATTACCCAGAGGTAATCACTATTTGCCTTTTGACATAGTCCTTTCCTTACTTATGTTCATATATCTTTGTATATGTGAATATTTTAAAGTAAGAATTATGATCATATATACTATTTGGTGACTTGCCTTTCCCACTCAAAAATATATAATTTGCATAATGAGAAATATCTCTCTCTAGCTCACTTTAATTATTTTATAGCAAATACTGTAATAGATAAACTACCATTTCTTTAATCAGTCCACTGTTTTGATTGTCCCTGACAACATCAACACTATATACAGTGATGTTTAGAAACAGTTGCCTGAAAGGAGTCCTGGTCATATGAATAAGGAGGTTCTGGGAAAACACTGCAAAAAACTCTTGAATGTTTCTAAAATCCATGTGCATTATTGTTCTAAATCTGCTGTAACAAATCACCACAAACTGGGTGGTTTCAACTAACAGCAGTTTATTCTCTCACAGTTCTGGAGACTAGACGTGCGAGGTTGAGGTGCTGGCAAGACCATGCTCCCTCTGATGGCTCCATGGAAGGATCCTTGCCTCTCTCCTCACTTCCAGTGGTTGCTGACAATCCTTGACCTGCAGCTCATCACTCCAATTTCTTCCTGTCTCCACATGGCATTCTCCCTGGGTGACTCGGTCTCTTCATCCAGCATTTTCCTCTGTGTCCAAATTTCCTTCTTATAAGAATATCAGTCGTTAGAATTAGGGCCCACCCTAGTCCAGTATGACCTCATCATCTTAAGTTAATTACATCTGAAAAGACTACTTCTAAATATGGTCACAGTCTCAGATACCAGGGGTTAGGACTTCAATATATTTGGAAGAATGAGGGAGAACAAAACCTGTAAAATTTGAAGTAAGTGAGTGCTCTGGTCATCACCAGGACATCAAAGTGCAGACAAGGGCATCTGAGAGCCTTACAGCTGAGAAATGCCCCACTCCGGGTAGCTCCAAAACTGGGCCATTGAGTCTACAGGAGGCAAGATCAGTGGGCTGGCCTGTGGGGAAGTGAGGACAAGGGAACTAGGGCTGGGGCTGACCCAACTACCATACGTACTCATCTTCTGTGCACATGGCAAATCTGATTCATTCTGCAAAGTCTAGTCCTATAACCTTGTCCCTTAAAAGCCACCTAACACCGTTCTCTTTCTTGAAATTTCTATGCTACATTTCCATTCATCCTACATCACTTAAATATTCTATTACAACCTGTCTTGTCATGTTTTTAGTTGTTTTATCTCTTTAGTAAGCCTGCAAGATGCTTGAGCTTAGATGCTCCCCCTAATATTCCTTTGCTCTCCTGTGACAGCACTCATCACAGTGCTGGAGACTGGGGAAAAATCTGTTGCTCATAAAATACTTTAAAGAAAATAATTTATTTGACCTGATAAGGTGACATAAGCCCCAGCATAAGAGGCAGAGCTGGTGACCGGCATGTGGAGTCCTCACACTTGAACTTAGAAGAAGTCCAAGTTGGCCCTCACTTGTACCCATCCTCGGTCCACTGCTGCTCTGCATTTGCTCCCTGCATGTCACCATTGTCTGACATGGCCCCGAGCAGGATTTCAATCACATACTTCCCAGTTTTATGTAGAAGCTGGACCCGGAAAATGCAAAGGGTTGCTTTGAGAACTAGCATCTTGTCATCCAAGCAGGGCCTGTGATTTTGCACTCAATCAGCACGTAGGGAGAAAGCCCTGTGCACTTCAGATACATCTCCCAAGTATGCCAACATGCCTCCCCTTGAACCTGGCTTCCCTGTGAATGAACAGGCTAGTGAGATGCAGAGTCTTGAACTCAGCCCGGACTGCTAGCTGAGACCTGACTAAACTAATTTACAGTCACCACCCGACTCCATGCCTATACCTTTTAGCTAACAAGGGCATTAGCTCACTGCACTTCGACGAGCTAAATTGCTTTCCTAACAGCAATTATAAAAGTGCTAATAAAAAGCTGAAGGTTTGGAGAATCGATATACTTCTTCTTTGAAATCGTATCAGATTTTTCTCATTAAATTTTAATGTGCCACAAATGAAGAAATTGCTTCCTTTCAGAGCAGTAAGATACATTTTTGCATTCTATGCCTTCTTTTAAGAAATAGCACTTTCATCTTTCTATTGAATGGACACAAAGAAGAAAATCATATTATGAATAGTTAGAGGGAATACTTTGCTATAGGTAGCATTTATGATTAAAAAGACACAATTCACTATAATTAAGTAAACATTGAAGAGGAAATCATCAATAAGGCCAATTTGCCTATAAACACACACACACACACACACACACACACACACACATCATCATCATCATCATCCCCAATAATCCTGTACAATTAATAGAGCAAACTGTAGAATATGAGCATGAAGCCATGAGTTTTCATTTCATTGTAACTGAAGTCCTTAACTCTCCTGCCTCTGATTTTAGGATCTGTTGTTCACATTACATGTGGAGTGGATCCCTATTTAATATCTGTGAACATACCACATATTTTGTCAATTAGGATTGTTCTTGTACAATAAACAAGACAAACTTACGAAGCCCACTAGATATAGTATTTATCTGCAATTAATAATGTATACTGTAAATATTGGTTCTACTTGGAAGCTGTTGCCAGATTAAGTGAATGGGCACTCTGTGAGGTGTTTAATAGACTTAGAAAAGAAATGGATTAATAGACGACTGAGCCACATTGGCCGAGTGGCAGTTGGTTGGAGTGTCATCCCCTGTGCCAAAAGATTATAGGTTTGATTCCTGGTCAGGGCACACACCCAGGTTGTGGATTTAATCCACAGTCGGGGCATGTATGGGAGGCAACCAATCGATGTTTCTCTCACACATCAATCTCTCTCTCTCTCTCTCTCGTTCTCTCTCTATAAAATCAATAAAAAACATATCTTCACGTGAGAATAAAAAAAAAAAGTAAAGGAAGTACTTTAAAGTAAAGTCAGACTTCAGTAATTTAGTCCGAGAATGTAGATTTCTGATGAACTCATGTAATATTACATATGAGCTCAAAGAATTTAAGGCCCGAGTTTCACTCCTTTGGGTACTCACTGAGCTATTTAGAATAACCCTGATAACAATAATCCAATATTTACGGAGCCCTTACTATGTGACATGCCCTGCGTGAAGAGCTCATCATTTACACCTCACAACAACCTATGAAATACATGTTAATTTCATAACTGAGCTTAGCAAGGTTAAATAAGCCATCCAAAATGACATAACTAAATGGCAGAGCCTAGATTTAAAGGAAAGTATGAGACTCATGAGCCTAAATAACTTACTGCTAAGCACTACTGCTTTTTTCTCCCAAATAAAAATCGCAGCTGTACAAAACTTTGCTTACATATGCAGAAGCTTCACAGATTCTGATTTACTAACTTCCGCCATAGAAGAATGGTCAGTCTAACCCATCAGTTTCCATAAATAACAGCAGTGCCACCAAGGTTTTGAGTAGAGCCAAATAGCAGATAATAGGAAACTGAGGGTTCTACTGGAGTCTATGGTAGGTAGTCTCTAAAAATAGCCACCATCAATTCCTTTCTTACTTGTAAATATGTGCTACTCCCAGGTTGAGAGGTAGAGTTGATTTCACCTCCCCTTTAAAGAGCCCTTCCTTGTAATTGGGTACCAATGGGATGCAGTGGAAGTGACCTTCTCAGCTCTGGCCTTTAGAAGACGGGCACCTTCCATTTACAGAATATAGTCATCATGTTATGACAAAGCCAGGAATATAGTCATCATGTTATGACAAAGCCAGGTCCCCGAGAGAAGCCACAGGGGAAGAAGCAAGCACCAATGAGCAGTCAACAGCCAGCACCAATGAGCACTCATGTGAGGGACCTACCTTGAGAGTCCAGCCCCAGAGGGCCCTGAGAGGACTCCAGTGCTGGTCAATGGTATGTGAAGAAAAAGAGAAACCCAGTGGAGCCCAGACAACATAGTCTTGAGAAATAATTAAATGGCTGCTGTTTTAAGCCACTGGATATGTTTATTTTGCATTAAAAGATAACTGATAACAGAGCTGGAGCAGAGACTCGGTTGTGACTGCTGCCCCTGTCCCCTCCACAGATTGCCGTGGCTCCAGGATGAAGGACCATCTGGAGGCGGGTTGGTGTGAAATATGTGATAGCCACTGTGGCTTGGGTTCAGGACCTGGAGACGGGCTGCGCACAGATGAAGAAACTAGACAAGAAATATGAATTTGGAAATAGGGGTCCAGGTGGAGAGCCCAACTCTAGTGGAAGGGCTTCACTGGTGCCCAGGCCAGCTTTTTTTTTCAATTTTAGATAGACATATTGCCCTTAGTCAGGCAGGCAATTCCAGTAGCAGACAGACTATCTTAAAGGTCAGTAAATATTAGTAAAGATTTACTTTGAGACTCTTAGGTCAGGAAATTGCTTGAGCCACCATTGTCCTCAACTAAACAATCAGTGCATAGCTTTGGCCCTTGCCAAAGTTCAAGGTCCATCAGCCTTCTGGGTCCCTTGTTTACACTCTCCTGATAGTGTAACCAATGGGTAGCTTCCAGCAGGTAGGCTCGGGTCTTCCTCCCCACCCCCCCACCTCGTGCTCCTTGAGAGATCATGTCTACAGTCTCCCCCACTTCCTCCTCCTTCTCCTCTTCGGCCAGTGACATGATCGGAAACCCCCTCCCAAGTCCTCAACTTTGAAGAAATTGACTATAAGGAGATCGAGGTGGAAGAGGTTGTTGCAAGAGGAGCCTTTGGAGTAGTTTGCAAAGCTAAGTGGAGAGCAAAAGATGTTGCTATTAAACAAATAGAAAGTGAGTTTGAGAGGAAAGCTTTTATTGTAGAGCTTCGGCAATTATCCCGTGTGAACCATCCAAATATTGTAAAGCTCTATGGAGCCTGTTTGAATCCAGTGTGTCTTGTGCTGGAATATGCTGAAGGGGGCTCTTTATATAATGTGCTTCCTGGTGCTGAACCATTGCCATATTACACTGCTGCTCATGCCATGAGTTGGTGTTTACAGTGTTCCCAAGGAGTGGCTTATCTTCACAGCCCAAAGCTCTCATTCACAGGGACCTGAAACCACCAAACTTGCTGCTGGTCGCAGGGGGGACAGTTTTAAAAATCTGTGATTTTGGTACAGCCTGTGACATTCAGACACACATGATCAATAACAAGGGGAGTGCTGCCTGGATGGCACCTGAAGCCTTTGAAGGTAGCAATTACAATAAAAAAGGGGACGTCTTCAGCTGGGGTATTATCCTTTGCGAAGTGATAATGTGTCAGAAACCCTTTGATGAGATTGATGGCCCAGCTTTCCGTTAGCATGTGGGCTGTTCCCAACGGTACTCGACCACCACTGATCAAAAATTTACCTAAGCCTGTTGAGAGCCTGATGACTCGCTGTTGGTCTAAAGATCCTTCTCTATGCCCTTCAGTGGAGGAGATTGTGAAAATAATGGCTCACTTGATGCAGTACTTTGCAGGAGCAGATGAGCCCCTGCATTATCCCCGTATGTACTCTGATGAGGGACAGAGCAACTCGGCCACCAGTACAGGCTCATTCACGGACATTGCTTCTACAAATACCAGTAATAAAAGTGACACTAATGTGGAGCAAGTTCCTTCCACAAATGATACTATTAAACGCTTAGAATAAAAATTATTGAAAAATCAGGCAAAGCAACAGAGTGAATCTGGCCGTTTAGCTTCCCATGGGAACAGTGTAGAGAGCTTGTCCCCAACCTCCAAGGGCAAGAGGATGAGTGTCTGAAATAGAAGCCAGGATTGCTGCAACCACAGCCTGTTCCAAGCCTAAACGGGGCCATCATAAAACTGCTTCATTTGGCAACATTCTGGATGTCCCTGAGATCATCCTATCAGGCAACATACAGCCAAGATGCAGATCCATTCAAGACTTGATTATTACTGGAACAGAACCTCGTCAGCTTAGCAGTAGGTCATCCAGTCCTAGCATAGAATGATCACTACTACCTCAGATCCAACCTCAGAAAAGTCAGCTTGAAGTCATCCATGGACTCCTGATGATTCCACAGATACCAATGGATCAGATAACTTCATCCGAATGGCTTATCTTACACTGGATCACTAGCCTCTAGCACCATGCCCAAACTCCAAAGAATCTATGGCAGTGCTGGAACAGCATTGTAAAATGGCACAAGAATATATGAAAGTTCAAACAGAAATTGCATTATTATTACAGAGAAAGCAAGAACTAGTTGCAGAACTGGACCAGAATGAAAAGAACCAGCAAAATGCATCTCGTCTGGTACAGGAACATAAAAAGCTTTTAGATGAAAACAAAAGACTTTATACTTACTACCAGCAATGCCAAAAACAACGAGTGGTCGGTCACCAGAGGTCAGCAGCAAAAACGAAAAGGCACTTCATGATTCTCTAGGACCATTACATTTTAAAATATGCAAAGAAAAAAAATAAAATAAAATATGCAAAGAAAGACATTTTTTTTTTAAGAAAGAAAAACCTTTATAATGGCAATTACGAGTGTTAGCTTTTTGGCCTGTTCTGAATGCCAACTGCCTATATTTGCTGCATTTGTTTCATCATTTATTTTCCTTTTCTCATGGTGGACATGCTGTCTCCTTGCGTAACATGGGGGCATCTGTGACTTGAATAAGCAGCAGTTCTCAATCAACTTCAAAACAGATGTGTGAGTCGTGGCTGTATATGCATGCTTTTTGTGTGAAGGCTAGCCTAACAAAACCAGGTGGCATCAAAACTAGCTGCTACGTACAAACACTTTTTTTCTTTTTTGAGGTGGAACCTCAAGAATGATGCTGTTCTTGTATCTCATCTCAAAAAAAATGAATAAAATTTTTCCCCAAAAGATGGTATATATGAAGTTAAAGACAGAGTATGGTAAATCTAGAAAAATTGGTGGTACATTTTAGAAATGCAGTACCTTGAGTCTATAATTCAAAGTGAAGGCTTTGATGCCAGCATCCTTGGATCAGTACTGAACTTAGTTTCATCCATAAACTATTTAAAGGTAAGTGGTAACTGCTGTATTTAGTAAAAGCATATTTAATTAGATGAAAATTTGACTAGGACACATTAAACAAAGGGGAACGCTTTATAAGGTATAATGATTTTTAATTCTGTGATGGCATGTATGTGTGTTGAAATTTTAAATCTTTTATGACTAATATTAATATCTCTCCAATTAAATTAAAAGGTAAATGACACTATCCAGCTTAAATGATCATTCCTCCCTGCAATGATTATTGGATTGTTGTACTATATATTTGAAAAACTGAAGAGAAAAAATGGAAAATGAAAATTGCTCCAGTGAAAAGGCTTGGACTTAGATACTTTTACAACACGATATGCATTAAAAAAAAAAAAAAAAAAAACTAGAAAATCAGGAAATATTAGTAAGGAAATTAAAGAAGTAATTATAAATTTATCAAGTATCTTATTTATTGATATTGGAATAATTGATTTTCCTTACAAGCCTATCCTGAAATGTCTATTGCCTTTCAACACTTTTAAGGAAATTTCAACACTTATAATAAGAGGAAATTTGCTACCAATTTTGAAAATAAAAGTAATAATAAAACTTCATTGATATAATAGGCTATATAAGATCTATTTTTTCAGTTGGTATTAAAATAAATCATAATTTGATACCAGTACAAGATGTCTTTTAAATAAGGATATCATCAACCACATTTTTATAGCATTAATGTTTTTTTAAGAAAAAATTTAAAATGAAAGCATAATTGATGTGATTATTAGAACTATTTCATGATTATATTATAGTTTTGCTCTATTTCAGATTAGAAGGTTGATCTAAGTTATCAAAACTATTCTTAAAAGTGCTAAAGCAGGTAACTTACTCTTTCATTATTTTTTCCTCGTCCCACTGAGTTTTATAATGTAATCTTTGTGTATATAAGCAATAAAGGCAAAGGACAGTTTGTTAAAAAAAAAAAAAAAAAGATAACTGAAAAGGGGTTTAAAAGTTGGCATTTATCTTTCAGTGCTACTGATTACAAAAATAAACCCTGTACATCAGTCAGGTTAACTACCAGATATCTAAGTTTAAAGTTCAAATGTAGCTATAAAACCAAATAATTTTATTTGCTGTATTATGTAAATGAAAGGCCATTCATCTGTGAATTAAGATGAACTGCTGGGGCGGAGGATCCAAGATGGCGGCATAGGTAAACAACTAAACTGCTGCCTCGCACAACAATTTCAAAACTACAACTAAAAGACAAAACGTCTATCACCCAGAACCACGGGAAAGCTGGCTGAGTGGAAGTTCTACAACTAGAAGGAAAGAGAAAACAGCATTGAGAGGTGCACAAGCACTGAAAAGCTGAGGTACGGAGGCATGCGAATCGGGCTGGCGGCGGGCGACTAGGAGCGCTGCTTATTTCAACCCAAAGGGAGACAAGCTCCCGATTACTCCAAACTCCAGTTTCTGGGGAGATACAGGGGACCCAAACTCCTTTGGGGAGAAGCTGGACTGTCTGCCATCGGGTCGGAAAGTAAGGGAGGCTTGCTTGCAGGGCTGCGCACAGGAATAATTGTTTACTGCGCTGGGGCACGGGACTCAGGGACGTGGTCGGAGACACAGAGCCGGCTTACTGGCATCCATCGCTGTTTGCCACACCCTAGCCTAGTGACGCCCTGAGACCCGCCCCGCACAATCTACAAACCCACCCAAGCTCCAAGCAGCGGCTTTAGCATATGAATGGCCTGCCCTATCACAGCTTAACATAGCAAACTTACAGCCAGGGTCAGACAGCTCCAAAACCTCCAAACCCCAAGCAAAGAGGAGAAAACTGTAGTTCTCGCTGTAGCTCCTGCTGGGTGGCCTCAGACAGTAGCTGACCTGCACCCCACTGGAGATCCAGAAGCCAGTGTACCTAGTGGTCAGTGTGAGACACCAGATTTCAACTCCTCACATCCATAAGTGACACATTCAAGAGGCAGACTCAGTGAGCACCAAAGCCCCACTGAAACAAGTCCTGCACCATAAGTGTGTCTCCAGCGCAGCAGTTCTTCCATTATAGACACAGCGGGTCCTCATAGCCAATTGGCCTGGAGGTCAATTCCTCCCAGTGTACCAACAGCAATCAAGGCTTAACTACACCAAGACTTTGCACTCAGCCCACAAAGGGGTGTGCCAAGAGTGTTCACCTCAGGTAATTAGGGAGGCTGAGCTACTGGCCCCTATAGGTCACCTACCACACAAAGCCACTCCATCAACACAGGGAAGCAGCAAAATGTGGAGACAAAGAAACATGTCAAGAATGAAAGAAATGGAGGAAAGCAAACTACTGGACGACATAGAGTTCAGAACCACATTTATAAGGTTACTCAAGAATCTTCTAAAAACCGCCGAGAAACTTGATGAGACCTTCGAGAAGCTTAGTGAGACCTTCAAGGACCTTAATGAGAATGCCAAAAAAATGGAAAAGGACCAGTCAGAAATTAAGCATACACTGTCTGAAATAAAGAATATACAGAAACTCAACTCTAGATCAACATACCCCAAGAATCAAACCAAAGATCTGAAATATGAGAAAACAAAAAACACCCAACCAGAAAAACAAAAAGAAACAAGAATCCAAAAATATGAAGATAGTGTAAGGAGCCTCTGGGACAACTTTAAGCGTACCAACATCCGAATTTTTGGGGTGCCAGAAGAAGAGAGAGAGCAAAATATTGAAAACCTATTAGAAGAAATAACTACAGAAAACTTTCCCTACCTGGTGAAAGAAATAGACTTACAAGTTCAGGAAGTGCACAGAACCCCATACAAGAGGAATCCAAAGAGGACCACTCCAAGACACATCATAATTAAAATGCCAAGGGCAAAAGACCAAGAGAGAATCTTGAAAGCAGCAAGAGAAAAATGGTTAGTTACCTACAAGGGAGCACCCATACGACTGTCAGCTGATTTCTCGGCAGAAACTATGCAGGCCAGAAGGGAGTGGCAAGAAATATTCAAAGTGATGAACAACAAGAACCTACAACCAAGATTACTCTACCCAGCAAAGCTATCATTCAGAATTGAAGGGCAGATAAAGAGCTTCACAGATAAGAAAAAGCTAAAGGAGTTCATCACCACCAAACCAGGATTACATGAAATGCTGAAGGGTATTCTTTAAGAAGAGGAAGAAGAAGAAAAAGGTAAAGATAAAAATTATGAACAACAAAATGACATCAAATACATACCTACCAACAAGTGAATCTGAAAATCAAGTGAATAAAAAATCTGAAGAACAGAATGGACTGGTGAATATAATAGAATCAGGGACACAGAAAGGGAGTGGACTGACAATTCTCAGGGGGAAAGGGGTGTGAGGGGTGCGGGAAGAGATTGGACAAAAATCTTACACCTATGGATGAAGACAGTGGCGGGGGGTAAGGGCAAGGGGTGGGGTGGGGAATCAGGTGGAGGGGAGCTATGGGGGAAAAAAAAGAGGAACACCTGTAATAATCTGAAAAATAAAGATTTATTTAAAAAAAAAAAAAAAGATGAACTGCTGGAAAACATGTAAATTAGTCCTAAACATGCTGCTTGCATCCTTTCCAACACTCAAAATACATACTTTCTAGAAATAAATATTTGCTGTAACATGGCAAAAGGACATACATGTAGTTCTTCTAAAAACCGCCCAAGTTATGAAAACAAACTTTAAAAATAAGATGATCTAAAGACATAACCTTGTTTATAACACTTAGTTCTATAATTTTATCTTCGAGGCCCTGTTCCTGTTTACTCTGGTTGTCATGGGAGTATTGCAATAAAAGCTTCTTTGGAGCAAAGACATCCCGGAATACAAATCAGGGTCATCAAGACTGGCACATAGAAGGGTTTTATCCAAGCAATTAAAGAGCAATAAGCCCTAAATAATTAAAGATAACTTCTACATTTATTTCAATCACAAATGTCTAAAGAATCAACAATAAATTCTAAAATTAATCTTAAACTGGACTTTTCCTAATTAAGTGAAACAAATCAAGTAAAAACTTTAATAGCAAAATATCTGCACCCAAAATCAGCTTGTTCCTCATCTAGGGTATTAGATTGAGTCCCATATCTGCTGCTTATTGAAGATAAAGCCAGACTGCAGATGGGAGAGGAGGTGCAGAAGACTGATGGGTCTATAATTTAGGAGAACAACATTTTTTTCTTTTAATTTTACCTTTAATATGCTTCTGCTAACGCATATTAAATTTCCATATTCAAAATGACTCCGCATGCCATGACAACACAGAAGTCGATATCCAAAATCAAGTTAAATGGTGGAGAAAAGCAGTCTTGGAATTCAACATTTGCCATAGTTACTTACAAAACTCAAGTTTGGTTATCAACTATTAATGCAATTTATTCACTAATTACTCATTTATTTAACCAACATATAGTGAACCACAATACAAAGTGAGATTCCAGAAATGAATGAGACAGATTCTCTGACTGAAGTAGATCTTTTTTTTTTTTTTTAATATATTTTATTGATTTTTTACAGAGAGGAAGGAAGAAGGATAGATAGTCAGAAACATCGATGAGAGAGAAACATCGATCAGCTGCCTCTTGCACACCTCCTACTGGGGATGTGCCCGCAACCAAGTTACATGCCCTTGACCGGAATCGAACCCGGGACCTTTCAGTCCGCAGGCTGACGCTCTATCCACTGAGCCAAACCGGTTTTGGCTGAAGTAGATCTTAATACAGTGTGACAACATATTTATAAAATGACACTCTCCAAATGTGGCCAATGGGCAGAAGTGGGCTGGTGAGGTTGGGAAGTCTTCACTTAGGAGTGATTCTTTTAATTTTATTTTATGCTTAAAAGACAAATTGTTTGGTTTTGAAAAATGACATTCTTGGAAAAGAGAACCACATATACAAGGAAAATCGCCTTGGAGCAATGTGGAAGAAGGATTTAAAAGGGAGTGGACTCAGATAGCGAGGGAAAGAAGAGAGTGAGAAACAGTGGGGGTTAGGGGACAGAAGCAGAAAGAGGGAGAGAAGAGAACATGAATACATGTTCCCAAAGCTCTAAGTCATGGAATCCCTGAAAGAATTGGCTCTTGATTGATGGATTATCTACTCCAGACCATCCTATTCTAGTTAATATTATGTTCAATCATTTTTATGTGTTATTATTTAATCATTTGGAACTCATCAATTATTTGGCTTCCCATAGGCACAACTCATATAGGAAAGAAGAGTAAATGCTTAATTCTTACTCTTCACTTACTGGTTATAAAAATAATATGTTGTTCCCTATAATCCTCCAAAGGCAATTAATGAGGGGTTTGTTGTTCAAATAGTTCATAATATGTGTGTGTGTTTCTCCTACCATAGGGAGATGGGCCAAATCCGACTCTAGCATCTGGATTCTGGTCCCAACTTGGCCATTAGCTTGGCGTGTTGCCCTTAAGCAAATCACTCTGAGTTCTATTTTCTTTTCTTTTCCCCAATTTTTTTTTTAACTCCACTAAGTGAAGAGCATGGAACTGGGCCCCGCTCAGCCATCTGGTACACAAATAATACCTGTCTTTTCTCCTCATATTTTTTATGAATGAAAAAAAAAAGTGCGATTAATAAAATAATCCTCTGAAGAATTTTTGGAGAGGTAGAAAGCAGAAATCAAATAGTAATTTAAGGAACTAATAGTATTGAGGGCAGTACTATCTTATAGATAAAAATAAATAGGAGAAATTAGTCCTACAAAAGTTGTTTCATTTGAATGTACTTAGAAATAAATAAAAATAAATATTCAAAAGTTGTATTTATTACATGGAAATTTTGAAAAATAGAAGAATAGAGAGGCAAATCAATTATTTATTCTGTTAGTTACTAACTTAAAGACTAAATGTAGCTCACATAAATTCAAATAAATGGTGAGAAAAAGGATGCCATGAAACAAGAATTATTATTGATGTACAGGGTGTGTGCTGATGATCCCTGCATATTCTCTTGGGGTAGATCACACATCTGTTGCATGATTCACATTATCCATAAATTTTTAAACAAAACATCAATGACTCAGGAGATACACAACTATTCCTCCTAAGGCGATTAGAGAAAGTGCTTTTGGGACACCATGAAAGGTAAGAGAATCTCATGCTCAACTCATACCTCATCTTTCATGTGCTCAGAACCTATTTAGGATGACAACCTGCCAACTAAGATCTGTGCCTTTTTACATGCTCTCAACATGACTTATCACAGATGTTGTTGACCATAGTCACCTGGCTAAAGTAGTTATTGGTCAGGTTTCTCCACACTAAAGTAACTCTTTTGTCCCCATCTGCAATACACTGAATGTTTTGTGCCAGTCCCCCCTCCCCCAATTTATATGTTGAAAACCTACCTCCCTAGATGATAATATTAGGAAATGGGGTCTTTGGGAGGTCATGAGGGCAGGGCCTTCATGAATGAGATTAGTGCCCTTATACAAGAGATCCCAGATAGATCCAGTATCTCCTCCCTCACGTGAGATAACAGAGAGGAGGCAGCTGTCTCTGAACCAAGAGGTTCTCACCAGACTCTGATTCTGCCATCAGAGTCTGGCCCTTGATCTTGTACTTCCCAGCCTCCAGAATTGTGAGGAAAAAATTCTTATGTTTATAAGCAACCCAGTCTATGGGGTTCTGTCATGGCAGCCTGAACTGACTAAGACACCCTCTTTTCATACTGTACCCTTTGGAAAGAAGTCACTGTGTGGAGCCTACACTAAGGAGTGAGGAACATGCTCCGCTTCCTTGAAGCAGAACATCTACAAAAATTATTTAAAAATCTGCACCCTTTTTACAAGAGATACCAATGAGACTTCAGTGTCCTCCAGAGTGGTGCCAACATGCTTGCATCTCACCTATCTCTACCTACTCATGAATGACATCCTTGCTTTTCCCTGCTAGCCTCCTGCATAATATGGCATCTTCTAGGTAGTAGGTCTCAAAGTGCAGTTCCAAGACGAGCAGCATCAGTATCCTTTTGTTAGAAACAATTTGTTAAAAATGCAAATTCTCGGTCTCCATTTTACCCTAGAAGCAGAAACTTAGGGTGGGCCCCACAATCTGAGTTTTAACAAACATCCCAGGTCATACATACTTGTCATGGTGTTAGAGGTAAGGATGGCTCCTCTAATGTATTCTTGCCATGGTTGGTCTGCTCTCATGACCAAACCCCATTCCTTCATCCATCCAACAGCTCTGAGCAAGCCTTGGCATTTCCTTCCACACTGATGTTGGTTAAACTGACACCTGGTGTTGAGACCTTAATCTCAGGACTCCTTTCTGATGAAATGGCCCCATAGTCATCTCTGAAGACCTTCAAAGTTCAATCACATCTTTTCATTTCCTTACTAACACATATCATCTACTCTCTTCCATCAATGGGTTATGTTCTCCCTGATATAAATTTCTGACTGAATTCCTAAAAGGAATTTTAGTATTTTGACAGAAAATCCTGTCCCCACTCTGTTCTTAAGTAATACCAACCGATTTCCTTTTAGACACTTAATGCCCAGGGATGAAAATCGCCATGCCCTGATTTGAACTTGAGCCCCCGTAGTTCATTCTCTCCCTGGGAACCCCTGTCAGTGTATCTGATGGTTCCAGGCTCCCATGCCCTTCCTGCTCTTCCCGCTTCCTGAGCTTCCATCTGGTCCCAGGAAGCATGACCCCCACCCGCCAGGAGCCAGCACTCTCAGCTTCCCTGTTCATCGCTGTGCCCCATTTCATTTGCACAGCACATGAAATGCTATGTGTCTTCAGATGTTTTAAGGGTTACCTCGCAGCATATAGCTGTTCTTACAAATGTAGGGTTAGACAAAGTGGTCCTCGTTCCCACACTATCCATTTTAACTTCGCTTTATCACAAAACTATTGTATACAAAATCTCTGAGATATAAAGTATTCATTTCCTCATTCCTAAGCTATTTATGTGCTTTTAGGGAGGCCTATTTATATCACAATGTTTTCATGGAAACTGCTTATAAAAGTATAGGTATTGGAAGAAATACTGTGTTCATTTTCACTGAAATATCCTAAATTCAATCCATAAGAAGCTCACTAAAACCCTAAAGCAGTTAGAACCTATCCTGTCCTGAACTGACTCCCTCAGGGGAGAGTGTTCCTGGCCTCTGCATGGTACCTAACCACCTGGGAGTGTCCTTTGTAGACTTGCATGGACACATCTTTCTGCTTTTATGAGGGATTTTTTTTTCTGTAATTTTCCTCAATGGACATGTATTACTGCCATTAAAAATGGAATGAAAAGCAAAAAATTATTTAATCCACAAGGTTACTTTCCTCAAAATTCCACCACAAACTTAGCCAATAAAATAGTGAAATGTAAACAGGCGATTTTTAAACGCTTAGTATAATTTACATCTTCACTTAAAAAGATGACATACATTTTCTTCTATATTATTTATCCATGCTTCAGATGTAACAAATAAAATAGCTTTTTAGAAGTAGAAGTACTGGCTTAAAGAATACAAAAAATTTTAAGAGTTGATATATAGGGGTGAGCAAAAGTAGGTTTATAATTGTAAGCATGTACAACACAGAATTTATTCTTGTAATATTATTTATTAACTAGAGGCCCAGTGCACAAAATTTGTGCACTGAGTGGGGGGAGGGTTGTCCCTCAGCCCAGCTTGCACCCTCTCTGATCTGGGATCCCTCTCACAATCTGGGATTGCTGGGTCCCAACCGCTCACCTGCCTGCCTGCCTGATTGCCCCTAACCACTTCTGCTTGCCAGCCTGATCACCCCCTGACCACTCCCCTGCCAGCCTGATCGATGCCTAACTGCTCCCCTGCCAGCCTGATCACCCCCAACTGCCCTCCCCTGCCAATCTGGTCGCCCCTAACTGCCCTCTCCTGCCAGCCTGATCGCCCCTAACTGCCCTCCCCTGCAGTCCCAGTCCCCCCCCCCAACTGCCCTCCCTCCCCTGCAGGCCCGATCGCCCCCAAATGCCCTCCCCTGCTGGCCTGGTAGCCCCCAACTGCCCTCCCCTCCTGGCCTGATCATCCACAACTGCTCTCCCCTCCTGGCCATCTTGTGACCACGTGGGGGCGGCCATCTTGTGCGAGGGCATGACGGTCAACTTGCATATTACCTCTTTATTATATAGGAGGATTTGTATTTTTCCATATGAACAACTATAAACCTACTTTTGCCCATCCCTATAATTCTCTATGTCTGCCTTTGTTTTCTGAACAGGAGTTGGCTTCAATGAGATTTGCAGGTTCAGAATATATTAAATAGATAGTCTAAATCTTAACTGTGGCCTAATAATAATGCGTGAGAAATGTTAGAGATATTAGAATTGTTAGAGATCCTCTCACTTGAACCTCCAATTTATAGCCATAAAGGTTTGGAGACATTCACTTTAGGTTAAGTGTTCCACCTAGTGGCCAATTCCAGCCTAGCTGTGTTCTTAAGATTCTCAGAAATACCTAAAAAATAAAGCAAGCCGGCAGGAGCTACCTCCCTTTCTTAAAAAAACAAGCAAAGAACAACAACAAAGCAAATAATTTCTTAAAGAAAAAAAAAACAAAAGAGCTGTGTAGTACAGTGGGGTAAACCAACCTACGTCTGAGTCCTGGCTCTGCTGTTTGCCAGCTACTTCCTTGGCTGTGTGGCCTTCGTCCTGTTCCTGCGCACCTGGAAGCAGGAGGTCTGGAAGTCCCAGCCCTGACACTGAGTGCACATAATTCTCTGAAAGTCCTGCCAGGCTGCCCAGGAACGGAGGTTCCTATAGCTAGCCTCTAGCTACTGCCTAAATCAATGTGAAACCCCAGGTCTGAAACTGATAATTTCCAATGTGACCTTGAAAGTGTTCACTTCAGCCCTAGCCGGTTTGACTCAGTGGATAGAGCGTCGGCCTGCGAACTAAAGGGACCCAGGTTGGATTCCAGCCAAGGGCACATGCCTGGGTTGCAGGCTCAAACCCCCCCCCCCCACCCCCCAGTAGAGGTCGTGCAGGAGACAGTCAGTCAATGATTCTCTCTCATCATTGATGTTTCTATATCTCTATCTCTTCCTTCCTCTCTGAAATCAGTTAAAAATAAGAAGTGTTGACTTCATGAGTGTGAGAGGTGGAGAGGCTGGGAGGGTGAAACAGCTGGGCACATCCAATAAACACTAATGACAATCACAGCAGCAACCAATTTCTCTCATAAAAATGGAAGCCCTCCTCTTTTGGGAGGAGCCTCGTGTAGGAGGTCCAAGCACAAGGCTGTCACTACTGCAACCCTTCGGATGCTGCATATGAAGTGCTATCTCCATCTCAGCCCAATGAAGATGCTCTGGCTTCTCAGGGGAATGCAAAGAGGGTCTTCTCCTCCCCTTTCTAGCCAGAGGCTTGGGCTAACGATGCAGACCAGGGAGCGGGGGAGCAGGACATTGACTCTCTCCATTCTATGCCTTCATGTCATGGGAAGCATCAAACAAATGTAAGCTTCCGTGTTTGCCCTAAAGAACATGCACTAGTTATATGTACCTTCGCAAACTTGAAGGCAAAGTGCCTGAAATGAATTTGTCACCTAATCTGTGACCTGACTCACTTCCTTCACTCACCATCCGTTAGTGGCAAAGCCCTAAACACTTAGGCTCCCTGGGAGCTTTTCCGAGCACAGGGACATACTGGAGCTCACCCGGTCACCTGCAAAAGCCAATTGCTCAATATTCAGAAATTTTTCAAGCCAGTGGCTAAAACATAAATAAATGAAATTGCTGTTTGAAATATTTACAGCACAGAAGTTGGCATATCTATGAATCAGGGCTTTTTGTTTTGTTTTGTTTTGTTTTGTTTTGTTTTGTTTTGTTTTTTTGAGAGCTAACTTACCAGGATGTCGCTGAATATGAGCCATCTAACCAAATGCCTTCCACGTGTAGGGGACTGTGTTTGATGTTATTTCTCAACCAGACACATGGCCACTCTCCCAGGTGGCATCTGAAATGCGAGGATACATTTGATAGTTTCCAAGGAAGAAACATCATGTCCAAAATGCAAAGAGCCCCGCCCCCTCCATTGAGAAACAGAGCAAGTGGTACAAAGATATTCTAACACCATAACACCAACCTGTGTGCCTTCTTTGAGCCTCCACAGGAAACCGCATGTGTATGAAAATCACTATCTATGGGACTCGTTAATAGAGGCAGATGGGACGTTATCCCAAAGAGGAACCTGGTGACAATTCCTTCCCTAACTTCCTAAACTGGCTCTCCAAATGTCACTTGTCCTTTCCTCTTGAGTGTTTCTTTTTATCTCACTGTTATCTCCACTCTAAATCTCTTACCACAATTTCCTTTCAGCCTCGTTCTTCTATTGACACCCTTATCTAAGAGATATAGATTTTTTTTTAAATGTTAATGTTTAAGGCCAAGAAATAAGGTTCAGTTTGCTGGAAAATTCAATTATGTGCCAAAGTGAATTTCCATATGATGTAAATGAGAATCCGTACTAAGAAACAAACAACTTATAAATCCTCTGGTGATTTATAAATCACCCGGCTCTATCTTTTGGGCTAAGTGAATAGCGCAACAACATGGGTACTTACCTAAAAATAAGTAAAGAACAGCTACTTGTAAAGCAAATATTCTAGCAGATGTGAACGAATAAAATATCTGTCAAATGGCCACATATAAAAGCAGAATGATTTATAGTTTGGGTTATTTTAACTTTCCCTCAAATGTAAATATATCCTTGGTGTGTATAGCTAAGAATCATGCTCACATGATTTTTAGAGTCTCAGAACATCACTTTCCAAAGATATTCACACATAACTCAACACTGTTCATTACGTAAAAAACAAACAAAAAAACCCTGGAAAACACTGAAAATGTAGCATTATCCACAATGAGATGCTAACATGTTAACTTGAAGTAGTTGTTTGATTGGTTCTATTCCATTGCCAAAGCCTGGCTTTACTTAGAAGCTCCCCTTTCTGAGTTGTTGCTACAAAAAGAAGCTGTCGACTATGAAGGAAGTTACTGTGTTGTTCTGCCATCTGCATAAGACACATACAGCATCGCACAATGATCCCTGAGCTCAGAGTCCATGGGAATACTATCAAAAGACGATTTTCAGCAACTTTTTTTAAAGCTAACAAAATCAGCATCATCAACACGGATGGTGGGCAATAATTGTTTTTTACCATTATTTCAAACTCCACATGTGAAATCGAATGAACAAAACAAACTGATGGACAAAATAGGTCCATGGAACAGACTGTCGAATCTCAGAGGGAAGGTGGGGTGAGGGAGGGGGCGGTGGGGAGTGATTAACCAAAGAACTTGTATGCATATATGCATAACTCATGGACACAGACAATAGTGTGGTGAAGGCCTGGGGTGGGGGAGGGCAGGGGAGCTAGAAGGGGTCAATGGGGAAAAAAAGAGGACATATGTAATACTTTCAATAATAAAGATTTTTTAAAAGTTTTTCAAACTCTATAAATGCATGTTTTCCTTTAGCATATGAAATAAGTACCTCTACGGGTACTTTTATAGAAATTCCACAAACATGATCAAGAACCTTAAAAAATGTCCTCAATAATAAATAACATTTTTCAGAGTGTGCAATTTTAAAATATAAAGCTTTGGACTATAGAGAAGTTAAACAAAAATGCATAAACTAAGCCAGTTTACTATTCCTCAAAGAAATGAGTAAGATATTACCATAATTATGAAATTCATTCCGCTTTTTTACAGAATAAACATCTGTAAAAAATGAGCTGACTGGTAGCCTGGTGTCTGGCGCCATCTACTGGACAGCAACAGTCACTGGTTCCCCACGTGTTTCTTCAGCTAAGTAGTGTGTAAATTATTTAATTTACATAAGAAATGTGTACTTAGGTAAAAATAACTGGAAGTGAATTTGTAAATGTAAAAAACGATTGCTGTGTTGAGAATACTGCTTTGTTCTTTTTGAATGACCATTCAAAATATGTTGATTGGCATATTTACAAGACAGAAGTACAGAAACTTAAAAGATTTGAGCAAAATGGGAAAATAAATAGCACCAGGATTGGGAATGAATCACTTGAAGTCATTTACCACAAGGAGGCGGGCATTGTGGATTGTCATGGAGCGGGTGCTGGTGACCAAAAGTCACCTGGCCAGTCAAAATTAGAGACTGTTTCTTCCACTGTTTACAAGTAATGCCAGTTATCTAGCATAATATAAATCAAGATCTCCGGTGAATTACCATATGGGAAATTTATTTTAACAAATTTCCTGGTGGTAACAGGAAAAAAACTCTGAGGGCAGTATGATAAATAGATGCATGATGCATTTTCACTTGACTAGAAGTTCCCAAGATCAACTGTGCTGGGAGCATGAGGTTCCAGGATTTTGCTTGGACTATGGAGACTGCAACCTTGTGGGAGGCTAGGTACTGAAAATGTGATGTGCAGGTAGCTTTCTTGGTAGCTATTTCTATGAATGCTCCTCTCTCACACATTGTATACTGAGGGCCAAGAACATGCCTTAGATGTGTTTGTTGGTATCTTTTCCTCCATAGATCTTATGGAACTGCAATTATATACCTCTCTTTGTTTGTTTCACACCTGTTTCCATGAAAACTGGCATTAAGCCCAGCCAGCATGGCTCAGTGGTTGAGTGTCAAACTATGAACCAGGAGGTCACAGTTCGACTCCCTGTCAGGACACATGCCTGGGTTGCAGGCTCGATCCCCAGTGTGGGGCATGCAGGATGCAGCCAACAATGATTCTCTCTCATAATTGATGTTTCTTTCTCTCTCTCCCTCTCACTTCCTCTCTGAAACCAATAAAAATATATTTAATTTTAAAAAACTGGCATTAAACTATCTCTGTTTTGTTCTCCACTCTGTACATAGTTGCCAGCACAATGCCTGATACACTGGCACCTGATATATATGGTATTTATACAGTAGGCACTCAATGAGTATTTTATTAACTAATTAAAATATAGACCTGGGCAAAGGAAGGGGGTGGGAGACATGGGAAAACAGAAAGAGGACACTAAAGGAAAAGAAGAAAGATCAATCAAGGGGTCTATTTATTGACCCTTATGAAAGTACCAGAAATTGATCTAGACATTAATATGCAAGACTTGAGCAATATTTGAACATATATATATATTTAAAATTTCAACTGATATCCATTAGAAAATGCAATGTTCTTTAGAAGAGGATTCCTTACAAATGGCTGAAAGCTAAAACACTACCACACCTGGTGTGTCAGCCAAGGTTCAACTAGAGAAAGAGAACCAGTGTGTGTGTGGGGGGGGGGGGGGGGGTGTATAAAATACACGATTTATCTTAACGATTTGACCAAATGGGATTGTGCAGTTGGCTAAGCAGTCTATGTAAGGCTTGTGTTCCTAGGGCTGGGGCCAGAGTGAGTGGGGTGGGCACTCAGAAAGGATAGATGGATGTGAGTAGGAAAGATCAAAGAAAAAACTGGGACCTGCTGGGATGAGATGGAACATGTAGGACAGGCTGAAGCCCACCTCTCCCTGCCCCCAACTTTAATGAAGAGAGTGGCCTGCAGGTGAAGTTGGCACCCTTGTCACAAAGCAAAACACTCAGCCCTGGCACTGGAGCTGGAGGAGCAGCGGTCCTGGCTCCTGCCCACCTCAACCAGGCGAGCCAGCAAAGGGGCAATACCATGCCAGAGCAGAATGGCTTCTGGTGCCTGCATCGTCTAAGTATCAAAACAATTAGCTTCACTCCCCACTTCCAAACTTTGCAAGTAAGTGCTCTCATGGGTGATGCTAACTCTGCAGGGAATCTGCAGGGAAGCAAAGTTTGGAAATATTTAATAGAATTCACCTTCCAGTGAAGCAGTTTTCTTTGCCGGAAGGTTTTCAATTGCAAAATCAATTTTTCTTCATAGATATAAGGCTCAAGGTTATTTAGTTCTTCTTGCTTGAGCTTTGTATTTTCTGTCTTTCAAGAAGTATGTCCATTTCTTCTAACGAGTTGAATTTATGGGCTTAATGTTGTTTAAAACATTTCATTTTGTCCTTTTAATGTAGGTGGACCTTTCAGGGTGTCTCCTCTTTTCAGTTCTGAAATTGGCACCTGCCACCCTGGATCCAATTAGTTCCACTTCATTTAGGTTTTCCCATTCAGTGACCATCGTTCCCACCGTAAGGACTTGCCTACAGAGAAAAGCAGTCACAGAGCTCTTCAAGGATGCTGGGATTCTTCTCACAAGTGTATTTTTCTCAGAATTGGTGAAATAACGTCCTGTTGTAGGTGAATAAGTCTGAAATGACAGATCACTGTAACAGTCCAACCGCCCTAAGCCATGTTGTGCATTTAATGATTCTGGCACATGTAAGCCATCATTGCCTGTTAGCTAATAAGATTAATCTAAAGCTATCACATCTTCATACTTGTAACTTTACATTAAAAATGCTGCAAGTAGGCGTCTCCTCACTGCAGACATCATTTGCTTTCATTATAGAGGCCCAATGCACAAAATTCGTGCAAGGGGCTTGGCCCCCTGCCACGGCAGCGGCTGCCTCTGCCTCGGCCCCCACTCACTGCGGCTTTGTCCGGAAGGTTGTCCGGAAGGATGTCCAGTTAATTAGCATATTACACTTTTATTATTATAGATACTAGAGGCCCAGTGCACGAGTTTGTGCACAGGTGGGGTCTGGCCAGCCCACCCCAAGGGGGGCTGATCAGGACTGGGCCGGTGGGGGGGAGGGGCTACAGGCAGGGCTAGCCTGGGGGAGGAGCTGTGGGAGATTGGGGGGGACCAATCAAGGCCCAGATCAGGCCAGTTGGCCACCGCAGTGCATGTTATAGCGACCGGTCATTCCGGTCATTCCATTGTTCCGGTCACTGGGCTTGTATATATATAGATGATTTCAGCACTTGAATATGTTTGACTTTGTAAAGTTTGATTCTAGGTCAGGAGAGGGTGAATACTGTCCAAATGAGCAAGCAGATACCGTTCAAGGAAAAGTCTTTAGTGAAACGCATTTGCTTAAATGAGATTCCTGGTATTCCCTTGGGATTTTCAATAAATTATTCACCTGCAGTTAAAACAGAATGAAAGGCAAGCTATGGAATGGGAGAAAATTTTTGCAAACCATAAACTGGAAAAGGGTTAATTTCCAACATATTTAAGAAACTCCTACAACTCAATAACAAAAAAGACTAATAACTCAATTTTTTAAATGGGCTAAAGACATGAATAGACATTTCTCCAAAGAAGACATACAAATAGCCAACAGGTATATCAGAAGGTTCTCAGCATCACTAATCATAGGAGAAATGTAAATCGAAACTACAATGAGATATCCACTCACACCTGTTAGGATGGCTATGATCAAAAATCCAACAACATCAAAAGACCAAAACATTTTTAAATAGAATTATCATATCCAGTAATCCCACTTCTAGGTATTTATCTAGGAAATGAAAGCAGTATATAGAAGGGATCCCTGCACTCCCATCAAAATTGTAGCTTTATTCACAATAGCCAAGATGTGGAAACAACTTAAATGTCCATTAATGAACGGATAAGAAGATGTGGTATAAATACAATGGAATATTATTCAGCCTTGAGAAAGATAAAATCCTACCATTTGCAACAACATGGATGGACCTTAGGGACATTATGGTAAGTGAAATAAGTAAGACAGAGAAAGGCATGGGAGCATGAGTGTGAGAAGGTGTGGTACAATATAGACCATACCTGGGTTTTATCCTTGATTCTTGACACAGAGCTTCAGAAACTTGGAATTTCCTGACAAAGAGTGTTTTTGTTACACTAACGAATTGGCCCATTGTGGGCCCCAGTGTTAGGTTGGGAAGTGGTCAACAGAAAGACCACTCTTCCTAAAAATCAATGGAAAAATATCCTCGGGTGAGGATTAACAACAACAACAAAAGACAAGTCTAATCTGTAGTAACAGAAAGCGGGTCAGTTATTGCCTGGGCCCAGATCCTGGATTTCAGTACCGCCTCCAACAGAAGGACAGGGGTCCTTGAAGAAAGGCCGGCTACAGGGTGGGGCAAGCCTAAGGCAAGCCTGGACTATCTCCTGTCAGAAAGGAGTGCTGAAGAAGTGATGGAGGCTTGTCTGTCCAAGGAACACAGGAGTCCAAGTAAAGAAAGGCCTCCTAATGGGACACTTGAGCAACAGTGTAAAGATTGTAGTGGGTTATAGGCCTCAGAATAAATCACTACCCAAGAGTCCCCTCCCCCCGCCCCCCCAGTGAGAAAAAGAAAGGGCAAGAGCAGGAATGGTCAACACACACAAAAATTTGCGTTCTTCCTGTTTTGGGTGATGGAATATGTAGAGAGCGCCTGGGAAGGCACCTGGGCATTTCTTTAAATTGTCAGCTGAATCCAGGGTGGTCGGCAAAGCCACGCCCTGGAAACACATTCTGCCAAAAGGCAGAAGTGTTGTCAGCTTGACCTTCGTTTCAGCCCAGGTGCCAGGGGATGGGTTTTATTATGTAAATCCAGCCAAGCACCAGGAACGAATAGGAAAACTTCCTGGTATTTGGGGTATAAAATAAACACGCGGCTCTGGGTCACTGTCTCTCTATCAGAAGAGGACAGTGGTCCCACCCGGTCCCAGCTTTTTCCTTCTATCTCTGTGTCCTGTTTCTTTCTTTTATTTCTCAATCCCCAGCCGCCCCTACTCAAGAACTGGACCGCTCTCTAGCCGCGCTGGATGCGGAAAAGAAATATTTACAGGAATAACTTTTCAGAGAAAAATAAAGGAAAGCTGCTGCATTTATAGTTCACACATATAAATATTCAAGGAACATCTGCTATCAAAGCTTTCTCAGTGTCTGCATCTTAAACGACATGCAGGTTTCACTTCCTCTTACCTCAGAAATTCATTAAGACTTCCCCAGATAGAAGTCACAATGAGTCATCAGAAAAAGCAAAGTGGAAACCCAGAAAATGAGTTTTATGAAATGTGCATTTTCTATGTCTGAATGCAAAATATTCATCATTCTATAGTAGGTCACATCCATCTGCTATATCAACTCTGTACAAGTGTGACTTCATTATGGAAAAAAGGAGGAATTTTTGCACCCCCTTTTTTAAAAAGTTACTGAAAACCATTGCAATAGAAAATGATATCGTGCATTTATGAAGTATGATTAAGAATATCTATAGGATGTGCTGGTATTCATGAGAAAGCTGTAAATGCACTCTCAAATGGACACTCTCAGGTGTCCAATTAGTTTGTGACTTTTTTAGTGAAAAGGTGAAAAACTATTTTGAAAGTTGAAGTTAGGCCTCATAAGAATGAAGAATTGTTTTCATAAGTTTATTTTTATCAGCAGAGAATCAACATGCCTTTTGCACATTATGGTGGGAAGGAAGAGACTGTGCCTTCAAAATATTAAAAAGTCAGAGGACACCTTTATTGAGGTGTAATTTAAAACAGAAACAATTTTATCTCCTTATTGCTGATGTTCTTTCAGGAACAAGAAAATATGAGCAAAATCTGAATAAGGTGACAGTTTTAACTTGTATGTTATTTAGTGGAGGTGGGAATCTTTAAAAACTTTGATAAATGGGTTAAGTCAACTTTTATTGTGTATATAGATGAGGTATTGTTTTAAGCACAATATAAAAATTGGTTTCTTTCTCAGGGAAAAAAATGTCATTAATCAAAAAGGTAAAAGGACTTAAAACAACGACCCAATAAAATTGTCAAAAATTTTAATGATAGACAATACTAAGAATGTGCAAAGATGTGGTGTACAGTGTTGGAATAAACTGCTGGCGGGAGTATAAATTATTACAATCACTTTAAGAAAAAACTTGTTGATATCTAGTAAACTTGATTTTTGTACCCAATCACCCAAAAAGTTCACTTCCACATATATATGCTATAGAAACTTGAACACATGTGATCAAGAAGACATGTACATGTTTACTAGTACAGTGGCATTATTTTAATATCAAAAAAATTTTCATCTGGAGAAACCCAAAACACTAATTCAAAAGAATATATGCATTTCTATGTTCATTGCAGCATTATTTACAACTAGAGGTCCGGTGCATGAAATTCGTGCACTGGAGGTGGTGCGGTGGGGGGGATCCCTCAGCCCAGCCTGTGCCCTCTCACAGTCCAGGACCCCTCGCTCCTTACCGCCCACCTGCTTGCTGCTCCCTACCGCTTGGCTCACTACTTTAGTGCTGCTGCGGAGGCTCCCTGCCACCACCTCTGCACTTGCCAGCTGTGAGCCCGGCTTCTGGCTGAGCGGCACTCCCCCTGTGGGAGAGCACTGACCACCAGGGGGCAGCTCCTACATTGAGCGTCTGCCCCTTGGTGGTCAGTTCATAGCAACCAGTCATTCCACCATTCAGTCAATTTGCATATTAGGGCTTTACTATAGGATAGAATATTGAATGTGAACTGTAAATGAAAAATAAAATTTCAAAAAGAACCAAATAAAATTTTAGATCTGAAAAATTTTTAATATATATATATTTTTAATTCTCACCTGAGGATGTTTTTAAAATTGATTTTTAGAGAGAGAAACATCCATGTGACAGAGAAATACCAGTAGGCTGCCTCTGCACCTGCTAACCCAGTGGAATCTAACCTAAACCTAAGTATGTGCCCTAACCTAGAATCCAACAGGAAATCCTTTAGTGTACAGGTTGAGACTCCAACCAATTGAGCCAGCTGGCCAGGGCAGATCTGAAAAATAATTTTAATGTACCTCCAGGCCCTGGTAGGTGTGGATCAGTAGTTAGAGTGTCCTCCCACGCACCAAAGGGTCATGGGTTCGATTCCAGGTGAAGGCACATACGCAGGTTGTGGGTTCCATCCCTGTTGAATTGCTTGGGCAACTTTCCCTCTCCCTTCCTCTCTCTCTAGAATCAATGAAAAAAATATATATATCCTTAGATGAGGACTTAAAAAGAAAAAAATGCTGGTTTGGTTCAGTGGATAGTGCTTCTGCAGGCAGACGGAAGGGCACTGGGTTGGATTCCGATCAAGGGCACGTACCTGGGTTGCAGGCTCAATCAGGGGCCCTGGTCGAGGATTCAGCAAGAGGCAACCAATTGATGTCTCTCACATTAGTTTCTGTCTTTCTCCCTCCTTTCCACTCTCTGTTAAAAAAAAAAAAAAAAAAAAAAAATCAATGCAAAAATGTCCTCAGGTGAGGATTAACCAAAACAAACAAACAAACACCCATCCCCAGTGTGATTATTGAAGGAGCATATGAAGTATTTGTTGAATGAACGGGAAGGGATGGGACTTCGCTTTCTAACTGTTTTAGCAACTCTGCAAGCCAGAGGGTTTATTTTTTTTATTTTTTTTTTTTATTGATTGATTATTTTAGAGGGAAGAAGGGAGTGAGAGAAACACCAGTGTGTTGTTCTACTTATTATACTCTCTTTGGTTGCTCTTGTGTGTGCCCTGACCAGGGATCCAACCCGCATCCTTGCTGTATCAGGAGGAGTTCTAACCTACCGCGCTGCGCGTTGCCTGTCAGGGCCCCTCAACAAAACCCCTCTGGCGTGCCCTGGCCCCTGCTGTGGGCCGGAGCTCCTCTGCCACAGCAAAGGTTTGGGTTCCATTCTGTCAGGGCACCTACTTAGGTTTTGGGTTTGATCCCCTGTCAGGGCTGACTGCTGCTCAGGAAGTGACCGAGGACCGTCGAGGTTCATGTGCTCTAGTCATTTGGCATGGCCTCCACCAGCGTACACGTCCGCGTGGGTAGGTCGCCTTCTCCGCAGCTCGCCAGGCCTGGCTGCTGCGCAGTTGCCCCGGGAGGTGGATTTCTGGGTTCCCGGGAGAGCGCCCTCCGCACCAGACTCCCAGATAGAGCGGGGTCCTGGAGGAAAAGTACTTTGCTCCACCTCCCTCTGGGCTCCCGGGGCCAGAGCAGAGCACCCGTCCTGCGCAGGGATCAGAGGGGAGAACCGCCCCAGGGAGGTATCCTAGCTGGGTGCCAAGAAAACGAAACTGGAGCCCTTCCTCCTGGAACCCTGTCGTCTTCAGTGTAGAAAGGGACAGATGAAAGCCTCAGCAGCCTTACTGGGGCATCTTTAAATGAAAATGTTGTGGGGGTTTTTCAGTGAAAATAAGTTTATTGTGCAATCAATATTGTGTAATCATTGTGATTTATTGTGTAACACAATAACCTGCATTGAGTTATCTGCTGGGATGTTTGTGCTATAGGGCATGTGAACGCACTTTATTTTATTTGACACAGCCTCACGTCCCCAGCCTTGTGTGGCACGCAGCCACGCCCACCTACTCCTGCCAGTCGTTACCCATGAGGGCATCACGGATAATTTGCATATTCATCTATTATTATATAGGATAGCCAAGATTTGGAAGTGCTCATCAGTAGATGAGTGGATAAAAAAGCTGTGGTACATTTACACAATGGAATCCTACTAGACTGTAAAAAAGAAGGAAATCTTACCCTTCACAACAGCATGGATGGGCCTGGAGAGTATTATGCTAAATGAAATAAGCAATTCAGAGAAAGACAAGAAACATATGATTTCATGTGGAATCTGATGAACTAACAAGCTAAATAGTGACAGACTCATAGAAAGAGAACAGGTCGACAGCTGTTGGGGTGGTGGGGCTGGGAAGGGTGCAGGGACTGAGCAATTAATGAGAACCCACGCATTGACCCTTCCTGATGTTCTTCAGGGGATTGAAACACATGCTGGAGGTATTGAAAAAGAAAACCCCCATTTAGATCTTTCCAGGTTCATTCCTGAAGGGGGTGCTGATTCTCTCACTTACATTCAAGGCTGAGGTCAGTCCAGAAATGAGGGCTGGAGAAGAGAGGCCAGCTTCTCAGCTGCATGGCCCAAGGCCCAACGGGCATCTGCACAGGGACCCGAAGATGCTAAGACATGTGGACTAGCCTCGTTGGCCTCTCAGCTTCTAAACTGCCTGACCTAACTGAAGTGAAAAAGAAAAAGAAATAGAAAGGAAATAAACATCACTCATACTTTTCCTCCTCTTGTTTCTCCTCCTTTAACCATAGAAGTTATTTATGATTGCCTTCCTAAGATTTTAGCCTGACCTGTAAGTCTAAACATAAGACCATTTGTTTGCCTAGAAAAAGAAATAAACCTGTTTATACATTGATATGAGCTTAGACCAGGGGTGGGCAAACTTTTTGACTCGAGGGCCACAATGGGTTCTTAAACTGGACCGGAGGGCCGGAACAAAAGCATGGATGGAGTGTTTGTGTGAACTAATATAAATTCAAAGTAAAGGAGCTGAGGGGAGAGCAAGAGAACCGGATAGAACAGCCAGATCTGGCCCGCGGGCCATAGTTTGCCCACAGCTGGCTTAGACCTACATTTTGATGTGAAATAATTCTCATTTTATATCTTTGTCTTATATTGTGTTCATCAAAGAAGAAAGAAAAATAAAAAATAAAAATCAGCATAAAAGTTCTCTAACTAGTTTGTGCAGTGTTACAACACTGAAAGTGTTCAGCTACGAAGCCTACAGATGGGATGTTTCACATTCAGCCTATGAATTTCAAACTGTAGATCTGACCAGAGCAACTCATAACCCTAATGCCATTGCTTCTTGACACGTGAGCAGAAGAGGCTGCCTGCCATGGAAGAGGCTTTTGTAACAAGAGCCTCATGCTTCATTGTGTCACTAGGAAGAGGTCCCGCCTAGCCGCAGGCTCCAGGTAGGCCAGCCCTCTGCCAGCTGTCAAGGAGCCTAGAACTCCTTGCCTCTAAAGAAGCTGTCTGGGAGGCTCTTGCTTGTCTTGGCTCCCGCCCGCTCCATCATGCTCTCTAGAAGCTGCAAGATAGAACTGCCCAGACATATGAAACTGGACACCGTCCACTAAGGTTTATCAAACAAATCCCTCAGGCTTTACACTTTACCACTGTCACCGACAGAAGCCTAAGCCCCACAAGTCAGCCATCATCATCCAAACTGCTAAGCACATGCACCAACGTGGCCCAATTTCCCTTCCCCTGCACCCTTCCAAGCCCATGCACCAACGTGGCCCCATTTCCCTTCCCCTGCACCCTTCCAAGCCCATGCACCAACGTGGCCCCATTTCCCTTCCCCTGCACCCTTCCAAGCCCATGCACCAACGTGGCCCCATTTCCCTTCCCTTACACCCTTCCAAGCCCATGCACCAACGTGGCCCCATTTCCCTTCCCCTGCACCCTTCCAAGGGTGTCCCGTGGAATTCACATGTCTCATCAGAAACTCCCTTCATTCTCAAGGTCTTCTGTAAGCCTTCTTTCTTCTTCCATGCCCTAGCCAAAACATGGTTGTTGCACAAAAACAACTCTTCCTCTTTCTCCTCTGCCCCCTAGAGTGACAGCTATCTTTTCTCACCTACCCCATGTCACTTAGGGTCTAGAACTGGGAAACTGCCCTGCCCTCTTCTCATTGCAGAGATAAAACTGTTGTTCCTAAACCTGTTTTTCCTCCAGGTTTCCTCAGACCAGGAAACAGCTAAAATATCTACTAGATGTTTCAAGTCAAAACTCTGGCACTTATCTCTGACCTGCTTCCTTTATCACACCTGCACTCAGTGCATCAGAAGAACTATTGACTCTATCTCTACCTCATATCCCAACTCTGGCCTATTCTCTCCACCCCTACAGTCCATCTCCCCTCTATAGTAATCTTTCTTCTCAATGGCTGTAACATCACATCTCCTTGATCCTTAAAACTCACCAAGAGTTATATTCCTTACCTTACCTTGCAAATCCCTGCCTGAGCTGGGCCCTGCTCATCCCTCTGTCCACTTCCAGCCTTGTCCACTGTAATGGGTTGAATTGTGACCCCCACATCAAATATATTGGATCCCTCCCCACCCCTCTCATACCTATAAATCTGAACTTGTTTGGAAACAGGACCTTTGCAGATGTAATCAAGTTGAGATGATATCATTATGGTATGTCCTAATCCAGTGACTGATGCCCTTCTAAGAAAAGGAAAAGGCACATGAAGACAGGAAGACACCATGTGAACTGGAGGCAGAGGTCAGAATGCTCAATCTACCAGGTGAGGAACACCGGAGATTTCCTGTAACCACCAGAAGCTGGAAAGAGGCTAGGAAGATCCCTCCCCTGGAACCTCCAGAGGAAGCCTAGCCCTGCTGACAGCTTACTTCAGACCTCTGGCCCCCAGAACTGGGAGACAATACATTCCTATTGTTTTAAGCTACTCGGTTCATGGTCATCTGTTACAGAAGCCCTAGGAACCCGACACACCTCCTTTGCTCAAGTCACATTAATTCCTTTGAGTTCCTTAAATACACCAGGCTTATTCCTCAACTAGAGTCTCTGTTCTAAATTTCCTCTTTGCCCAGAATGTTCTTCTTCCTTTCTTCCTATTTCATGACACCTCCTGCTTGTCATTCAGCTCTCAGCTTAAAAGTCACCTCCTCTATTACTAAGCACTCAGCCTAGGAGAGCCACCTAGTCACTTCCTGTTACATTAACCAATTTTAGTTACCGGCATAACTTGTAGCTATCTGATATTTTATATGGTTATATATCGTCTGTGTCTCCCCACAATAACACTTACTCCATGAGAACAGTGACCTCGCCTGTCTTATTCACTCCTGGTGCCTACACAATGCTTTGCATCAGTAGGTAGGATGACCAACTGGTCTCTGTTTGCCCAGAAATGTCCCAGGACACCCCCTCTGTCCCAGGAAAATTGGGATGTCTGATTGCCTTATTAGAAGACACTATCAACCCAATTATCTATAAACATTGGAAACTGAACAAATGAATGAACCTTTTAAGAAAATTAAGTTCTTACTCTCTAAAATCTAACATGAAGGCAAAAAGGTTTCACCTCAAGAATTCTTGTCTGTAGTTGAGATTTACTGCTCTGATTATGACAGAAACTAAATTTGCTTCAGGAAACAATTTCAAAAGCAGAGGTCATGATTTTTAAAAAATGTTATCCTCTCTTATCTCCAGAGATCAAGGTAGTTTGATCTGATCTTTGCAAGACATGATGCTATTCTTGTAAACTTAGAAGCATGTCTGGGCAATATTTATATTCTATTTAAAAAGAATGTATGTTTTCAGCTAAAGTAAAAGCATGGGCACAAAGGATACTATGCTCAAGTCATTATGGTGAAAAATTAAGGGAAATAAGACCAGGCAGGAATCCAAGAGACTTCAACTTACTCAGCACGATGTATTTGTTTTACGAAAGAGATGACAAAAGTTTGATATTTTTATTGTGTGTGCTAATGTTTATTCTATTATGTTTAGTTGTTCTTTTTAACTTCTCCAATTTAAATAAGTAGAAGAAATAAATAAATAGGTGGTGTTCACAAGGTTCATTTGACTTTCCTACAACAAACCTGTCAAGTCAAAGAAAGAAACAGAGTAAGTGCAAGAGAAAGCAGCCTGCTCATCTGAAACTTCTATGAAGGCATAAGAACCCAGGAAGGGTTATTCTGATCAGTGGGTAGGTGGGTTTCTTTTTTCTTTTTAATTTGTTATTAGAAAAGAGTTTTGCAAAATGCAGTTCTAATGAGTACATTTTGTAGGTAATGACCCCACACTAGAGAGAGAGACAGAGTAAGGGATGCGGGGAGGAGAGAAAGGAAAAGACATGAGAGGGTTAGAAAATTAGTCAATGCAACTAGAAACTAGGTACCATTAGCGAGTTGAAGATGACAGACTCACAGGCAAATCTCTGGCATGTTTAAAGTGTTCTCGTGGTACCTGTTTTGTCTTAGACAAATGCAGCTGACTGCAGGACAGAAACCCAAGGCTATAAGTGGAAAGATGTATGAAAACTTGAAATTTTTGCCCTGCTTTCAGTATTTTTTCAAGAAACTTTCAATAGCTTTGAAATAGCTACTTTTTAGGGGGGAAATTTCTCTTACTATATCTTTATATAGTGGTTTTTTTCCAATATTCTTCAATTCATTTATCCAATATTTCATGAAAGGTAAACAAAGATGAATAGAGAGAGCTTCCATATAATTGAAATGTATTACAGATATACCAAAACTGTATTTATTTTGAACATTGTGAATAAAATGCTTTTTAAAATTCATTTGATACTCTACTCATTTTTTGTAGTAGACAAATCCAATTGAGCCTCTTCACATTCAGAAACACCAGTTGTTTTCCTGAGCAACAAGAAGAGACACAGTCTTAGGAGCCACCCTGAATGCTGTTTGTTTGCTTAAGATCTTATCTGCTATTCTGGAAGGTTATTTGGTTCTTTGAGATGAGGAAGTAGTGATACTTGTTGATGTGCTGTTCATTAAGGGATGCATTGTTGTACATGTGTTTGTTTCTCAGATGTGTTTCCGAATCAGCAGGACTGAACCAGGGGCCTGAACAAAGGGTAGGGACACACATAGGCAGGTTGGGTTGCTGGAAATTGAAGGGTCCAGGTCTGCAATGAATTCAGTCCTCTCTATTTAGGATTTAAAAAAGCAAGAGACCCTTCAAAAGTGTCCTTCTCCACAATATGTTGGTGCAGAGTCATGTAGTATAGCAAGTAGTCTTGCTTTTATTTCAGGCAGGCACTGTATATAGTGGTTAGAAGCACAGACTCAGCTGACCTAGGTTCTGAAGAATTTGGGGCAAATGAATTCCCACACATTCACTTCCTCATCTATGAAATGGCTAATAATAGTATCAACCCTGTAGGGTTTTCAAGAAGAAAAGCATGAGTCAGTGTGTGCAAAGCACTTAGAACCGTGTCTGGCACATAGGAAGTACAATTATCATATAAGCTACATTAATAGTAAAGAACATTGGAAGACAACATTGTTTCGGTCTACAGTCCTTAATGAAATGTATGTCATTATTGTTTCCTGTGTGATTCTGAGAACAAATGTGTCCCTTGGTGTGTAAGTCTGCCCAGGGCCAGCTTCCCGGATGTGCAATTCGTACAAGGCCGCCTATGCCCCACTCAGAGGGGCCTCAGGCTGGATTTGATGCTCGTCTGCCACTGTCTTGAAATTCTTAATGCTTTCTGAAGAAGGGGGCCCCATTTTTGTTTTGCAGTGGGCTCTGCAAATGTTGGCCGTCCTGGTGCTAAGCCCCCTCTTCAGTTCTCTTGGTTCTTTCAGCCCAGAGGCCCTGAACTGGTGGTAGGGCCCTCCCTCAGCTCTCAGGTTTGGAGGTCAGAAAACCCACTGAAACGCTCTCGGGCACACTGTGCTTTCTGCACAGCACCCAGCAGGCTGTTGCGGGGCCACAGAAACACTGGCTCTGCTCTCTCTTTCTTGCCTCAGACTTATAAAGGGGCTGCATCTGTCAATCTCCATGTAGAGAGAGAAGGGGAAAAAAAAGTCCTCCTGTTTTGCAAATACAACTTAACACAAAGCTATGCTTCTGTCAGTACCATGACTCCTCGGGAGTTAAACCATCAAGTGCAGAGTCTCTCTTCTTCCTTCAGCACTTCCTTCCTCAGCAGCATAAGGCAGGAGTGGAGTCTTCCTCCAATAGGCAAGTCATTTAAGCTCCCTTTGTCTCACTTTCAAATTGTTTTCAAAAGACGATAGTTGCCCGCTACAGGGACCAGGTGAGATCCAAAGACGATAAGATATGTTATCATCTGAAGGGTGGGGGCGCTCATCAAAGCATGAAACAATTCCCCGGACGGTCACAATACAGCTGACTTCATTTTCCAATGGAAAAATTGAGTGCCAGGCACATTGAGTTTCTCCATAAAAGTTTTAAATATAGGGTAGATATAGGTACACACACAAATTAGATCATTACTGATTATGCATCTTCTTTGGGTCAGTTACAGATAAGACACAAGAAGTGGAATAAGAAACATGCATCTTCTTCAAAGGGCTAATGTATGTAGGAGTGACAATTAAGGGGTAAATAAGTACCATACAGAATCATAGATGTTTTAGTTAGGGAAGATGCAGAAAATTCTAAGGTATCATCGGTTCTCCCAGAGGGCTTTGAAGTAGACTTCAAAGAGAAAGATAGTGGAAGGTCACCATTTGGAGAGGGAGGAGGGCGTTGAGTTAGAGCAGAGACCCAAGGAGGGGTCCATCCACATAGGGATCAGTGGAAAAAATAAGGGATGAGCTCAAGGAGACTAAAGTGAGAGAATGAGACTGTAATGACACCACAACTATAAGACTAAGACGGGAGGATGGGATGAGGACTTCATTCTGCAGGTGAGCCATTGGGGAACATTACAGGGTTTTGAATACAGAGTGAGTGCTATGATCAAAATTGTTTAAGATGATTTTGGACATCATGTAGATTATATGTTGTCATGAGGAGATCAAGGAGGCAGGAAGATTGAATAATAAAAAAACTATTCCCAAATGTTGAATGGATAAACAAATGTGGTCCATCCATGCATTGAAATATTATTCAGCCATAAAAATGAATGAAATACTGACACATGCTTCAGTATGGATGAACCTCGAAAATGTTATTCTAAGTAAAAGAAGCCTCTCACAAAACACTGCATACTGTATGATTACACTTATATGGAATGCCCCAAATAGGCAAATCTGTAGAGATGAGAAAGTAGATTCTCAGTTGCCAGGGGCTGAAGGAAGAGAGAGATGAGGAGTGGCTGCCAATGGGCATATGGTTTCTTTTTGGGTGATGAAAATGTTCTGGAACTACATAGTAGTGATGGTGTGTAACTCTGAGGTTCTTTGTCTTTGGAAGCTGTAACGTGAAGTATAATGATCAGAACTGATCCATTGGTTACAAGAGTCACTGGTTAATGATGGGCTTGTACTCGTCACCTTCCTGTGCATTGAGGTTTTGCTATATTAAGCTTTCCTGTTTTGCAGATGAAACTGCTGCCGCTGGAGTGTCCAGGTGCGTGTGCTTCTCGGCAGCAGGGCTGCAGGAGCCCTGCTCATGGGACTGTGAATTGCCACATCTCGTCCCATCCCAGTGGCTGTACTCAGAAGGAAATGCCTTGCAGGTAGCTTCCAGCAGCAGCGTTCAGCCACCCGACTGTGATGTGGGCTCCAGTGTGTCTTAGCAACACTGAACCTCTGGGTATGTCAGTAACTCAATAGAAGTGCCTTCACTCCCAGAGTTTGAACATGAACTTCTATCAGATCTATCCCATCCCACCCACCCACAACACCCTAAAATACATCAGCAGCTAAACGGACAGCTGCCTTAGAAGACAATGAAGCCAATTGGCAACTAAAAATACATTTAAAATACATTGGACAGTAATATTAACTATGGAACAAATAATCAAGGAGCCTGGGTACCCAACCTGGAGCTCAAACACAAATAACTTACATCCAGAACTAAGGATTACTACCAATGGGGGCCTTTTCTTGCTTTGAGATTCTACTTTAATTTGTCGCTAGCAGGTCCAAGAAGCTTTTTTTGTTGTTGTTGACACTATTACAGATGTCCCCCATATCCCCTTCTTTACCCACCTCCACCCAGCCCCCTCCCCCCTCCCTCTGGCCATCACCACACTGTGGCCTGTGTCCATGGGATATGCATATACTAGTATATTCCTTGGCTAATCCCTTCCCCTTCTTTCATCCAGACTCCCACCCCCCACCCCTCTGACAGCTGTCAGTCTGTTCCATGTATCCATGCCTCTAGTTCTATTTTGTTCCTCAGTTTGTTTTGTTCATTACATTCCACATGTGGTATTTGTCTTTCTCTGCCTGGCTTGAAGCTTTTACTAGTAATCAGATGACACCATCCTCTAACCGCAGGCAGTGCCTTTGGGTGAAATGTTTCTGTTAAAGGGCAGCCTGAGGAAGTGGAAGAGGGTGGGAGGAAGGGGTAAGAGAAGGCAAATGGGGAAGAATGAAAAAAAAAAAAAGGCCTTCTAATTGGATGTGGCTGCTCAGTTCTTGAATTCTATGCTGCCTGATGGCCAGCTCACCCTCCTTTGACTTACTGTATATGTTTTAGTATTTAAAAGAGTGTTTTTTTAAAGTTGCTGCATATAAAGCAGTTTACAAGAAAACCCCAACAATCTTGTAGGAAAGCACATGGGTGGTCTGGCATTGGGGGGACATGGGATTTAGATCTGACCCTGCAATTAACCAGTCCAATACTGTGGAGCAGGGTCGACATTGCTCCTGGCCTCAGTTTTCTGATGTGTAAGACAGGTGTTTAGCCAGATGGTTTCTAACCATGCATTTAACTTGAACTTCCTCTGGTGACCTAATGCAGGGTTGTGACTAACCTATGGCATTTGGTTAACACTGTCCTTGAATGATGGTTTAGCAATTTGTTTTGTGCTAAGCTTCAGTGTCCTCATTCATAAGATGAATATAATGATAATGAATATATCATCTACTTCACAGAATAATTACAAAGATGAAGTAAGAATGTGTATATAATGCCTACTCCGGCCCTACCAGGTTTGGCTCAGTGGATAGAGCATTGGCCCTCAGACTGAAGGGTCCCAGGTTCGATTCCAGTCAAGGGCACATACCTCGGTAGCAGGTTTGATTCCCAGCCCTGATCTGGGCTCGTGTGGGAGACAACCAATCGATTGTGTCTCTCTCAGACTGATGTTTCTCTCTGTGTGTCTCTCCCTTCCACTCTCTCTAAAAACCAATGGAAAAATATATTCGGGTCAGGATTAACAACAACAAAAGCCTACTCAGGTAACTGCCATATGTCAAGTCTTCAAAAAAAAGTTCCTTATTGTTAGTATTAGCAATAGCTGAAGAAATACACAGGATCTAATATGAAAAACAAGTTCCTGTACATTTAGCAAGGACCAAAGTGAGTGTTTTATCTAACCCTAGAGGCCCAGTGCATGAAATTCGTGCACGGGGGTGGAGGGTTCCTCAGCCCAACCTGCACCCTCTCCAATCCGGGAGCCCTCAGGGAATGTCCTACTGATTGCTTAGGCCTGCTCCCCATGGTTCTCTGCTCTCTGTGGGGCCTGCCTGCTCCACACCATGGCGATGGGCAAGCAGGCCCTGCTGGGTGCTGCCTCCGGGCCTGCTTGCCTGCTCCCCAATCGCCGCGGCTACAGCCAAGCAGGCCCTGCTGTCCGCTGTCAAGCTGCGCGGCCGCCCTCGCCTCCCAGGACCGGCGATGGTCCTTGGAGGCTGCGGGCTTAGCGCCCATCCCCGGGACCCAGGTCACTTGGTGCCGCCCCACCCTCGGCTGCTTGGTGCCTGTGCATGCAAATTAACCCAGCATCTTTGTTGGGTTGATTTGCATACTCACTCCTGATTGGCTGGCGGGCGTCGTGGAGGTATGGTCAATTTGCATCTTTCTCTTTTATTAGTGTAGATTTTCTCATCCTATATAATAAGAGATGAATATGCAAATTAAGCCAGGACTCCGTAATGTCAAGACCGCTCAGCAGGGGACAGGAGGTAGCGGGGAGCGGGGCCTGCGGCCGGAACGTGAGCCTGTGGTGCCTCCTCTGGAGTGGGGGAGCTAATGACCGATGGGCTCTGGTCCTCCTCCAACAGCCCTTTCCAGCAGGCATGGGGTTGCTGAGACCCAGGCCAGGCCTCTGGCCACAGATCCATAGCTTCATGGAGACCGACTCTACCAGGCCGCCCAGAGGCCATGTGGCTGGACCACAGGGTGCCTGTTCAAGATGTGACACACAGAGAAGATGCGGGAGGAAATCCAGAGAATGGGATGTGGGGGTTCAAGACTCACTTCCTTTGGGCTTTGTCCTTCTTGGCCTTGGTCCTTTTCTTTTGGGCCTGGAGCCCAAGCACTGCAGGAGAGAGGGATGGATGAAGGCCAAATGTGGAAGAAAAGAGGTGACCTAGATGAGGGTGGAGACCTAGCAGAGGTGCAAGGCCCAACTGCAGGGATGTCTGAGGGGCTGCTCCCAGGCAAGCGCCACGACTTTGGCGAAGCAGCTGGCCAGTAGGTGGGCAGCCTAAGGGGCGCAGAGTGGCACTGCACCATGCCTCTATGAGGGCACCCCACACAGGTGCTGCCTTCACCAGCAGACTCTGGGTGACATCTGCAAATGCGACTGCAACCTCTAACATTCTGGGCAAAGAACTGACCCTGTGCCCCTTTGGGTACCAGGCTTGCTGGAGTGTGCTGTCACCAATGCCACAGATCAAAGGCAAAAACCTGGCAAGGCAGGGTGCACCAGAGGGGACTCGGGGCGGGATCTGCCTCACCTGCAGAGAGCATAAAGGGAGGTTCTGCAGTGGCCCCAAGATGTGGGTTGGCCCGGAGGGGAACAAGGGGCATGGAAGGATGCCCGGGCAGAGGGGCATGGACTCGCAGCCCTGAGGCGGACCCACAGTCCTGAGGCGGAGGTTCAGGGGCAGCGCCACCTCAGTGGAGGGGTGCCGCACTGCAGGGTACCCAACTGACTGACGCAATTAAAAGAAGCTCCTGGCGCTAACCGGGCCTCGCCCGGGCGGCCTTTGCACTTCAGAGGCCGCGACTCCTGCTCCCGCCTTGGCCCAAAAGCAAGCCTGCGCCCACCCTGCCGTGGCGCATACCTGCATGATGAGTGGGAAGCCTACCACCTGCTTCATAGAAGGGGGGGGGCAGTAAAGAATGGGGGCAGGGGACTGGGGAGAGGAAAGAATGTAGAGCATCCTCAGTGAAGAGGTGCTTGAGAAAAAGGCTCAGAAGCCTGATGGGGAGGTTTGTTCTATTTGCCCAGTGGCTGCCCCTTAGGAAGGGCAGAGAGTGTGGCTGTGAGGCCTCCCTGCACGCTGAGTTAAGTTCCACAGCCAACTGGAATTGGCCTCAGTTTCCTGGTCTGTAAAATGGATTAAGCGTGTCCCAGTGCCTTCACTGAGCTTTCAGGGCCAATTGAGATACTAAGAAAATGAGGGAAGAAGTGAGGAAGAAAAGGAGGGGCCAGCAACACAAAAGAAAGACTGGAAGGAACCTGTAAACCTATTGTCACTTAAATAGGGAATATAGTCAACAGTGTTGTAATGATGGTGTGATGCCAGGTGGGTACTGGAAATATAGGGGAATACTTTGTAAAGCATATGATTGTCTAACCACTATTTTGTAACTAATATAAAACCTGAAACTAATACAAAATAATATTGAATGTAAAGAAATGAAAATAGGAGAGAAACCAAGATGGCGGCATAGGTAAGCACCTAAATTGCTGCCTCGCACAACAATTTCAAAACTACAACTAAAAGACAGAACGGACACCATCCAGAACCACAGGAAAGCTGGCTGAGTGAAACTTCTACAACTAGAAGGAAAGAGAAAAGCTCACAGAGAATTGGAGGTACGGCAAAGGGTCTTTGTGCACGCAGAGAGGAAGGGCAGCTGAGAGCCTGACTGACTTTCTCTGGTGGAAGGGGGAAGGAAGCCCCCGACCGCACTGAACCCCAGTTCTGACTGCACTGAATCCCAGTCCCAGGCGAAACCCCGTGGACCCAGGCTCATACAGGGGGAGTCTGGACTGTCAGGTAGAGAGAAAGGCACCTGGAGACTCAGAAACCCGGGGGAGACGCGGGGGAGCCCCGGTGGGCAGGGTTCTGGAGGCGCGCACGCCAGTGTGCACAAAGGCTGCGGAGGTTGCCACAGGCTTTCCCTAGCAGAAGGGAGTCGGAAGGTCCTGACTGCACTGAACCCCAATTCTGACAGCACTGAACCCCAGTTCCAGGCAAGCCCCTGGGACCCATGCTCTTACGGGGGGGAATCTGGACTCTCGGGCAAAGACTCGGGAGCCGGGGAAGGCAGAGGTCTGAAGGCGCGCGCAAGCGCGCAAGGGCAAGGCTGACTGGAAGCCAAGACTGTCTGCTCCGCCCTGAGACTCCACCCCATCCAAACTGAGCACAGAGGCTATTGCAATTTGGCAAGTCTAATCCTGTAAAGCTGTCTCCAGCACCGAACTTCTCCCAGCGTAGACACAGCTGATCCTTACAGCCAACTGGCCTGGAGGTCAATTCTTCCTAGTGATACCAACAACAATCAAGACTTAACTACAACAAGGCTGTACACACAGTCCACAAAGGGGTGCACCAAGAGTGTCCACCTCAGGTTAACTGGGGAGGCCGACCCACTGGGCCATATAGGAAACCTAGCACACAAATCTACCCTACCAACTCAGGGAAGCAATGAAAATGCGGCGTCAAAGAAACAGATCACAAATGAAAGAAATGGAGGAAAACAAATGACTAGATATAGAATTCAAAACCATGGTTATAAGGCTTTTCAAGAATATCCTAGAAAAGGCCGATAAATATAACGAGACCCTCAAAGATATGAAAAAGGACCAACTAGAAATTAAACATACACTGACTGAAATAAAAAATATTATACAGAGACCCAACAACAGACTAGAGCAGCTGTGGGCAAACTACGGCCCGCGGGCCGGATCCGGCTGTTCTATCCGGTTCTCTTGCTCTCCCCTCCGCTCCTTTACTTTGAATTTATATTAGTTCACACAAACACTCCATCCATGCTTTTGTTCCGGCCCTCCGGTCCAGTTTAAAAACCCATTGTGGCCCTCGAGTCAAAAAGTTTGCCCACCCTTGGACTAGAGGAACACAAGAATCAAGTCAAAGAATTGAAATACAAACAAGCAAAAAACACTCAACCGAAAAAGCAAAAAGAAAAACAAATCCAAAAAGATGAAGATAGTGTAAGAAGCCTCTGGGACAACTTCAAGCCTACCAACATCAGAATTATGGGGGTGCCAGAAGAAGAGAGAGAGCAACATACTGAAAACTTATTTGAAGAAATGACTGAAAACTTCCCCCACCTGGTGAAAGAAATAGACTTACAAGTCCAGGAAGAACACAGAACCCCAAACAAAAGGAATCCAAAGAGGACCACACCAAGACACATCATAATTAAAATGCCAAGAGCAAAAGACAAAGAGAGAATCTTAAAAGCAGCAAGAGAAAAACAGTTAATTACCTACAAGGGAGCACCCATACGATTGTCAGCTGATTTCTCAACAGAAACTATGCAGGCCAGACGGGAGAGGCAAGAAATTTTCAAAGTGATGAATAGCAAGAACCTACAACCAAGATTACTCTACCCAGCAAAGCTATCATTCAGAATTGAAGGGCAGATAAAGAGCTTCACAGATAAGAAAAAGCTAAAGGAGTTCATCACCACCAAACCAGTATTATATGAAATGCTGAAAGGTATTCTTAAAGAAGAGGAAGAAGAAAAAAAGTAAAGATAAAAATTATGAACAACAAATACATATCTATCAACAAGTGAACCTAAAAATCAAGTGAATTAAAAACCTGAGGAACAGAATAATCTGGTGAATATAATAGAATCAGGGGCATAGAAAGGGAGTGGACTGATAATTCTCAGGGGGAAAGGGGTATAGGGGGTTCAGGAAGAGACTGGACAAAAATCATACACCTATGGATGAGGACAGTGTGGGGGAGGTAAGGGCAGAAGGTGGGGTGGGAACCGGGTGGAGGGGAGCTATGGGGGGAAAAAGGAGAAACAATTGTAATAATCTGAATAAAGATTTATTTAAAAAAAAAAGAAATGAAAATAGGAGTGAAATTTTTATAAATTTCAACGTTTAAATAAAGGCTGTAAAGGAAGGAAGGAAGAGAATAAAAATAGTATTTTTCATTTTACCACTTTCAGTACATGAAAAAGACAGTTGTCTTTATATGGTGCTTTTTAAAAAAATATATTTTATTGATTTTTTACAGAGAGGAAGGGAGAGGGATATAGAGTTAGAAACATCGGATGAGAGAGAAACATCAATCAGCTGCCTCCTGCACACCCCCTACTGGGGATGTGCCTGCAACCAAGGTACATGCCCTTGACTGGAATTGAATTTGAGACCATTCAGTCCGCAGGCCGATGCTCTATTCACTGAGCCAAACCAGTTAGGGCTATATGGTGTTTTTATACTTTTCTAAGTCATTATCTCATTTGATGTTTAAGGAAACTTAAAGACAAGATAATTATTACCTCCACTATTCAAAGAAAGAAAATCTTGGTGTCTGGCCCCAATGATTCAATCATCAAGCCCTTATTCTAAAGCAGGGTTAGTGAAATTTTCTGTGAAGGGTCATATCTATACTAATAAAAGCCTTGGGGGTGATCAGGCCAGCAGGAGAGGCAGTTGGGGGCAATCAGGCCGGCAGGGGAGTGGTTAGGGGGCGATCAGGCTGGCAAGCAGAAGCGGTTAGGGGCAATCAAACAGGCAGGCAGGTGAGCAGTTAGGAGCCAGCGGTTCTGGATTGTGAGAAGGATGTCCAACCTACAGAACGGGCCTAAACTGGCAGTCAGACATCCACTGAGGGCTCCCAGATTAAAGAGGGTGCACACCGGGCTAAGGGACACACACACACCCATGCATGAATTTTGTGCACCGGGCCACTAGTTTCAAATATAAGATTGTTGCCCTGGGAGGTGTGGCTCAGTTGGTTGGAGTGTCATCCTGTACACAAAAAGGTTGCAGGTTCAATTCCTAGTCGTGGCACATACCTAGGTTGTGGGTTTGATCCCAGGTCAGGGCATGTACGAGAGGTAACTGATCAATGTTTCTCTTTCACATCAATGTTTCTCCCTCTCCCTCTTTCCCTCTCTTTCTCTCTTTCCTCTCTCTAAAATCAATAAACATATCCTCAGGTGAAGATTTAAAAAAACAACCTTTATTAATAATAAGATTGCTCAATGTAAGAATTTCAGAACATTTTTTTAAGCACGAGTTCTTCTGAGGAAAGATATCTAAAAAGTGAGGCAGTATTTCTTCTAAAACACAACAATTTTTGAGATATAATGACCAAGTGACTTTAAACTTTAGTATTCTGAGTCCAAGTCTTTCAGACTTCAAAAGTCATCCATTAAGCTGCAAAATGCAAAGCTCTAAAAGGCTGCATACAATCACTGTAATTCATGTGCTCTCTTTGGGGGACTTCATTTTAAAGATTATTTCCTTCTAAGAAGGAAATTTTTGGAAACCATTACCCAAATGTTTCTTCTCCACCCCCTGCGTGTGACAGCCCTATTTCCGGTCAGCAAGCAGCTGCTTCTAGGGATGCCCAGATGCCTCTCTCTCTGCACCTGCCCCACACTCAGCCGGCAGAGACCATTGGCAGCAAGCACAGCCTCAGAGCTGGGAGCCTGGCAGCCTCCCAGGGTCTTGATATAGTGCTAGGAACAAGATCTTGCCTTACACTATAAATTCAGTATGGTTTCTAGGTGATGCTAATAAGGAAACAGCTGAAGAAGTGTTTATGGAGAACAGCTTTGTGCTAGGGACCTGGGAGATACTGCAGAGGAAGACAGACATTGAGTTTCCAATTCTTAGCACCTCTTAACCCACAGGATGGCTGCAGGCTTTTGTGATACTAAAAGCCTGCTAAAAGTGCTAGTCAGCCATGAAAAGGAATGAAGTTTTGGTATGTGCTGCTACATGAAGGCAAAACAGTGAAATATTATGAAAACACTGAAACATTCAAACTTGAAAGTATTATTCTAAATGAAATAAGCTAGCCGCAGGACAAATATTATGATTTCATTTATATGAGGTATGTAGAAGAGTCAAATTCATAGACACAGAAGGTAGAATAAGAGTTAGCACAAGTTGAAGGAAGGAGAAAGGGGAGTTACTGTCTGATGGATACAGAGTGTATGTTGTGGATGATGAACAGGTTTTGGAAATTAATAGTGGGTCATAGTTATACAACATTATACATGGACATCATGTCCCTAAATTGTACACCTACAAATGGTTAAGACAGTGAATATTATTTTATTTTACCATGACTGAAAAAAATACACCAAAGCAATAAAGCAGTAGTGGGGGGGCGGTGGGGGGACCTAAGATTCAATTTCTCAGAGAAACAAACAGCTTCAAATCCAACTTAAACAATAATTAAACAACATATTTGGGTACCACTCACATCAACATCTAGGGAGTGGTAATCTTTGGGAGCATGGAAAGTCTAAAATGATCTGCAATTCTATCCTATCTAATAAAGAAGTAATATGCAAATTGACCATCACTCCAACACACAAGATGGCCGGCAGAGGAGGGCAGTTGTGGGTGATCAGGCCAGCAGGGGAGGGCAGTTGGGAGGGACCAGGCCTGCAAAGGAGGGCAGTTGGGGGCGACCAGGCCAGCAGGGGAAGGCAGTTAGGGGTGACCAGGCTGGCAAGGGAGGGCAGTTAGGGGTGACTGGGCCAGCAGGGGAGGGCAGTTGGGGGTGACCAGGCCTACAGGGGAGGGCAGTTGGGGGCAACCAGACCTGCAGGGGAGGGCAGTTGGAGGCAACCAGGCCAGCAGGGGAGGGCAGTTAGGGGCAATCGGGCCAGCAGGGGAGCAGATAGGCATCAATCAGGCTGGCAGGGGAGTGGTTAGGGGGTGATCAGGCTGGCAGGCAGAAGCGGTTAGGGGCAATCAGGAAGGCAAGCAGGTGAGCAGTTGGGAGCCAGCAGTCCTGGATTGTGAGAGGGATGTCCGACTGCCCGTTTAGGCCTGGGCCTAAACGGGCAGTCGGACATCCCTCAAGGGGTCCCAGATTGGAGAGGGTGCAGGCTGGGCTGAGGGACACACACCCTCCATGCACGAGTTTCATGCATCAGGCCTCTAGTTTTATTTAAAAAAAAGCTGAACAAAATGTGGTGAAGTGTTATGTTTGACCTCAGTGGTTCTTTATAAGTGTGTTATATCATTTTCTGTACTAAATAGATCAATATTTCACCCCTTCAGCTTCTTTCCTCAAGTATCAACACCTCCTCCCCATCCTCACTTCCTGCTAATGATCTTAATTTCGTTCTTCCTACAGAACAATAACTCAATCAGAACTTCCTGGGCCTCCTTGGACCACAGTATCTAGATCCATACATCTGCCCTCCTGCCCATTACCACAGAGGAACTTCCTAATCCAATTCCTTGTTTGTCACCATTCCCTTTGTTTATTCAGGGGTCTCTCTGCAGTGATTCTCTATTGCCTGTCCCTCCTGCTAGAATATACTCTCCATAAAGGTGGGGATCTTGCCTAGATCATTCTCTGTTGTATGTCAAGCATGGAGATCCCTAGCTGACATGTAGTAGACTCTTAATATATCTATTCATTTAGATATTAAATTGTTATAGGTTTGAAGTATTTCAATGTTTTAAAAAACATTTGAATAAAAAAATAACTTCTATGCATCAACTATTCAGGGGAGAGATTCTTCTCTGTTATCCCATAAACCATTGAAATGTCCCAGAAGGGCCAATATTTCAACACCCAAGCCACTTCTCCCAGAAGTCACACACAAAATACTTTGTCATTCATATGTCCCCTTCATTCTTTTAGAAACGGGCCTATCTCCCTTTCTGTGGCTTGGTGTCTCTGGACCTCCACATACCAATGAATTTATGCAAGAGAAAACCTTTCAACCCTCAAGAAATGTGAAAGTCATTTTAGTACAGACAAAATTTGAGCCATCAAAATACAATGGGTTAAAATCTGAATGCACCTTTTTAGGCAGCAGAAAGTGCTAAGGTAAGGTCCCTATGACTAATTATAATACTAAACACCTTTAATCTGAATAACAACATATGCTTTGTTTCTTGAAACACTAAACAAAATGCAGGCTTAAAGTACAGAAGTGATTATTCTTCGCTTGGCCTCTATACTTCCTGTCACCAAAGCAGAGCATAAAGATCATCATTAAAGGTTGCTTTCTCATCTGACCTGCTTGAAAACACACTGGAATGATCAGCTGTAAAACCTTTTGGGAACTTGGCAACGTTGGCATTGACAGTGTCAAAAAAGATGAACAAGTATGTGTCTCCAGGGAGGTCTCATTCAGCAACATTGCATAGATACATTTTTATTTAAAAACTTTCCACTATAATAAATGACTTGATTAAAGCTTGAGACTTGGGGCAGTGTTTTGTAATATATTCTAAATTACTATTAAGAGCCTTTTTAGCTTGAATGTGAGCTAAGAAGAATTAAATTTTACTTTTAAACACTACATGTTTCAGCTCAGGAGCTAGTGATTCTTCCATTGCTCCTTGAATCCAATACACTTAATATTGGGAAGAATTTTAAAGAGGCTTTATTTGCTTTTGACACATGGTAATTTGATGTAGGATCAGCCTTGGGTGCACTGGGGGGCTTGGGTTAAGCTTTACAGTTAAAGCATAGGATTTCTCATGTAGACAAAACGATGTTCCATGACCTAATTTAGGGGAAAACCAGACCCAGGCATCAGAACAGCTTGTTAAAATTCAAGAATTCTCATCATTTTTCCAGGCTTGTCCTCAGTGTAAAGCATTAATGAGTGGTTTCACTCCTCAGGAGCTCAGTTTCTACATCTAAAGACTAGAAACTGCAGAGGGACACTGAAGCCACAACCTGGCATATGTGCCACACCAATGGCCCACATATGCCAGGTCGTGGCTTCAGTGTCCCTCTGCAGTTTCTGCAGCAGCTCAATCCATGCACATTCACAATTGGTGTTGTCAAAAGTTGAAGTCTGTCATCATTGATGCCACAGAATGATTTGTATTCATCAACTTCCTTGTTCTTAGCAAAAGGATAAGAAACTTTTTTCTATTTCTCTTTTATTAGAACAACTAGATGTTTACAAAGGAGAGCCATGTGGGGTGCTCATTACAGCATAAAAAGGTAGAGAGTGAAAATTAACTATTGTAAGGGATGTTAAGTATCTTAACAAATTTCTTTACCAACTACCTTACAGTTTAATCAAGTGCTCATTTTTATAAACCCAAGTCAAGTAAGTGAGCCATAGTAAGCCTTTTAAAGGTTAGTTATCTTTGTCAGCTACTATTAAAAAGGAAAAAATATTTTATGTTTTCATTGATAAAGATGAGCTCCTTTTACTATACAGTTGATATCAGAGTGCTATAGATTAACAAATGAATAATACTGCTATATCAGAGATATGTATGTGTATGCATATATATGTACATATATGTATGTATATATACATATGGATATTTATGATTTACCTTAATGTTTCATTATGAGGGCAGTAAAAGCCTTAAAACTAATTCATAGATATATTTTGTGTTTGCTCTATGATGACATTTCCAGAAGAATGCTTTTTAAGAAATCACTCAAATACCCTTTTGAGATTATTAAAACCTTTATTAATTTGTGTCCCATTTTAGCCGAGATTATATCCTATAATCTCTGTACACTGAGTGGCCAGATTATTGTGATCTCTGAACGCATAATAATCTGGCCACTCAGTGTGTGTGTGTGTGTGTGTGTGTGTGTGTGTGTGTGTGTGTATTAATTAGAGGCCGGTGCATGAATTCGTGCATAGGTGGGGTCCAGCCAGCCTGGCCAGGGGGAGGGGACATGGGCGGTTGGCCGGCCTGCCTGCTGGTCAAACTCCTGGTCTAGGGGACAATTTGCATATTAGCCTTTTATTATATAGGATATACACTGAGTGGCCAGATTATTATGTGTTCAGGGATCATAATAATCTGGCCACTCAGTGTATTTCTAGTAATTAATAAGATCTACGGCATATATTTGACAGCCATAAACATCTGCTGGTGAAAATGCAAGAACTTGTTGACATCCTCAAGTCACATTTAGAAATCTGTCTCCCTCTTTAGTACACAAATTTTGGACTTGGACACATGAGCACCAATTTGACTTGGAAAACTTGGCCCTTAATGTACTTCCCTTGATATTGATTTGTAGTTTATCTCACTGCCTTCACAGAAGGTCATGAGTAGATTTGGGTTTTCCTACCTTTTCCCCCTTTCCCACAGGTCTTCCTCAGGGACCATGTCCAAGGAGATGTCCTTCTGTCTAAGCTGGTTTATTCCATCTGCAGAGGTGTCCTAAAAGTCTTCTACCAGCAGCAAGTGTAAGAAGATTGCAAATGATTAAGGGAAAGATGGGCCCAGTCTTCTGCTAAATAGGAACTATCTTCCCACTTTCAGGGGAAGGACTGATGCCCTAAGAAAAAAAATGAAAGCTTGGAAACCATTATGAAAACTGAAGAAACATGAGCAGCTTCCTACAGTGCAAGACTATGCAGCCCCTGGCGTCAGAGAAAAAAGATATAAATTCTGATGTTCATGGCCATTGCCTCAGAGAATCATGATTCAAAGCGATCATTAACAACCCGGCAACTCAGGTTGCACTACTTGGGATTAAATCTGACTGCTTAACTCTTCTCTAAATCTCTTCAGAAGCAGAGGCCTTTATGATTTACTATGTCTCTCTAATCAGGGAATAATTTAAAAATGACTATTCTGAAAACAGTTTGATGAAAAAAATAATGCAGAACATATAAGCTTAGAAAAATGTTAGGTTTTTATTCACTCCTGTTTTAAGGGCACAGGAAGAGAAGAGAGCTTCTGACTAAAAACATAGTCTGGCCCAGCTGGCATGGCTCAGTGGTTGAGTGTCGCCCTATGAACCAGGAGGTCATGGTTCAATCCCCGGTCAGCACATATGCCCAGTTTGTGGGCTCAATGCCCAGTGTGGAGCATGCAAGAGGCAGCTGGTCAATGATTCTCTGTCATCATTGATGTTTTTTCTATCTCTCTCCCTCTCCCTTCCTCTCTGAAATCAATAAAAATATATATATTTTTTTAAAAAGTAGGTCTGGTCCTGGGTCAATTTACCAACCTCTTAGCTTGGTAGGGGTTTTAGAAACAGATTTTGTAGTTACCTTAGATGCTCAAAAAGCCATGTGCTACCTTGGTACCACTTATGATCCTGAGGTTTCACCTAAGTTTATTTTTAATGAATATTAAAAATATTCTACAGATTGCATCTCAAATAATTCTAGAGTCCCCTTTTCTTTTCCTCACCTTTGCCTAAAGAGCAAAATACAGTCTGTGGGGTTCAGTAGGAGAGACAGATTGCTCTTCCCTTGGGATCTCCATCTAATGTAGAACCTGCAGCTGGATTCTCCCTTGTCTTTTATAACTTACTAGAGGCCCAGTGCATAAAATTCATGCTTGGGAGGGGGGTGTCCCTCATCCCGTTCTGCACACTCTCCAATCTGGGACCCCTCGAGGGATGTCTGACTGCCAGTTTAGGCCTGATAAAATGACAGTCGAACATCCCTCACACAATCCGGGACTGCTGGCTCCTAACCACTCACCTGCCTGCCTGCCTCATTGCCCCTAACCGCTTCTGCCTGCCAGCCTGATTGCCCCCTAACCACTCCCATGCCAGCCTGATTTACACCTAATTTCTCCCCTGCTGGCCTGATCACCCATAACTGCCCTCCCCTACAACGACCCACCTCCTCCCCCGGGACCCGCCTCCTCCGCACTGTGCAGAGCCACAGGACCCCCAGGCCTCACCGCGTGGAGTGGCCACCAGGCCCTGCCTCCACTATGCGTGTGGCCATCTTGTGGCGGCCATCTTGTGGCCGCAGGGTGTAACGCCACCTAGGCTTTTATTATATAGGATTTATGGCCTTGAGGTGTGGAGACTCTTTGCTCCAGCTGTTTTTAATGGCTCTCCTAAAAGCCTTATGTGTGTTAGACACTGAACTCTACTGCCAGATTAAGACTTCAGTCTCAATGAAGAAAAAACAAGCATATTAACTTTTAAATACTCTGTTTGTAAAAAGAGTATTTAACACTAACATCCTAGGGAAACCAACAGAACTTTTGGTTATCTGATTTCTTTCCACATATGGTTCAATGCACTGTAATGATTTCCATTTGAAAAAGCAAATTCATTTAGAAAGCTGTTTTGTAACATATCTAAGACCTTATGTTCTTATGAGTACACCAATTCTTTAGAAGTCTGAGTGATTCAATCTGAGAATTGCCAGTCATTAGTTCTAAATATAACTAATCAGGACTTTATTTTACTTGAAGATACAAGTGCTACACTTGGGGTTCAAATGCATGAGCCTCCGTGAACTCTCTTATAAGAGTTAAGGAGCAAGTGAACACTGATAGTTTGGGGGGAATAACATCATTTTTTAAAATATCTGCCCAAAAACTGCCTACATATTCACAGGCATTGTCCATGTACACATCCCCTTCCGCAATACATTTCCTTCTGTTTTATAAAGAAGGAGCCTACCTTCTAATATGGTGCATTGCTCCAAGGACTAAAGATCTCCATTAAGCCCTAGCTGGTTTGACTCAGTGGATAGAGTGTTGGCCTACAGACTGAAGGGTCCTGGGTTCGAATCTAGTCAAGGACACATGCCCAGATTGTAGGCTTGATCCCCAGTGGGGGACGCACTGGAGGCAGCCAATCAATGATTCTCTCTCATCATTGATGTTTCTATCTCTCTCTCCCTCTCCCTTCCTCTCTGAAATCAATACAAATATATTTTTTTTAAAAACAGACTAAGGATAATTTTTAAAAACCTCCATTAAAATTATGGGTTTTGAGGAAGCTTTATTTAATGATAAATTAATTTGCTATAAACTTGCCTCACTGTATATATTTCAATTGTGACCCAAGTGTGACCCAAGTGTTAGCACCAGAGTATTTAAACTGAAGTCGGGATGATCTGAATTCAGATATATGGTAGATAAGTTATGAAAAGGGGAAAGTTACTCCCACCAGTTTTCAAATAATGCATAACTCTACATACCAACACTATGCGAATTGATTCACTTTTTATCCACAATCACCTGTGAATACTAGAAACCAATATGTGGGCATAGTCTCCTTACTAAACACTTAATAAGTCACAGTGAGGGCTGCCCAAAAAACTGGGTCAAAAAGAAACAAGATGAGCCCGGCTGGCGTGGCTCAGTGATTGAGCATCAACCTATGAACCAGAAGTCATGGTTCAATTCCCTGTCAGGGCACATGCCCAGGTTGCAGGCTCAATTCCAGTTGTGGGGCATGTAGAAGGCAACTGATCAATGATTCTCTCCCATCATTGATGTTTCTATCTCTCTCTCCCTCTCCCTTCCTCTCTGAAATCAATAAAAATATATTTTTTTAAAAAGAAGCAAAATGAAACATCAAATTCTTTTTTCTGATATATTTTGTTATTATTGATTTCAGAGAGGAAGGGAGAGGGAGAAAAAGATAGAAACATCAATGATGAGAGAGAATCATTGATTGGCTGCCTCCTGCACACCCCACACTGGGGATAGAGCCTGCAACCCAGGCAATTGCCCTGACCAGGAACCTCCTGGTTCATAGGTCAACGCTCAACCACTGAGCCATGACAGTTGGGCAAAATAAGATTCTTGCCATTCTCAATGTACAAATTGTGTGGAGAGTTAGTCTAATGAGAAAGCATCGAAATCAAGCAGATAAAGAGAGTATTATTTCTTAACAGTAAAAATTCCCCTTGTTTCAATTCCCTTCTTAATTTTGTGCCACAGTGACATGTGGTACAGTGAGATCCTGAAATGACAGTAAAACACTGTGGTTAAGTATTGTTTTTAGTCAGATGAGTTGAACTGCAAAAGTTAAACATTAGCAAGCAATGGGAACTCTCGTTCATGTGCAGTTAGGGTGTAAAATGTGCGTTGCTGGGTTCTACTTGTAACACTTTATAAGACCTTTTTTTAAAAAAAATCAGAGCTGCAAAGTAAAGTCTATCTGGCATAAAGAGAGATAAAAAGTCTAAGAACCATCTTAAAAATACAAATACCTCCACTTTCCCCATTCTAAGAAAATAATTATGTGTTTTCTGTAGCCATTAAGAAAGAAAAAGTCCCCAACAGATGGAACTTGATGCTTTATAGAAAAAAGATGATGGCCAGTCCAGTGACATGTTGCGTGGTGTTTTATAACCCAGAAATCTGCAATCCCTGCTATCTGTTTTACTTTTTATTTATACCTTTATTTAGACCACTCACCTCTATTCTCTTCCATAGAATCTACACTGAGTGGCCAGATTATTATGACCACCCCATCAGTACTTCGTTGGGCCACCTTTTGCCTTCAATACTGTGGCGATTCTTCTTGGCATTGACTCCACAAGATGTTGAAAGGTGATGCGAGGTATCTGACACCATGCCTGATGAATAGCACTGTCCAGTTCTGTGAAATTTGATGGTTGTGGAACCAGCTGCCTGATGGCTCATTTAACTTCATCCCACAGTGCTCAATTGGATTGAGATCTGGTGATGGTGGGGGCCACCTAAGCAAGGTAAAGTCTCCCTCATGTTCTTTTTTTTTTTTTTTTTTTTTTTTTTTTACAGAGAGGAAGGGAGAGGGATAGAGAGTTAGAAACATCGATGAGAGAGAAACATCGATCAGCTGCCTCCTGCACATCTCCTACTGGGGATGTGCCCGCAACCAAGGTACATGCCCTTGACCGGAATCGAACCTGGGACCTTTCAGTCCGCAGGCCGACGCTCTATCCACTGAGCCAAACCGGTTTCGGCTCCCTCATGTTCTTGAAACCACTCCTGCACAATATGAGCACTGTGGCATGGCACATTGTGTTGTTGGAAAAAGCCATCTCCAATGGGATACGCCATCAACATGATCGGATGAACTTGATCAGCAACGATACTTAGGTTATTACTTGTGTTATTCAGACGTTGTTCCACACGAATTAAAGGGCCCAAATCATGCCAGGAACACATGCCCCAAACCATAACATTTTCCCCACCAGCTTGAAGGGTTGTACTCATGCATGTGGGGTGCATGCTTTCATGCTGTTACCATGAAATTCTCACTCTGCCATCTGCATGATGCAACTGGAAACGTGATTCATTGGACCACATGACTTTATTCCAATGCTCGACTGTCCAATCCTTGTGTTCCTGTGCGAATTGGAGACGTTGTATCTTGGAAACAGCAGACAGCAAAGGTGTTCAGACAAGCCTTTGGTTTCCATACTCCATATGATGCAGTGTACGGCTAATTTGCCTATAAACGTCAGGTGGTCATAATAATCTGGCCACTCAGTGTATAGAACTGGTGATCTATGATGTCATCTGCGTCTCAAGACTATCACTAGTAAGTTCCCTCATGTTTAAACACACCATACTATAGTAGTAGCTCCCAGACCTCAGCTCTCTCTCTTCTCATTTTCTCTAGATTAATGATATTTAACACCTACCAGATGGAGCTGCCATTAAAGGAAGCATCCACACGAAACCCCAAATACCTCAAATTCTAACACCCTGACTATGTAAATCTAAGACATTTTCTGTGTTTGCTGCCTGGTAAGTTTTCAAATTTATGATTTCACTTACCATGAAAGCTACCTGTATTTCCATGCTCATGGCAACCATAGACACTAACTTCATAGGCAGAGCAAGTTTCCAATGATCTAACCATGCAGCCTAGCATAGGTAACTCTCTCACCTTTCAAAAGCTTTCTCTAGCCTTGTGATCATCTAGATAAGCAAGCACCAATGCCATGCTTACAACAAGGTCAGACCACTGAAAAGAAAAAGGAAAACAATAAGTCAGATGTTAGAGTAAACTTCACTGTGCTTCTGGGGAAGTATCACCAAACAACAAACATCTATGCTTTTATGATTATGTAAGTTAATGGCCAGAACTGGTCACTGGTCTTTAGTTGCTATCTTGACTGTAAATCAGTGCAGAAAAAGCACATGGGCTTGACATTCTGCCTTACTTTCCTATGTTGACATCAAAGGGACTCATTTCAAATATAATGTTGGTTAGTTACTTCAGGGAACATCTTTAAGAACATGGGATCGCTCCTGATATAAAATGGAATTGATAGTGCCAGAGGCTGAGCTTAGGGCTGGAAGTAGGGAAAACGAGGTGGAACTAATCCAACTAGCAGATCTACACACTGATAGGAAAAATGGGATGTTCAGCAGTCCCTCATTCCATTAGCTCACTGTAAAGGAGGCCATAATAACTTCCTTCTTATTAATGCTCAGGAGAAAGTTCATAAAACAGCACAGTTTCTGTTCAGCACATGACTCTTCAGCACAAAAGAGGCAATGGAGGTTGATAAATGTACCGGGAAAAACCATTAGCAAAATGATGAATTAAATTTCTGTTTACATTTCTATTTTAATGGATCATCACTTGTTAGTCTAAGTCAAGGGTGGGGAACTGTTTTTCTGTCAAGGGCCACTTGGATATTTTAACATCATCACGGGCCATACAAAATTATCAACTTAAAAATTAGCCTTCTATATTTGGTCAAACATTTTATTAACTCACCCCTAATGCCTTGGTAGGGCCAGACCAAATGATTTCGAGGGCCTTATATGGCTGGTCCTCTGGCTGAACATTTCCCACCCCTGGTCTAAGTAATCTCTATGCTTTGATCATGACTATCAGTATATTAAAATATTGTCTAAACCTCATTTAAAAAATCTTATTAAAAGGTTCATAAACTTTATAAAGTTTGGTAAATAAGCAACAGAATAGCTTGCAGTGCACTCATAGGACAATGAAACATAGCATTTGTAATTGTTGGCTGAAAGTAAAATTAAATTTTACTTTCTATGTCTCTCTGTATCTTCATAAGGACTATTTATAAGGACACTGATTATTAGATTTATGGCTCAAATTAATTCAATATAACCCAGTCTTCACCTAACTAATTATACCTGCAAAGACCTTATATCCAAATATGGTCACATTTTGAAGTTCCAGATGGACATGAATTTCCAGGGACATTATTCAAGCCAGAATTTACCAATGGTAAAAATATTTTTAAGAAATCAACTGCCCCCTGGGAGTCGACAGTTTCTAAACATGTGCATTTGGAGTCCCAATATCATTGCTGTTATTCTCCTTTACTTCAATTTTTTAAAATAATTTTTAAATCTTTATTGTTGAGACTATTACAGATATCCCTCTTTTTTTACCCTCATAAAACCTTTTTTTCTTGTTTTTAATCCAAAATAGTTCTTTGTTTAAAAAAAAAAATGTGCCCGGCTGGCATGGCTCAGTGGTTGAGTGTAAACCTATGAACCAGGAGGTCACGGTTCAATTCCTGTTCAGAGCACATGCCTGGGTTGCAGGCTCATTAATGTAGCTCTCTCTCCCTGTTCCTTCCTCTCTGAAATCAATAAAAATATATTTTTTTAAAAAAATGCTTCAGGCTGTTGGAGAAATCTATCACATCTGTCCATGTTTTGGGAACATGACTCTCTTTAGAAACATACTCTTATTTTATGCCCTTCTTTGTGGCTATAAAATAGATTTCATTTTTTTCCCATGTACTCTATCATCCTGACTTAGATAAACTCACAACACTTGCTGGCTTCAGTTAACAAGCCACTACCTTCTAGAAAACAGATGATAGTCATCACTGTTCTAAGAAAAATAGCATATGGTTAAAATACAAACATGAAGAAGTCTGCACTTACTGATCTTATGTAGGGAGAGTGGCAATTTTAGACACTCTAGACTAGTATATTCAGAGGTTGAATGTACAACAGAGCTTATCTGAGAAGGAGAAATAGTTGTATACATGATATGTATTTTTAATAACCTGAATTTTGAATTTAGGCTTGAAGAAAAAAATTTGTTTATTTCCTCAGAAATGGAAATTTGTGAAATTCTGACATTGATCTCATGAACCCTTTAACATTTCATGCTTTGGGGCCCAAATATGTCCCTTAAAACACACACACACACACACACACACACACACACACACACACACTTAATTCCTTAAACTAAAGTGAATATTCTAAGTCAGATCCCAACCTGTGATTCCTCATGTCACTCAAGTTCATACAAGGATAGAGCTGCCCTGCAGGTCTGGACAGGAAGTGTTGATTAGCTCAACTCCAATTCTCACTGAGAACTAACCATTCACACAGAGAAGGAAGAAAAGCAATCCATCCAATGGGGTTTGCATTAAACTTTCAATAGTCAACTTATTGGAATCTATTTGTGGCCTAAATGATGAGAGATTACTTGAAGTCGACACAGAAAAATACATTATTTGTATTTTATTTCAAAGCCACGTTGACATATAGCAAGCAAGAGCGGAGCAAAGTGTGTGAACATAGAGCCTTCTTGAGCAATCTCTTCCTGAGATTCTCCAATCCCCACACCTGAGTGATACAGACATTACCTAATAGGTAGCTTTCTTGCCTACATAAGTCAAGATAATTACATCAGTTTTTCCTATCTGCAAGGCATCTTAGCTGAACAGGTCCCCGCTGGAAAGGCTCCCTGACACCTGATAAGGCTTGATAGGAAAAGGGAAACTTGACTAGCTTTGACTAAAATATGAAAATATTTCTCAATTTTTAGAGCTTAAATCACTACTGGTACTACTAATTAGGCCTCTTAAAACCTTTATTTTTGTTTCAGGACACTAATAATATGATCTAATAATATAATGGAAGGTATCACACATGAAAGCTGTCCTTTTTTCCATTTGCCAATCATTCACTTTCAACCATGTGGGTGGGTTATACAAGGACAACACAACTGCAGGAGGCTGAAGTAGGCTCCTTTCATTTACATCCACCCCCAAGACAGAGTTTAATTTTACATTTAGCTAAATTGAAACAACACCTGCTGTGTAATAATATCCTTTACTTTTTCATGTATATAGAATACATTGCATGTATTTGTGAAAGGAATGGTAAACAAAATTATCTGGGAAAACCTGTGTATTTTAACATCTTTTTCTCTGTTTACAAATCTATATCACTGAAAAATAATTTGATATTTTTACAAACAAAATATACTTAGTAATTATCTTTTAATGCTTCTGATTTAAGTCATTTAATCTTCTAATGGCCAAGATAATAGGTGCGTTTAAGACTCAGCACCCAAAATGGGTGGTATTTGGGGAAAGAAAGAACAGGAAACATCCCCTTCACTGCGCGCGCACACACACACACACACACACACACACACACACACACACACTCCTGCTCACTCCCTGGGCCACACATTACATCTCAGCTCTACCTAGAAATTGTAAATTCAAGCACACTGTCTTAGTCCATCCTGGCCACTATAGCAAATACCACAGACTTACAAACAATGAAACTTATTTCTCACAGTTCCAGAGCCTAGAAGTAGAGATGAGAATGTCAGCATGGTCAGATCTGGTGCAAATCCTCTTCAGGGTTGCAGATGACTACTTTCTCATTGTCTCCTCATGTGGGAGTGGGAGTGGGAGAGGGAGAGGGAGAGGGAGAGGGAGAGGGAGAGGGAGAGGGAGAGGGAGAGGGAGAGGGAGAGGGAGAAGCAAACTCTCTCAGGACTTGTTTCAGGGCACTAATCCTATTCCTGAGGACTCCAGCCTCAAACCTAATCACCTCCCACAGGCTACACTTCCTAATATCATTCCATTGGGGCATGGGGTTCCAAAATATGAATTCTGAGGAGACAAACATTCAGTCCATTAAAACACACCCTCTTGAACAGCAGTCTCTACCCCCAGCTCTCATTCCATTCCATCCACTATATCTCTTTTCAGTTTCAGCAAGGCCTCAAAGGGTACCTGAACCTTTCCTTTTCTGCCAATCAGCCATGCCCATTCTCTTCCTTACCCACGAAATACGTGGTAGTTCCCCACCATCCTTAATTCCTTTGTTCCTTTGACCTCCTGTCATGCCTATCCCCCAAATCCCCAACCTAGTTCTAACCAACTATCCACCTTGTGGTTGTGAGCTGCTGGAGGAAATCTCTCCACCCCACAGCTGGAACTTGACATTGATGCTGCACAGCAGGCTCTTGTTTTACTGTCAGCTGTTCCTCTCATCCTGGCTATTTTCAACCTTCTCAGTTTTCTTCAAACCTTCTATCTACCCCAGGTTGGCAGATACAGCCAGCTCAGGAGCCAACCAGAGTCCTCTTCCAGGACACCCAAGAAAACGACACTTCACAGCTCTCCTTGCATGTTGTGTGGCCATGCTACTGAGATCCAGTCAAGGAAAGAGAGCAGAGTGTTGGCCCCCTTCTCCCAGTCCTGGCCTATCCAAACCTCCCACAAATGCTCCTCTATCTTTTCCTCCATCTGCAGAATGGATGCTAAGGCCTGGGGCAGACTTGGATGTCACCAGTTAAAGAATCAGAGCCCTATCCAATTTGGCCCTGAATGACTGTGTGAAGCAAATCTCATTCATACACACACACACACACACACACACACACACACACACACACACGCTGCACTGTGCCAAATGTATTTTACCTGAATGAGAAATAAATTTAGGTTAAACCACTGAGGTGGGGGTAGGGTATCAGCTATTGTTCTGAGGCTGACCTAATGAACACATCCTTCTCACTCTCATACTCAGCCTATGGCCTTGCCTGCTGTTCTCCTAAAGAAGAAATTAAATTAAATTAAAATGTATTTTGTTTTCTTCTAAGTGATGGAGACCAACTGAGTAAGTAAGGTTTAATCACACCTATTGTCATGGGGGAGAACTCCCAGAATTCATCATATGACCTCCAGCCTCTCAAACTCAGCGTGGAGGGGACCATGTGAGGCTCTGTGCTCTCCTTTCGTGCCCCCACAGAATTATAGCCTAATGTGGTATTTTTATGCCTGAAAGTCTTTTGTTGATCTTTCTTATGTTTTATGATAAAAATCGGTGCATAAATTGGAATTGAAACATTATTTCCTTTGACCATAAAACTACGTTGAAACTTTTTTTTCTGGATTGAAATTGCTTTACAGTAAAGATATTTGTAAACAATTGATCAAAAGCACCTAAATATTACATATCTCAAGTCATTACATAAAATGTAAAACATAAAGTAAAAATATAAAGTAAAATGTATTGGAATAAAGCTCTGAAGAGAGAAATGGTACTATTTTAACAGTTTAGGTTTTTCCTCCCCAATTATTTAATGTAATTGTGGATGAGAGACTGAAACTGATTTAGCATCAATTTTATTCCTATTTTTGAGTGGGTGTGTGTGTTTTTTTCATACTTTGCTCAACAGCTTTTTGATTTCAGAGAGGGAGATAGAAACATCAATGATGAGAGAGAATCATTGATCAGCTGCCTTCTGCACGCCCCCTACTGGGGATCCACTGAGCCAAACCAGCTAGGGCAGGTGTGTGTGTTTTGGTTTTTTTTACACAATTGTAAAAATTGTATTCACATAAGCAGAAGTGGAAGGAATTTGGGTATGGAAATGTTACTCAATGATCTGAATGACTCAGTTTTACTGAAAACATAAAATTATTTTGAAGATATACCACTAAAAATAAGTTCCTTTATTAGTTGTCTATCACTAAAAACAAAACACTTGAAAAACTGTCAGATTAAAAGCTAACAACATGCTTACAGCCCTCCTCCTACTGAAAACTCCCTGATGTGGGAAAAAACAATCAGCCCATCATTAATCATTCACTGTCTCAACACCTCACCAACCTCCAACTGTCCTTCACTTGCAAATGCAGGGTGTTCACATCCAGAGGCCATACGAAGAGTCATAATGAATGGATAAGGGGGTGGTTGTAAAAGATGATATGAAAGCAAACACCCAGACAGATAAATTTTGTTAAAATATAAATGTGAAACTTGAGTTTATTCCTTAGCACTATCCAGGTTTGTGTACCCCTTAGAAGGCCCTTGCATAACCTCCATTTATGGAGACCACAGATTGAAGATCACTAATCTAATGAATTAGGAGGGTCCTCAGAGGAATGCTCTTTGGGAGTGTAGACCCCAAAAAGCAAACACTGTTTTGTAAAGAGACTCTCTTCCTTTAATAGCAGGACTGCTCTCTTAAATTCATGAAAACCTTATAGCCATGTGACTATAGAGCAGCAGTTGGAATTTATGTGCATATATGATGTTTGATGGCTCTTGGTTGGTTGTTTGTAAAAGATAGGTATGTGACCCATACCCTGTTGGTTGGCTCGCCCCATAACAAGAAGAGCTCTGTGGCCATCTGTCCTATGGCAATCTGCAGTAATAGGACATCCATTCACCCTGGAGGTGTTGGCACTGCTGAGACAGCCTGGTGGGCTTGCTGCTTCTCCTAATCAGATGAAGCATGGCTCGATATCCTCTGGGACCTAAGGCCTGGGGGAAGAAGCAGACCCTACCCCTTTCTCTGCAGGGAGTGACAACTGCACCCCAACTACAGTGGTGAGAAATTCCAATCATGGACTTGATTTTGGAAAGCGACACTACTCTCCTTCATGACTTCTGGGTCTAGGGAGGAAGAAAGCAGCATTAAAAATGTGCTTTGGCCCAGCCGGCATGGCTCAGTGGTTGAGCGTGGACCTATGAACCAGGAGGTCATGGTTTGATTCCTGGTCAGGGCACATACCCAGGTTACAGGCTCTATCTCCAGTGTGGGGCATGCAGGAGGTAGATGACCAATGAGTCTCTGTCATCATTGATGTTTTTATCTCTCTCTCCCTCTCCCTTCCTCTTTGAAATAAATTTTAAAAAAAAATTTAAGTGCTTTGTGTAAAAAAAATCTAGAATGAAAAAATGATAGTTGAGCAAATCAGTTCACTAGAGCTTCTGGCTGAGTTGGACATACCTCTTCATATCACATCATCTCCTGGGTTTGCAATAACTTTGAAAGGGTTCCTTGCTCGAATCTTCCTGACTCAGTTTGGGGTGATTGCAATGGACATAGAATCACAGAACAAAACATGACTCCCTGAGACTGCCCAGCATCAGGAACCAGGTGGAGGTGATTTCCCCTGGACGGGCTGAGAGCTCCCATCCTGCCCCTCTTGGTCTCCTCACAGTGTCAGAGGCTCAGGAAACCATTTCCCCACCTCTTCAGGGGTCTTCCCCCTGAAAACCACCTTTCTCTCGCCTCTCTATTCCCACCTCCCTTTCACCATTTGAAAACTCTGAAGATTCTCTGGAAACTTGTTCTTCCAGATATTAAAACATAAAATGCAGACACAACAATAAAATACCTGGAAACTGCAAAAGAAATAAACAGTAGTGTAGATTCTAGAAACAGACCAAACTGCATTCCAGAATGTAATTTGTAATCAGGCAGGCATTTCATGTCAAAGGTGGGAAGGGCATTTTTTAATAAGTGGTGTTGGGATAACGATTTTGGAGATAAATAAATCTGGGTCCCAACTTCACTTCTTGAGCCAAAAGATGAGTCAAAAATTTAAACATAAAACTACTAGAAGAAATTGTAAGCTAATGTGTGTACAGTCTTGAGTGGGGGAGGCATGTTTAATCAGAGATACAAAATCCTAAATTTTAAAGGAAAATATTATTAAATCTGTCGACATCCACAAAGTCTGAATTACATCCCTGGTCAATTAGAAATTGCCTACTTATTTTTCTATTTGCTCACTAACCTGTAGGATGACAAGGACAGGGACTAAGTATATCTCAATCACCTTCCAGCATTTAAGGTAGTAGACACTGTGTTTAGAAGATAACTTATTTCACATGAATCATTCTCATGGAAGGTAGGTTTCTGGGAAAGACACCTGACATAAACTACCTTATACAGGACTTTCTTTTCAGTCATCAGCATGCCCTTAAATTTGAAACCGTAGGCCTTAAACATAAAGCAGGTAAATGCACCTTGAGAATAATGTATAAATTTGTTTGAATTGAATCTCAGTGGCTGAGTTACAAATATCAGAGAAGTGTGACTGGATTTCATTCTTTTATTCCCGTGGTAGGAATCCAGGGCCTAGATGCCTGTCCACTGCAATGAGCCAGGACCTCACTGGTGCCTAGAAAGGACCCTGTCTATGCCATATCTACAGCCACCTGGATGAGTCAGGACAGACAGCCTGCACATTCCCCACTGCCATCGTCCCTGCTGAGATTGCCCTGCAGATATGCTGTTCCTTTCCTGACTAGAAGAAATAAATATGTTTTAATTCCTATTTCTGGCACAGAGCTTCTAAAACCCTTGAAATCCTCAGAGTGGTAAAAGTGTCTGTTGTGTGCTAATGAAGGCTGGGGGCTGGAGGACTAGATCTCTTCCAGCTGGGGATTTGGTCTCCAAAAAGGCCCAGACACTAGTGGGATGGAACTTTCTGCCCCACCACCAGGGAGAGGAGAGGGGCTGGAGACTGAGTTCAGTCACCAATGGCCAATGACTTAATCAATCACGTCTACAAAGTGGACCCTCGATTAAAATCCCTAAGCAATGGGGTTCTGCACCTTCTGGGTGTGAACAAATTGAGGTCCTGGGAGAGTGTGTCTGGAGAGGGCATGAAGGATCCATGCCTTTTGCCCGGGTCTGGAGAATTAGGCAAGAAGATGTATGGCTGCAATTGTGAAAATGCGTTTGAGGTGTGGGTCTTGCCTAAAGCACTGGAATTCTGAGGCACCCCTTAGGAAGCGGGCCTGGACTTGTGAATCTCCAAGACAGGTACTTGTCTTCTCATTTTGGCCTCTTAGGCAATTGTCCTCACGTTTTTATGCATCTCTTCCATTTGACTGTTCTGCTGTGTTCTTTATAACAACCTGGTACATGTAGGTAACGTGTTTTCCTGAGTTCTGGGAATTATCAACCCTGAAGAGGGAGTTAGGGGAACCCTCAGTTTATAGCCAGGGAGATCAGAAATTCAAGTGTGAGGACAGTCTTGTGGGAGAGAGCCCTTAACCTGTGGTATCCACACTCACTCTGGTGTCAAAATTGAATTGAAGCTGGAGGAGAAAATTGCAGGGTGGAAAAACTCCCACACATTTGGTGTCAGAGTGGAGGTTCAGAAGCCAGTTGTCAGGCACCAGTGAACTGCTAAAACCATAGTCCCTCTACCTCCCTGGGCGCTGGACCCGCTCTCTCCATCTCTCTTCCCTACCGCATAAGCAAAGACTGGGAGCAACTTCAAGTGTGTTTTATGTTTTACTCCAAGCAGCTGGCTTGTCTGTGTAAAGGCCCATTTCCTTGGAACAAAAAGAATTAGCTTCTACTTCCTCTTCTGGAACTAGAAAATTTGCCTCGAATGCAAGAGTTCGGTAGATTTGTCAAATGAGAACAGTGAGACTTTAAAATTTAAAATGAATTTGCCTAAGTTCACATAGCAACACAGTGGCCTAATAGCTCCATGTCTGTGCCCTCCACTCGGCTACCTCCAAGATAGTGAGCTCAAAAACGGGACCACTGCTTCAGGGCCACTACTGCATCACCCCACATGTAAGGTCTTTAGTTACTTCCCCCAAGTGCATACCGATTCCTAATTCACGTTTGGAAAGTTCCTCTGGTTCAATATTTTGTTGGGGAGGCTGAGATGGTTCGCCCCAGGAAGTGACATTGGAGTTGGAAATAGGGAGAGAGCCTTCCCCTATCATTAAATGACAACTAGAAGGTTGGCAAGGCCAGTGTATCCTTAAACCTTCCATCTCTGGTGTGTCCTGTCAGACCCTACAAGGATTCTTTGTGAAAAGTCAAAGAAGAGAAGGTCACGTCATAAACAGTTGTGTCTTTCCCCTGCCCCCAATCTCATTCACCTACTTTCAGAAATAAGTGTTATTCTGGCCCAGTCCCAGAGTTTGAGTCATGAGCACTCCCACACATACTTGGCAAGTCCTGGCCTAGCTGTTCTGTCTTCTCTAACTGCTTAGAGATGGTGCTTGGTATTTCTCCCCAACTGCACAGTTCCTTTCTCTAGTTAGAATAACAACACTCTCGCTCAGAATGGAGTTGCAACACCATGCCCAGTCTTTCCTGTTGGGCAGGTCTGGAGAATTAGGAAAAAGATGCATGGCTGCGATTGTGACAATGGGTTTGAGGTGTGGGTCTTGCCTAAAGCACTGGAATTCTGAGGCACCCTTTAGAAAGCGTGCCTGGACCTGTGAATCTCCAAGACAGGTACTCATCTTCTCATTTTGGCCTCTTGGGCAATTGTCCTCATTTTTTATGTTAACATATTAGCTTTCTTCATATTGATACCTTCAATACTAAAGAAGAAACGTTGCAGCTTCATGTCAATAAAAGACGATGAGAATACTTTGGTAGATATTAATAGCAATAATAGCAAACACTATGTAGCAATTATGGTATGCCAGACACTGTTTTAGGTTTCTTTCATATATAACTCATTTTATCCAAACAGCAACCCTATGAGGTCAGTTCTATATTATCCCCATTTTATTGATGGGAAAACTGAATCACAGAGAGATTAAGTAATTTCCCCAATGCCTCACAGCTATTAAGTGATGGGTTCAAAACCAGACTATGTCCTTCACTATCACACAATTCTGCTTCCTATTTACACTAATAAAAGAGAAAGATGCAAATTGGCCGTACCTTCGTGACGCCCACCTGCCAATCAGGAGTGAGTATGCAAATTAACACAAAAAAGATAGCATGTTAATTTGCATATACAGACGCGAGCAGGGGAGGGCAGGATGGTGTGGAATGCCATGGTGACGACACAGGCATTCCACACCACCCCAGCCTCTCCGGGTCTCTGGGCAGCGTGGGAAGGCAGAAAGGCAGCTCTGGGCCAGAGCGAAGGCTGAAAGGCAGCTCTGGGATGGAGCAAAGGCAGTGCTGGCAGCCAGGGGAAGAAAGGCCCATTCTTGCACGAATCTTCGTGCATCAGGCCTCTAGTATGGTATATTTCTGAATGGACCTCAGTAAGAGCAACAATCTCAGGCATCAATGGAAACCATAATTCAGATCTCAGAAGCCTTCCACCCACCAACAGATATGGCAGGCCCCAATACAAACACAAAAATATGAGAAAGGCTTTTGGTCAACTACTCATTTCTGAACATCTGATGTTTGTGTGTGTGTGTGTATGTGCGAGAAAAAGAATGGAGGAAATGAGTGTGCATACATGCAGTAAAGCACTGATTTTGAAAAATTATTGGGCAAAAAAAGTGTAATTCTGTTAAAGAAATCCTACTGGCTATTTTCAGAACAGCCTTATAGAGAACAAAAGCAACCTAAGTCTCTTCTAAAAAAAAAGATCTGATGTCCTTCAATAACAGAAAATATAATCAATGTCTTATTTATTTTTTATGAAAACAGCTTTCTTAATCATTGTTTAATTACAAATGTAAACATAGAACAATAATAACAAAAACTACACAAATTCAAACCATGAGAGATTTATCTAAAAAAAGATAGGAAGTTAAGAAGTCCTGGTCAGGTGGCTCAGTTGGTTGGAGCATCATCCTGTACACCAAAAGGTTGCAGGTTCAATTCCTGGTCAGGGCACATACCTAGGTTGTAGATTTTATCCCCAGTTAGGGCTTGTGCGAGAGACAACTGATAAACGTTTCTCTCTCATCTCTCTCTCTCTTTTCATTTCTCTCTCTCTAAAATCAACAACCATATCCTCAGGTGAGGATTTAAAAAAATAAAAATGAAAGAAGATAGGAAGACTATTTTTCCCTCCCTGATCTAGGATTCCTATAGGATTCCTAACATCTGGGAAAACGGAGACAGGTAATCCTTCTATTAAAGAGGTACTACTTTTTAGGAGCTAGAATATGATTTTCATTGCTAATTGTTTTACTTTTCAATTTTTTCATTGTCATATATATATATATATATATATATATATATATATATATATATATGACAATGAAACTAAATTCTGGGTCAGGGACAATAGATTGAAAAGCTATCCAACACTTATACCACTGGCAGACCGGGCCCTCAGAGTGCTCCCGGGGGTGTTCTCTCCTCTCACCTGTTCTCAGGATGATGACAAGGTGACTATTAGTCAGCTCAGGCTGCCATAACAAATATGCAGACTGGATGGCTTCAACCACAGGAATGTATTTTCTCACAGTGCTGGAGGTTAGAAGTCCAAGATCAAGGTGTCAGCAGGTTTGGTTTCTCTTGAGGCCCCTCTCCTTGGCTTGCTTGGCTTCTCCCTGTATCCTCTTGATCTTTTCTCTCTGTGGGTGTGTGCATCCCTAGTGTCTCTTTATGTGTCCACATTTCCTCTCTGTGTATGGACACTAGTCAGATTGGATTAGGACTCACCCTTATAGCCACATTTAACTTAATCTCTCTTTAAAGGCCCTATCTCTAGATACAGTCCCATTTTGAGGTACTAGAGGTTAAGGTTTCAACATGTACCGTAAATTGGGTGGAGGACACAGTTCTGCTCATAAGAGTGACTTTGAAGCCAAAAGATGGGGAAGCCACAAGATCTTGGGTCCCCAAATCACTCCTTAGAAGTGAGAAGCCCAGAGAACCTCTCAGCCAGAAAGATCCGTATTAGACTTCACGGGACCAATAAATGAAATTTTCATTTTGTTAACTCACTTTTTAAAAATACGTTTTTTAATTGATTTTTAGAGGGAGAATGGGAGAGGGAGAAGGGAGAGATAAAAACATCAATGAGAGAGAAGCACCATCAGCTACCTCCTTCTTGCCTCCTCCTGGAGATCAAGCATGAAACTGGGGCTTGTGCCCTGACCAAGAATGAACCAGTGACCTCTTGGTGCATACATCAATGCCCAACTACTGAGCCACACTGGCTGGGCAACTAACTCACTTTTATATTTTGGGATTATCTATAGCAGTTCGCCTACACTGAATAATACTTACACGAAAGAAAATACAACCATTCCCTACCGAGCTTGTCTAATTAAATCAGGCATTAATATACTAGCTTCAGGTAAGGAGAAAAGTGTGCAAATGAAGAAAAATTACTCTAGAGCTGTATCCTCCTAAATTGACTTGGTGAAATTGACCATGCACCTCAGGCTCTATATTGAATAATACATTGATGCTAAATTGTATGAATAATTTGAATTAAATTTTCTTTAGGTGTAATGACTAGTTCTGGTTCTTATATGTTCCTGAAAGGATTACAGAATTAACACATTGAATTACTTAATTTGCAATTGTTTGGTAAATTAATCAAGCCCCATATGCTGACAGCTTTACAGTCTCTACTAGGTGTGTTGAAGTGTGATGACTAAAAGCAGAGAGCCTGCCCTAGCTGGTTTGGCTCAGTGGATAGAGCATCGGCCTGCAGACTCAAGGGTCCCAGGTTTGATTCCCGTCAAGGGCACGTACCTTGGTTGCGGGCACATCCCCAGTATGGGGAGTGCAGGAGGCAGCTGATCGATGTTTCTCTCTCATCGATGTTTCTAACTCTCTATCCCTCTCCCTTCCTCTCTGTAAAAAAATCAATAAAATATATATTTTTAAAAAATTAAAAAATAAAAATAAATAAATAAATAAATAAATAAATAAATAAATAAATAAAAGCAGAGAGCCTGCCAACACCCATTAGTGTTCTTCAGAGGCATACATTGGGACTTTAAGAGAAGAACAAAAGGGCCCTAGCCAGTTTGGCTCAGTGGATAGAGTGTCAGCCTGTGGACTGAAGGGTTCTGGGTTCAATTCCAGTCAAGGGCACATGCCTGGGTTGTGGGCTGGATCCCCAGTAGGGGGCATGTAGGAGGCAGATGATTAATGATTCTCTCTCATCATTGATGTGGCTATCTCTCTCTCCCTCTCCCTTCCTCTCTCAGATCAATAAAAATATATTTTAAAAACAGAGAGAAAAGGAACAAAAAAATTCACCTTCCTGGCAACTTGCATGCCCTAGTTTACTAAAAGATCTCCCTCATTGATCAGGAAAAAGATGTGAAGCAAAGATTAGGGATACAGGCAAGTGGTGCTTGTGGGCAGTCTCCCTGAAGGGAAAAGCACCTAAGGCATGTAGGAGGTGAAAGATGCTCATCAATAGCACTCAGCATCCGTAGATCCCACAGAAGCTCCCTCAGCTCCCTGGTGCAGGAGACAGACAGGTGCAGATCTGGAACCTTGTCCCAACCTCACTGAATGTTCCACTCCCCCTCTTCAAATCTTTCTGTTTTGGGCAACTTTAATCTTCAGTGGTGAGAGAACTACTTCTGTTTGCCCAACTATTTCTCAAATCATCATCTTTAAAAACTAAAAGCTAAGAATTTGGTCCTGGTTTCTCTGGTTCTGCTCTGATGAGTCTCCCCTGAGGCAACAGAGCTTGGTTTCTGTCTGCCCAACAGCAGGAGGTTCATGGAGCAACCCACCAAAACCTCAGTTACTATAGCAAAGCCTCTTCCTGCCACACTATCAAAATAAAGAGCTGGAGGAAGGTCACCCTCGCTTTATGTTTGGTTGGGGGAGAAAACAATCAAACAAACTACAAGTTATCTAAGGAAACATTTATAGCCAAAGGCAATCTGTCCTCCTCTGGGAGTCCCTGGCAAGTAATCCAATAGGACCCTGTGGTCACCCTGTACTCAACAGAGAAGTTGCCTGCTATCCAGTGAAATGAAACACCCCTCAGAGACCACATGAGGTTTATGGGTTACCAGGCACTGGCATCCTCTTGCAGATAAAGGATGGCCCTCTTTGGTGGCATTCCAAAGACACATGTCATCTGGGGTGTTCTGGTCAGAGCTACAACCGTGATGAAGGAGTCTTCTGTTTAGATTACAACAATATTGAATGAGGTTTAGAGATACTACATTTGGCATAGAATTAAACATCAGCCAGTCCAGGATGGCTTATTTTCCTGTTTCATAACAGTTTGAGCAAGATAAAAGTCAATCTTATGGTATGGGTAAAGCATTAAAAACTTGAAAGGTTAGACCAGCCAGTGTGACTCAGTGGTTGAGTGGTGACCCAGGACCCAAGCTGTCACTAATTCAATTCCAGGACAGGGCACATGCCAAGGTTTCAGGCTCGATGCCCAGTAGGTGGTGTGCAGGAAGCGCTGATCTGATGGTGTTTCTCTCTCATTGATGCTTCTATCTCTATATCCCTCTCCCTTCCTCTCTCTCTAAAAATCAATTTTAAAAACATGTTTTTTTTAAAAAACTTGAAAGGATATGTAAGTGGCAGTAACTGGTCAAATTTAAGACCAGAATATCCTACAAGGCTCCTATCATTACAAGACATTATGAATTTGGGAGTAAAGGAAGCCACAGGTGGCAATCAATACTTTGGTTCCGGCTCAGACTATTGTTTCAGGTGCATTGAATCCTCAATTTTCTTCACCCTTCTCTGGAGATGGAAGGCTCTGATAAAGACCAGAGACTCTCCCTCAGATTCAACAGTAGCCAGAGATGGGCATAAAGATACGCAAAGCAGCACTGGGAGCTGAGTCCCGGTGTTTGGCCTACTCCAGGGAATCTGAGCAGAGGAAGATAAATGTTTCTGAGAGCCCTAACTGGTTTGGCTCAGTGGATAGAGCGTCGGCCTTTGGACTCAAGGGTCCCAGGTTCGATTCCGGTCAAGTGCATGTACCTTGGTTGCAGGCACATTCCCAGTAGGAGGTGTGCAGGAGGCAGCTGTTTCGATGTGTCTCTCTCATCAATGTTTCTAACTCTCTATCCCTCTCCCTTCCTCTCTGTAAAAAATCAATAAAATATTTAAAAAATAAATTAAAAAAATAAATGTTGCTGAGAACGGTTGGGTGGTTTGGCTGTTTGGGTAAGGTGGCTTGGTTTGGTATATCCCTGCACTCAACTTATAGACTAGATGTCCAATCACAAGAAAATTAGCCAAGATCATGAATCTTTAACAGGACTTACAGAGTTAGCCTCCCCCAAACACACAGGCACACAGACACACTCTACCCTGACACACTCTCAATGGCATCAGAACTTTCTAAGTTCTCACAGCAAGTTAGTTGCAACCCTTAAAACAAGATCCTGATTCTCCTATCTGTGAGTCTATGGCTTTCCCCACTTCAAAATATTGCATCCTTGTTGCTCATAGGCTTTATCATACAAGCCATCTATTGGCCATGAGCCAAGCCATCTTCCTTCCCCATTCCCACAAGGAAGGCTTCTGCACAATGGCCCCATTCTATCGGCACAATGAAAACTCAGGGTTCTAACTGAGATAAGAAACTTAATGCATGACCCATAGTAGGTGCTGAATAATTGGCTGTTAATGAATTAATGCATGAATGTGCGAACAAAGTGCCATGTGTTGTCAGTGCATTATACATATAGTGAGCCTCCACAGTGTATTATAGGCTTCTTAGGTCTAACATTACAAAAATATTTACCTAAGGGTTAGCTGATAACGCTAAACTTATTGATGATGCTAAGCATGGATCACAAATTCCAGTCACTCCGATGTTCAAATGCTTTAAGCAAAATGTCAAAATTCAGAATATATATGAGGAAAAGAGGGTTTGTAATGAAAATACATTTAATATTATATTAAAACATTAAAAATTGTTTAAATGTATTAACTATGATTATTTCTGGGACTGCCATTATGAACAAATGTCTCCCCTTTTTTTCTACCTTTCTGAATTTTTTATATTAAAAACGTGGGGAAAAAATGTAATTGAAGAAGGGCAGGTTGTGTTGAGAATGAACTGAAAGAGGTCAGATGTGGTAGTACCTATTGCTTGCCAGGTGGTACTACCTGTCCAGGTCTGGTGATAAAGCCGTACATAGAAGAGCCAAGGGCCCTGTTCTCAGAGGCCCTACATTCTAGAGCGGGCATCAGACTGTTAACCAAGCAACAAGTCTATATCAAATAGTGAAGAAGGATAAAGCAGGGTTGGAGTATAGTCAATGATGGTGCAATTTTTTAAATGATACTCAAAGATGTGGAGGACGTTGAGGCAATATGTGAGCAGAGACTGAGGGCAGAAGCAGACGGCCAGGTAGGAGGCCATATCAGTGAGCCAGGTGAAGGATGACTGTGGACCCAACTAGAGTAGAACAGAGATAGGTCATATTCTGTCTGTTCTCAGAAGGTACAGTTGACAAGACTTGACAATGTGAAATGTAGCGGAAAAAGAGGGGTCTTGGATTCATCAAGACACCTGAGTCTGGTCTGAGAACAGTACTTTGCTTCAGAACCAGCCCAGCTAAAAACCAGGTAACCTGTAAAAGATTTCTGAGCACCTGTTACTTTTCAACATCCTGTCCCCATCCTTCCTCTTGTATAGATTCACAATAGTCTTATTATCTCCACTTTATCCTTGAACAAAAGAAATCCTGGCCTAAATAAATAAGCCCAGATCACACCACTGGAGATGCATAGAACTGAGACTAAAAAGAACATTTTCGCCTGGCCAGTGTGGCTCAGTGGTTGAGCATCAACCCATGAACCATGAGGTCATGCTTTGATTCCTTGTCAGGCTCATTCCTGGGGTTGTGGGCTCGATCCCCAGTAGGGGGCGTGCAAAAGGCAGCCTACTGATGTTTCTATCTATCCCTCTCCCTTCCTCTTTCTAAAATCAATAAAAATATTTAAAAAATAAGAACATTTTCCAGTTTACCTGGATAGTTCTTGTAAAGCCTATGACTCCTGGATAGTAAGGGCCACATATGTCGGCATTTACCTTCTCCACAGTGGCCAGCAAAGCACCTGGCATATGACAGGCTCTAAACAATGCTCTTTGAATGAATTCCCCATAGGGATCGGTCACAGGCAGCAGCTCTATCAGTAGATCCAGAACACAGCCTTGGGAATCAGACCCATCTAAGCTCTGTCTCTACCTCTGCATTTAGTCTCTGACTTTGGCAGTTTTCCTAATCTTCTAACCTTCAATTTCCCCCCTTGTTAAAAAAAAAAAAAAAGTGGAGATAATCATACTTAGTCCTGAGAGTTGTTGGAAAGGATTAAATGAAATTACAGTACACTTACAGAGCACTTGATGCAGCAGCTGGCCCACAGCTAGCCATTGGGAAGGGTTATTATTAAAACAGGGACCTAGAGACAGTGCTTAATCCTTCCTCACTCCCCTAACAATGCTGCAGTTCCTACCAAACCTGTTACAAGACCCTGTCGCTTAAAATAGAGCAACTGGGGAAGTCTCTTGAACTCAACTGCACTGGGCCCCACCCTGCCAAGCCCCGCTGACTTGGCTGAAGAACACAGTCTGAGTCATCCCAGCTGCATGCAGGGCAATTTGAAGTCCCAAGTGGCCATGTGTCTGACCAGATTTATATACCCCACACCCAGCTTTCCTGTCTGCAGAGAGATAAATGACCAGGGGGAGACCAGGTGTCTAGAATGTGTGAGCAATCAGCTGTGGATCGGCCTCTTATCTGAGTCTCTATCCAGCCTTGGATTATGTGTGGCCGGCAGAGAGTCCCCTGGTTTATACAATACCAGCCTCCAGAGAAAAGTAAAGAAGTGCGAGTTATCAGATTATTTTTGTGGGTATCTAATTAAACAATGAAAGGTACTTCCATATCTGATATAAATAGCTGCAATCTTTTCCAGGCCTAAACTTTGTTTGCTTGTTTTCCCTTCACTACCTTGGCGGGGGGGGTGGGGGGGGGGGTTGGCAGAAAAATACTTCCTAAAAATTAGCTTGCTGAGTCACCCTACAAAAGCAATAGTGGCCCATTTTCAGGATCAACAGGTCTTCAAACTGGCTTACTTTTTAGGTCCTGCTGCCATCACCACCATCGGCCTCCTTTCCCTTTGCTAGCCCCCCACCTCGTTGGGGGTTTGCTTGGCCACCCCCTTCTCACCGCACCCCCTTGGGAACTCTGCAATGTCCCCCTCTTGCTCTGATTCTTCCTGGAAGCATATGGTAGAGGGTGAGGGAGGGGGTGGGGAGGCTTCAAGAGCCAACCACCAGCCCTTCTCCCAACCCTGTGTAATAGCAGAAACCACCAGAAGCCCAAGGGAAGTTCTTGAAATGTCCACCAGAAGTGTCTAAAATCATAATTTTCCTGGGCCTTGGCAAGCCCTGCCCTCATGGCCCTGAGGGTTTCAATGGGTATGCCCTATTGCTTATTCAGAGGGTGCAGGTCGAAATCTGATTATTGTGCCAGAGGGGATTGGGGAAGGGATCAGCTGGTGTAGTGGCGCCCAGCCCAGCTGCTCACTGTAATCACCCGAGTACCTTGAACAATTCCGATGCCCAGGCCCCATGTAGCACCCACTGAATCAGAATCTCTGGGGTTGGGAAGAGCATTTTAAATCCTTGTAGGGGGTTTGCACTACCCAGTGCAATGGCTGGTAAATATTACTGAGTCGAGGCTCCCTTGACAATTAAAATGAACCCCCTCTGCACAGTAAAAAAAAACAAAAAACAAAACAAAAAACTTCTTATACACAATTTCGGGGGAGACACTGACACCTCCTTCAGGGAAGACTTTCCTAGGCAAATGATGAGTGAGGCAGCAGCCTCAGCCCAGCAATAAGGACTGTGCTCAATATTCTTCCTCTTCTCTTAGGGGCCAGCACTTGTCAGAAGCGATTTTTTTCTAACGGAACTCAGCAAGGTACCAATCACAAGGAGTGAGAAAGGCAATGACTGCCATGTATCTTTATTGAGAAGATCTCAGGCAATAATACTTAAATTCATCAGTGTGTTGAAACTGGCCTTAGTGAAGTTTACTAATTATCCTAAACTAGACATTTTTGTTCTTAAAGGCAATTGATAAAGGCAGTTGACTTCTCTCCCCCTGCCCCCCCGCCCCCCGCCCCGACCCCAAAGACAAGTTGATTTACTCTGTTGTTTTAAACCACCCAATTTGTGGTACACTGTAAGGCAGCCTTGGGAAACTAATACAGCTCCTCATTGTCCCAGGGATTTAGCTGGGATGCAGAAGCCACACGGGAGAGCCCGCTGAGGATCTGTGTGCCAGCCTTCCTGCCTGGCTTGGTGAAGAGATTCCCTCAATGGAACCTCTGAAACTACCCTCTGCTCTGCCTTTTAGGAAGATTCTCCTTGAATGTAGATGTTTCCACCTGCATGTCCCACAAATACAGGGGGGGAAAAAAAGTCAATCAACTTTACCTGTTTTTTAGAGCTCAGTTATGTCTCCTCTTCTCCTACCTAAACCACTGCCAACATTGAGGCCTTCATCATCTTTCTACAACAATATCCTCTGTGCATTCCCAGATTTTAGACTTTATTTCCTTAAAATCCATCCTTTATATAGGCCCAGAATGAGTTATCATCTCAGTAACTGATTGTGCTACTTACATCAACACAATTATTCTACAAGATGAAGTCCAAGTCCCTACTTGACAAACCAGGCCCGACTTATCTCTCCAGGCTTAAACTTTAAGAGCCAGCAGCACCGAAGTGTCTCCTATGCCATGTTGTTCTCCACATCACGCATTTGTTCATGCCGGTTCGTCTGAGAAAAATGAACTAATTAACTTCTCATTCTTTTTTTCTTTTTTTTAATATATATATATATATATATATATATATATATATATATATATATATATATATATTGTTTTTTTACAGAGAGGAAGAGAGAGGGAGAGAGAGTCAGAAACATCCATGAGAGAGAAACATCAATCAGCTGCCTCCTGCATACCCTCTACTGGGGATGTGCCCACAACCAAGGTACATGCTCTTGACCGGAATCGAACCCAGGACCCTTGAGTCTGCAGGCAGACACTCTATTCACTGAGCCAAACTGGTCAGGGCTTACCTTCTCATTCTTAAAGACTCATTGTGGCCCTAGCCAGTTTGGCTCAGTGGATAGAATATTGGCCTGTGGACTAAAGGGTCTCAGGTTTGATTCCGGCCAAGGGCACATGCCCGGGTGGCGGGCTCGATCCATTCCCCCAAGTAGGGGGCATGCAGAAGGCAGCCAATCAATGATTCTTTCTCATCGTTGATGTTTCTATCTATCTCTCTCCCTTCCTCTCTGAAATCAATAAAAAAATATATTTTTTAAAAAAGACTTATTGTGGTGGTGGGCAGCCTTTTCACATGGATTTTAATAATCCCCATTCCTGCCCTATATTCTCCCCTCCCCTTGAATGTGGGTTGGACCTAGTGACTTGTTTCTAACAAATAGAATAAAGCAAAAGTTGCTTCCATGATTGGGTTATCAAGACTGTAACTTCGACCCTGTTCTATCTCTCTCTCATTCTTCTTGAGTACTTGCTCCAATAAAACAACCTGGAGAAGCCCTTGTGGCCTCCAGACAAAAGCCATTTAGGAACTGAGGCTCTCAGTCCAATAACTGCCAAAGAACTGAGTCCTTCCAACAAACACATGGGAGAGCTTGGGAGTCAATCCTTCCCCAAGTGAGCCTTCAGACTGAGACCAGAGCCATAGTCAACACCTTGACTGCAGCCTCATGAGAGACCCTGAAATAGAAGATGCATGCATGAACTCCTGACCCACAGAAACTATCCTATATAATAAAAGGGTAATATGCAAATTGACTGAACGGTGGAACGATCAGTTGCTATGATGCACACTGACCACCAAGGGGCAGACGCTCAATGCAGGAACTGCCCCCTGGTGGTCAGTGCACTCCCACAGCAGGGGCGTGGCTCAGCCAGAAGCCAGGCTCATGGCTGGTAAGCGCAGCGGCGGTGATGGGAGCCTCTCCCGCCTCCACAGCAGCACTAAGGATGTCCAACTGCCAGCTGGCCCTCAGTCAGACATCCCCCGAGGGCTCCTGGACTGCGAGAGGATGTAGGTTGGGCTGAGGGACCCCCCCCACACACACATACCCCGAGTGCTTGAATTTCATGCATCAGGCCTCTAGTGAGATAATAAATGTGTACTGTTTGAAGCTGCTAAATTTGGGGGCAATTCGTTACACAGAAATACTATATATCAATACACTCATCTCAGACAATATCTATTCCATAAAGACTTCAATAGCTTCTGCCAAACACACACACACACACACACACACACACACACACACACACACACACACACTTTGTGAGCCTCAAACCTCCCACAGCCACAGCACTTTGAGCTCACCTCTTAGCAATGTACTCAAAAGATTAATTATAATTATCTGTTTTTGTCTTGGTGTCCCCACTAGACTTTTTTTTCCTTTTTATTGAATTTATTGGTTAATGAAATTATATAGGTTTCAAAAAATTATATAGGTTTCAGGTGTACAATTCCATATTACATACAATTCAGTTGTATATTGTATTGTGTGTTCACCACCCCAAGTCAAGTCTCAGTTCAACCATTAGACTTTGATACATTCAGGCTGGGACATGTATTCTTGCTTAGTTTATCTTTTTATTTCTAGTGTCAAATGTGGTTTGTGGCACATATGATCAAAATTATTTTATAGATGAATGGATGCCATTTTGCTAAGTGATACTGGGGATTAAAAAACAAATTAGATCTATGTGATGCTGTAGCAGCTTATAATCAAGTTGAGGAAGCAAACATAAAGTTAATAAATATAAATGTGAATGAAATAAGTGTTGGATCATGATTTAAACAATGTGCTAAACATTTGTGAAGCATAAAAGATAGGATGCCTTTTCTGATCTAGGCAATCTGAAAAACATTCCCAAAGAAAATGGCTTTTGATGTTGACCTTGAAGGATAAAAGAGCTTTAAGCAGCAAAGATGAGAAGGAAAGAAATCCAAAGTTAATGAACAGTATAAACAAATCCTAAAAAGTGAAGAAATCTAGCAGAGTCAGATTCAGGCCTGTGCCCAAGGGTAGAAGTCAGATAAAAATGAAATGAAAATGGAAATCAATTAGCTTAAAGGGGGCACATGAGGTCATTAGTCTTAGAGAACCTGTTGAAAGCAGAACCTTGGGAAATTGACATTTAAAGAAGAAGAGAAAAGGGGAACTTGCTAATAAGGTAAGGAGGTATGCTAATCACTTTACAGAAGTTTAAAGGAGGTGGGGAAGCCCAGAGGGTGAGCATGACACAACATAAAAAGAAGCCTGGGGATGTGGCAATTAGGCCACTACTGACCTTTAAGAAAACAGTTGTCTCTTAACAAAGGGAGATGGAGGACAGATTACAGCTGGGGGGAAACACACTATGTTGGAAGAAGACTAGGCTTGGGAGAAGCATCCTCACCTCCTCACGAGAACCTGGTAGACCTGCCTGTTCAGACCTCTGAGTCATTGGAGGTTGTTATTTTGAGAGTTAAATGACTTCCCTGATAAACATCTTTCTTTATTTGAAATAAAAAATACTTGGCCTTCCCTGACTCTTTTCTTTTCTCCAGTGCACACCTTCACGGTTTATGACTCTGAATTCTGGGCCATTTATAGCTGATTCATCTGTCTCCTCAACTAACCTGTAAAAATCCATAAATCAGAGAGGTTGTTTCCTTCATCTCTTCACTCAGAATGTACTTTATAATCCCAATAAAGTCATGATAACATTTGGTCTTCATAAACTCTTTGTAATCCCCAGAATAAGTTTTTCAGCAACCATTTATTGGGGGTTTACTAACTGCCAGGCCCTGGGCTGAAAGCCATATCTCTGTTAATCCCCTCAGGAGCCCTGTGATTCCACAGGGCTTTGCTTATCCCCTTTTCACAGATGTGCCAAATGTGGAAAATATGTCATTTATGTAGATGGAGATCCTCAGAGTTAAATCTGCTAAAGGTACACATGTCAGCACATTACAGCTACAGCAGGTGACAATTCTGGTTTGCCCAGGATGTGAGACTTTCAATTTTAAAACCAGAACAGTCCCAAGCAAAGCAGGACTAGGAAACATTCCATAGTCTTTAGGGATGAAACAATAAAATACTGCCCTGAAGAAAGGAGCCAGTATCCAGGTCCCACCAGCAATTTATCTATACTAATAATAGGGTAATATGCAAATTGGTCAGGAAGCCATCACAGTAACAACCAATCATCAGGCTGCATGCACAGCAGGTGCAGGTAGGCAGGGACTTGCAGCATCGGGGACAGGGGCGGGGCCACGTCAGAGAGGCCTCTCTGTACGCCTGTGCTGGGGGTCCGCAGGCATGCGGAGGTCTGTAGACCTCCGCCATGGCCCAGCTTGGGGATCTGCAGGCCTCCCCCGGCTCCAGCCTACCTCTTTGGGGCAATCCATCAAGGAGCCCAAGATGGGTGGGCAGGGCCTACCTCTTTGGAGTGATGGATTTCAGGACTCCCGTACTGTGACAGGGCACAGGCCAGGCTGGGGGACCCCACCCCTACCCCGAGTGCACGAATTTCATGCATCAGGCCACTAGTATCCTATATAATAAAGAGGTAATATGCAAATTGACCCTCACACCCTCACAAAGATGGCCAGCAGGGGAGGGAAGTTGGGGGCAACCAGGCCTGCAGGTGAGGGCAGTTGGGGGCGACCAGGCCTGCAGGGGAGAGCAGTTGGGGGCAATTGGGCTGGCAGGGGAACATTTAGGTGTCAATCAGGCCGGCACAGGAGTTAGGGGGTGATCAGGCTGGCAGGCAGAAGCAGGTTAGGGGCAATCAGGCAGGCAGGCAGGCAAGTGGTTAGGAGCCAGCAGTCCTGGATTGCAAGAGGGATGTCCAACTGCCGGTTTAGTTGGACATCCCCCAATGGGTCCCAGATTGGAGAGGGTGCAGGCTGGGCTGAGGGACACACTCCCCCCCCCCCCCCGGTGCATGAATTTTGTGCACCGGGCCACTAGTGTGTGTGTGTGTGTGTGTGTGTGTGTGTGTGTGTGTGTGTATGTGTATATATATATATATATATATATATATATATATATATATGCCTAAGCAACTGTTCGACTGTTCAACCAGTAGCTATGACACCCACTGACCACCAGGGGGCAGACGCTCTGACCAGTAAGTTAGCTTGCTGCTGGGGTCCGGCTGATCGGGACTGGGTGAGACAGGCTGGGCACACCCTGGAGCCCTCCTGCGGTCCCTCCCTGGCCCCAATCATGCACCTGTGGGGTCCCTTGGCCTGGCCTGCTCTCTCTCGCAATCTGGGACCCCATGGGAGATATCAGAGAGCCGGTTTCGGCCCTATCCCCACAAGCCAGGCAGAGGGACCCCACTGGGGTGCAGGAATCCATGCACCAGGCCTCTAGTATTAATCATAAAGAGAACTCCAGTGTAACCACAAGATTAGATGAGTTAGGTTGAAAAGTGTAGCTGCGTTTGGAAACATGTTGAAATATACACCTTTTCATTTAGCCAGCTTTTGCCTGAAAACATGTGGTTTATAAGAAAGCCACAGCTAGGCCCTATTACCACCCCTTTTCCTCTGAAAGGAAAGCCCAAATTTATCATCCTCGCTGGTGTTTACCCAGAGCCCCAAGGAATCATCTCTGTAGCATTAGCCAAACTGCCTTATACTGTATCCTCCTATAACTACATGTTAAAAGTCAACTGAGAGTTTTAGTCTTCATTTGCTTGTTCTCAGAAACCTGTTCTTTTTGATGCCACACCAGTAAAAATGTCAAAGGAGGAAACAGCCTTTTTCTCACGTTCCTTGCAAGCACTGGGCTGTACTGTCTCTCCTTCTCCTTCTCTTCTCCTTCTCCTTCTCCTTCTCCTTCTCCTTCTCCTTCTCCTTCTCCTTCTCCTTCTCCTTCTCCTTCTCCTTCTCCTTCTCCTTCTCCTTCTCCTTCTCCTTCTCCTTCTCCTTCTCCTTCTCCTTCTCCTTCTCCTTCTCCTTCTCCTTCTCCTTCTCCTTCTCCTTCTCCTTCTCCTTCTCCTTCTCCTTCTCCTTCTCCTTCTCCTTCTCCTTCTCCTTCTCCTTCTCCTTCTCCTTCTCCTTCTCCTTCTCCTCTCCTTCTCCTTCTCCTTCTCCTTCTCCTTCTCCTTCTCCTTCTCCTTCTCCTTCTCCTTCTCCTTCTCCTTCTCCTTCTCCTTCTCCTTCTCCTTCTCCTTCTCCTTCTCCTTCTCCTTCTCCTTCTCCTTCTTTCTCCTTCTCCTCCTCCTCCTTCACAATGAGCAAAGGCTCTGCTTTCTGATGAGCTGATAATTGTGTATGTTTCCTGAAGATGAAGGAATTTCATAATCAACACAACCACCTGCTGTTTTCCACCCCTCCTCCAACTTTTGTGCAAATGAATCATCAGGAATGCAGACTGGTTAATTGAAATGTTCTCTATTGTTTGGTTTTTTAAAAAAGTGGTAGTGGCAACAATTTCTTCTTCCTTCCTAATCTCTGCTTGGCTTTACTGAAATGGGGCGGATCTGGGAGGGCCACAAAACACACAAATTGCTGTTTTGACAGTCTCCGAGGGTCTTTTTTTTTCCCCAAGACAAATAGCTCCCTCAGGTCCTTCAAAGTAGGTGCTGTGCTGGCATTGGCTGGAAAAAGCGAGCTGGTGGGGAGTGTGTGTTTCACAATTAATTCTGGACTCATCCCTCACAAAATCCCCTCTGGAAATGAGACCTTCACCTTCCCGATGGGCTCACAGTTGGAATTACATGAGTTCGTTTCCTTAGGCTGCACATCCATCGCCGGAGGCTGGAAAGGGGCGGCAGAGCTGTGCGACGGGATTTAGAACTGCATCTGCACTTATCAGTGTTTTTCACTTATCAGCTGGTTTAATAATCAACCTTCCACTTTCTGAAAAGCCAGGGGTGTAAAACTTGGCGGTACTTTAGGACACCCTGGGCTGGAAAACAACCACCTTTGCTCTGGGATGGGGCCCCTCCCCAACCCCACGTGGCAGGCTGGAGAAGACAGCCTTGGAGTCAGAAAGCCCCAAGTTCAAATCCTGTGTTTTCCATTCATTTGCCAACTGACGTTGGGGGAAGTTGTTGATCCTCTGAGGCGATTTCCTCTACCACAAAGTGAGAAAGAGACGTTGTTGTTACTAGACTTAATACAGTAAGTAAATTGGTTTTAATTTGGCTCTTGATGGGGGGAATTGTTTTTCAATAGGGAATTATTAGAACTAAAATGTGTTTTTTTCCTTCCACCAGGCCATGATACCCATTCTTATTCCTTTCACCCACTTCCCCATGTAATCTTTGTCCTTGTGCCCCATATAAACAGCTTGAGGGGTGGAGAGCAGATTTTCATGGATGACCTGCTGCTCTCCCATACTGCTGGAATAAATGCTCATATATGATTCAACCCTGTCTCTGCTGAATTGGCTCAAGTAGTGACAGGCAGCCCGGACCCATTGGTTGTCCAGTTTCATTGTGAGCACTGGATGAAATGATAAAATTGTGTTTCTAAAATGCCTGGCATATAGGATGCATCAACAAGTTGTGTTTATCTTGCAGAACTTTGGTCCCCTGAATACAGACTTAAAGTGGCCCTATACAACTAAGTTCCCTAAAGCCAACACACACACACACACACAGACATACACACACACACACACACCAGCCAGGATTTGAACTTGGCTCTCCAAATTAACAAATTTTCAGTTTCATCTCATGAGAGAGCCCTCCAGCCCCACCCTTCCTCGCCTTACCCAAACCTAGCCAAGTCCAAAGTAACTAGACAGGACCTTCTTCCTACTTCTTGAGGTGGTATTTTATAAATCAAGTCCCAAATTTTTATGTGAATATGCAAGGGGCTTCTGGCAATTCAATAGCAGTCATGAAATCTATTATGTATGGGTTGAAAGTACAGTAAATGTTTTACCGTCATTAAGAGGTTCCAAATTAAAAACAGATGGCCTCATCAAGAGAAAAACTACTACTTCCTCTTCAGCTCCAACACTGCCCTTTTGCCTTCCTTCAAAGGGTTTCATTTTCACGAATAATCTTAATTGGACAAGGCCTTCCCCTAGCTTTGCTAGGAAACCAATATCTTGGAAGGGAAAAGTTAGCTGAATTTGCTGAGCATGACTATGCACCGGACACCATGCACAGTCTCACCTCCTTTGAGAACTGTTTGAAATAAGTATATTTGACATCACTTTATAAGAAACTAGAGATCAAGTAATTTACCCAAAGTCCTCCAAGAGCAAGTGGAAAAGTGACCAGCTGATTTGAAAGTCAAAAACCAATGACAACTGTGGGGAAAGGAACTTCGCAGTTTTGAAAAAACTTGTGAAAGTGGAAATAGACAAATCTCATAAGCTCCACTAGAGATCATAGTGAGGCAGTAGAACAAAAAGAAGAGAAGCCTTTTTCTAAAACACAGAAAATATTGACCACATTCTACTTTCAACCCAAACCCAAGCCCAGGCTCCATGCCCTGTGCAGTTTCAAATTACTAGGGGGTGGTCTGACACCCAGACTTACTAAGTAAAGGAATCCTAACTCTCTACCTGTAACTCTTAAACCAATTCTCTCATTTTTCTGGTGTTTTAAAAAGTTGCCACTTTGGAAGAAGACGGTAGGTGTGTGACTGTTTCACTCTGAAGTTGCTAAACTGATTTCTGAAAATCCATAAGAGGGAAGCTAAATTAGTGCCTGGATTGTATTGACAAAGTGTTTGTTCTTGAATTACAACATGAAGACACTCAAGTGATTACACAATCGGGTGTGTTCTGTCAGCTGACCCAGTTCTATTTTCAGCTACATATATGGAAGCAGCAGCCCTGAGAGAGTGGCCTGGTGTAAGGGAAGCCAGTGAGCATGCGCAATTCTCATTTCTAAGAAAACACATGTTCAAGAAGTTCCCACCCAATCTGCTGCAGGACTTAGAATCAATGTTTGGGAGAATTTAGAAAATAGATGTTGGCGGGTGGGGGGCTTTTTACATGCACTCCCCTATTTATTTATTTTTTTTCCCAAACACTCCAGTTCTCTCTTATGCTGTCTGAAATGAGGTCAGCAGCAGGACTAGTGGAATTGGGATTGTAGTGGGGGGACCTTCTTCACACCCCTTTGACATCTCATTTTCTCTTGCAAACAAGCGACCTTGTCTGGTCATCCTGACTTCAGAGAAATAACTGGCTCAGACAAGCTGCCTTGTTCAGGGTTACTCAGCTCACAGATGATGTTGCCTTGAAAGTCCAAAGTGGGTGCTGTGTGTACCTCATCCCTCCCAGTCAACATTTACTTTTCAGGGTGTCAATTATCTTCCTAGTGCAGTGGTTCTCAACCTTTCTAATGCTGCGACCCTTTAATACAGTTCCTCACGTTGTGGTGACCCCCATCCATAAAATTATTTTCCTTGCTACTTCATAACTGTAATTTTGCTACTGTTAATGAATCGTAATGTAAATATCTGTGTTCTCCGATTAGGCTCTACAGCAGCGGTTCTCAACTTGTGGGTCGCGACCCACAGGTTGAGAACCGCTAGCAGGGTCGTCTAAGACCATCGGAAAACACAGATATTTACATTACGTTTCATAACAGTAGCAAAATTACAGTTATGAAGTAGCAACGAAAATAATTTTATGGTTGGGGGTCACCACAACATGAGGAACTGTTTTAAAGTGTTGCGGCATTAGAAAAGTTGAGAACCACTGTCCTAGTGGGTCATTCCCTCTGACAAAGGTTTGAGGAGTTTGACAGTTTATGCTGTTGGGAACAGGAAGGGGCAGAATTATTGCAAGACATTAAAAAACCCAAATCACTGCAAGGTATGTTTAGACCAAAGAACTTATTTGTTCATAGATAGATGGATGGATAGATAGATAGATGATAGATAGAAGATAACTTTTTTCAAATATACCAACTATTGGGATTTTCTTTTAAATATAAATGCAAGTCGAAGTATTTTTTAATTCCTAGAAAGTTTTTGTCAGTCATCGGATACAATGACAGTTATGTGGATATCTTGGAAATTATTTGACATTAAAATAAAGTTGTCACCCTAACTGGTTTGCTTCAGTGGATAGAGCTTCAGCCCTTCGGACTGAAGGGTCGCAGGGGTCATCAAACTTTTTAAACAGTGGGCCAGTTCACTGTTCCTCAGACCGTTGGAGGGCTGGACCATAGTTTAAAAAAAAAAACTATGAACAAATTCCTATGTGCACTGAGGGCCCGGGACGAGTTGGCTGCTAAGCAGGACAGGCAGCGGCACCCGGCAGGCCAGATAAATGTCCTCGGCGGGCCGCATGTGGACCGCGGGCCGTAGTTTGAGGACCCCTGGTCCAGGGTTTGATTCCCGTCAAAGGCACGTGCCCGGGTTGCGGGCTCAATCCCCAGTAAGGGGCGTGCAGGAGGCAGCCGATCAATGATTCTCTCTCATTGATGTTTCTATCCCTCTCCCCATCTCCTTTCCTCTCTGAAGTCAATAATAATAATAATAATATATGAAAAAGACTCACACTATCTTATTTTTTGAAAATTCAATTATCAAATTACCTAGTTCTCATACCTAAAGCCTGTGAATTACATCTAAGTCTTGCTGTGTTACTCCTTACATTACAACAACAAAGGTCCTTTTAGCAGATTAGTACGGACGGTTCCATTCTGGCCATGCAGAGGCTTAGGGACAGGAGTTCCTCTTCCCCTGACTTTCAAATCAAATGCAGATTGACCCCACCTTTTATGAGGCCAATCTCCTCCGCTCCTGCATTACAAAGTCCTTCCTCTGGGGGAGCCGGTGGTTTGTGTCGCCTTCTCCGCGGCTCTTCCTCCCATTCTCTAGCTGCCACCTTGCCTTGTCGCTTTCCCCCTGCAGCTAGTTCGCTCCCTTCCTCCGCAACTAAGGGAGACAGTTTACTTTCCTTGATTTCAGCAGACTTTTGAGGGCGGGGGTAGGGGCAGGGAGATGTGGCTCCTAGATCAAAGCTACAAACCGGGGATATCCTTTCAATTCTCAAACAAGAAGACCACACTGTTACACCTACTTCTGCACCTGACTGGCTTCTAATGCAGCAATACTTACTGCTGGGGGCGGGGACTGAAAGATTGGATGTCACTTAAAAGTAAACCATACAGAAGTTCCTCTTACCTAGCTGGCTCACCATACTTCTGAATTAATCCTGAATTTCTGTAGGTAGGCTACTATATGGGCATTAATGTCAGGCACTCCAGACCTGGCATTAATTTCCTATTTTTCACTATTTTCTATCCCAATCAAAGTGTAAGTCTCTGGACAGCAAAAATCATGCCATGTGCCCGTCTTCTCTATTGCTATCACAGAATGGGACCCAGGGGATGGTTCCATCAGAAGGTGCATGCTGATGAAAATTAGTTAAAATACAGTCCAGCCAGTGTGGCTCAGTGGTTGAGCATCGACCTATGAATAGGAGGTCATGGTTAGGGGAGGTCATGGTCAGGCACATGCCCAGGTTGTGGGCTGGATCCCCAGTAGGGTGTATGCAGGATTCTTTCTCATTGTCCATGTTTGTCTCTCTCACTCTCCCTTCCTCTCTGAAATCAATAAAAATATACTTTTAAAAAGAGAAAATTAGTTAAAATACAATATTTGGATTATGTAATGAACACAGCAGTTTACATGATAAAGAAATAAACACAGAAAAGAATGATATTAATTTTTAATGGTTTATAGCTACAGTATCCACTTTTATATGTATATATACATGTATAAATATAGTTACAGACCATAAATATCCACATGGCAAAATAGACCTGCCACTAGGCAGATACACACAAAATATCTCTGCAACTAAACAAACTAACAGATGTAAGTAATACTGAAGAAAAGTAGATACTGAGGTATTTTTTTTAATCAAAGTGACTATGGCCTATATATCAGCGATTTTCAACCAGTAAGCTGCAACAATTTTTAAAACATGCAATACCTGGCTATTTAGTCAGGAACACTGACCTCTTTTCCCTTAGATGGTCAAATAAAAAAATGACAACAGCCAACATAACAATAGCTGTCAGATGTGAATGAATAAAAATTATACCTATTTTTTGTCAGATCAGCAAAATATATATTTTTGGTGTGCCACAGAACTTTAGTAATTAGTTTATGTGTGCAATGAGATGGAAAAGCTTGAAAATCGCTGGCCTATATTAAAACATTCTTACTGTAGGAGTTCAAGTAGTTATCAAACCCTTGTAAAAAAAAAAAAACAAAAATAAAAACAATAAAACCCTAATTTCATAACCTAAAACTGTAACTTCAACTAACACAAATTGTTAAACTAAACAAAAAATATTTTAATTATAAATAGGTAAAATAAATAATATTATTCTTGATGAAATTCAATCATGATGTTTTTATATATATTTGGAAACTGTTCATAGCCTGGTCTTTTTTTAAAAAAAAATGAAATGCATGAAAGCTTTCTCAGAATCTACATATTACTTTAATGAAAATTAATTTTATTTATATATATATATATATATATATATATATATATATATATATCTTACCCAGAATGAAAATCCCTTAAAATCCCATATTTATACATAAGATTTTCATTCTGAATGAGCAATCTATTCCTTTTTTTTAAAAAAGTATATCCCAGCCAAAACCGGTTTGGCTCAATGGATAGAGCGTCGGCCTGTGGACTGAGGGGTCCCGGGTTCGATTCCGGTCAAGGGCATGTGCCTTGGCTGCGGGCATATCCCCGGTGGAGGGTGTGCAGGAGGCAACTGATCGACGTTTCTCTCTCATCGATGTTTCTAGCTTTCTATCCCTCTCCCTTCCTCTCTGTAAAAATATCAATAAAATATTTTTAAAAAAAAAAAAAAAAAAAAAAAAAAAAAAAAAAAAAAGTATATCCCTTACACCTGAAACTAATAAAAAATAATAGTGAATGTAAACTGTAATTAAAAAATAATTTTAAAAGTATATCCTAATTATGAAAACATGTTTAATTTCTTTTAAAAATCACTCCTTATAGAATTCACAGTGATTAGTGTGGAAAAGGGCATTTTACAGATTTTAGAAATTTCTTTAGAAACATTCATTTTCTTATAAACAATTACTTTAGAATATTTGTTTTACCAAGTTTTAATTACAGCAGTAAAAAATAAAATTCACTTTTTTTTCTATTATCCAAAATCCCTATGCTCTTCATCTTTTAACATTCAACCTAAGAATTTTACTGGCACCAAATTTGATCATACTTTGATCAAATTTTTTCAAATTCCATACTGCCCAGTTAAGGCCCACAGGAACACATTTAATTAAAAGTTGTCTGAACAGAAGTAATACATTTTAAGTAAAAAAAAAAAAAATTTATCAAATTTTATATTTTGTAGTGACCTATGAAATCAACATTCACTATAACATTCAGTGTTCTCAGAATGAAACATTTACTTTTAACAAGATAATATATATAAACCAAATATTATACATTGTTCTGGAGTTGTCATCCGTGAGTAGAAATAAACATTGAACATATTCTGTTTTTTGGCCCCTGCCAAAACATTCTAGTTATTTATCAACTCTTCTTACACCAGGCTGGGCATCAACCTTCAACAAAAATACTAGAACAATTTTCTAAGCAAAAAAAGTATAATACTTCATTCCATATTTTCAAAGCTCTTCAATTTTTGCTTTAAAATAAACAAATGACTTCTGGGAAAACTCCAACAGAATTTCACTGTGATGTATTCCATCTTCATTTCCAAGGACATCCCAAAGCAAGTAAGAGCTCCTTCACATTCTTCTCCATTATAACGCAGTCTCTTGCCACTAATTGATGAAATATGGTAAATCCAGCTTTAAAGGAGTCGCCTCATTAGAAGGCTTCTGAAGCAGTCAGGTTCCTGAGCCGAAGAGTTTGTACATTAGATTCAGAAGTTTCTGCAGAAAACTCAGTTTGTCTCCAATTCTCCTTAATTGAAGGGCACACTCAATCTCAGCCTCTGAAAAAGAATGCAAAACATCAAAATTAAATTGACAACATTCCAAAATACAACCAGCAAGATTGACAAGGTCTGTTTCCCATAAAGCATTCCTCTTACTATGAGCTTTATGTACACCTGTTTTCTGTATGTGAGATGGAACACACACACAGACACACAACATATACAAACACACTGTGACTCAAACAAAAAAAATAAAAAAGAAAAGTTGAATGAAGACATTTACTTTGAAATCTTTTTTTAAAGCATCCTGGATGAGGAAAATATTACCTTATTAGCAAATACAAACATTTAATATATCAAACACCACAGTGAGATGTTGCCTGCCTCAGATGATGTCATTCCTTTTTCTCTCACTTAAGGTTGGTGGGAGGAATGGAAGTCAAATTTTATACTCTTTTCTTTTGTTTTCAATTAGGACTTGAATTTTGTGGCAATAATTCATAGGTAAGATTATGCCCTCATTAATAGGCAAATCTAAAATGTATTCTTTTCTTCATTTAAAAAACTCTGAAATTTTCTCATAAAAGATTCATACACTTGTTTTCCAAAAGTAAGTCCACATTGTCTAAAATAATTTTTTAAAATATATTTTACTGATTTTTTTTTTAACAGAGAGGAATGGAGAGGGATAGTGAATTAGAAACATCGGAGAGAGAAACATCTATCAGCTGCCTCCTGCACACCCCCCACTGGGGATGTCCCAGTAACAGAGGTACAAGCCCTTGACCAGAATCAAACCTGGAACCCTTCAGTCCGCAGGCTGATGCTCTATCCACTGATCCAAACCTGTTAGGGCTCTCTAAAATAATTTAGAAGCTTAAATGTTAACGCTAAGCCAAATTCTTCCAACAAAGCCACCTCTACCAATCCATTGCCTTTAGGGAGATGAGTGTAGTGGAATATAAGTAATTCACATGTTTACTACTTTTCAGAATAGAAATACTGTAATTAACTGAATGTTAATTTAAGAAACATAATATTTATAATTTCCAAGTAAATTTTAAGTAAAATTGACATCAAATCTATATTGATCATAATTTAAATTTTCTTGGAAAGTCAAAGAGCAATTCGGGGTCTTTTGTATACTTTAAGGTCACGATTATGAACAATAAAAATCATGACTACAAATTGCAATCTGGTTTACTAGGTAAGTAGACTCTGCAAAGACCCTAGTTAGGCTCAAAAGAAATAAAAACTTCGTCTCTGTTATAGTTACACATCTATAAAGGTATTAATTTTAAAAATGGTAATCATGGATGTTAATCAAACTTACTGTAGTAATTATTTCACAACATATACATGTATCAAACCATTGTGTGGTACAACTAAAATACAATGTTATATGTCATGTGTCTCAATTTTTCTTTAAGTGTTACTATCTAAACAAGTTTACGTGGGACCCCTCTCCAGTCCCTTGTTATGGGGGACTAAGTAAGTTGGATGGGTGAAGGTTAGGCACTAGGTCCCTCCCTCGCCGCCATCTCCCTGGTCCTGGGTAAAACCTCGGAAGCACTTCCAAGGAGGCGCCTTTTCAAAGCACGGTCAAAACTACTGGACATCACAAAAGGCAGAAAGATTTTTCCTTCCCAAGCAAGATCCAGGGAGAGCAGCCTGGCGCCAACCTAGCCATGGCTACATTGCCGATACACCACTTCCTCTGCATGCTGGCGCATGGGCTCTATAAAATGAAAGTATGTTGAAAACAGGGGGATGGGGAGGCTATTACCTGGTGATGTAATAGCAGTATGACCCACCCGGATTTTCTAGCTCAAAGTCTTGCTGCCTTCTTTGATACTGCCCCCCTAGCCTTGTTTGATAAGATTTATTAAAGGGAGGGGGGGTTCGATTCTGAAAAGTTAGTTGATGGGCAATTTGGGGAGTAGGGGGAGGAATGGATGGATTGGGGACCAACTTCGGTTCTCCTACCCCCTTTCCGCAACTAATTAAGATTGTTAAAATGTTATAGAACAAGTCTCGACAAAGAAGAATTTCTGGGCTCCTGAACGCAGTGGTCCCTGCGAAACCTCCACAACCCTCCGTGAGTCCTTTGTGGAAGAGCCGTGATCATGCCAAGTGTTATCTCTGCTTTTGTTTGCGTTTGCGGGTGGAGAGTGTGATAACGCCTAGCGCAGGGCCCTCCAAGGTCCAGGACTCCGGAGAGAGGCCTGTCTTAGGAATCGCTGAGAGGCCAGGTAGTGCCAAGAGCTTCTCCCGTCCCCACCTGGCGTGACAATGACTTTCTCCTGGTTGCTGGCACCCGCATTTGCACTTTTCTTCCCCGTGGCCAGGGCAGGGCAAGTGCGGATGGAAGGAGGGCGAAGAGGCTTTCTGCATCCGCTGAAATACCGCTGCATCCCAATCCCCAACCTGGGTCCCTCCCTCGCCGTCTCCACGGTCCTGGATAAAACCCCCGAAGGACTTCCACGAGGCGCCCCGAAAGCACGTGCAAGGGCGCAGACCAGGCCGGACCCTGAGGCCCCGAGTAGACGGGCTGACCCAGCCCCGATAGAGACCTCGACACCGTCCGGGCCCCCTCGTCCCGGCCAGGATCTCCGCCCCATCTGGTCCCTACCTGCCGGGGCCCGCGTAGGGCTAGGCTGCGCGTTCTTACGCGCCTTCTTCCCAGGCATCTCCGCAGGCAGCCGGCGATAACTCTGCGGCCGACCCCGGGGAACCGAGTCTCCGAACCTGGAGTCTTCGGGAGGCGAGCTGCGCGCGGGGCGGCCTGGCCGGACCGGGCTGAACGGGCCGGATCAGGCTGGAGACCCGACTAGATGAGCGCCCGAGAACCTTTGAGGTCCGGGAAATGGCCAGGGCCCGCGCTTTCATCTTATGGGGACTTCCCAGTGACGTAGCGAAACCAGACGCCGGGCCCGCCCCCGCCCCGCCCCTCTCCCCGCCCCGCCGGCAGCTCTTCGGCGGGGGCCCGGGAGGAACACCGCTCCACCTGGCGCGATCTGCCCGGACACGTTTCCAACCCGCGGCGGCCCCGACCCGCGAGACTCCGAAATTACTCCCTTAACAAACGGGGCTGGGGGCGCCGGGCTCGGACCGAGGCTGTGCGGGCGCCCAGGGCTGAGGCAGCTGCAGGGACCGCCGGGTCCCGGAGTCGGGCGAGGAGGAAGGTTTTCCCGGCTGGAAAGTCCAGGGTGGGGAGGCCGGGAGCTTGGTCCTTATCATAAATGCGCAATTAGAGACTTCTGTAAACAACCCCGGCCAGAGTTGGCGAAGAAAGTTGTCACACTAGAGAGTGTGGGTAGTTTCAGGGAAGCGACATGAAGAGAGTTTTAATAGCTGGAGGGATGTTGCCAGGGGCCATGCTACTCAAGAGAGATTGAAACTGTTGGGAAGTTAACTACAAATTGAAACCCTGGAGCAAACACCGCTTTGATCTGGAAGGGGTGTGTGTGTGTGTGTGTGTGTGTGTGTGTGTGTGTGTGTGTGTGTGTTGTTGTTGTTGTTGTTGTTGTTTGGATGTGAGAGGGAGGGGATTAGTTCTCGGCCCCCAGAGTCAGGACTGTAATTGAAAAAGTTGAGCATATTCCCTCTGGACGGGTCACAATTGCTCGTTCTGGATGCTTAGTAACATTAAAAAATAAAAATAATCCCATCATATAGAAAACATTCGAACGCTTTTGTGCAGGGAAACGTGAGATATCTGGGAATATGAAGTTATTTGCATGAGGTTTGGCTGGCCCTTGAATAACTGATTTCATTATTATAAAGAGAAGGAGTAACTCGGTCTACCTACCCTGAGAGCCGCTTAATGCTAAGGGTTTAAGCAGGCATTTTCTCCTGTCCGCCAGGCATCCCTGAAGCTGCGGTTCTTCACCATCAGGACCACTTTACAGGTGCGACACTGAACAGGGGCAGAATGCAGTGCCAGGGTCTGAGCCCGGCCGGCCCATGCAGCGCGGGGGCCCTTGCCCACTGCAGCCTTCCCGGGAGTCACAGTTTCTCAGGAAGTGCATTCTCATATTATCCGCGCTATTGAACGCACAAGTTGCAAATTGGCGGCTTAGAGCTGCGTGGCTTCCTAGAAGTATTAGGTTTGGTTCCCAAGATTGTCAGCAAAATGTCTTTTGAACATTTGAATTGGGCTACCAACATTTAAAATTGAGACATTGTAGTAAAGGCTGGGGTTTCTGGCGTCCTTTGGAAAATCCGGAGCTCTCACAACCCGGGATCCGTTTCCCAAACGCAGAGCGGACTAGGAGCGGCGGCCGCCTGTTCCGCGGGAGCTCCGCTCCGCCACACTCCCTGCTGTTTGTTTTCTCATTTACTTTATCTGGCCCCAGTAGGCAGCAGAGTTGTTTATTTACCTCAAGTCATTCAATCAACACAAATCTGCAAGTATTTATTTTGCCTTGGTTCTGCAGAGGTGTAGACAACGCTATAAGCATGGGACAAAACTACTCCTGAGTTTAAATAACTTAGTTTTGAGTGTGGTAAACACGTTGAGATTAAGAGAATTCGGGGAGTTTTCAGCACGTGATATAGGAAGCGCGGTGTAGAGGCTGCCTCCAAACCTGTGACCTGGAACCAGGGATCCCACCACTGGGGCCCCCCTTTGAAAGGCTCCTTTGGACTAAATACTCAAGGCACACCATTAACTTCCTGCTTGGATAAATTAGTAAACTTCTGATCAAATCGTGCACGCTGAAAGGCAATGAATACATTCAACTACAACAACAAAAACAAATTCTGTCCTGTTTACGTACAAAGGGTGTGTCAATCCTGTCCTCTACTATTATCATGATAAAAGGTTGTTGGTCACGTGACCCATATAAACCTCAGGCAACTTTGTGCCTTTTAGAGAATTGCAAATTCAACTTGTTGGAGAGAAAAAAAGAGGAGCAAGTGGGGGGTGGGCTTCAGTGATGGGTCAGAATCAGCTGTTTATGGAGGACTTTTTAAGGTATTGGATTTGAGACAGTTTGCAAACTCTTTCAGATCACACATTCGACTAAGGAAATTCGAAGCTGAGCGTGAAGGGCTTTCTTAACTGTATACTTTTCTGGAATCCCCTCTTATCTGTTTAAAAATCACACACAGCCCTAGCTGGTTTGTCTCAGTGGATAGAGCATTGCCCTGCGGACTGAAGGTTCCCAGGTTCGATTCCGGTCAAGGGCACTTTCCTGGGTTGCGGGCGGCCGCGGATCAAAGATTCTCTCTCATCTTTGACGTTTCTATCTCTCCCTCCCTCTTCCTTCCTCTCTGAAATCAATAAAGAAATATTTAAAGAACACACACACACACAGGGCTGGGGAGGATGACAATTTTTTAACTACTACCAGATAGCAGTCTTCATGGACCAAATTAAAAAATGACAGTACAAATCCAGCCATGCCTGTGCTGTCCTTTACAGTGTTAAAAAATAAATACTGAAAAACAAAATAGCAGATGAGATTAGTAATAGAATAGTCATATATTTCCTGCAGAAATGGGATTTGACAGGAAGAAAATATGAGAGATGAATAAGGGGGGAATTTTAAGGAAGCCTGTGAAGATATATATATAGGCTGTAAACCTGAGTCTGTTTATTCAGATAAAAGAGAACTTTTTGTTGTTGTTTTTCCCTGTAGAACATGGGTGTTAACATGATATCAGCCTCATGCATTGATCAGTTGAATCTCTCTTTATTTAAGATAGACACTGGGGTAGGCTCTGGGGAGACAAGTGTTCCCTCTCTCATGGAAGCTGCATTGAAGAGATCAGTACCTCACAAATTCAATGCGCACAAGGCCACCTTGTTAAAATGCACATCTGATGCTGGAGAGCTGGCTGGTCTTGCAATTCTGCTTCTTAAACAAACTCTGGTAAAGCTAATGCTTTTGGTCTATGACATCACTTTGAGTAGCAAGGCCATAGGGTGATACAGGGAAGAACACAGGCAGGTACAATAAGATGGACATCAGGGTTGTGCCAGGGAAGTTATGGCAGACTGTGGGAGGGCAAATAAGCAGGAAAGGCATCTACTTAGGGATAAATAGGAGTTGGCCAAGCAATGAGGCCAAAGGGAAGAAGTATGTTCCATGCAGAGTGAAGAGCAGTGTGAAGTGGGAAATGGTAAGAGGTAAGTGGAGAGAGAAGCCACTTGAGAGTATGCGTATTACTGTGGGAGCAATGGGGGGTGGGGTGGGGGGGCCACTGAAGGTTTTAAACAGGTGGGTGATATGATTAGATTCTAGAAAGCTCACTCTGGCTGCAGTGTGACTAGATTAGTTGAGCCGAGACTGGAGACAGTGTGACTAGTGAAGATACTGTTAGCATTTTCACACAAGATGGTAGAGTCAACAAAGTCACTGTTTCAACCATTCTCTTGTTAAAATGTCCATACTTCCTGACTAGGATAGGTCCACATTCTGTTAGAGCAAGACTTGATGTTTTCAAATAATAATCAAAATCTCCTATGTTAGTTTCCTAGGGTCGCCATAACAAAGTACCACACACTGGGTGGTTTAAAACAAGAGGACTGTCTTTTGGCACAGTTCTGGAGGCTGGAAGTCTGAAATCAGGGTGTCGGCAGGGCCACACTCTCCCTGAGGGCTCCAGGGAAGATTCCTCCTTTGCCCATTCTAACTTGTGGTGGTTGCCAGCAGTGCTTGCAACCCTTTACTTATAGATGTATCACTACAATGTCTGCTTAGGTTTCTAAATGGCCTTCTCCTCTGGGTGTCTGTGCCCAAATTTCCCTGTTCTTATAAGGCCATCAGTTATTGCATTAGGGCCCAGGCCAATCCAGTATTACCTCATTGTAACTTGATTTCCAAATAAGATCACATTCACCAGTTGGCAGGTGTCAAGGGGAGTAAGGAGTTAGGACTTCAAAATATCTTTTGAGGTACACAATTCAACCTGTAACATTTCCCTTTATCAACTGTCTTTTCAAAAAAGTTCTATGTATACACTCTCATCCTATTTACAATGTGCACATTTTACAACCAAAAGGCTCTCAGTAAACTGGACGATGGGTTTAAGCAGCCTGAAATAAAGGTCCAAAGCAGCAGAGATGAGATAAGAAATAAGATGACCTCTGAGGGAGCGGGTTTGGAACAGCTGTCAGCCACAGAAAACACGCACACTGCTTAGGTGGAGACTGTGGTATGACCCCCTACCTCCACCCCAGCTGGACTTGCCACTCACAAAGTCAAACAAGTTTTCAAGAAATCCTTTGATGGAGCTTGAAAGTAAATTTAATTTATTTTAGTGCTACATATAAGCACATTATAAAATGTGGAAGACAGAAGACAAAAATTTTAATCTCCCAAAGTTTCTATTCTTCATTTTATTTTCCCTTGTTATTTATTTTCTGGATTATCACAGATAATGATCATCAAGCTTGTTCAAGCTTTTTTTCTGTTAATCCTCACTCAAGATATTTTTTCCATTGGTGGTTTTTTGTTTTTTGTTTTTTAGAGAGTGGAAGGGAGGGAGGGAGTGGAAGAGAGAGAGAGAGAGAAAAACACTGAGATGAGAGAGACACATCTATTGGTTGCCTCCCACACACACCTCAGTCAGGGCTGGAGATCAAACCTGCAACCCAAGTATGTGCCCTTGACTGAAAATCGAATCCAAGACCCTCCAGTGCACAGGTCAATGCTCTAACCACTGAGCACATGGGCCAGGGCCATGTTTGTGTTTTTTAACTGCAAAGATTCCAGAAGAGAAATAGGCAGTCATATGGTTTCATAGTACCAGTTGAACAATGGTAATAAGTCAGGACTGCCTGAATATTTAAATTATCTGAATTACTGATTTTTAACAAGTCAATAAATTCAACTAGCCTAGAGGGTTTAATAGAAGAAACTATTAATAAATACTATTTGTTAGAACATTATTATGATAAAGTGATTTTTAGGTAGTTATTAAATGACTACTGGAAAGGTAATTCAGTCTTGTGTGAAAGTAGCAAGTAATGAATGTCCAAGTGTAGTTCATGTAAATACAACTTCTGAATCAATTGATGAGCTTATTTCAAATGCAGACCTGACCTCAGACTGACAAATCAAAACCTGCTTCTAAGATGATGTTGACTCACTGATGAAGATGATGAAAAGCACTTAAGAAATGATACCTGACCTCAAGTAGCTTTTAGTCTAGTTAAAGAAATAAAATATTATGAATTAGCAACAAACGTTTGAAAATGGATTATAATTTTGTGGAATGGGAACACATTGAAATGGTTTTATAAGACAGTTAAGTGAAAATAATTCATATTTTATATAGTTCACCACTTAAATGCTCTGTAAAGGAAGGGGGGAAAGGGGCTTGTGAACTATCCTTGGAAGTAAAAGAAGCCTCATCCTCCAGGAAAAATAGGCTTAGGGAAAAAGGACAGAAACTCACAATTGACCCGTGGCATTTGCCCAGTGGAGTGGGAAAGAGGCAGAACTGAAGTGGGTGGTGTCATGATCCACGTGAGGCAGAAGGGGCAGCGGAACGACACAATTGGTGAGGGAAGGAAACGGGGAATTAGAAGATCTTTTGAGTGTCTGGAAGTTTTGAATATTATTACCAACAAACAGAATTATTATCCAGCTGCCTGGATAATTGAGAATTGCTGCCCTTGGTGGGAGATACAATTTCACCCCTGCATATAGACTTGGAAATTGATGAAAACTGAATTCTAGATAATTATCATTTCTGCCTAATTTAATCCACCAACAGCACCCACCATATGAATTGCGTATAACTGAGATAGAGGAACTGAACCTTGAGAAGGTAGTGGGACAACCACTCACGTGATACCAATCTCCCCTGGCCTTCTTCCTCAAACACACCCAGTTCCTTCCTGCTTCTGAGCCTTCACCCTTGCCATTGACTCTGCCTAGAATGCTCTTTCTCCTGATCTTTCCACATCCAGATACTTTTGACCATTCGGGTCTCAAAACAAATGCTATTTTCTCAGAAAGACCCTTCCTGACTATCTTGTCTAAAATTGTTCCTTTTTACCCTCCAAAGGATTACCTATTATGAACTCTACTTTATTGAGTTGGCCGACTTGTTTATTGTCTACTTCCCCTTTTGAAGTAAAAATCCACAGGAGCTCAGACCTTATTTGTCTTGTTTTCCACTATTCCCAGTGCCCTAGACCCACAGTACTAGGCTCATGGCAGACACTCAACAAAGGCAGTATTTGTTGAATAAATGCATGGCTGTTATGGGGCATGTTGGGAAGGACATTCCACTTTAAAAGTGTTGTGTTTTTTTTTAAATCAAATGGCAAGTTTTTTAAAAATATATTTTTATTGATTTCAAAGAGGAAGGGAGAGGGAGAGAGAGATAGAAACATCAATGATGAGAGAGAATCATTGATTGGCTGCCTCCTGCATGCCCCCTACTGGGGATGGAGCCCACAACCCAGGCATGTCCCTTGACCAGAACTGAACCCAGGACCTTTCAGTCCACAGGCCGGCGCTCTATGCACTGAGCCAAACTGGCTAGGACCACTTTAAAAGGTTTCACTTCTCCACACACCGATGAGAAAACTAAAGCTAAAAGAGTTAAATCTATGTACCTAAATTCACAGAGCTAGTAAATAATGAGTAGCCACTGTAATCCAAACATCTTACTCTACATCTAGTTCATTATAGTTATTGGTTGACATAAGAAGAAAGCACAGACACTGAGCATTTAAAATATGCCTTTTTTTAACCCTCATGCACTGCTGATGGGAATGCAGACTGGTGCAGCCACTGTGGAGAACAGTATGGAGTTTCCTCCAAAAACTAAAAATGAAACTCCCCTTTGAGCCAGTGATCCCACTTCTAGGAATATATCCCAAGAAACTAGAAACACCAATCAGAAAGGATATATGCACCCCTATATTCATAGCAGCACAATGTACCATAGCTAAGATTTGGAAACAGCCTAAGTGCCCATCAGCAAAAGAGTGGATTAAAAAACTGTGGTACATCTACACAATGGAATACTATGCTGCAGTAAAAAAGAAGGAATTCTTACCATTTGCAATAGGATGGATGGACCTGGAGAGCATTAGGCTAAGCGAAATAAGCCAGTCAGAGAAAGATAAATATCACATGATCTCACTCATTTATGGAATATAATGAGCATAAACTAATGAACAAAAACAGATCCAGAGACAGAGAAGCATCGATCATACCATCAAACCTCAGAGGGAAGTTAGGGGAGAGTGGGAGGGAAGGGGGAGAGGTCAACCAAAGGACTTATATGTATGCATGCATATAAGCATAACCAATGGACACAGACAGCAGGGGGGGGTAAGGGCATGAGTGTGTGTGGGGGGGAGAGCAATGAGAGGATAAGGACACATATAATACCTTAATCAATAAAGAAAAAAAGAAAAATAAAATATGCCTCTTTTTTCTTTTTCTAAAGAATTTATTATTAATAGTAATAATAGCTAACAATTATTAAATAATTATTTTGTAACAGGTACAAAACAAATATTGAAGGTGTATTAGTTATCTACTAGAGGCCCGGTGCACAAAATTCATGCACTGAGGGCGGGGGGGGGGGGGGGGGGGCTGTCCCTCAGTCCAGTCTGCACCCTCTCCAATCTGGGACCTATTGGGGGATGTCTGACTGCCGGTTTAGGCCCGATCCCACAGGCAGTGGGACATCCCTCTCACAATCCGGGACTGCTGGCTCCCAACCACTTACCTGCCTGCCTACCTGATTGCCCATAACCACTTCTGCCTGCCAGCCTGATCATACCCTAACCACTCCCCTGCCAGCCTGATCGACACCTAACTGCTCCCCTGCTGGCATGATTGCTCCCAACTGCCCTCCCCAACTGGCCCAGTCACCCCCAACTGCCCTCCCCTGCTGTCCCAGTCGCCCCCAACTGCCCTCCCCTGCAGGCCATTTTGTAGTGGCCATCTTTTGACCATATGGGGGCAGCCATCTTGTGCAAGGACATGACAGCCAATTTGCATATTACCTCTTTATTATATAGGATTGCTGTGTAACAAATTATCCCAACTATAGTGGCTTTAAACAACAAACACGTATTATCTCAAAGTCTCAGGAATTCAGAACTGGCTCATGAGGTTGTGGTTCCGATGTTGGCTACAGCTGCCATTGTCTGAAGGCTTGATTGCAATTGCAGGATCTGCCTCTTAGATGACTCACTTATGTGGCTAGCAAGTTGGTGCCCACTATTGGCAGGCAGTCCCAGTTCTTTCTCATGTGGATCTTTCCAGAGGGCTGTTTGAGTGTCTTCTCAACATACATTACTTCCCCCAGAATTAGTGATGCAAGAGCCTCTGTTTTTTTTCTGAGTACTTCTCTTTAACAGTAAATCTCCAGATTTAAAAGGTTAGAAGCTCAGAGAGAGACTATTGTTAACACCCTTAAGTATCAGTGCTGTCAAAACATTTGATGTTCCTTCTCCTTCAGGCCCTCCTCCTGGAACTGGCCATTGCTCCCCCTACACAATCTCCTGCATTCTCACAGCCATTATCACAGATTTTCTATGATACCACCCACACTGCAAACTTCAGTGTGGAATTTCCCCATATCCACCTGTGTGTACTCAAATTTCAGATTTCTATGGTTCAGAGGTGAACTCCAGACCTCTTGGGGCACCCACGCATCCTGCAGATATGAAGACTCCACACACAGGGCCATCCATGCCACCCCCTCCAGATGCTCAAGCTGAGACCTGAGACCACCCCTCTGCCCCGCCCCTCACCCTGCCCTTAGGCTCTTTCACAGCCAATCAGAGCACCCCTTGACTCTCTTCATTTCTCTCACATTCTAGCCATCACTTCCACTCACCCAGACCCTTAACCTGGTCTTTGCCCTCCACACCTGTCCCTCTTTCAAGTATTCTTCAAACTGCAGCCATGTGACTTTCTTTACTGCTAATTTTCCCAGGCCCCTTCTTAAAACTTTTCTATCCATTCTCCACACCTCCTCCAGAGTGACGGGATTTTCATTTTTAAAAGATACGATTCCTTTGCAGCTTAAAGGCTGTTGGGGGCGTTCAGGTACTCCTAGAGTCAAATCAAATATGCAAAAGCCACCTACCAGAGGTGGGGTGGGGGGAGGGAGAGATAGAGAGATAAGGGAAGAGGGGAGGAGAGAAGGAAAGGGAGGGGAAGGGAGGGGAGGGGAGGTTGAGAGGAGCCAGCAGCCCCAGCACTCTGCATTCCTAGCAGGATAAACAAGGGTGAGAAAGAAGAACCATTAGAAATCCACAGTGATTTCAGATACCACTTTCATATTTTAAAATAGCCTTCTTATAGCTCAACACTAACCACATAGGAAGTGTAATGTGTGTTTTTTAATGCCACCTTTTTATGACAACAAAAAATGGTAAGTATGCTCCCCAAGGCGACTAGAAAATCTGAATGAAGAGTGGGTTGTGGCCTGAAGGACTTATGGGAGCTGCTCCTGGGTGAGCGCTTTGCCTAATTACTCCACCTGTGCAAGGCAGTTCCCGTTATAACTCCGTGGAGCGTTCCTTAGGAATGCAGTAAATTGAGAACTAGCCTCTCCATTTATTAAACATTGTATTTACATTAAAAGTAAATGTAAGGACAAAATTATAACAACAAATGGTTGAACAGAACAGTTTTAAAAATATAGTCCTCAAAACACAGGACAGTGATTGAGGTGTCATTTCAATTCAATGGATACAAGATAGCTTATTCCATAAATGGTTTTATGATTGTACATCCAGGAAAAAAATGAATGTCTAATCCTTGCTTTGTTATCTGCATCAAAACTAACTCCAAAGGATTCACCGGTTTAAATATAAATATCAAACACTCGACAAAGAACTTGAATAAATCACAGGTGCCTATGTTCATAATCTTAAATTGGATGGGCTTTTGAAAATCAAACCCCAAGGACGTATTTGATTTCCTAGAAATTCGAAGGTTTGAGTGAGTAACATTGCACTGTGAACAAAGTCGAAAGACAACAGAACTCCTAAGAACAAAGGCTGTTTCCAGGTCTGATCCTGCCCTCACTAGCCACTAGCCCTGGCACAGGCTGCCCAGATGCCCACACAGCTGCAGCAGCGGGGCAAGAGCTCAGGGCTGCGGCAGAAACCTGTAGCAACAGCACACAGCCTTGGTCAGATTCCTCTTTTTACAATGTGTGGAGGGGCAGGTCTGCTTCTGGCATCTCTCTCCCTCCCTCCTATGATGCAAGGAGACCTGGGGAGGCCTAGAGAAAGCCTTAAAGAGGGCTTTATGGAGCCCTGGCAGCCAGGTAATAGCCCTTTCCAGGGCACCTTTGTAGAAACCTGAAACAAGGATGTGTTTAATGTATTTTTATTGATTTCAGAGAGGAAGGGAGAGAGAGAGAGAGAGAAACATCAATAGTGAGAGAGAATCATTGATCATCTGCACACACCACACCGACCCAGCAGGTGCCCTGACCCTGAATCAAACTGTGACCTTCTGGTTAATAGAGCGAGCTCAACCACTGAGCCAAGCCAGCCTGGGTGAAACAAGGTTTTAAAGTGTCTAGCTTCCCAACTAGGACACTTAAAACCAGCATCAGGATCAGTTTCTCTCCTCTTCTTTCCCCATGTATTCAATTCACGGATCCTAGCACATCTATCTTAAAATGACCTTTGGGTTTAACCTTCCCTCTCAAATTCCTCTCCTACAGAGCGTTGTTTCACCCAGACATTATTGCAAATGTCTTCTAGCTGGACGCCGGCCCATCTCTGCCGATGGAGCCCCTCCCCCTTCGATGTGCCTATAAAACACCAATTCCTGACATCCATTCCCTTGCTGAAGGATTTCTATATCAGATAGCTCCCCACTGTGCACAAAACAGGTCTATACTCCATTTTCCCTGCACAGTGGTGTACCACGGCCCAGATTTTTGTATGGGTTCCCTAAAATAAAGCTGTACCCTCCTTGAGAACAGGGGCCTTCTTTCTCTCTCATTGCCCCCTTTTCTCCAAACCCTTGTAGCTGCTTCTATTACCCAGAGCCAATCTCCTTCATCCTCACCCTCATCAAAACTGATTTTTTAAATCAGTCAAACTTGGGTTGGTAGTTGAAATGATAAATAACCAGCTTCATTTTCTTTGATAATAAATGTCTGAAATAATGATCCAAGTTTCAAAGAATGACAATATATAGACAAGAGTCTGGTTAATGGGGGAATTTTATATATTTTATATAAAATTTTTAAAAATTTATTTGTATTTCACCTTCACTATTTCCTTGATAGTATATTTAAGCAAGTTGCTTCACTTGTCTAAGCTGAGGTTTCCTGTTTGGAGAGAGAGAATAATAATGACCCCTCCCTACAGGGCTTTTTTGAGAATGAAAAGGAATAACACAGGCACACCAGCTACTCCGTGGGTGTCAGATCAGGAGGGCTCAAGGAGATGGGACCGGCTCCACCTACATCCCCTACCAACATGCCAGCTAGTGTACCCCAGAACTTCCCAGACACACAATTCATAGTTGGGTGTGTTCCTCGTGGCACACAGAAGCCCTGCCTGGGAAAACTCAAGGCTGCCCAAATTCCAGCCAAACTTTAGTGATTATAAACAGGACCAATGTGTGGATTGCTCAGAGAAAGGAAAGAGGTGACAGGCAGAGAAAGGAAACTACAAGAAAAAGAGGAAATGAATCACTTTCTGGTTCTTAGACCTGGACACACACAGGCAGGCTGGGGAGTTGGGCCAGATTGGCCAATTCATCAGCAGATGACAAACACCTAAGAGCAAATATCCAAGTCTATCTTAACAAAATACAATTCTGGTGGGAAAAATGCTTGGGATTAGAAATGATCGTTGGGAGCCCCAACTCTTGGAGGTAGAGCTCTGGAAAAGAAGACCACATCACTGCTGTCAGAGAGTAACTTTGCTTCCTTCACGCAGGGGCAATACCAAGTTTTAGAGTCAGAAATTCTCAATTGACTCCCAGCTCTGCCACTTAAAACCAATGTTTTTGCCCTGTCGTGGTAGCTCAGTTGGTTAGAGCATCATCCCAATATGCCACAGAGGACAGGTAAGAATCAACCAATGAATGCATAAATGAGTAGAACAACAAGTAGATCTCTCTCTCTCTCTCACTCTCTCTCTCTCTCTCTCTCTCCCTCCCTCCCTCTCTCTCCCTCCCTCTTTCTCCTTCTCTCTCTCTTTCCCTCTCTCTAAAATCAATAAAAATTAAAAAACAAACAAATGAAAACCAATGTCTTCTTTGGCAAATGATTGGCTTCCCTGGGGCCTAGTTAGCCCACCTGTTAAATGGTAGTTGTAACCTTGCACCTACCTCCTACATTTAGAAAAGATGAAATAAGTGAAGTAGTAGCTTAAAAAAAAACATGGCATAATGTTAATGTGTGAATTATTGGTATTATTAGGACCGCAGTTAGATCAATTATGGTGTATTAGAAAGCAGTAATTGTAGCATTGATAAAGTATGGCTGTTCCAAAAAAACAAAAGAAAAGTGATCTCAGGAAAAACCAGTAAGTGTGCTTCTTAGGAGAGTGAGTGCTGGTGGATGGGGGCATGAGGGACAGTTATTTTTCACTGCATACCCTTTTGTTACTTTTGAATATTTTAAAACATATATTCACTAATTACTCAAAGAGTATGCAAATAAAGTTCAAATCTATGTAGCCTGAGCAATTTCCCTCCTAGGCACACATCAAATAGATATGTATGTATATGTTAATCAAAAGACATGTACAAGAATGCTCGTAGATACATTATTTGTAGTGGCCCCTAACTTGGAAACTGTGCAAATGCCCAACAACTGTAGACCATGTAAATACATTGCAGTCTGTTCCCACAATGAAATATTACACAGTAATTAGAATAAATGACTTACAACCACAGGCAACAACATGGGGGGATACGACAATGTGGAGCAAAGGAAGTCAGGTACAAAACAGTACGTAGTATAAGGTCTCATTTATAAAAAGCTCCACAGCAGACAAAACTAATCTCTGTTGTTGGAAGTTATGAAAGTGATTGTCCTTAAAGGAGTCAGGGACTAAATGGGTCAAGAAAGCAGTTGAACCCTAGCTCGTTTGGCTCAGTGGATAGAGCATCAGCCTGTGGACTGAAAGGTCCAGGTTCAATTCCGGTTAAGAGCACATGCCTGGGCTTCAGGCTCATTCCCCAATGAGGGGCATGCAGGAGGCAGCAGATCAATGATTTTCTCATCATTGATGTTTCTCTCTCTCTCGTCCCCTCTTCCTTCCTCTCTCTGAAATCAATAAAAATGTATTTTAAAAAAAGAACACTGCTGATAATGTTCCACTTCTTTTTTTAAAATTTATCTTTATTGTTGAAAATATTACAGATGTCCCATTTTTCCCCAGTGACCCCTTCAAGCCTGACCCCACCCCCTGAATATTTCACTTCTTGTGGATGCTGTTTGTGTGGGTGTATTCAGTTTGTGAAAATGTATTACTTTTTTTCTCTGTATGTTGTATAAATTCAAGGTTTGATTAGATAGATAGATAGATAGATAGATAGATAGATAGATAGATAGATATAGCTAAATAGAAGAGAAGCCATTCTAATGGCACTCTTTTTTATTTATTTTTATTTTAAAATATATTTTTATTTATTCCAGAGAGGAAGGGAGAGGGAGAGAGATAGAAACATTAATGATGTGAGAGAATCATTGATTGGCTGCCTTTTGCACACCCACTATGGGAATTGAGCCCACAACTCAGGCATGTGCCGTTGACTGGAATCGAACTCGGGACCCTTCAGTCCACAGGCTGATGCTCTATCCGCTGAGCCAAACCAGGTAGGGCACTAATGGCACTCTTAAAGAAATGACAACAATAAAATAATTTTTGATTTAAGCTTTTTCAGTATTCACTAAGTGGCATACATTTTGTTTAATTTCTAATTGACAGTTTAAGAAATTCACAGATGTTAGCAGCAGCAGAAATTAAAATATAGAGCACAATGTGATATTAAAATCCAAGTCAGGTGAACTGGTATCATTTTCAGTCTGATCAAGTTAGGGAACAATGAAATAAAAATATGATGTATGATTGGGAAACCTGTCAGGACCTTGAAGTGAAGTCACAGAGGTAGCACTATTGAAATATTAGAGTTAAGAGAGTCAGTGTAAGAGGAAAAAAATTTCTCAGAAATGGAAAAATGTTGCTGTAGGGTACAGGAACATAGCACTAAGCATTCAAAATGGAAGTGGAGTGAAATGTGAAACTGATCAACACTAATCTCAATGGTTGTTAAGAGGAAGACAATTTGTCTAACCACTGTATCTTGTGACATAAAAATCCCCTGGCTGAGGTGTGAGTGTGAGGTAGTGAGGTGTGAGGTGTGAGGTAATGAAGTCATGGTTTGAACCCAGATCTTTAAAGCCCAACATCCAAGCATCTTGGCTTTCTCTGTTTCTAAATCACACACAGCTTTTTCTTTTCCCAAAAGCTTTGCATTTATTGATTTTGTCCTGGACTCTGTCAAGGTCAAGGTTGACCCTCTCATTCTCTGATCCCAGCTGAAAATGCCCCTGAGGCCTTCTATGCCACCTAATCTGAAATAGTTCTCCCTCTTGATCTCTAGTCCTTGTTGTTGTTGTTTCTTTTTATAACATATAAGAAATTGTAGTTGCTTAATTTATTGGGAGGTGGTGCTTGACTTTGTATTCATTTATCAGTCTCCTGAACTAGACACTAAGCTTCATGAAGTAAAGGCCGTGATCTTCCTGCACCTGGCAACAGGAGATCCTCAACAGATGACTGTTTTAAATGAATCAGTCTTAACTTGTGCCAGGGGAACATGAATTGTCTGATCACATGGAAGATCAAGAGTGGTAGCTATGGCCTAACTCTGCCTTTCGCCTTCTGTGTTCTTGGGCAAGAAGCTTCCTTTCGGGACTGTGGTTTCCTCATGTGCAAAATGAAGGCTTGGACTGTTTACTTGCTCTCTAAATTTCCTCCATTCTAAGTCCAACTCTCTAAATTAAACTGATTTGCAACATGTAAGTGGTTGATGGCTTATTAGCATTCCCAGAGAGGGTTGCATTTGAAAAAGATAGTGTTCCATGCTAATCTTTATTTTTAGTTTATCTGTCGGGCAGTAGGATAACTGAAAACAGTGGAACTGATTGGCGAGAGATAATTTTGCTCAGAGGGTAGTTGAACCTGAAAGTCAGCTCCATGAGTCAGCTGTTCCCATAGTACCTGCTGGTTCCACCTTCAGTTTCCTCCTTTCTCCTTATTTCAACCCAGACTTCAAAAGCACCACGATTTTTTTAAATTGTTCCTGCCCTTCCTCTTTTCCAGGAAGGCAGTGGCCCCTCTGAAGTCCCTTGTTTCTAGAAACCTCAGCATTTCTCATTTCTGTTTCCAAGTGTGGGGTTTTGTCTGGGGCAGGCACTGTGTCTTTGCATGTGGGGTAGTAATCATCTCTCACCAGGCCTCAGTCATTCATCTTGTCATCCTTGTGGGACTCAAACTGTCCTACCAGGAATATTAGTGTCAGGGCAGCAGGGACAAAGGTTGGCTCAGAAAAACAAACAGAGGAAGCACTCAGTAGTAATAACAATATTGGTTACAACGACAATAGGTTACAGAACTTGCCCAGGATGGCTCTGTCCAGTTTTTTCTTTAGTTATTTTTATCCAACTGTCATAAAGTCTGAAGCAGTGAGGTGTGTATGTGTGTTTGGGGGGGGGGGAGGGGTCCCCTTTCCACCACTATAAACACACACACACACATACACACACACATAGACTCTCTAATCTGAATCCTGCAGAGTTGCAGCCAAAGGCTCAGTAGTCAGCCCAGCTGATCCTAACTCCTGATGAAAGAGATGGGTACATTTTGTCTGTTCACAGGGGCCCCACCCTTGTTTTTTCCTTTGGCTATCATTCTCCTCCTGCCAGCTGGGCTTCGAGGTGCCCTTCTTTGATGTCTGGGTCATAACTAACTCCCAGGGATGTCACTGTCAGGCCGTGCTGGGCATCTGCATCCACACTCAACAACCCCGAAGTGACAACTGAATGATTTTGGTCATTGTTTCTTCAGCCACAGCTTTTTTCGTCTCAGCCTGCCTGCCCTAAAGGTTTACTACCAGAGTTTGCTTAAATAAACAGCAACTAAGTCAAAATTTGCTGTCTCCTACCTCAGGAACAGAACTCTTTTTTCTTATAGGTCCCAAATTTTAAGGGATCCAGGCAATTTCCAATGGAATCACCATTAAAACATTGAATGACAGAGATCCAAGAAAAAGGAGAAAAAGAGAGACCCACCAGTGTCAGGATGACTTGTGAGAGTACCCATCCCCCAGTGTTTAAAGAAAGGAAAATGCCCGGCACAGAGGAACTTTTCTTTTGCTAGAGCTTGCCTTACAGCTTTTTGCCTCCAGAACAAAACTAAACTCTCTAGTTTCAGACTGATCTCACTCTGGCTACTTAATATGACAGTGGGGACCAAGGACATCTGCATGCCCGGGAGCTAGAAATGCAGACTCCCTGCTCCACTCCAAACCTATTGAGTCAGAATCTGCATTTTAACAACATTTCCAGGGTATTCTTAACGAAATCCACAAACCTTGAGAAGTTCTGTCTAGCCTCACTCACTGTTCAGTTTTTGTTTTTGTTTTTAAACTATCACCAAGTGATCTTAGGTAATCTACGTGGGGTTTCCATGCCCCTAACATGCTGAAGTCAGGGCATTTACTGAACAACCAGGAACAAGAGAATGCACTATGATTACCATGCATTTAGCAATTTAAACAAAGCATAACCTCTGACCCCTGTTGGGATGTGTAAAGGTTCTATTTCCCCATCCTTTTCTTATTTGATTCGTTTGGACTTATTTGCAAAAGGAAGATTTTTAGTTTTGTTTTATTTTTGTCATTTTTATGGAACCATGACTATACAAACTAACAAAACCCACAAATTTTAAACGCTTTAAGAGCTTTTGTAAAGTAAGTAATAAAAGGGATGTTTGGAGTTAGTGCACTCTGTGAAGGAGCAGTGCTGATTAATTGGGCATTGTGTGGGGGAGGGGGAGAGAGGGGTCCCCTGGGCTGGCTCCTTATTCACTGTGGGTCATCAATGGGTGCACCTTTAAAATGACCACCTCACATGGTGGGGACTTTAGTGGCGCCCTTTTGACTAGATCTGGAACAAGTTCACGTGCACTGTTTATATGACTGTAGTACTTGAGGAGATGGGTGGAGATAGGAAAAAGAAGCTTTGGGAGTCAGCTTAGCAGAGGTCTGGTGGGGAGGAATTGGCCTGGTTAAGTTTCATTTAAATTTAGGTCTAATTTCCTTGAACAGTCACTACATAGAATAACATTGAGGTCAAAATTGTTTACACAACATCTTTTCTTAAACGTTAGAGTACATAGAATACTAAACATGCACAATCCCCTTCCCATATGTTAATCCTAAAGATTTGATTCTCTTAAACATTTATATATCTAAGTCAACTTGTCCAGGTTGAAAATATTACTTAAAAAAAGAAACTATCTTTTCAAAATGCACACATTTGGGGGTTATATTCCCATGTAATTTGGGGAGTTGGAATGCTCATTGGATTCTCATCAGACACCCCAAGAGAATATCCTGTGCCTTATTTATAGTCTAGAACAGAGACTGTCATGTGTAGGTCCCACAGCCTATTGTGATCTTATTTCATTCTCTTCTACCCCTGGGCTTCGGCAATACCATCTTGTTGGTCTCTTACTGATTTTCTATTTCTTTAGCTCTTAAGATAAATGTGTTTCCGTCTTAGCTGGATTCTTCCCATAAACTTCCAATCCCAGGATCACACAACTCTTCCCCCCTCACACAAACCCCCCAGCTTTATTGAGATGTAATCAACATATAATATTGTGTAAGTTTAAGGTGTACAACGCATTGACTTGATATACTTATATATTGCAAAATGATTACCACAATAAGCTTCATTCATGCCTCCATCACCTCATGTAGTTCCCTTTTCTTTCTTGTGGTGAGAACATTTCATGTCTATTCTGTTTGCAACTTTCAAGTATATAATACAGTATGGTTAACCATGCTATACTTTAGATCTTCAAAACTTACTCATCTTGTAACTGAAAGAACCACTCAATTCTTAATGATAAGAGTTCTCTAATTATATTCTGGACATAACCTGTGGCTTTGCATGACAATTTCCTCACAATATCCATTTTACTGTCACACTACAACACACACACACACACACACACACACACACACATACACACACACACACACACCAGCCAGGACAAATGAATATAGTTATGAAAGGAAATAATTCCTATTTTCTGAGATAAGGAGTATCTTTAAAGTGAAAAAATGAAATATATACATGTTGCTATGCTTTTTCGGGAGCCTAAAATAATTTTAAACAAATCAATATATTTCTAACCAAACACAATATATAATAATATATTTAAAAATAATACAAAGAGGGAAATGACATCAGAAGGACTAGGAATGCTTGTGGAATCAAATGGTTCTTACTTGGGTAAGATCTACATGAAAATGGGAGGTCATCTCTTCTTTGTTCCTTGGATAGCTATCTATGTTAAAAGAGGAAGAGAAAAAAGCTCCCTCTCCCCCAGCACAAAGTGTGATTTTACCTTAAAACAAGTCAGTAAAATTAAATTCTGTCTCTATGATTTCTCTGATTACAGACATTTTTTAAAATCACAATGCTGTAACATACACACACACACACACACACACACACACACACACACATATATATGTATAACCATATATATATGTGTGTGTGTGTATGTGTGTGTGTGTGTGTGTGTGTTATTTTAAATATTTCTTATGGAGCTGAAGGAGACCGGAGCACAAAATACTGCCCATTGGGACTAAAAAGTGATGGCTTGTGTAAAAGACATTCGAGATTTCCAGAGTCACCCTTGCCCTCCATCAGTTCCCCTATTTGAGAAGCTTCCTTGTAGCTGTGGTTTCTGATGTCATTTTCCAGTGGGAGGGGAATCCCTCTGAGATACTATTCTTAGCGGAGGGTTTGTTTTTGTTTTTAAGTCACAAGTTTTCAGTTCCATATCATTATTCAGCAAATCTGTCTCTTGTTTGTGCTTCTGATACCTGTAGGCACCTAGATAACTAGGATAACGTTAGATAATGTAAAACCCTTATAGTGTCTTTTCTACTTGCCACTGCCAAATAAGTATTGTCTCCATTTTAAAAGATATGAGAACTGCCCTTGGCTACATAGCTAGTAAAGTGGGGGCAGAGTTGGAATTCAAACCAGAGTTTTAAATGTTGAAAGGCCAGCCACTTCCTGACACCGAGGATCTTGGCACTGTTCCATCCCACCTTTCAAGCCTGTTTTCACATCATTCCTCTTGGGCATCTCTGAACCTGAATATCAACAATTACATCTGAAAGACGATGGGAGTGTTTTGGGTGGATGAGAAAGGTTAAAATCCTTGGTGGATCACATCAGCATCTTATGAATTCCACTAGGGAAGGTCAAATCCAGGTAATTTAAAAAGGTAGCAACATAATACACTATATCCTTTGATTGCTTAAAAGACCAAGTATGTGTAAAGTCACTCTGTTGTGGAGGAAAAAGGGGATTCTATGGAAAGTAACCTCACAGGGCGATCTGATCATAAATTCTAACCAGGCAGGTCATGGTGGTTGTCACTGTCCAGGCATGTAACTTCTTAATAAAGGTTTATCTTTGTCTTAAGCCAGCCCTGCCTATTGTTGTGCATCTAAGTTAACACACATTTGAAATGCCAGAAGTAATCCCCCTGGAAGGGAGTGTTAACCCTCAAGAGAGCTCATAGTCTTCACTATCCTGTAATGTAATTCCCACCTTGCTTTCTCCCACTTCCATGTGTGTTTCCTTCTTAATTTCAAAGCATACAAGAAGCTGCAAAATTATTACTCCCAGGAGCATCTGACATCTTGCTGTCATCAGTTTGACTCAAATAAACTTATAAAAATTCTCTACAGGTTTGGATGTTTCTTATGTCGACATTGTAAACCCTAAAACAACTTTATAAAAGTAGACTTTATTTGTAGCTATAGGTTATTAGTTGCTTGTTAATTCGGTCTTCAGTTGGAGCTATTCTGTCAAAATATCATTTTGGGTAGAGTCGGGAATAAGTAGGCTGTAATATGTTTGAATGGGATCATATTCATTGAGAGTCTTGTCCTACAAGGAAGGATTTGTCTGACTCAGAACAGTGTCATTTTTGAATAACCGCTAAAGTAGCTTGCATTCTCCTCTGCTTTCTTTAGTTTGGAAAATTTCCAGGCGTTTTCTCATTGTTTTCCAGGATTCTTTGTGGAAGATGGAAAACACAATCTTGGAGCCAAATCTGGACTCTTATCCTAACCGATTGGAGGCTTAAAGATATTCATTTCTACATGTTTGTGTAAGTGTAAGGACACGACCTGGTTGTTTTTAGATCAACATTAGCTTCAGTCCTTTCCTGCCCTCTCCGCACACAAAGAAGTAACCTGGACATTTATGCCTGTCTTTTTTTTTTTTTTTTTTAAGAATTAAGGGTGAGCCCAGTCCACCTGGCTCAGTGGTTGAACCAGGAGGTCGCAGTTGGATTCCTGGTCAGGCCAGGTTACGAGCTCAATCCCCAGTGGTGGTGCGTGCAGGAAGCAGTCTATCGATGATTCTCTCTCATCATTGATGTTTCTATCTCTCTCTTCCTCTTTGCAATCAATAAAAATATATATTAAAAAAAGAAAAGAATTAAGGGTGAAAGCCAAAGTGTTTATTGTGAAGGCCCAATATCATAAGGCTCAATATTAGGATAAATCTCCTAGATAGCCCCTAGTCATTTAAGTGGGTGTCTTGAATGGTATTTTAACACTAACAGTGGCATTGAAAGAAACAGCAAGAAGCAGCATAATTCATGATTCAAAGGAAAATTATTAATAATAATTCTAGATTTTTAAAATGGCGTAACATTAAAAAGAAGTCCTCAAAGTAATTCAAGGAAAATAAACCATTATATCCTTTATAAATTTAGAAATAGTTGCTAAAATGCATATAACTCATTACATTTTTAAAAGAAACAACAAAATAGTGAGAAGCTATACTTAAAAACACTATTGTTTTTAATTTTTTTAATTTATTGATTATTTTTTTAGAGAGAAACATTGATTTGTTATTCTACTTATTTATGCATTCATTAGTTAATTCTTGTATGTGCCCAGATTGGGAATGGTACCCACAACCTTTGCATAGTGGGACAATGCTCTAACTAACTGAACTACCCGGCCAGGGCAAAAAACACTAGATTTTAAAAAGAAACAGAATTCAGGATTAAAGTCATTTAATAAAATAGTGAAGGAAAATTCGTTTAGGATTGCGGGGCCTGGGGTTCTCATCCAGACTCCATTTCTAACTCAGTCTATGATCTTGGCTTAGTTACCTCAGAGGAAATAATACTGTGTTGAATATTAAAAGCTGGGACCTAGAAGGACACATGTGTAACACCTTAATCAATAAAGAAATTAAAAAAAAAAAAAAAGAAAAGCTGGGACCTAAACTTTGTTTGCTCTCTGTAAGTATCAGATTTCTCACCTGAAAAGTCAAGTAAGTTTTAAAAAAGGAACTCTCACCCTAGCCAGTTTGGCTCAGTCCTTAGAGTATTATATTAACCCATGGACTGAGGGTCCTGAGTTTGATTCTGGTCAAGGGCAGGTACCTCGGTTGCCGGCTTGATCCTGGTCTGGGAGCATGTGGGAGGCATTAATCAATGTGCTCTCTCACATTGATGTTTCTCTCTCTCTTTCTGTCTCTCCCCCTCCCTTCCACTCTCTCTAAAACTCAAAGGAAAAAATATCCTAGGTGAGGATTAACAACAACAACAAAAAACTCTCAGTCTTCAGGTACAATAAAGGCAATTTCATACACCCAAAGTTTTCATCAAAATTTGCTCTAGGGCAGTGGTCGGCAAACTCATTAGTCAACAGAGCCAAATATCAACAGTACAACGACTGAAATTTCTTTTGAGAGCCAATTTTTTTAAACTTAAACTTCTAACGCCACTTCTTCAAAATAGATTCGCCCAGGCCGTGGTATTTTGTGGAAGAGCCACTCTCAAGGGGCCAAAGAGCCGCATTTGGCTCGTGAGCCGCAGTTTGCCGACCACGGCCCTAGGGTATCTGCCCCAGTGGTTCTTCTCTTGGTTTACTTACTCATGTCTTTTACCACCCACATCACAAAACAGCTCAATAAAATTGGATACTTTTACCTATTTCTATAGTGGTGAAATTCCTTTTTATTCCACATGCTATCTTTACTTCAAAATGCATGTTCTTTCTTCAACAACCATGTTGGGTTTTTTTAATGAAAATATGTAATAAAAGATGAATAAGTTATATATCAAAAATTGTAATATGCATACAATCCTAATAGGTAATAGTGACATGAATTTTCTCCTCTTGTTTGTGATCTTTAATTTTTTTTAATGAAATTTGGGTTAAATTATTTACTGGGTCCATAATGCTGCTATACTTTCGGATATATTAAAATTGAAAAATTATAGAAAGAATGAGGGGGAAAACATATAAGGGTAGCTTCTCATTTTTAAAATTAAAACAAATATATTTTTCTTATTCTTTAAGTAATTCATGTCTGTGCATTGTACAAATAAAATTCAAAAGCATAGAAATGTAAGAATTGAGAAGCAAATCCCCTGTTATTCAACCTGTGATGACATAATTTTTAGCATAAGATTTTGTTTATATGAGTACAGCAGCCTATGTGCACATATATATTTAGATCAGGTTATACTGCATTTCCTGTTTTGTAATCTTTTTACACATAGTGGTATGTCTTAACATCTTTTCCATATTTCTCTCCCATTAAGTAAGTAGCATAAACAATAGAACATGCCTTCATCAATCACCAATCTACTAGTGATGAACATTTCATTGGTTTTCAGTATTTTGCTAGCATACACATGCTACAAGGAACATCTTTGAACATAGGTATCTTAACATTCTTGTACACGTATTTCTGAATAGTAAATTCTAAGTGGGATTGTTGATTACAGTCATCAGATATCATTTGAGAACCCATGATCTACAATCCCTAAGCAAGCATTTGTATCTCATACACATTGCAGAAAGAAATTTTAATTTGATGTTTGGTTTTCACTTTATAATATATTTTACATATAGCCTTTTAGTCTTTTTAAGTAGATATATCTACTTTTCTACACTGTTTATTACCATCTTTTTCATCCCTGTGGTCATTATGCAGTTACTTCTTTTTTTAAAACAGATGTATCTACTACTGTTTTTTACCATAGTTTTCCTAGCTGGAATCATTATGCAGTTTCTCCTCCTCCTCCTCCTCCTTCTCCTCCTCCTCCTCCTTCTTCTAATTCTTACCCTAGTATATGTTTCCAATGATTTTTTAGGGAGAGTGGAAGAGAGAGGGAAAGACAGAGAGAAACATTGATGTGAGAGAAACACATCCATTGGTTGCCTCCTGCCGGATCCCTGACCAGTACCTGGGCCAGGGAGTAGCCTGCAACCAAGGTAGGTGCCCTTGACAGGAATCCAATATGGGACCCTTTGGTCTGCAGGCCAATGCTCTATCCATGAGCCAAACCAACTAGGGCCAGGAACTTCCTTTTTAAAATTAGATGTATCTACCACAGATTTTACCTTCATTTTCCTCACTGGGGTCATTATGCAGTTACCTCTTTTTTAAAAACAGATGTATCAACCACAGTTTTTTACCATCTTTTTCCTCACTGGGTCATTATGCAATTACCTCTTTTTTAAAAACAGATATATCTACCACTGTTTTTTTTACCATCTTTTTCCTTACTGGGATCATTATGCAGTTCTCTCTCTCTCTCTCTCTCTCTCTCTCTCTCTCTCTCTCTCTCTCTCTCTCTCTCTCTCTCTCGTTTTGTTAATCCTTGCCCCAGGATATTTTCCCTTTGACTTTTAGGGAGATTGGGGGGGACAGAGGAAAAGACAGAGAGAAAGAGCCATGTGAGAGAAACACATCCATTGGTTGCCTCCTGCAGAATCCCTGACTGGTAGCTTGGCCTGGGAGGAGCCTGCAACCAAGGTAGGTGCCCTTGACAGGAACCCAACCAGAGACCCTCTGGTCTGCAGGCCAACACTCTATCCATGAGTCCAACCATCTGGGCCAGCCTCTTCTTTTTTCTCATGGGGTCATTATGCATTTACTTCTCTTTTTCTCCCCAGAAGAATACAGTTTGAGAGAAACTACCCTCCAGTAAGATTACATACATTTACATCCCACCAGCAATGAACAAAAATGTAAGTTCCCATAATCATCACCCATACTGCATGTTGTCTTCATTTTCAATATTTGTCAATTTGAAAAGAAAAAAAAGTATTTTCCTCTTACTTTATTTCACTTTTTAACATTTTTAATGAAAACATATTTAAGATATGTTCACTTAAAATTTTTCTCTTAAAACTTATGTGTGCTATATTTTTCTGCTAAACTTCATTTTTTAGAAATTGATTTGCAAGAGTTTTTAATATTTCCAGGAAAAGAATGTGAAAGATACAATTTTTGTGAAATACATTGCAACTATTTTGAATTGTATTTTAAACTGTGTGTGATAAAAAGGAAGCCTTACCCTATAGAATCTGAGTTGATGACCAGAGGTCAACACCAAGGTGGGGGCAGGGTGGGGATGATGGTGGAGGAAACTTTCCAGTTTATGGCCAATACCGAAACACAACAAACCCACTCCATCCAACAAGCTGCTGAAAAGCAGGACCCATCCTCATGCCGCCACTCATCTACTGATGGCGGCCTCAGGTGTGTGAGTCTGGGCTCCCGCCACAAAGGGCCATATAGAAGGGAAACTGAGAGAAGCAGTAGCGGCCTGAAGGAAAGCCATGTGGAGGTCCTGGGGGCTCACCATGCCTGTGTTCTTGGGGGACACTTGGAGATGGCCAGACAAAAATTGCATTTTGTCTCTGCTTTGTGATGCATTGCTGAGGGCAGAGAATCAAATACAGAAAAGACTGTGTAACATATCAGAAACAGGCTTTCTTCCTTAAGCCAGAGCTCTATAGAGGCATAGACGGTTGGGCCCTAATTACACACCTCTCCCCCTATTCCTCCCCCTAGTAATCATAGACCAGTACATTTCACGCATTATGGCAACCAACACAGAAAACAAATAATTTTATGATAAACCTTACCTGTAAGGCTCAAAGTCAAAATTTGGGATTTTCTATTTTTCTATTTTAAAGCTCTAAATTTGGAATCCTGGCCCACTTACAGATATACCTATCTTTGTGTGGCATCACTATTTATGTATAGTTCTATTTTCCAATAACACAGTAGGCACATGAGTAATAGAACATGGTGTTTTCCACCTCACTGGACAAATTTCCATTGATATCTGCACCTTATCTCAGTGTTAGGCAGCTTTACCAGCAAATATCCCCTTTCTACACTGTACTTAGCCTCAATGAGGTCATGCCAGACAAAGTCTTCCTACTCGACCTTTGTCATTACTTGCTGCACTTTTGTTTGTCAGGAACCTGCTAATATCACTTTTATTTCACATTGCCTGATTATTGTAATCAAATCATTGGAAATTTTTCTGCCTGACAATCAGCGTGTAGCCACCATCGTCATGGTTCCTGAGTTTTGGTGCATCTCTGCTTTCAATCACACCCCACAAGAACCATGACCAGCGATAGCAAATGAACTGGAGTGCTGTGGTCACAGGTGAGGACTTTTCCTCATTCCTGAACTTTGGAACTACTACTAATATATGCTAAACAGAGTTAGATAAACAAAACACACTCTGCTGCTCATAACCTTCTGAGAAGGCTCATGATCACTGCCTTGAAATGGAAGAGTGACCTCATCAAGTCAAGAACTCATTAGGAGCCCTGGCCAGTGTGGCTTAGTTGGTTGAGCATCCCCCCCATGCACCAAAAGGTTGCTGGTTCGATTCCAGGTCAAGGTACATACTCAGATTGCAGGTTTGATGTGTGTATGGGAGGCAACTGATCCCATGTTTCTCTCTCACATTGAAGTTTCTCTCTCTTCCTCTCTTTCTGAAAAAAAAAAAAAAAATATATATATATATATATATATATATATATACACACACACACAGTCTAATAAAAGAGTAATATGCAAATTAACTATCACTCCACTACACCCACAAGCCATGCCCACCAGCCAATCAGGAGTGAGTATGCAAATTAACCCCAACCAAGATGGCTGCGGCCATGGAGCGAGCAGGAGGCTTGGGTTTCCCCAGCAATGGAGGAAGCCAAGCTTTGCACACACCCTGGCGGGCCCAGGCCTCCACTCAAGGCTCCAAAGTTTCAATTATAGAAGATAAATAAATCCCAGATACCAGGGCTTCCGCTTGGGTTGCTGGGGGACGTGGCAGGCCTGCAAACCACCACAGGCCCCTCGCCCAGGTCGCCCCATGCCCCGAGGGAACCCCCACCCTGATCCGGGACACCCTTCAGGGCAAACCAGCTGGCCCCCACCCATGCACCAGGCCTCTAACCTATCTAATAAAAGAGTAATATGCAAATTGACTGTCACTCCAACACACAAGATGGCTGCCCCTATGTGGTCAAAGATCCTGCCCCCATGTGGACACAAGATGGCCGCCACAAGATGGCCAGCAGAGGAGGGTAGTTGGGAGGGACCAGGCCTGCAAGGAAGGGCAGTTGTGGGTGATCAGGCCAGCAGGGGAGGGCAGTTGGGAGGGACCAGGCCTGCAAGGAGGGCAGTTGGGGGTGATCAAGCCTGCAGGGGAGGGCAGTTACAGGTGACAAGGCCTGCAGGGAAGGGTAGTTGGGGGTAACCCAGGCATGCAGGGGAGAGCAGTTGAGGGGGCCCAGGTCTGCAGGGGAGGGCAGTTAGGGGTGACCATGCCTACAGGGGAGGGCAGTTAGGGGTGATCAGGCCTTCAGGGGAAAGCAGTTAGGGGTGACCAGGCCAGCAGGAGAGGGCAGTTAGGGGTGACCAGGCCGGCAGAGGAGGGAAGTTGGGGGTGACCAGGCTGGCAGAGAAGGGAAGTTGGGGGCAACCGGGCCTGCAGGGGAGGGCAGTTGGGGGGACCAGGCCTTCAGGGGAGGGCAGTTAGGGGTGACAAGGCCTGTAGGGGAGGGCAGTTAGGGGTGACCAGGCCTGCAGGGGAGGGCAGTTAGGGGCAATCAGGCTGACAAGGGAGCAGTTAGGCATCAATCAGGCTGGCAGGGGAGTGGTTAGGGGGTGATCAGGCTGGCAGGCAGAAGTGGTTAGGGGCAATCAGGAAGGCAGGCAGGTGAGCAGTTGGGAGCCAGCAGTCCTGGATTGTGAGATGGATGTCCGACTGCCCGTTTAGGCCCGATCCTACCGGGATCGGGCCTAAACGAACAGACAGACATCCCTCGAGGGGTCCCAGATTGGAGAGGGTGCAGGCTGGGCTGAGGGACACCCCCTCCCGTGCACGAATTTCGTGCACCAGGTCTCTAGTGTGTGTGTGTGTGTGTGTGTGTGTGTATATATATATATATATATATATATATATATATATATATATATATACTCATTTCCTAAAGAACTCATTAGGAAAGTGTGGTTTAATCTCTATGCAGTTATGAGGGGAGGGCATACATAGATCTTCCCTTTGTTGTCTCTACTTCATCTACCATTTTTTTCTGTGGCACTAAATTGTGATCAGTCTTATCTAAAGATGAGGTTAAGTCAAGGGAAAGAAAGATGAGCCACGAGAACAGGCAGGGGAGGTCTGGCAGGAAAGCATATAGGCTTGCTGGATGGCATAGCTTCTAGAAACACTCTGAAAAGCTCTACTTTAACCTAAAGCAACTTAGGTGAGAGGCATCTTGGTCCCTTTATGCTATGGTTATGGCAGAGAAACATCACTGCATAGTTTGGGTTAGAAACCACTCCGAGGATAAGGTTGCAAATTCTGGGAGAGCAAAGGCTGTGCATGTAGGGAAAACACTAGTCACACTTAATGACACTTGCCAGTCCCTGAAGTACTTAATAATGGAGGTGACAGGGTTGGGACTGTTGGGGTAAGAAATGGGGACTCCAGAAGTGGTAGGCGAGGGAGATGGCTATGAAAGCCTTACTGCTGAGGGTAAAAACAATGCTGTAGTCACAGCTGTACACAGTAGCCTTCCCTCAATTACAGGGGATGTGTTCCCAGTGGATTATTGAAAACAAATAGTACCAAAGCCTACCTATACTGTTTTTTATATACATGCATACATATGATTAATTTTTAAATTAGGCAGGCACAGTAAGAGATTAACAACAATAACTAGTAATAAAATAAATCCATTAAATTGACATGTAATAAAAAGTTTAAAAAATGTTTGTTTTGCACAGGCAATGTATCATCAGGAGATTTAATGCATGTTTACCTTGGTCTATTCCCTGCATAGACTTTTCTTACATAAAAAGCAGCAACACACTCTCCATTATAGATTCTAATCAGTGAGGTGTTTTATTTGTGTGTGTACTTTAACCCTTGCAGGCCATTTTCCATCATCTCAGAATCTTGATGACGCTGAGTTCTATTTTTTAGCCGGAACACCAACTCCAAACTTCCATTTCCTTTTCTAACAATAACTTGGGTCATAATAACTGTGTTTACTAACAGTCTCTCAAGTTCCTCATTCATTGGTAATTACTTAGCCACATAATCACTTTACAAATAACATATGACCAGAGTTCTTATCTGCTTTATCTCACTTGCATGATTTTTATGTTGGATGTTTTCCCTAGAAATCACTTCTTAAAAATCAAGCATTCAGTTTGGAATTTTTTCTACCTACTGACATACTTTTTTTTTAATGTACATTTAAAAAAATATTTTGACACACATATACATCCATGAACATATAACTTCAGTCAAGATAAGGAACATATTCATCATTCCAATTGTTGTGGTTTTTTTTGAAACTTTTTATGCCTTTTTATGTCCCTCCAATACCAAGACAACCAACCACCAATCATCTTCCTGACCCTATAGATTACGTTGCATTTCTAGAATCATGTAGTATGTACAAATTTTTGACAGGCTTCCTTCATGTGACACAAAAATTTTAATATACATCAAATTGCTGTGTGTAATAACAGTTCATTTATTTGTATTGCTGAATAATATTCCATTGTATGGATATGCTAGTTTAACCAGTTCATTTGTTGATAATACTTGGTTTATTTACAGTTTTTTTTTTATGGTTAAAGTTGACATACTTATTTTTTTAAGTCTTGCATGGCCCTTGTTCAGATGTGTCATAAAGGCGATTACATCATGGCTGGATATGTACACCTTTCCTGGGCTGGTTTTGAAAAGCAAGGCGTGAGAGAGCAATTGTGATGCAGACTTTGTTTACCAGACATCAGCCGGGGAGAAAAACACTTCCTATAGAAGTGAAGGTGAATACACTGCCAAACTTCCCAGGGCCTCGGTTCATTGTTATGGTGATGACTTGTGTTAAGGATATCCGCAGGTGCCACAGTCTTTGGAATATGCAGAAAGACTCCAGCTAGGTAGGATTATCCACAATGAACATCTATTCAAAGGTTGTGGACAGATGGGACTTCTGTCTTGGATTATCTCCCGCTCTCCTCCAGGTCTAAAACTTTTTAAAGAGAGTGCCAAATGTTGACCCCTTTCCTCTTGGTACTGGGAACGGGATGCTTAATTGGGTTGTGCATCCTTTTGCGGTTGAAGGGGAAAGTCTTAGTAGTAGTTTGGGAGGGGGTGGGGTTGATGGTCCATCAACTGGGGAGACAGAACCTCCAATAACCCCCTGTGGTTATAGCCCGAGAGGCCTGGTCCTGACGCTAATTACATATCACACAGGCCCAGCTCAGGCCAAATGTGCCCCAGGGACCAGAAGAACTCCCAGGTTCTTCTTTACTGCTTATGCCAGACGTCTGTCAGCACCCCAGAGATAACCAGGCCCAGTCTCTTTCTGTGTCACTAATTACTGGCTCTTTAGGATGTTGTCTCTGCGTGAGCCAGACCTGGAAGTGCTGTTTACCAGCCACCTTTATCTATTAGAACAGAGACTCGTCCATCTCTTTCTACTTGATTTATAGCCCAGTAAGTAGGAGTTATGTACCCCCTGCTAGAGATTTAAACTGTCAGCAGGAAGGTTTCATGCCTGGGACAGAGAAGGTATTCAACATTCACTGAATGAATAAAGTGAATGCAATTGCAGTGGTGGAATCATTATGAGTTGGTAGAGCAAATGGCCAGGCACAGGCTCTCCAATTATTGGATAAAAATTGTTACCAACTATTGATCTCCAACAAAGCGCCATGGTAGAGACATAATACCGCTAGTCAATACAACCTCCTTGCAAGATAGACAGAATCCTCTTTCTACACAGGAAGATAGATGCTCAGAGACATTAGCCAACCTACCTGAGCCACCAAGCTGTGAGTGGCATTGCCAGGAAGTTCATGTGTCCCCAGGGCCCTTGGGAACTTCCCCTCCCTGAAGTTGCTAGAGATGTACAAAGTGAGACTGGAAAGCGCTAGAAAGGGGTGTCTCCTTCTGAACGTCACTGTACAGTGGGTGGGGTGAGAGCGGTGGCCATGGCTGTAGCATGGACAGCTGCACTGGAGCCACAGCAGAGCCTTGGCACCATGTTGAAGGGGTGAGTGACACCCAGGCTGTTGGCAACCCACCCTGTCTGCCTTTTGCCTAAGAGCTCTAGAAAGTAGTCAGGCAAGTCACATACATAGATGTTAAACAGGGGTTGGGGGGGCAACATACATTTCCTCATTGAAACACAGAGTCAGCCCTTCTGAGGCAGGAAAAATGCATATGGAAATGAGTTGCAACAGGAATTTCTTCCCCCAATTCTGCCCCTGTCTCCACTTCCCCGGAAGTCTGCAGGACAGTGGAGAGGATTTGCTCAGGCCCCTTGGTGCTCCCTTGATGCATCACTGAGTGAAGTGGTGTCTTTGCTTTGCCCCCAGAATGTTTGTCTCCCATTCCTTCCTTCTCTGCCAGAGTCCAGAAGTGCCCCAGTCCCTCTGTTCCTCAAATCCCAACCCTGGCGTCAATCACTCCTGCACCACAGTGTAGAGTTTAAGGCACTTAACCTGGAAAGCCTCTCCTTCTAGAAAGAAGAGTTTGCTCACCCCCCCCCCAACCCCGCCCCTACTTTGCAGCCACAGAGACTGAGTGAGCTATAAGAACTGATGACAATGTGCACAGATTCCTTTAAAAGCTCTACTTTAATCTACTTGGTACTGTTGCCTTTTTCTTCTAATCCATAGCTACTTAGCTGCTGGAGATGCAAGACTGTTGGACATACAGCAACTGAGAAATGAGGGGAGGTGGGTGAGCAGGGGCTATACTTTACTCATGGTCAGGCGGGGTGCTGCAGCAGTTAATAGGGTGGTCTCAAGAGCCAGGGTTAAGATTGTGGCTCAACCATGGTGCAGCCCTGCAACCTGGGGTAGGTTGCTTATTCCTAATTTCCTTTGTCTCAAAAGTCAGAACAATGGTAGTCCCTGCCTCATCTATGTAGTAAATGAGATAATGAACATAAAGCATTTAGTACATAGTATGTGCTTGCTCAGTAGCTCCTGAATATTATTATTACAGCGAGAACTGTGAAAATTCTTGCACTGTAAAGAATACGCTAGAACTTGCCGCTAACTCTTAACCCATCTACACCTTCCATCCAGTTCTTCGCTGTGGATCAGTTGAGATAGGTATTATAACTCATGCTCTGCAATGTTATACTTATTGAAATACCTTTATAATCCTTATCCCAGGGTCTCAAATGACATGTGCTTAACCAATACTTATTTTTATTTTTCATAGCCATCTCAGGCCAGAGATGAGATAGGTAACGATAGTGGCATAAAGGAAGGGACTCTGCCCAGGGCTTACAGTTGGGGTTGGGCTATATTAATTTGCTAGGGCTGCCATAACAAAGGACCATCAACTGAGTGGCTTAAAAGAACAAAAGTTTATTGTCTTAAAGTTCTGGAGGCTGGAAATCTGCGATCAAGGCATCACAGGGCTCCTTCTGAGTGCTGTGAAGGAGAAACTAGCCCATGCCTCTCCTGTAGCTCTTGGTTTGCTTGCTGGCAATTTTTGGCATTCTTGGATTCTAGAAGTATCACCCCAATGTCCGCCTCCTTCTTCACTTGCCATTCTACCTGTGTGCATCTCTGTCTCTCTGTCTCTCTGTCTCTCTCTCTCTCTCTCTCTCTCTCTCTCTCTCTCTCTCTTTCTCTCTCTCTCCTCTCCCCCCAAATTACTTCCTTTTATAACGACACCAGTCATATTAAATTAGGGCCCACCCTAATGACCTCGTCTTAAGGCTCCATAACTCCATTATTGGTGAAGACCCTATTTCCAAATAAGGTCACATTCTGAGGTCCTGGGGTTAGGACTCACCATATGAATTTGTGGGGGGACACAATTCAACCCATGGTGTGGGCCTCACATGCAAGTCATTTAACCTTGCTGCTACTCAGACACCTAATATCCCAGAGTCTTCAATCTCCAGAATCAGCTATTGCTTTTCCCTCTATCTTTTTTTTTTTTTTTTTTTTCAGTAGCAAAAACTTTTGAGAGACACCTGAAAATATATGAATTAAGAACCTTCAGGGGGAAATGGGGTTGTTTAGTTTTCTTCTCTTGTGCTTAGCAACTCCAGCTTCATTTTTGTGGCCGGGCCACACTTTCAGCAATTTAGTAGCATAGCAGATGGGTCTCCACTGAAGTGTGATAAACAGCTGGAAATAAAAAATCTAGAAAAAGATAGAGAAATGGATAAAATAGAGCACTCCCCATGCCTAATTCATGCAGGCACTTTTGTGTCTCTCCTATTTTGAGGCTAGAATCCAAAATAATGACCTATATCAGGATTTGGCAAACTATAGCTAGCCACGTGTTTGGGATTTCTTTTTACTTTTCTTTTAAAGTGTATTTTTTTATTATTACATTTTTATTGATTTCAGAGAGGAAGGAAGAGGGAGAGAGAGAAACAGCAATAATGAGAATCATTGATTGGCTGCCTCCTGCACGCCCACTATTGGGGATTGAGCCTGCAACCTGGGCATGTACCCTGACTGAGAATAGAACTGTGACCTCCTGGTTCATAGGTCAAGGCTCAACCACTGAGCCATGCTGGCTGGGCGGGTTCCCAGATTTTATGTACATCAGAATCACCTGGATGGCTTGCTCACTGGACGCCACATCCAAAAAGTCTGACCCAGCAGTTCTGAGACTGGGCCTGAGAATTTGCATTTCTGATATGCTCTCCCCAGAGCTACTGGTCCTGGGCTCAGACTTTGAGGACCCACAGAACAGATTCTGATTTTATCAAAACTCCAGGGTGATTCATGAGCACGTTAAGGTTTAACAAGTGCCGCTCCAGACACTCAGTTCCTCTATCAGAGTCCATAAAATCTCACTTTTACATAGATTATACCTAGCACGACCTGAGACACAGGAAAACACTCAGTAAATATTTGTAAAATGAATGACTGCCCATAAGCATGTTCATTCCTGTCAATTGGGTGATTTAATTGTTAGTACCTAGAAGCACGGCTACGTGTGGCTACTTAAGCAGATCAATGAGACCCAGTGGGAACCTCTGCATAAAAGACCCAGCTTGGACCCAGGGAGGACACAATAATTGTAGTAGTCATCCATCCTTGAACCAAGATTTAGAGCATCCATTTTGGGCCAGGCCAACACTTAGGCCCTGGGCATAAAATGCTAAGCAAGACTCAGGCCCTGGAATGGAGGAGCTAGGAATCCGGAACATTTATCCATTTCTTGTTATGACCACTCAGGCCCAATATCAGTACAAGAGATAGAGGGATATGGTACTGTACACCTCCAAGTCCAGCCCAGGGGTAGCTGCAGAGCTCAGCAGAGGACAATGATAGCCACAGAGGAATAGTCAGTCCTCAGGAGGCCAAGAGAACAGGTGGGCAACTTCTGGAGCCTGTGCAGGTGGTGGGGCCACCATCCAGGTGTCAGAAACAGTACTTCCAGTCTCAGAATGGGGACTGGCAAGATCAAAATGAAAGAAATGCAGAGGCTGATTACTGGTCAGTCATCCAAGACAGAGAAAGATAGAGAGAATGGTCAGGACTGAAGAAAAAGAAGTGACCACATCTTGGGGATCAGACAGAAACTCAACTTTGGACCTGGGACACAAATGCAGTTTTTAGAGCCAGGCCTAGTGCCCCATTGAGAAGGAAGCAAGGAAAGAAGGAAGGGTGGGAGGGCAGAGGGAGGGAGACAGGAGGGAAGAAGGGAAAGAGGGCGGCAGGAGAGAGAGAGGGAAGGAGGGAGGTGAAATTATGCCCTGTAACCAGTTCTGAAAGCTGGCAGCCCAAGTGGTGAGGTGGCACAGGACAACAGCCCTCCTCCTGCCTCTTCATCATTTTTGATTGGTCCACTAAGGATACCTCAGACCAATAAAGCATCTGGGAGCCAATCCAAGCTATTCAACTCTGAATTACTTAGATGCCAACAGACTCTAGGACTATAAATCTGTCTTTTATTATCTGGTTAACTTGGCCAGGCTTCCAGAAGAAACAGTAAAGTTTTATGATGTACTTTAACAAGCCGACCTCAGAGTCAGGCTTTATCCTGGGTGAAAGTTTCTCCAGGCAGCACTGGAGGTCAGGCTAGATCATCCAACCCTGCCCTGTGCCAGGAGTTGGTGGGCTGAGGTTGTAGACTGTTGAATCTGAATAGATTTCTCGCTCAACACAGTGAAACAGCCTTGTATTAATAGCTGCAAACACTTTCAACACAGTGAAACAGCCTTGTATTAATAGCTTTTTAAAAAATTGATTTCAGAGATGGAGAGAGAAAGAGAAACATTAATGATGAGAGAGAATCATTGATGGGCTGCCTCTCCCATGCCCACACTGGGGGATCAAGCCCACAACCAGTGCATGTGCCCTGACCGGGAATTGGACCGTGACCTGCTGGTTCACAGGTCGACACTCAACCACTGAGCCACGCGGAGCGGGCCTTAGGCTTTTTATAAGAGGTTTAATTATGAAGATTTTCTGGTTGCTTGGTCTTTTATTGTTGTAGTTTTTAATTCCATTTTAGGGAAGGTAGTTTGGAAACAATATTTTCTCATTTCTTTGAACTAATTCCTTTTTTTATTGCCAGTTATTACTATTCAATTTCTCTTCAATTTATTAGCTTTTCCATAGAAATGCCATTTAAATACACTCAAATTGTTTAAAAGGTAAATGCAAATAATTGTTTAGAATGTCTACTGCTAAGCCCCCCCCCCCAAATAATTAATAATTTGGTTATAATAAAAAAATTAAATACTGTTATTTTTAGAAGTAAATAGAACGATGATTGGCACTTTAATCACAGTAACTATCATTTTTCCAGTTCAAATGTAATGAAAAAAAGATCTTCAACTTACATTGAGGTATTTCAACTAATCAACAGTGTCTAAGGGATCTGGAATAAATAATGGAAATGGACAAGATGCAATTCTGACAAAAAGAAAACACAAATCTGAACCATTCAGTAAGAGAGTTAGGTCCCCAACACACCCATGACCTAATCAAAAGTCCAGACCAGGATTAATTTCTTACACTAAAAATGTAACATCTTTGCCTAATCGCCCAAGTTTTCATTTTCCTTCTCATTATCCACCAGTCTGATTAATCTGAGAGTTTATCTGCCCAAAAGCAAATTCCAGTATCATTTTGTCACTGGTTCAACCTATGAACTATATAAACTCTCATTAGATTGTACTTCCAAAAATTTTTCTTAATAATTACAGAGTTTAAAGGCTCAATGTTAGAAGAAGCTAGACCAAAACTTTTACATCCAGATAAGAGTAGTTGCCTTCAGGTTGTCCTCATGGGTTTGTTCAATGCTGTTATTGCCAAGAAAGTTCTGGAAACTTTTCAGGACCCAGGGTTGATTCTTTGAATATCTGCCAGTGTGTCAAATCTTTTCTCTTTGTTTCAAGCTTTGCTTTCCAGAAACAACTTAAAAGGTTATTCTTTCAGTCACGCAGATGGTCCATCTGAGTAACACCTTTGGGTCTAAAACCCCATTTGGACTCCTGGGATGGAGATTCTTGTGTGGTTTGTAAATCAGTTCTGAAAGCAACCCCAGAAGAGGTTCATACATGTTTTAAGCAAAGCAAAAATCATAGGCAGGAAGAATAGCTTTCAAAGTGGCTGTTTTAAAGTGAACTAACCTGGCTAGGAATCACAATGCATTTTAAAATAAATTTGTGTGCATTTACAGTCATTCCTCAAACATATACACTTTTTTAAAAATTTATTTTACAATGATAGTTTACATACAATATGATACTAGTTCCAGGAAACACACACACTTCTGAAGCTGAAAATGCTTTAGGGAAAGATAAGAGAACTTGAAAGTGTTTTGTCTTTAACCTACATGGTTAGGGAGAAAATAATTTGATGACCTTCCTCAACATACACAAAACAGTGAGATGAGAACTATTTTATTAATGCCCCCCCCCCCCGCCCGCCCCAATGCTGCTATTTTGCAGAAAGATTCACAGAGTTTGAGAACAGAAATAAGGAGAAGAACACAGGTCTTGTGGTAAGTAGAAAGCCTGCTAACTTAGTTTATGGTTCTGGAATCAGGTTCTCTTTCCTCTCCATCATTTACGCCTACAAAAGCACTCATGCTAGTACCCCCCCCCCCCCCCACCACACACACACAATCCAGCAATTATAAATTTAACATTGTGAATAGTCTAGACCAGCAGTTGCCAATCTTTTGGACCTCACGGACTATCATTGGTCCGTGGACCACCAGTTGGCGACCACTGGTCTAGACCCCAAATGTCACTCATAACAGCTTGCATTTAAGGTAAACAGAACAGGTAGCTTCTCCCCATTAAGATGGGAATGCTGAAGCACAGAGGGTAGAGTTTTTGCACAAAATTGCTGGAAGACTTAGCAGCTGATACAGATTTCAGATTCTAGACCTAATGAACTTCTAAGCCAGGGTTCTTCCATGGCAATATGCTTCCGGACTTGAACTAAATCAGCAGTTTGTTCTGAGGTCTACTTAAAACAACTTTTTTTTCCCCCCATAATCAAAACTTTATTGAAAAATTGACACCAAAATAGGAGATCACTGTTGTATACTTACAAAATTAAATGTAATTACATTATCCTGGTAGATTAACTAGAATTACTAAACTGATAAGGCTTTTTGTGATATAACCCAAATTCAGGAAGCTGTGTGGATCATTAGTGTTGCTTTCTTCTAAATGAACACCCTTCTGTCAGTCTAGCCTTTCCTCCTGTCAGCTGGCACAACACTGTTGAACAATCTACGCAAAAAACCACTGTCTGAGCATGGCTGAAAACCGTGGTGATCTTGTAGCAACCTGGACATTCTACATCCATAAAATAAGAATTTGGACTTTGAACTAGCCATTTCTTTTTATGTTTTTTCTTTTCCTCTTCCAAGGACTGATGTAGTAAATCTCTAGCCAAAGGCATGTTGATCCTCTCGCAGGCGCAGCCCATCTGGCTACTTAAAACATACCTTATTATAAAACTAGAGGCCCAGTACACAAATTCGTGCATGGGTGGGGGTCCCTCAGCCTGGCCGGTGATTGGAGCCGATTGAGGGGGCCCGTTGGGGGCAGGTACCCTGGGAGGTTGGCTGGCTGCTGGGGAGAGGGACTGCAGGAGGTTGGCTGGCTGCAGGAGGTTGGCTGTGGGAGTGCACTGACCACCAGGGGGCAGCTCCTGCATTGAGTGTCTGCCCTCTGGTGGTCAGTGCACATCATAGCAACCAGTCACACGGGTCGTTCGGTCGTTCGGTCGCTTAGGCTTTTATATATATATATATATATATATATATATATATATATATATATATATATATATATATATATATATATATATATGTGTGTGTGTGTTAAGTAAACCAAAAATACAGGTATTAGCACAATGGATATATGTAACGGACCATCCAGCTAAACAAAGAAACTGTTTAAACTAGAATTTAATCCTCCTTCCCACCCCTTCCCCACCTCCTCCCAACATTTGAGGTTTCCTCTTTTTGGTTTTGTTTTGTTAATCCTCACTGGAGGATATTTTTTCCATTTATTTTTGAGAGAGAGTGGAAGGGACCCAGTGAGGGAGGAAGGGGGAGAAATAGAGAGGGACACATAAATTGGTTGCCTCCCTCATGTGCCCAACTGGGGCTGAGGATCAAACCTACAACTTAGGTACATGCCCTTAGGTCTGAGGGCCCATGCTCTAACTACTGGACACACCGGCCAGGGCGAGGTTTACTTTCTACTTGAAGACAACTAGCTTGGGCCTCGGTGGAATGGATTTCAGTGGTTTCTCCCCTAACAGTATAACCCTTTCTTGCCTTCTTGTGATTAACTAAGACTGTGAGCAGGTGGGGAGTGAGTTGAGACAAAGTTCTGCACAGGCAGTTACCCAATCAGTGCACTAGGAAGTGAGTTAGCTGGCAACAGAGTCCATCAGATAAGAGAGCAAAGGGAAGAAGGAAATTCTGCCTCTCCAAGTACTAAATTGGGCCTCCCTGCCCCTTCCCAGTTTCATTTCTTCCCAAAATGCACCTGGAATAGAGTCAGGTAGTGAAGTCAGGGAGCCCCTTCTCACTTTGCCTTAGGGTTCTCCCTCTTATTCTGGTCACTGCTCCACCTTGGATTCCAGATGGCCCCACAGGGGACCTGAGCACCCAGCTGCTCTATCCCTCCATGCCTCTGAGGCCCCATCCCCAGGAGCCAGCTAGGTTTGGCTTTCTGTTTCCTGTGTCCACTGGACACACATTACCAGCCCATACGCTTTCCTGCTGTGTCTTTCAAAGTGATAATTTTGTAAACTAAGCAGTGGGGAAGGGAAAGGATTAAGGCGTAACCATAAAAGGGATGTTTGTGCATTTGAGCAGCAGTTCAATACCTTGGGAGGGAATTTCCCAGCCCCCAGTGGAGAATAGCTCCAGGGTATGGGGTGGGGGTGGGAGAGATATTTCTATGTAAACAGTGGCTCAGAATCTAGGTCAAGGCTGAGAGAGAAAGGGGGTCAGGCTTCAAATTTGAATCCTTGATGTTTTCTCCAAAGAACTGGCACCCAAATAATCTCATGGTGTGGAAGGAAAAAGAGGTTCTGTGTAAAGTAACTTCACATGGTGATCTGATCATAAATTCCTAACTGGGAAGATCATGGTGGGTAGTCACACCCTTGTCATATAATTTTTTTTTTCCAGTAAAATACTTATCTTTGCCTTAAGCAAGCCCTGTCCATTGTTTCTGTGCATCTAGGTTAACACATCTTTGAAAATAAATCAGTAACCAACCTCAAGAGAGCACAGAATCTTAACTATCCTGAAATCTAATTCCTACATTCATGTTTCCTTCCTTATATTCCCTCCTTAATTTCAAATGCATAAAAGCAGCATCAAACTGTTATTTTCAGGAACATTTGAGATCTTGCTCCCTGGCATATGTTGTCAGTTTGGTTCAAATATTAACTCTTACAAAAATTCTCTACAGGACATTTCTTATGTGTTTGTCTTATAACTTCAAGCCTGTCTCTGTTAGCAGATCCGAGAGCCTTTTGGGCACCAGGGACCAGTTGTTTTTATGGATTCTGAAATTACTGTTTGATTTTAAAATCTTATTTTAGCATAATTATATTCTATTGTATTTTCCTTTTTAAAGCATTCATTTGTTTAATGTGTACATTCAAAATACTTCATGTTTTTGGATATTATTTTTCCCATCCTTTTATTTTGAAAAATTGAGATTTTTCCAAAAGAGCTGAAAGATCATGCAATGAACGTATCCTTCACCAAATCCAGCAATTGTTAATATTTTGCCAGTTTTCTTTATTTCTGTCCGTATTTCCATATACGAATATATATGGAAACACACACACACACACACACACACACAGACATATATTCTTTTTCTTGCTGACTCATAAATTAAGTTGCAGAAATCATGGCAGTGTACCCCTAAAATACTTCAGTATGCATCTCCTGAGAATAAGAATATTTTTCTAATAATGACAATGGTATTAGCGCAAATTATTATCACATCATATCAAAGGTACATACTGTCAACAAATGGGGAATTATGATTCACCTGCATTAGGGAAAGGTAAGTACAAAAATTCTTCTGAGTTCTTCTGCTTAGGCGACTTGCCTCTTTCCCCCCATTTATGCAAGGTTAAATTAAACAAGGAGGCCATTAGACTCTAATGCCCGGGTGGCCTGCAAACCCAAATCAGAGCTTATAAATGTCACAAGATTATGAAGTTGAAACCGAAGGACAAGAGCCCACTAGGCTTTCAGCTAGAGCCCATCAATAATTTCCTCACTTTGCTTCTGCCTTTTCTCTATAAAAGTCTCACCTAGAGCTCCTGTGGGTGGAGCACTCTTAACCACTTCCTGGAGCACTCTTAACTACTTCCCGTTTGGTGCTGCCTGATTGGAATCAATTTTAGTTCAAATAAATTCTTAAAAATTTCACTGTGTCTCAGTTCATATGTTAAACAGTTCTCAATCAGTTATTTATATCAGTGTGGACGCACAGATATTCATTTTATACTCCAGGTTATAATCCAATACTGCTTTATTTATTTTGTTGCTCAAATTGTTCCAGCTTTGGCCATTGGGGGAGTTCTTTCAGTTGTTTTGGGTTCCTTTGATATACTCCCATCATGGTGGATTTTTTGGTTAGGGCTGTTTTATTTGGAGCACTGTCTTATTTTCTGGCTCATCTGGTATATTTTCTGCCTTAGTCTTAGAGTCAATCATTTCTCCAAGGTGCACCTGCTTCCTTTTATCAGAGAATGAGATTAGAAACCAAGACCTGGGTGCTAGGGTATCATTACTTCTAGACCCTGTCAACTGACCCAGGACAGATGTGTGTGCACACCAACTTGTGCATAGTCACTTACCTACAAACTAGAGGCCCGGTGCACGAAAATCGTGCAGGGGGGGTGGTGTCCCACAGCCCAGCCTGCACCCTCTCCAATCTGGGACCCCTTGAGGGATGTCCAACTGCCCGTTTAGGCCCGATCCTGGTGCACAATCCAGGACTGCTGGCTCCCAACTGCTCACCTGCCTGCCTTCCTGATTGCCCCTAATCGCTTCTGCCTGCCAGCCTGATCACCCCCTAATCACCCCCCTGCCAGCCTGATTAATGCCTAACTGCTTCCCTGCCAGTTTGTTTGCCCCTAACTGCTCTCCCCTGCAGGCCTGGTCACCCCCAACTGCCCTCCCCTGCAAGTCTGATTGCCCCCAACTGCCCTCCCTTGCAGGCCTGGTCCCTCCCAACTGCCCTCCTTTTCTGGCCATCTTGTGGTGGCCATCTTGTGTCCACATGGGGGCAGCAATCTTGTGTGTTGGAGTGATGGTCAATCTGCATATTACTCTTTTATTAGATAGGATAGAGGCCTGGTGCATGGGTGGGGCCAGCTGGTTTGCCCTGAAGGGTGTCCTGGATCAGGGTGGCGGTTCCCTTGGGGCGTGGAGTGGCCTGGGCGAGGGGCCTGTGGTTGTTTGCAGGCCAGCCACGCCCCCCGGCGACCCAAGCGGAGGCCCTGGTATCTGGGATTTATTTATCTTCTATAATTGGAACTTTGTAGCCTGGAGTGGAGCCAAGCCTTCTGCTCGCTCCATGGCGGCAGCCATTTCTGTTGGGATTTATTTATCTTCTATAATTGAAACTTTGTAGCCTTAAGCGGAGGCCAAGGCAGGCCAGGGCTTCAGAAGCTTGGCTTCCTCCATTGCCGGGGGCAACCCTAGCCTCCTGCTCTCTACAGCTCTGTGGCTGCTGCCATTTTTGTTGGGATTTATTTATCTTCTATAATTGAAACTTTGTAGCCTGGAGTGCAGGCCTGGGCTGGCCAGGGTGTGTGGAAAGCTTGGCTTCCTCCATCGCCAGGGAAACACAAGCCTCCTTCCTGCTCTCTCTGTGGCTGCAGCCATCTTTGTTGGGCTAATTTGCATACTCACTTCTGATTGGCTTGCGGGCGTGGCTTGTGGGTGTAGTGGAGTGATGGTTAATTTGCATATTACTCTTTTATTAGATAGGATATTTCTGTATGTAACCATCTGTACAGGTCTATATTAAGCTAAATGTGAGTTAATGCTAATGTTTCCAACTCTAATCCATTACCACATGCGTTATTTTAGCCTCCTCCCAACAGTGAGAAACTTGGCTCCCATCTACTTCCTTAATTGTTCAGTAACTTTAAAGAATTCTAAATGTTAGTATCCACTTCTGCCATTATTGTTTTTAATGCTCAAGTGGTCCCAAATTTGGCCAGTGGGCTCCCTTCCAAGCTGTGCCCTTTCACACATCTCCATCAGTCTTTGAGCACCTCATTGATTTTGGTATGAGAAGATATTCCAGACTTCTCTGTACTTTGTCTCAGACATAAAACCAACCACACTTCAAGATCCCTAATTTCTTTTAATAGGAAAGCTATATTTAGAGAAGGTCAGGGTGCCTAGTTTGCTAATTATTTTACTACTGGGTTTTTATTGCTTCACAGCCCTTTCAGCGGACAGAGTTCATTATAGCTACATAATGAGTTTTTAGTGATACCTCTAATTCAAATTCAACACTATGGGATTTTTCCTTATTTTCCTTTATTCCATATTTCTATAGTCCTTTTACCACAGCTTGTGCTTTAGTTCCCAGCAATTTTGAAATATATACTCATGTGCTCTATCCTACAGCACACAAATATTTTTTTAAATCTCATTTTTAAATATACCTAAACCTCAAAAAATGGAAGTGACCCCAGTTTCCCTCACCTCATTCTCCCAGAGGCCCTGCTTGAGACCCCTTTTATGCCACACAGGGAAGGCCAGCACGATTTTGTCTCTGTGTGGGGCAGGCCCCAAACCACAAGGGCAACAGAAAATAATGGAAAAAACTAGCAAATGTTAGAGAAACCATTCTCTCTCAATTCTGGAGTCTCTTGAGACTACCATGCCCTATTTGTTCATGATACATTTATATATTTTCTTCAATTCATTTAAGTTCCAACGTAAAGAGGGAAAGATAGCAGTTACTGTGGCAGGGTCTCTTTGGCACTGAATTCAAAGTGTACCACTTTTGCTACATCTGGAGACTCTGGCCAGTGAGCCAGGGGAAATGTGCAGTGAGAGGAAGGCACGGGCTGATCTTTGAGGACCTCAGCGCTGCAAAGGTTTTTAATGATTGGGATGGGCCCCTGAGAAAGTTAATACCATGGCACCACTGAGGCACACTGACTGGGAAATTCACTGGAAACTATTTAGCATAGGGGGACGAGCCAGGATTATGAAGGGTTTGGGAAAATCTGAGAAGTATGGACAATGATCTCATGGAGCTAAAAAGTAGGCCATCGGAATAAATGTTGTTTTTTCTTTGTCCTTTTTGCCCTTCCTTCTTTCATTCATCCTTTCATGGATGTCTTGTGCAAAAGTGAGTTAATAATACTCTTCATTCACAGGTCATTTATCACGAGTTATGCCAAACAACTTTTCTTTTTCTCCTTCAGACCGTACAGACACCAGGCATTCTTTTATGGCAGAAATTAGATCATGCCACGTCTTCACTCTCAACCCGAGGTCCTGCAGAGCCTTGCCCCTGGTGACCTCTTCAACATTTTCCTTCTCACTCTCTCTTCACCCGCCAGCTAACTTGGGTCTCATTCTTCAACTTGCCTTGGCCCTTGTCATTCCCTTCACTTGGAATATGCTTCCTTATATCTTCACATAGCTCACTCTCTCCCTTCATTCAGATCTCTGCTCACATCTGCCCTGCACTCTCCATCCCTCTCTGCTCATGAGTTTGATCCTTTCCCTTGCCCTGTTGTTCCCTGACATTGTATTGGTCAACTCTTTATCATTCGTATTCCACACTAGAATGTAAGCAAGATGAGGACAAAGACTTGGAGGAATTCCCACTTGCTCCCCAGCTCCTAGAACAGTGCCTGGCATGCAGGACTGGTTCCATCACTATTGGCAAAGGGACCCTCCCCCAACCTTTACTCTCCTTTCCCCAGGCTCAGTCTCCAGATTCTGATGAGGTTGCTATGTGTTCTTACAAATAAGATTGTAAAATGCTTAGTATTGTATTCATTCCATCCATGTGGAAATTTTTAGGAGGGTTCTGGTGAGTTTGGGGAAACCTCATTTCTGCCTACGTGTGGACAGAGCAGTCAGAGTGCAACTAAGAAGTTGGGGCTCCACCAAGGTTGGCTAATTCGTTGAGAGGTTTGCTTTGTGGGGAGAGAGGGAAAGAGAGTGGGAATGAGAGCCCTGGAGATGGGACTCCTATATGGAGACGGAATAGGGATTTGGAGATGGGTTTATTGATGGTCCAAGGTTCTGAAAAAAGGCCAGAGAAGACACTTACCACTCAGAGCCTATTGGAAGGAGGATTGAACACAGGGTAGATAACAGAGGCACCCTGTTCCCCCAGAGGCGAGAAGAAATGCACTCAAGACAACTTCATGGAGAAAGATGCCACTGAATGCTGCTCTGTTGGTGTGGCTGCTTCCTGGCCTCCATCTTGTAAGCAATATAGGAATTAAGGCCCCAGATACTGGTTAAAAAGCCCCAAGTCCACATTTTCTTATCACAGTAGATTGCTTTCATGTTGAGTTTCTTAGGTGGCATATCTGGAGTATCTCAAATGTTAATTTGGACTTAATACAGGAGCCATATGTTATGTACAATATATTTAATCTAAATGAAGTGAAAATTTAGAATATCATTTTAAGAAATTTTTGTAGTTATTAGAACAACTCTAAACATAACCCAGACATCACAAATCTAGACATAGTTATCACTGGTTATTATCTCAAATGACATCTCAAAGCAAGACAATCATACTGGGCTAATTATGACCTGGGGATGCTAATGGCCAAGATTAGACCTGTGTTCCCTGCCTAATTACCAAGTATTAACAGTGCCTCCTGGGAGTCACTCTCAGAAGAATCCCAGTTTAAGATTATGTTTCTGCAGCGTCTTTGCCCTCTAGTGGCAAAATAATGGCAGTGGGAAAAGTGGAGAAAAGTAGGCCTCATTGAAATAGATTATGGAATAGATGTGCACCCATTTCAGGGAGTAAAGCTAGAGCTGCAAAAGAGATATTCAGTCTCTTAACCATCTCATGGAAATTATTATGTTATTCATTCATTGTACAAAACAAGAAGGAACCTTCACAAGGGATGAGGGGCTTTGTTTGTTATTTCTACTAATTGGCAAAATTTAAAACACATATTGCCCAGACCCAGGAAATACATGAAAAATGAATAGGCAATGCCCTAGCTGGTTTGGCTCAGTGGATGGAGCAACAGCCTGCGGAGTGAAGAGTCCCAGGTTTGATTCCAGTCAATGGCACATGCCCAGGTTGCAGGCTCAATGCAGCTGATCAATGATTCTCATCATTGATATTTCTATCTCTCTCTCCTTCTCCCTTCCTCTCTGAAATCAATAAAAAAAAACAAAACACAGTACATATATATTTTAAAAAGAACAGGTGAGCACTATTTCTGGGAGAATAAATCATTTAACTTTTCAGGAAGGTCCTTTGGTAATAGGTTTCAAAACGTAATATGTTGATATGGTTTCACCTGGGAATCCTATCATTGTAGTTTATGAAGGATAGGTTTACACAAAAGCCAAAAGATGTATATAAGAGAATATGCATCATTTAAAAGTAAAAATGTGAAGCCCTGGCTGAGTAGCTCTTGTTTCAAACATCGTCCTGATATGCCAAGGTTGCGAGTTCGATTCCTGGACAGGGCACATAAAAGAGTCAACCAATGAATGCATAAATAAGTGGAACAATAAATCATTGGTGTGTTCTCATTTTTAACATGAGTCACTGAATACCTTCTGAGCTCCCCTGTGCTAAGGACTAAGGGTGCAGAAGGGAACTAAACAGACAGGTCTCCATCCACGGGGAGCTATCACATAAAAGATTCTAAGATGGCAAACAGGTGTCAGATGTCACCACCTGATTCTCTCCCCCTGAGGCCAGGGTCATTGGAAGGCATGGGTGGGCAGATCTTTGGCCTTCCCTAGATACTGTGCTGGAGGGAGCACCACCTGCACTTGGGATCAGCTAATCCAATCCACCCACATGTCACAGCGGAAAACAGGAAGGCGCTGTCATTTTCCTATGGCTTTAGAGCTAGGCCACTCCAAGAAATGTGTTCAGAGGTGTGCTAGATGAAATAAAATAAATTGTGCTGAGATCATGTGTTCAGACAGTTACCCATGCAATTGTGTTATTTTAAGATCTTTCTTACCCCTTTATTTTGGACTCACAATACAACAAATAAAGAATGTTCATTTCACAACAATTCCATAGTGAATTCAAATTTGTAGCATCTGAACTGGTATTTTCTGGAAGGCATGAGGCAAAATAGAACAGAGGTAAAAAACAAACAAAACGTAAAACCCCAGCACCTCTGCAACACTGATGATAGCAAAATATTACTCTGCCTGAAAGGCTGGATTTGGGCCTGAGAAATTAACACAAGTACTATAGTTTCTTTTTTATTTTAAATCAGGTTTAAAATTTACATTTAATAAAGTTCGCTCTCTTTATGTGCACAGATCTATGATTTGACAAATGAATATATGGTCATTTGGGCACCACCGGAATCAATATTCCCTCATGCCCTTTTTCAGTCCCAAGATACAACATTTTGGAGGTGAAGCAACATTCCAGTGGGGGTGTCCCAGGTGGAAAGCTTGCTTTTTCCTCTGGGAAGATGCCATTTGCAAAAAACGAAATGTGCGCTGAGCAGCTAGCTTGTTTTCATCATTCCTCTCCCATGTTCTCTGAGTTCTCCCTAATTGTATCCTTGGGCTAAAGGATTTTAGCGTGACACCATTGTTCTTTTTGCTTTGCAAATTTACTTTTGATTTAAATGATAATTAGACTGGGTTATGATGGGAGCAAAAAAAAAAAAATCTTGTTTAACTAAGAGTCTGAAACAACACAACGTTATTGACAAGGGGGTGTGTGCCGAGCCAGCTCAGCCAGGTTCGGTGAGCCTGAGGGCGCGATGAAGGACTGATTAAAGACAGACAAGAGAAAAAAAGCTGGGTCTGGCTGGGACACTGACCTCTCTGATGGAGAGCTAGTGACAGCGCCACATCCTGGGAGCTGTGTCTTTATTTTATAGCCAGATTCCACGAGGCAAAGTAAGGGCGTGGTTACAACGTTCTCATGAGTTTCCAATCTACTCAATTTCTTGCACCTGATCTCTATCAAGCCCCCATCGCTCAGCCACGTGGGACCACAGGTTTGGACCATAGGTTCAAGCTTACAACTATAGCCTTTGGCTATCATTGTGCTGGGAGGGCTTTGCCCTCCAAGCTGGGACTTGCACGTGGCTTTGCCACGAGAGGACTGTGCCGTCTCATTAGCCCGAGGCTTGAACCTATCCATATGCTGTGGCCGCTCTCCACAGGGGTGGGATAGGGAGAGATTGGTGGTACTTAGGATATAGTCAGGCTGTAGAGTTTTCGAGGTGGAAGGTTAGGGTTAGGGTCCTGGGTTGGAGAGGAAGTGTCAGGTAGTACCAGCCCTGGTGTCCTTCCTAGGAGTCAGTCCCCACCAGCTGCCACGTTGAACTTTCCACGTTGGAGAAAACAGCCTGAGGAGGAATACAAATGTACTAGTATTTTTACAAATACTGTCACCTGGAGTAACATTTCCCTCATAATCATGTGGGTGAGGACTCAAAACTTCATGGAAGTTCATTTATTTAGAGGTGTTCATTTTAGAATACCATCAATCACTAGTTGCCAGGTTTTGTATGTGTGTGTGTGTGTGTGTGTGTGTGTGTGTGTGTGTTTTGTTTTTAAAGACTAACTACAACTCTCTTATATTTTTGCAAAAAGGCTAGTTTGATTTTTTCCTTTTCTAATGTGTGAAGGTTTGACATGTGTGGAAATAACTGGCCAAAACTTTCCCTGGGTGTTTCTTGTTCTGTTGTCTCTAGAGGTAATGGGCACAGCTGGGGAAGGTGTGTCTAGACCACCTAGGTTTTTTATTTAAATTCAAAACGATCTGAGTGATCAGGGAAAATCGAGTTGAAGAAAGCATTAATATTGCCAAGTTCTTGCCATGACTTTTGTAAAATGCTTTTGGATCAGAGTGAATCCATAGGAAGCATAAGGACTCTTAACTGAAGTTGGGTGAACACTAGGGGGTTGTCTCCCAAGATAAGAATCCTGTGGGCAACTAGGGGATGTCTTTCAGGAATGCTCTCTCATCTTTTCACTCTGCCTTTGTCGGCATAGGGGGACCTCAGGATTTCCAAGGGGCCACCACAGTTTCACACACCCTAGGAGCCCCAGGCAGAAAAGCAGTATCCCCAGCGCTCCCCCCTCCACCCAGTTTCTCCTTTCTGTGATTGGAAGGAAGCTTTTCAATTGCAACATCTGCGTGGGAAGTGGGTTGTGTTATAAGAAGGAAGAGGAAGGAGGTGGCTTTGGGGCAGATATACCAGAGTGCCTCCTACAACTTGACACCATTTTTTCACAGACATTTCCACTGGCCTCGGTCACATGTTCCAGGCCAGGTTGGAGTTCAGGACTGTCTGGCTCTACATTCCCGACTTGCATCCACTACACTACAAGTGAAGTCATAGTTCCCATACCAGAGTCAAAGACAGTATCATACAGTAAAACCTTGGTTCTCAAATGTCTCCCATCTCGAACAATTCGGTTCTCGACCAAGTTGTTCACAGAATAAATGCCTCGTTTTTGAAACAAACCTCTGTTTTCAAACTGACAACGCTTTTATGCTGATACCTCAGCATGACAAAAAGCGTCTCTCAGGCAACAAGCAAAAGAGAGAATGCTTTTGCACAATTTTAAAACATAAAGAGACCATCAAGAATGCTAATGTTGCCCTAGCTCAGTGGTCGGCAAACTCAGGGGTGGGCAAACTTTTTGACTCGAGGGCCACAATGGGTTCTTAAACTGGACCGGAGGGCCGGAACAAAAGCATGGATGGAGTGTTTGTGTGAACTAATATAAATTCAAAGTAAACATCATTACATAAAAGGGTACGGTCTTTTTTTATTTATTTCAATAGTTTTATTCATTTCAAACATTTTAACAAGAAGAATGTAAACACTAATTATTATAATTTGAAACTTCAAAAAATGGAGGAATCATAGCACAATAATATACCTTATATTGAAGATGGCAAAGGCAAAATAAAATTGCCTAACAAAGGAAAGGTACAAAAGCCTTTCAAATTAAACTTAAATATAATAAAATAACTTAAAACTAAAACAAATAGAAAAGAACAAAATGTGTAAGCAGTAAATTAAACATTTTCTTTAGTGCAACTTCCAAATTATGCCCGGGACGTAGATGTAGATGGCAATGTAGACTGGGTTGAAAGGTTTTTGGTCTTTAAAACATCAACTTCAGTGGGAACGGTGTTGTTGGTCTCCTTTTTTAGCTAATGCATCAAAGTCTGGAGTTAGTTTTGTTGTGGCTATTCTCAGGATAGATCTGAGGTGTTCGTCAGTTAAGCTGGATCTGTGAGGGGCTTTGTTGATGTTCATGACGCTAAATGTCTGCTCACAAACATAGGTTGACCCAAACAGCACCAGTATCTTCTCTGCCATCCTCCGGATGTTTGGAAAAGTGGCTTCATTAAGTGAAGCATAAAAGTCTCTTAGTTCAAGAGAGCTGAATTTCTCCTTTAGGACAAAGTCAGACTGAAAATCGATGAGTTCCAGTTGCACCTCTTCTGGTGCTGTTTCAGGGTTTTGTGACAAAGGACAGGCCACCAGTTGAAGTGACTAAAAGATGAAAGTCTTTGTTGTTTTATTAACAAGTCATTGTGATGTACAGAATGTGGGAACAGGAAAAAATTGTGTTTGAGTAGAGCTCTTAATCTTACCTCAGAAAGGCTCTGATACTGTGCTCTCCAGGGGCGTGTCTCCCTACATCACCAGGATAACGTGTCTACTCATTCCCAGGGTGATGTCGGGGGACGCGTCCGCGGGCATTACAAGGAGCCTCTGGAAGATTGAGAGGTTGTTCCTTCTACTGAATGGGCGGATATAAATCGGCCCACTCAGAAGAAGGAGCTGTGGCTGTGTTTCCTGACGTTGCCATGTTAACACTGCTGCTGGTGAAGGAGCGGAGGGGAGAGCAAGAGAACTCTCCGCTCTTTCGGCTCCATGGGCCAGATAGAACAGCCGAACGGGCCGAATCCGGCCCGTGGGCCATAGTTTGCCCATGGCTGGGCAAACTCATTAGTCAACAGAGTGGCAAACCACAGCTCGCGAGCCGCATGTGGCTTGAGAGCCATAGTTTGCCGACCACTGCCCTAGCTGGTTTGGCTCAGTGGATAGAGTGTCGGCCTTCAGACTGAAGGGTCTCAGGTTTGATTCTGGTCAAGGGTGCACATGCCTGGGGTTGTGGGCTCGATCCCTGGGCGGGTGGGGGGCAAGCAGGAGGCAGCCGATCAATGATTCTCTCTTAACATTGATGTTTCTATCTCTCCCTCTCCCTTCCTCTCTGAAATGAATAAAAATACATATTTTTTAAAAAGTGCTAATGTTGCTAAAGGTGTGAAAGAAGCAAGGGTCACAGGCAATTGAAGAGGTAGGAAAACTTGTTGATTTGGATAAAGGAAAAGCAGTTAGCCAGTGACGGCATTTGGGAGGCAGTGACATGACAAGCAAAGATGCTGCATGCTGACCTGAAAGACACCCCTGGAATTAGTGCTGAAAGTGATCCCTTTAAGGCTGGTAAGGGGTGCTTCCATAGATTTAAGAAAAGAAGTGCTTATTTATACATTTAACAGTACATTAGACATGTACTGTATATAAGAAAGGTTAAAACGGAATCATTTGGGGGTCTGAAACAGATTAATTCAATTTACATTATTTCTAATGGGGGAAAAATGGTTCGGTTTTTGAACACTCGCTTCTCGAACAGCCTTCCAGAACGAATTAAGTTCAAGAAGCGAGGTTCCACTGTACGATGAACTTGGTATAGAAACCATGACTTCACCTGTAGTGAATACAAGTCGGATGTAGAGCTCTAGAAATTTTTGAAACCTTATATTTCATTTAAAAAAAAGGGTGCAATTTTGCATTTCTACTGCAAAATAGAGCCGTGGCTCATTGTGCTTAATGTGATCATCTGGCCCCAGGTGTCACTCATTTGCAGATATGAGCAGACTTCAGGTCGCCAAGCCCTGCCCCTCCCCGACCAGTTGTCCCCACTTTACCATGCTTTATTGCCCTGTTGTTCTGGGGAAACCCTGGGGATTATGTGTGCACCCTAAGGCTCAATTCTCACAAGTCCATGACCCCCTCACAGTTTGTCTCTAAACTCACTGAATCAACAACCCCACTGGGGGAGAGTCCAGATAGCAAACCTTCCTCTGTGTTTCTCCAGGAGCCAGTAGGAAGGGTGTCTCCCTGGGATTACTCAGTGTCTGGCAGCTCTCTAAGCCGTGTGGCCTGCCTTCTGGGCTCACTCTGCTGGCCTCGGGCCCTTTTCTGCCCTGCTGACCATTCTTCTCTGGGCCTTGGAGAAAGGTCTTTTCCTTGTTTCCCTGTGTCACGGAACAGCCTCCTGGGAGAGCATACCTTTCCTATCTTTCATATCTAAGTCCTATAAAATGAGCCTGCAGGCTCTCCTGGGCCTGGTGGCTACCTTAGGGAGAGGTTTTAGGGGAGGGGCACCCACAGCCCCACACTATCTGGAATTGCTGCCCCTCTTGGCTTAAACACCTCCTGCTGAGTTTGGCCTGCTCAGCCAGAGCTGCTCACTCAGTGCCTTTTTGTTTGTTTGTTTAATACTCATGTGAGGATAATTTTTCCCCCATTGATTTTTAGAGAAATGTAAAGGAGGAAGGGGGAAAACAGAGAGAGAAACATCAATGTGAGAGACACATTGATCAGTTGCCTCCTGCATATGCCCCGACAACGGGTCGGGATGGGGCCTGCAGTTCAGGTACATGCCCTTGACAGGGAATCGAACCCATACCCTTCCGTCCATGGACCAATGTTCTAACCACTGAGAAAACTGCTCAGGGCTTTTTTTTTTTTTTTAAATAATCTCAGGGGCTCCATTGTCCTTCTTTGTAACCTGGCTGCCATCAGGGTCTCAGACCTTCAGACATGCTCGTAATAAACTCTGATTGTGAATGGCTTTCAAATACTTCCCCATGGATTCCTGGGTCCCCTTCAAATCCAAACCCTTGTTAACATCTCCCAAACTCTCATTGGCCAATCAGGAAGTGTCACACAGAACAGAGACAAAGGTAGCCTTCTGGAGTGGGAGAGAGAGGCAGCTATTAGTAAAGAATCTCAGCTCTCACCTAGCCAAGACCCCTTGTACTAGCAAAGGGATGCTTTAAATTGCTGGTTCAGAAGATGTCCTATGTTTCTTCCTGAAATTACCCCTCAGGACACATGTGCTCCTCACTGAGAAGGGACCTGCATTGGGGGTGCTCCTTCCCTCACCCAGTGCCTGGGCACACATCTGTCTACCTCCTTTCTCTTTCTACCTCTGGTCAAAGCTTCTCCAAGATTCAACTGGGAACCATCTTACCCAGAAAGCCTTCCTGGGCCATCCTGGACCCTCCGGCTTAGCTTCAGTTAGAGGCACCTCCACTCTGGACATGTCATATCTTGTTGGTCATTGTTGTTAATGTAATTGTTTATCCCTTTTTCCAACCCCCATGATATCATCTTTGCTCAGTTGATGGAGCTTATGTCTTTCATCTCTCTATTGCAAATACAGTACCTACAGGAAGTGCTCAATATATAATTTTTTATTATAATTTATTTGCTAGCAGTAACAGTAATAAGCTCATTACATGTTAATATAATTATTGTTTATGAAAACAGCTATATTTTCTAAGCAAAAACATAGAACAGTGGCTGTCTTATTCTATCCTGGCTATTATAATAGAATGCCATAGACTGAGTGTCTCATGTGCAACAAAAATTTGCTTCTCATAGTTCTGTACAGTGGGAAGTCCAAGGTCAAGGTGCCAGCAGATTGGGTATCTGGTAAGGGCCTGTTTCCTAGTTTATAGATGGCATCTTCTTACTGAGTCCTCACATGCCAGAAAGGGAAAGAGGTCTTTCTAGGGTCTCTTTTTTAAAAGGACATTAATCCTGCCCTGGACGGGTGGCTTAGACGTTTGGAGTGTCATCCTGTACACCGAAAGGATGCAGGTTTGATTCCTGGTCAGGGCACATAGCTAGGTTTTGGGATTGATCCCTGGGTGGTGTATGTACAGGAGGCAATCAATCAATGTTTCTCTCTCACATTGATGTTTCTCTCTCTCTCCCCCCCCCCCTCTCTCCCTTCCTTTCTCTCCAAAAATCAATAAAATTATATCCTAGGTGAGGAGAGGCATTAAACCCATTAGTGATGGCTCTGTACTCATTACTTATTTGCCAAAGACCTCACCTCCTAATAATATATTGGGGATTAGGTTCAACACAAACATTCATTCTATATTATTCCAGTCTTGGCCCACCAAATTCATGTCCTTCTTGCATGCAAAATACATTCATTTCAATATACACACACACTCAATATAATTTTTAAAAAATGAAGTGTCTGGATGGAGGCATGTGTCTCTATGTGGAAATATAGATACATTGATAATAATAAAAAGTAAATTTCACTTTTAAATCATTGTGAAAGTTCATATTTGATTTCTAATATGAATTTGCTTTGGACTAACCTCTTAAGTAAAATAGCTGATAAAGATCAACTTTTGCAGACTATTCAATTTGCTATTCATGTTTTCTCTTATGGATTGACAAGGTGAATCTACGGGGAAAGGACTGAGAATTTTTTCGTAATCAGTTAATTTTTCTTGTGGTGGGCAGTTACAGAAGGTCACCAAGGGAAAAAGCCCTGGTGCCTAGCAAAGGACAACGATAGGGTGGGACCTCACCCCCAGGGTGACTTTTCCTCCCCTAGCACATCACTGCTCATACAGTTTGGATCCCCTGACCTTTCCTCCCTAGAGATAACATCTAGGCCTCAGATGCATTTCAGCTCCAGGCCCAGAAAAGCAATAAAACCAGATCAGTGATCCTATAGCTGCCCTCAGGACCAGGTGCTTTGAATAAAGACCCCGGCCCTGGTGCTGACCAATCATTCAATGGAGACTACAACCCTGAAAGGACACACCTGGAAAGCTGCTGAATATGCTATTAAGATCTTCCCCTGGGACCTCCCCTAAGCTCTCCACCCTTAAAACCCTTAGGACAGAGGACCTAGTACACTCTCCCTCTGGGAGCATGCCTGTGCCTTTCCCTACCCCTTCTGCCTTCCCTCCACCGCGTCCCCCCAGACAGGTTACCAGTACCTTCCTCAAACCTAGGGCCCTTCCTTTGCCTCCATAACTCATTTCCTCAGCCCATCTCTTGTACACATTACTTCTTCTACCTCTGTAATTTTATAAATAAATGTCCTCTTATGGTTTGAGACTTGGCTCTGAATTCTTTCAGAACTCAAGTATCGAGGTTGCTGAACCCATATCCAGTCTTACCCCATGGGTCTAACACCCAGAGCCATTCCCTTCACCTACAGCAAAACAATGGCTCTCTTTCATTAAAACATTTATAATAAATGTTATTGGCTAAGTTGTGACACTCGCCCCCCTTCACATGTTAAAGCCCTAACCCCCATATCTCAGAATGTGACTGTATTTGGAGACTGGGGCTTTAAAGAAATAATTAATGTAAAATGAGGTCATGTGAGTGGGCCCTAACCTAAAATGAGTGGCGTCCTTAGAAGAGATTAGGACACAGACAACATGCAGAGGAGAGACTGTGTGAGGACACAGCTAGAAAGGCCATCTGCAAGCCCAGGAGAGAGGTGCCAGAAGAAAACTGACCTGCTAACTCTTGGTTTTGGACTTCCAGCCTCCAGAACAGTGAGAAAATACATTTCTGTTGTTTAACACCCGCCCCCCAAGTCTATGCTACTTTGTTATGGCAGCCCTAGCAAATTAATACAATTAGTATTAACAGGTCCCTATATCTCTCCCCTTTTTGTGATATACAGAGCTCCTACTCCTTTGGGATTCACAGGGGCCCACTGAGACCTCACATTTCTTGTTAGTCACCTAGTCCTCAGGGAGGACTCTGCTAGGAGCCACTTTACCTGCCCTGTCCTTCATCTCTCTGAGCTTCCACAGGGAAGCAGGGAAGGGATGAATCATTGTTAAGATCAAGCTGAGAGAAACCAAGATGGCGGCATAGGTAAACACCTAAACTGCTGCTTCACACAACAATATCAAAACTACAACTAAAAGACAAAATGGACACCATCCAGAACCACAGGAAAGCTGGCTGAGTGGAAATTCTACAACTAGAAGAAAAGAGGAAAGCACATTGAGACTCAGAGGAGCTACAAAAGGCTGAGGTATGGAGGCTCACACGCAGAGAGGACGGCTGTGTGCACGCGCGGCTGGCTTTCTAAAACGGGAGGGAGAAAGAAACTCCTGACTGCACTGAACTCCAGTCCTGGGCGAGATGCTGGGAAACCAGACTCATTCGGGGGAATCTGGACTGTCAGGAAAAAGAAAGCACACTGAGACTCGGGAGCTGCGGAAGGCAGAGGTCTGGAGGCGCGCGCACACGCAGAGAGGACTGACTGCTGAATGCACGGGAGGCTGAGTGTGCGGCTGGCTTTCTAAAGCAGGAGGGAGACAGAAGCTGCCGACTGTGTTGAACTCCAGTTCTGGGCAAGTTTCTGGGAACCCCGACTCATTCGGGGAGAAACTGGACTGTCTGGCTGCGGGCGAAACTTGAGGGTGGCTTTCTCTCAGAGGTGCTTGCAGCAAATACCGAGGGACACTGAGACCCAGGGGCCTCAAAGGGCAGGGCTGATGGGAAACGAAGGCTGTCTACTCCGCCCTGAGACTCCGCCCCATCCAAGCTGAGCACAGAGGCTTTTGCAATTTTGCAAGTCTTGTCTCATAAGAGTGTCTCCAGCACAGAAGTGTTCCCAGTGTAGACATAGCTGATCCTCACAGCCAATTGGCCTGGAGGTCAATTCCTCCCAGTGATACCAACAACTATCAAGACTTAACTACAACAAGGCTGAGCACACAGTCCACAAAGGGGTGCACCAAGGGTGTCCACCTCAGGTAACTGGGGAGGCTGAGCCACTGTGCCCTAGAGGACACCTACCACACAAAGCTACTCTACCAACTCAGGGAAGCAGCCAAAATGCAGAGACAAAGAAACAGATCACAAAAGAAAGAAATGGAGGAAAACAAACGACTGGATATAGAGTTCAAAACCACGGTTATAAGGTTTTTCAAGAATTTCCTAGAAAAGGCCGATAAATTTAACGAGACCCTCGAGGATATGAAAAAGGACCAACTAGAAATTAAACATACGCTGACTGAAATAAAAAATATTACACAGAGACCTAACAGAAGACTAGAGGACCACAAGAATCAAGTCAAAGAGTTGAAATACAAAGAAGCAAAAAACACTCAGCTGGAAAAGCGAAAAGAAAAAAGAATAAAAAAATTTGAAGATAGTGTAAGGAGCCTCTGGGACAACCTCAAGGGTACCAACATCAGAATTATGGGGGTGCCAGAAGAAGAGAGAGAGCAAGATACTGAAAACCTATTTGAAGAAATAATGACCGAAAACTTCCCCCACCTGGTGAAAGAAATAGACTTACAAGTCCAGGAAGCATACAGAACCCCAAACAAAAGGAATGCAAAGAGGACCACACCAAGACACATCATAATTAAAATGCCAAGAGCAAAAGACAAAGAGAGAATATTAAAAGCAGCAAGATAAAAACAGTTAATTACCTACAAGGGAGCACCCATATGACTGTCAGCTGATTTCTCAACAGAAACTATGCAGGCCAGATGGGAGTGGCAAGAAATATTCAAAGTGATGAATAGCAAGAACCTACAACCAAGATTACTCTACCCAGCAAAGCTATCATTCAGAATTGAAGGTCAGATAAAGAGCTTCACAGAGAAGAAAAAGCTAAAGGAGTTCATCACCACCAAACCAGTATTATATGAAATGCTGAAAGGTATTCTTTAAGAAGAGGAAGAAGAAGAAAAAGGTAAAGATAAAAATTATGAACAACTAATACATGTCTATCAACAAATGAATCTAAAAATCAAGTGAATTAAAAATCTGATGAACAGAATAAACTGGTGAATATAACAGAATCAGGGGCATAGAAAGGGAGTGGACTGAGAATTCCCGGGGGGGGAAGGGATGTGGGAAGTGTGGGAAGAGACTGGACAAAAAGTGTACACCTATGGATGAGGACAGTGGGGGAGAGGTAAGGGCAGAGGGTGGGGTGGGAACCCGGTGGAGGGGAACTATGGGGGAAAAAAAGAGGAACAATTGTAATAATCTGAACAATAAAGATTTATTAAATTAAAAAAAAAAAAGATCAAGCTGAACCCGGGATGGTGAGGGATCGCTTCATATGTGTAAGTGCAAAGACTGAAACACCAGAGTGAGAATCATTAAATTGGCCACCATGTCAAGAAATAAAATCTGATTTTTTGATAATAGCCAGGCTCTTTATATTGCAGAAAGAAAACTCAGAGCTGTGCATCGCAGCAGGTTGCCTAGGACCAAACCAGAGAGGGTCGGACCTGCATTGCCACCATGTGCCCACCATCCAGATATCATTGCTGACATGTACACATAAGGAACTGTTTGACATTGAAATGGGGACTCAGAACTGTTGGACATTGAAATTGGGACTCAAACATTTTTTGTTATTATATGTTTATTTCCAGTCTGCAGAGGCAAGATTTTTTAAAGGAAAGAAATGGGGAAAAAATAGATACAGAGGCAAAGAAGCATTGCACAGACTGTCAAACTACAGCGGGAAGGCAGAGGAGGTTGGGGGCGGGCTGTAAGAGATCAACCGAAGGACTTGTACGCATGCATATAAGCATAACCAATGGATACAAGACACTGGGGGGGGGGGGCAGGTAAAGGCATGTACTGGGGGGTAGGGGAGGCAGGGGGCAAGGTCAATGGGGGAAAAAAAAAAGGAGACATATGTACTACTATTTGTAATACTTCAAACAATAAAAAAAAGAAAACTCAGGACCACTGTTTTCCTGTACTTACTACATCTGATTCATTCTCAACCCCTTTCTAGTTCTAAGAACGTGTGTGTGTGTGTGTGTGTGTGTGTGTGTGTGTTAGGAGTGGTGGCTGATTGGGAAGGGTTACCTGTCTTTAATAGAACTGTGCTCGTTTATTGAGGCCCAAACATGTATCCTTGGCTGAGTTAGACTCATAGTACACCGCCCCCAAAACCACTCAAATTAATTTTTATTTTATTGTTTATAAAATTAAGTTGTTGCTTTCTGGTCTGGCTGCTTTGTATTTAATATTTCTGCAGAGCACAATTTATTTCCAAATAAGCATCAAAGGAAACAATAAATTAAAAAATTCTTTAGAAAAATGGGAATTGCTTTTTTGGGATAACATTATCCATTTTCTTTCTTATTTTCCTGCTGCTCACTTTATTATTCCCAGTCTTTCTGTTCCATTGGTTTCTGAACACTCAGAGCAAACATCTTTTACAGAATTGGTTTGACAAGATTCACAATTCTCTGCTAGAAACTAATTTTTGTGGTTTTGGTTTGTTGCTTCACCCCAAATGACCAGGAGATGCCTCAAAGTTACCTGTGTGTACAGGGTCTGAAATGATTTTTTTAAGTGATACTTTGGAACACTTGCTTTCTGATACCCATGAAAGACAGCCATGAACTGGCGGGAGGCAGTGTCCGGTGATCTAGGGATGAAGAACCCCAATCTCAGCAGCCGTGGGGCTCCCATTGCTGTCAGGATCCGGAAGTCCACCTCAGATGAGGAGGATTGCTAAATTAAAGATTTGCTTTCAGGATATTACTTACCGGAGGCAACCGCTCTTGCAGCAGCACAAGACACTGCATTACACGCTAGGATCTCTAGATGGCGCTGCGAGCCCAACAGGAGGAGCCACCTCCCAGGTGAGGAAGGGCCACTGAAATGCAAGGCCTGGGACTTTGTAGATTTGCTTTCTCTTGGCCTTGGCGGCTTCCTCAAACCCCAAATAAATGCCCATGCCAGCGTATGTAAGAATCTTCTCCTCATCCTCAGAAAGGGCTCACTCCCAGGCGCACATGATAGAAAAATACAAGGGAAGACGGAGCCCTGTGAATTTCTAATTGTTCAGAAAAGAGAATCTTGCAGAGGGGCGGGGGAGGGGTGAGGAAGGCGGGGGAGGTAATTATGAATGCTCTTTGGAAAGCTGTGACCGTCATAGAGAAAGCCTGGCACAAATGACAAAGTTGGATGTGGGTGAACAAGAGAAAAACAGATGAACCAAAGCAAAAAAAAGCAAACAAAAGTAATTGGCATCATAAATCATTGCTGAGCTCTTGGGATGATATTCATCTTCTGCTTTCATGCAATGGACACATTTGGCCCCGCTCTGTCCAGCTGTTCATGGAAAGTCAATCACTCTGACTGTGGGATCGTTCCATTTCAAACTCTTCTCCTGACAAAATCAGCCTCCAGCTTTTCATCGGTTCCTCTTCGTCACAGTCACCTGCTGTGTTAGGCCAGGATGCTCCCTTCCAAAAAAGAAGCAGAGAACTTTCTGATCAGGTTATAGAGAGCACAGGAATTAAAGAGGGGCGGGCCTAACTTCAGACCTGAGACCGTGCCAACTCCTGACTAGCTGCCGGGACACCGCATACTTGGGGAACTGTGTGTGGAAGATGTTTACTTGACAGAGTCTGCCCCTCTTCCTCAAGCCTATTTTAACTATTATCCTCATGTCCACCTTCATCTTCTTACCCAACCAGTAAGTGTGCTTATCAAAGTAAAAATAATTTGAAAGATAAAGCTATAGGGACAGAAACCATTCAATAATGTCTGGATATAATTTAGAGCTTGAAGGGCCCTACCACGCCTTTGCCTGAAGGTGACAGAGGGTCACTTAAAATCAGAGATGGCTGGACCCAGCTCCAGGTCTACTGCACCAGAATTTCCAGGGGCAGGGCCCGGTGGTCTGTATTGTAATAAGTCCCCCATCCCAACGCCCTCCCCAAGTGATTCTTTTCTTAGGAAACAGTACCTAAGAAATTGTCTAGTCCAGTGGTCGGCAAACTCATTAGTCAACAGAGTCAAATATCAACAGTACAACGATTGAAATTTCTTTTGAGAGCCAAATTTTTTAAACTTAAACTTCTTCTAACACCACTTCTTCAAAATAGACTCGCCCAGGCCGTGGTATTTTGTGGAAGAGCCACACTCAAGGGGCCAAAGAGCCACATGTGGCTCGCGAGCCGCAGTTTGCCGACCACGGGCTCTAGTCCAATTGCCTGTGAAGGGCCAGAGAGCAAATATCAGAGGCTTTGCAGACCATACAATCCCTGTCACAACTACTCCGTCACAGTGGAGTGGTCATAGACAATATGTAAATGACAGCCTGGCTGTGTTCCAATAAAACTATTTACAAAAACAGGTTGAGGGCTGAAGTATGCTCATGGCTGGGCTAGTCTGGGTTCATGTTACAGGTGAAGACACTGAGGACCAGAAGACGAAGGTGGCTTGCCCCAGCTGCAGTGAATCAGTGGCCTAGCCAGGCCGAGGCTCTGGGCCCTGGAACAAGGCTCCCTTAACCACCCAAGCCCCGGCTCCCATGACACGTACAGGTTCACTGTGGTGGATTGACTGTGGTGGACTGACTACTTTGGAATAAACTTCTGTCAGGCCTCTTGTGGACAGAGACTCTCATGATGAGGAAGTGTTCTTTTCCCCTACCGAAGGTCCTGCCAATCTCGTTTCTCTGGTAGGTGAGTTAAAAAAGAAAATAGAATCATAAAGAATCTACTGGGTAAGTTGAACATAGCCTAGAGATTTGGGGGTTACTAAATTTTCCACACGTCAAATGGCGTTAGAAATGTTCTCTTAAAGCAGTGGTCGGCAAACTCATTAGTCAACAGAGTGGCAAACCGCGGCATGTGGCTCGCGAGCCGCGGTTTGCCAACCACTGTCTTAAAGGTATTTGTGACCACGTCTTGGATCACCTTGAGAGGATACCTAGGTCTCCTGGTAATGCCCACCCCCTTTTTAACAACCTTCCAGAAGCTGATCTCTTCATTACGGCAAACAATCTCCTCTCTCTCTGCTCTCCTGGCAGTGGGCGCATCTGGTTGCCATTTTCTTTGTGCACCAGAAGAACCATCATTAAATCGCCACATAGTTGCTCTTCTGGCAAAGCAGTGGTTCTCTCAGAACTTCCTCAGAAAACCGGGCCTTTAATCCTCGAGGCATTTTTATGAGTTTGGGTCCTCCTCCAAGCTGTCTACACCCGCTTCAACTGCATGGCTTTACACCAGGCTCAGGCTGGTGAGTTCTGAGTTCTGAGGGAAGAATTTCAGAAGATCCAGTTGTTTTCCTCTGTTGGCTTCCAGGATCTCCACTTACTCAATGGGTGATCCTTTTGGTGCCAGCCACGTTCTGAGTTTATCTTGGGAGAAGCCAGAGAGCGGGGCTGCTGGTCACTTCTGGCAGGAGAGTCCTCACTCTCACTCAACCATCAGAAGCCATGTCCTTTCTCAGTGGGGCAGGGGATATTTGATTTCGTGTGTGTGTGTGTGTGTGTGTGTGTGTGTGTGTGTGTGTTTTGGTACCCAGAAAAACTTTGCCCAGAATATGGAAATAGTCAGGCATTTTTGGAACTCCTGTAGAATTATTTGTTATGCAGGAATTAAGGAAATTTTTAGGAATGGAAAACAATGTAGCAATCACTGCTTTCAAAAAACAGAAAGCATTTGGAATTCAAATGACTCTGGTCTCTTGTCTCTTCACCCTTCTTGCATTCAGGGTACTTTTAGCAACTTGCCACAGCCCGTCCTGTTTTTCTTACCTAACTTTTATCTGCAAAACTTTCAAGTCAGCAGTGAAGTTGAACACACATAGTATACTGTCCATCCAGAGTCACCAGTTGTTAACATGTTCCCACATTTGCTTCATTGTTCATTCACTACCTTCATACCCCACTGAACACCCGCCCACCCCCACACACCACTCTCCTTTTTTGGCAGAAACATTTGAAAATAAGTTGCTGATATCATAACACTTCACTCTAAGTATTTCAGCCTACATCTCATGAGAATAAGGCAGTCTCCCACATAACTATTATTTAAATATCACTCCTAAGAAAAGTCATATTAATTCCATAACATCATCTCATACACAATCCATATTCAGAGTTCTCCAACTGTTCCAAACACGTCTTTTCACAGCTCTTCTATTTTCTGATCCAGGATGCAATCTAGGTTCATGGGCAGCGGTGCCTTTTGTCTCCTGGGTCTCTCGCTAATTAAGAACAGTCCTCTCACTCTCTATTTTCCTTTATGACACTGACTTTTTTGAGGGATCAAGGCCAATTGGTCTCCTGGAATATCCCATATTCTGAAACTATCTGATTGTTTCCTTATGATAAGATCCCAGTTGGACATTTTTGCCAAGAATGCCACACTGGTGATACTGTGTACTTCTTTCTACATCACATCGGGAGGCCCACAAGGTTGATGCTAAGTCTGATCACTTTCCTAAGGAGGTGTCCACCAAATCTCTCCAAGAGAAGCAATGTCAGTGCTACTTCGAGCCTGTGTGAATAATATATTCTCCAATAATCTTACACCTGATGGTCTTATTGCCCATTGTTTTTTTTTTAAAAAAAAATATATTTTTATTCATATTAGAGAGAAAGAGGGAGAGGGAGAGAGAAAATAGACACATCAATGATGAATAGAATCATCGATCGGCTGCTTCCTGCACACCCTCTATGGGGGATCGAGCCCACAACCTGGGCATGTGCCCTGACCAGGAATCAAACCGTGACCTCCTGGTTCATAGGTTGATACTCAACAGGTTGGGCTTATTGTCAATAAGCCCTGAATCAATACAAGGGGCTGCAAAATGGCAATTTTCTAATTTTATTATTCCTTCTGATTATTAGCTGGTATTGTTCTTTAAAGAATAGTTTTGCTCCTCTCTCGTCCTTCATCCTTTCTTCAGTTCATGCTCTTGACTAAGATGATTCACATAGTGTCACTGAGTTTTGCCGATGTGTCCTTTATGACAAATGACATGGAGTGGGTGGTAGTGAAGGTGTCCATATTCTACTGTGTTTCTCATAAATCACAGATGTTTAAGCTGAATTCAGTTTTTTCCTCTTGTTGGACCAGGGCTTTCATGTGGATGCTTAAGGCAGATAAAAAAATGTATAAAATGGTGTTTGATGGACAATGACCATGAACTTCTCTGAGCCTGACATGCTATATTCCAGTTACGCTATCTTCCCTAGTCTGTTCCTGCTCTCCCTCTCCTGTGACTGCTGCACACTTTCTACTCTCTCTTTAATCTTCACACCACCTCAGCTACAGGTCCCCACTACCTGGGCTCTTCACCATGCACCCTTCTTACCCGCTCCTCCCCCAAACACTCCCCCTGCTAGATCCCACCCTCCTCAGCCACCCTGTACATAGCTCCAGAAAGGCTCTCCTCTTTCTCCTTCATCATCAAATATGCTCTTTTAATCCTATAGTCACATCACCATCAGCAAAAATTGTTATTATTTCTCCCCACTAAAGGAAACTCCCCTCTCCAGATCATTTTCCTGGCTGCCATCTATCCCATTACTCTGAGCCGGCAAAGCTCCTCAATACAGTGATCAGTATGTGTCTCCACACTGTCTCCTCCCTTTCCCTCTTTACTTTGTTTTAATTGGGCCTTTCCTCCCTGTTTCCTCTAAGGACACCAATGACTGCCCCACACTTGCTCTGTCAGCAGCGTTTGACACAACTGACCATCCCCTCTGCCCTGATTCACTTTCTTCGCTTGGCCTTCCGAGCACCTCACCCTCTCTTGACTATGTTAACTTTATAACCCAGCCCTGAGCCTGATCTTCTTTCCAACCTGCTCCACCTGCTCTTTCCCATCTCAGGTGATGTAACTGTATTCTTCCGTACAAACACTTTGGAGTCTATATCACGACTCCTTCTTCTTACTTCACATCTGATCCAAAAGTAAATCATATCTGATCTACCTTTAAGATAGATCCAGATCTAACAACTTCTTAGGAATTCCCTTTCTACCAACTGGCCATCTTATTTCCACTTGGCTGCCTACCTGGTTTTCCTGATCCCCCTAGTCTCCCTCCTTTCTATTCTTGGCATTTGCTGAACCCTGAATCCAAATTCTCACCACCTTCCCCACTCCTGACTTTCCCACTCCCACCTTCCTCTCTCTCTGAACTCCTTTCATCACCTTGACCTCCTTGGTGTTTCCAGAAAGTGTGGTATGTTTCCACCTTCCAGCCTTTGTATTGTCTCTTTCATCTGTTAGAAGTCATCTCCTGTAAGCTAATGTCTTCACTTCCCTCGCATCCTTCTTTAATTATCATCTTCAATGAGACCTGTTAAGACCATTCTATTTTAAGTTGCCATCCTCCCAACCCACCTGCACTTCTGATCACCTTTACTCTGTTCTACCTTATAAAATACTGCATAATGTATATATGTTTTAGGACAATAGTTTATTGTCTATTTCCCCCATGAGAATATGTGAAAAGATGCCCCGGCCCGCGGGGCAGCAACGAGGGCACGCAGGAACCACCTAAGAGAATGAGACAAACAAGGAACGCGAAGAACGGAGGCAAGACAAGGTTCCTGATCAAGCCTCGTTTTTTTATTCGAGTGTTGCGGTATATAAGCACTCAAGAGGGGAGGGGTAGGATAGGGAGTTGCCATGGGATGATTGGTTGGGGACTGGGTATCTGTCCTAGCTGATCGGTTATTCTGATATGGGGGGTTCTTCTGGCCCTTGGGCGCGCGGGCTTTCCTTGCTCAATCAGGAAGTAGGGCTGACCAGGGAGTAAGACTAAATTCTTCTTTTATGGCCCCCGGCATCTCCTCCCTTTCTGTTTTTAAGCGGGAGTGGGCTTTCACCGAGCGAGGGAGTAGTGACCCGGCTCCTCCCGTGGGTTTCCCAAGCCCACAGGTAACGACTGTCTCCTCTTGTCTTCATGGCTGAATTATTTCCTGCTAATTCCTCTCTGTTGCAGGAATCCACATGGTCCTGGAGTTTTTTTCTGAAAATATACAAACATATTCTCGACCAAAAGTTAATAAAGGTGTCTTTTCTATAAATTTGACTTGGAATCCTTTTTATTTTTGCCCAAATAATTTTCCTTTGGCTTATTTTGACACCATGTGTGTATTTCATGGGTGTCTTGCTGTTAGCATAACAAATGAAAATTAATTTTCAAAGTAAAAAATTTTTCTAGATGTAATTTACTTACAAGGCATTTTTCCTTACATAATATTGCTCCACTATCCCCCCTTTTTTTGATTTAATTATTAGGAGGCTTTTGGAAAATATATAATGCAGTCTTGATAACTTTAAATTTTAATTTTTTGCACAAAAATATGACTGCTTTAGGTTCATTGCATGTTAAGCAATTTTACCATGAAATGAACTACAAATAGAAATTTTGGTTAATACTTTAGGAACAGCCTTTTGTACAATTAGATTTCCTTGAATATTCCCTTATTTCATTTAGCCAATTTAAATTAATCTGAAAACTTGACTATTTTACTGTCAAATTTAATACTTTAACAACAATTTTAGTTAATGGAAAGGATTATATGCATCCTTGAGAAAGCCCTGAGCACTCCTGGATTTAGGCTAGATTTAGGTATAGGGCAGCTGCCATCAACCACTTCTCTGTTGCCTGGGTCTCAGTCTTAGCTGGGCCAAATCTGTTTGTTGCCTGGGTCCCAATCTGAGCTGGGCATGGGAAGCATGAAGCAGCCATGGGGCAGGAGACCTCCCTCAGAAGGGGCGAGTGTTCAAGCCCCTGTAATGTTGGGGGGGTGAGGATCTGTGCCACACCTCTGTTGACCCCCAAGTTCTCTCCTGATGGCCCCCTGCGACTGTGCCTGTCTTAGGTTGCCCCTCCCTTGAGGAGTCTTACCCGTCATTGACTAACCAGCCATCCTCCGGGGCCAAGCAGGGTGATGTGAGGTTCAGTTCTGTCTCCTTGGTAGCCTATGCCTCTATGGCCTCCATGCCCAGCACCTGCCTTGGGATCCCCCCACTGGTGGGGGGCCCCGGCATTGATCATATATCTTGGGGAACCCAGGTTTCTTTCTCCAGGGAAGGCCCAGCTCACGCCATTGTGCGAGAGACAGATCTATGGTACCATCCAACATGAGGTTTCAACCTCAGAATGAACTGAAAACTCAAGCAACAGCTGTGGGCAATTGAATTGTGAGAAGAGGGTTCCTTTTGACAAAAAGGGCCAATATAGAATGCTCAAGTACCTTCCCAAGGGGCCTTTCACACAGTGGAAGGAATTGAATCCTTTCATGTCCCTTTTAAATTGCTGCCAAACATTAAAAAAAATTTTAGATTTTTAAGTTTGTTTGGATTAATTGTACAATATGCTGTTTGTAAAATATCAAAAATTATAATGACATTGTAGAATAATATCATGTAAGGATATTCTTTGCTCTAAGCCATGACAATTCAATTTCAAACTGGCTGTCAATTTCTTTTTGTATAGACAAGGTCTAGTTACATTTCTGCACCTCTCAAATTTCTCCTTTTTTATTAAGCTGGAATTTTATTTTTTAAGAGTATCCCCATTAGCTAATTTGCATATACAGAGGGATCATGGGAAGCCTTCAGTAACTTTCTTAGAATACTTAATCAAATTGCTTACAAAGACATTGGCTTATTCCAAAGGAAAGGGTTGGCCCCTATGGCTTCCAAGGATACCAGCAAGCCATGTGGCCATCATGGCAGCTGTCTAATCTGTTCTTTTAAAAGACAGTCAAATTTATATTGCAGACAAACAAAAATCTCACTAGCTGTTTCTGGTCTTTATTAGAATTATTTATAAAAATATTGGCTTTTTATTTAGCTGAAAACCTTGATTATAATTTAAAAAGCTAATTTATTTAAGTAATTAAAGTAGGTATCTTCATTTAAAAAGCAAAGCAAATTTAGTAAATGTTTATGTCTGATTCACAAGCAGCAAATGTTGCCCTGCCTCTTAGTTTAATTAAGAATGCAGGCGGCTAAGGGCTTTTGTCATTTTAAATTCTGCTGTTGGATTATAAGAAATATTTAGGTACTTCATTTTGCCCTTCTTAGAGGACAAAACCTTATTTAAAGATTATAATGCTTTTTATAATTATCTTAAGATATCAATTAGATTTTAAACTAATTTTTGCATAGAAAAATTTGAATTAATCCTCTTTTTTAATTAGACCAAAAATAAGCAACTTATTTTGAATTCCTAATTATTAGAGAAAACACAACATTTTATTTTCTCAAAAATAAGTTCTTATACTTTAGACATTTAATTACCACAACTATATAATTTCTCCCAATTTAATTTGCACTTTGAACTTTTAAAGCTGGCAAGTCAAATATATTTAGCATTTCCTAGATTAATAACACTTTACATTTCTAAGAAAAATACAAGACATAATCAATTAATAGATTCAATTCTGTCCTCTAGGTTTTTTATGAGGCAAATTTAAACTTTACTTTTTATTTGCCAGTAGCTCTGTAAAATTCGGTTTGGTTTATTCTAATGTAAATTACCACATTTTTCAAAGATAGTTCCTGGCAGGAAACTAGATTACCTGTCTTCTGGGGGAAGGGCGTCTACCCCTTCCTCCATTAACAAAGGACGTAGCCAGTTACCTGGGCTACTTAGCTCTTTATAATTAATACATTATTTATCTATATTTCAACAATTTCTTTGAGATTCTAGAGTCAATTATAATTATTTTCAAGCATTCACTTTGGATAAATTCTATAACAGAGACAAATTTATTTATGTTCTCATAGGCCTTAAAAGTTAACTTTTTTAACAAGGTTCATTAGCATTGTATTTTAGCCGATAGGGCCTGGGGCGGGGCTTTAGTTTTAGTTTTTCGTCTGTTGGGGGGTGATTTTGTTGAGGGAGGAGTATTCTGTTGGGTAGGACTTAGGGTGGAAAGCTCAGCCTCCAGGGCTTGAATTTCTTTAATAAGTTGGACATGCTCTCGTTTCTGCTGTAAAATTTCCTTTAAAGAAGAAACTTCTCGAGCAAGGGTTATTTTAGCTTGTCTGATGGGGTCAGATGGACGGGAGTTTTCCTTAAGAATCTCCTCTCCTGTTTTGATGACCTCTTTAACATTAACATCAGGGTCTTGAGAATGGATTTTTAGAATGTCATGAATTAAGTTCCAATAAGAAAAGGCAGTAACGGGAATCTTCTCAGGGCCAAGGGCCCGATAAAAATCCTGTAGGGCATCTCCTACCCGTTCCCAGCATTTTTGCTAGGGGGAACCAAGGGCAGGTATCATGAACAAACTCAAAGAACTGCCTAAGGTCTTTTAACCCTTATTCCTCGCGCTCTGAGGGATATCTTGACACCGTCAAGGAACATTTCATGGGCACTCAGAATTCCCCATTATTGGTCGACTGGATGGCTCTCCGAGTGACTCCTTCCCCCACGTAAGCCTCTGGGACGTATAATCCCCGTTCCAGGTCAGCCTGAATTTTCCCGTCAACCCAGGGATTCAGGCGGAATTACTCTCTTTTCGACTCTACCCTTTACTCCCTTGCTTGCGTGAAACAGTCGGTAGGTATAATCCGCCTACACGGATCCACACAGACGAGAAGACCCCTTTTGCCCTTTTCAGGGAGTAGGAATTCCCTTTGTTGAGTCTGTGAGGTGAACGACCTTTTGTTCAAAGCAAGCTCAAGGTTTTAAGAGTAGATCTAATTGGAGAGAATTCGCGACAAGAAAGCCGGGCGACGGTACTAATTCAAGTGAATCAGAGTTCTCACAGCCGGAGATGGGTACCCTTCACTCTTCCCCAAATCGGCAAATGAGTGCTTATTAGTGGGCAGGAAAGAATCGACCAAGAGAGCCAATAATAGCAGTCGAGCAAAAAGGGGTGAAATGTTCTGAAATCTTGTTTGAAAAATCGTCTACCTACCTTCCTCCGATCTGTCTCACGGGCGGGTGGGACCGTGGCGATCTAATGCTGAGTCTTCACTCGCGGGTCCTCGCGGCGACTCTGGGGGGTGCCTGGCCAGGGCTTCTCCGGTAGACGTTCTCGTCGGGGGTACCCAGGTCACCCACGTTGGGCGCCAGATGCCCCGGCCCGCGGGGCAGCAACGAGGGCACGCAGGAACCACCTAAGAGAATGAGACAAACAAGGAACGCGAAGAACGGAGGCAAGACAAGGTTCCTGATCAAGCCTCGTTTTTTTATTCGAGTGTTGCGGTATATAAGCACTCAAGAGGGGAGGGGTAGGATAGGGAGTTGCCATGGGATGATTGGTTGGGGACTGGGTATCTGTCCTAGCTGATCGGTTATTCTGATATGGGGGGTTCTTCTGGCCCTTGGGCGCGCGGGCTTTCCTTGCTCAATCAGGAAGTAGGGCTGACCAGGGAGTAAGACTAAATTCTTCTTTTATGGCCCCCGGCAAAAAGATGGTCCTTTTTCAATTTTGTCCACTGATGTATGCCAGGTGGCCAAAACAGTAAACTCTCCACAAATATGTGAATTGTACAAATGAATAAATGAAATCAGACCCCCCCAACCCCATTTCTTATTAAGCAGTTTTGATCAATTTTAGAGGGAGAAGTATTTAGGGAATATGTACTTGATAAATTGGATGAAAACCAATCTCTTGTAAAATAAGTTACACTTTAAATAATCCAGAAAGCAGACGTCTCATTTATTTTTTTTTAATTTAATAAATCTTTATTGTTAAAATTATTACAATTGTTTCTCCTTTTTCCCCCCATAGCTCTCCTCCACCCGGTTCCCAACCCACCCTTTGCCCTTACCTCCCCCCACACTGTCCTCATCCATAGGTGTACGATTTTTGTCCAGTCTCTTCCTGCACCCTCCATACCCCTTTCCCCCTGAGAATTATCAGTCCACTCCCTTTCTATGCCCCTGATTCTATTATATTCACCAGTTTATTCTGTTCCTCAGATTTTTAATTCACTTGAATTTTAGGTTCACTTGTTGATAGATATGTATTTGTTGTTCATGATTTTTATCTTTACCTTTTTCTTCTTCTTCCTCTTCTTTAAGAATACCTTTCAGCATTTCATATAATACTGGTTTGGTGGTGATGAACTCCTTTAGCTTTTTCTTATCTGTGAAGCTCTTTATCTGACCTTCAATTCTGAATGCTAGCTTTGCTGGGTAGAGTAGTCTTGGTTGTAGGTTCTTGCTATTCATCACTTTGAAAATTTCTTGCCACTCCCATCTGGCCTGCATAGTTTCTGTTGAGAAATCAGCTGACAATCGTATGGGTGCTCCCTTGTAGGTAACTAACTGTTTTTCTCTTGCTGCTTTTAATATTCTCTCTTTGTCTTTTGTTCTTGGCATTTTAATTATGATATGTCTTGGTGTGGTCCTCTTTGGATTCCTTTTGTTTGGGGTTCTGTGCGCTTCCTGGACTTGTAAGTCTATTTCTTTCACCAGGTGGGGGAAGTTTTCTGTCATTATTTCTTCCAATAGGTTTTCAGTATCTTGCTCTCTCTCTTCTTCTGGCACCCCCATAATTCTGATGTTGGTACGCTTGAAGTTGTCCCAGAGGCTTCTTACACTATCTTCAACTTTTTGGATTCTTTTTTCTTTTTTTTGCTTTTCCGGTTGAGTGTTTTTTGCTTCTTTGTATTTCAAATCTTTGACTTGATTCTTACGTTCCTCTAGTCTGCTGTTGGGACTCTGTATAATATTTTTTATTTCAGTCAGTGTATGTTTAATTTCTAGTTGGTCCTTTTTCATATCTTCGAGGGTCTCGTTATATTTATCGGCCTTTTCTAGGATATTCTTGAAGAGCCTTATAACCGTGGTTTTGAATTCTATATCCAGTCGTTTGTTTTCCTCCATTTCTTTCGTTTGTGATCTGTTTCTTCGTCTCCCCATTTTTCACTGCTTCCCTGAGTTGTGTGCTAGGTTTCCTATATGGCCCAGTGGATCGGCCTCCCCAGTTAACCTGAGGTGGACACTCTTGGTGCACCCCTTTGTGGACTGTGTGTACAGCCTTGTTGTAGTTAAGTCTTGATTGTTGTTGGTATCACTGGGAGGAATTGACCTGCAGGCCAGTTGGCAGTGAGGATCAGCTGTGTCTACACTGGGAGATTTTCAGTGCTGGAGACAGCCTTATAGGATTAGCCTTGCCAGATTGCAAAAGCCTCTGTGCTCAGCTTGGAAGGGGTGAAGTCTCAGGGCGGGGCAGACAGTCTTGGCTTCCTGTCAACCCTGTCCTTGCGCGCAAGTCTCCAGACCTCTGCCTTCCGCAGTTCTAGAGTTTCCGAGTTTCCGCCTTACAGTCCAGATTCCGAATCCCCACAAGAGCGTGGGTCCCCAGGGGCTCGCCCGGAACTGCGGTTCACTGCAGTCGGAATTGGGGTTCAGTGCAGTCAGGAGCTTCTGACTCCCTTCTGCTAGGGATAGCCTGTGGTAACCTCCGCAGTCAGTCTTTGTGCACACTCGCGCCTCCAGACCCTTGCCGCCGCGGCTCCCCTGAGTCTCCGAGTCTCCATATGCCTTTCTCTCTACCTGACAGTCCAAACTCCCCTTGTATGAGCCTGGGCCCACAGGGTTTCGCCCGGAACTGAGGTTCAGTGCAGTCGGAACTGGGGTTCAGTGCAGTCGGGGGCTTCTTTCCCCCTCCCGCCAGAGAAAGGCAGCCAGGCACTCCACTGCCCTTCCTCTCTGTGTGCGTGTCACCGTACCTCAGCTCTTTTTTTTTTTTTAATATATTTTGTTGATTTTTTACAGAGAGGAAGGGAGAGGGATAGAGAGTTAGAAACATCGATGAGAGAGAAACATCGATCAGCTGCCTCCTGCACACCCCCCACTGGGGATGTGCCCGCAACCAAGGCACATGCCCTTGACCGGAATCGAACCCGGGACCCTTCAGTCCGCAGGCCGACGCTCTATCCACTGAGCCAAACCGGTTTCGGCCGTACCTCAGCTCTTTGCCGCTCCTTCTCAGTGAGCTTTCCTCTTTCTTTCTAGTTGTAGAATTTTCACTCAGCCAGCTTTCCTGGGGTTCTGGATGGTGTCCATTCTATCTTTTAGTTGTAGTTTTGAAATTGTTGTGCGGGGCAGCAGTTTAGGTGCTTACCTATGCCGCCATCTTGGTTTCTCGCAGACGTCTCATTTAATTTTTATGTGTGTGTGTGTTTCAAGACTTTTACTGATTTTTTTTTTGAGAGTAAGAAACATTGATGTGAGAGGGAAACATCAATTGGCTGCCTCCTGCATGCCATGGAGCCTGCAACCTGGGCATGTGCCCTGACCAGGAATTGAACCGGCAACCTTTCTGTGCACAGGATGATGCCTAACCAACTGACCCACACTGGCCAGGGCTAATTTATATATTTTAAAGTTTATGCACATTCAGTTTTACAAGTTAAATAGTTGCATTGTTTAAAATGAAAGCCATCGCCCTAGCTCAGTGGTCGGCAAACTCATTCATTAGTCAACAGAGCCAAATATCAACAGTACAATGATTGAAATTTCTTTTGAGAGCCGAAAACCGACTTCTATGCGTGGGCCACGAAGTTTCAATCGCACTGTATGTGCGCGCCTGAATGTGGTATTTTGTGGAAGAGCCACACTCAAGGGGCCAAAGAGCCGCATGTGGCCCGCGAGCCGTAGTTTGCCGACCACTGACCTAGCTGGTTTGGCTCAGTGGATAGAGCATTGGCTTGCAGACTGAAGGGTCCCGGGTTCGATTCCGGTCAAGGGCACATGCCTGCGTTGCAGGCTCAGTCCCCAGTGGGAGGCATGCAGGAGGCAGCCGATGCATGAGTCTCTCTCATCATTTATGTTTCTATCTCTCTCTCCCTTTCCTTTCCTCACTGAAATCAATAAAAAATATATTTTAAAAAGTTCCTGTTTCCATTTAAAAATAAAATAAAATGAAAGTCATCATACCCCTGTCCTACCTCCTTCCAATCTTGATTTTTCAGTCTTTTGATAAAAGCATTTTTACCTACTTTAGCTGGTTGGGAGACGTATTAGTAATTACATCAGGACTACAAGCATAAACCAGAATCACCCAGGGCCACCAGGATGAAAGTCACCATCTTTAAAGTGAATCATGGGCATCCCCAATGGGTTTCTGCTACCTGGACTGTGACATTCTTCTATTTTTTCAAGTGGCTGTAATGGGTAGTCACACTTCTGTGGCCCTTTTCTTAAATATATTTTAGTCGTTTCATAAGGAGGACAGAAAGAGAAAAATAAAGATGTTTTAGTCACTTGAAAATGATGTCTTAAAGTAAATGTTTGTTGAGTGAATAATGCATGAACAAAAATGTAATTGAAAAATTATTTTCTGTGAATAACAAAATTAAGGAAGGAAGGAAGAGAACTAATACTCACTGAGAAAATGTGACTCATTTAACTGTGTTCTAAATTTGTGTGGCCCTTGGTTCTGTGTCTCATAAAAAGTAATGCTCAACTAGCCAAGAAGTCACCGGAAGTCGATTCCTGGATGTTTGAAGAGAAACAATCTCCAGCAGGTTATTGACCATTAATACACTTTACAATTGGGGGAGAGTTTTCTTTTCTTTTTTTCATTTCCTGCTTCTTATCTTAGGTTCTCAAATTGAGGCCATTCCTTGGCCAGAATAGCACGTTTCTGCACAAGCTGCCTCCTGCCATTTATCAAAACTTTGTCTTGACCCTTTCCAGTTAATCAAAACCAGGAGGCAGAATTTCAGAAAAGGACAGAGCTGTATTTTTCACATTGAGAGTAGCGTGTGTGTGTGTGTGTGTGTGTGTGTGTGTGTGTGTGAGAGAGAGAGAGAGAGAGAGAGATTGAGAGAGAGAGAGAGAGAGAGAGAGAGATCAGAGGTGGCATTTGTGTTAAGACACAAACATAAGCATGGGCTTTGACTGGAGGGTTGAGGAGTAAAGGACTTCAAAGAAATGCCAATGTAGGCATCAGCTTACACTCTTGAAGTATAATATGATGCCGTAAACTTATTCCAGGATCCTCGATAATAATAACAAAGTTGATCAACTTCAACCACAAACAATTGTTTTATTATTGCACTTGTTTTGTTTTTTACTGAACACAAGGATATGAATTTAAGGTTTCCATTTGTGGTTTCTAAAAAGAAAGCAATTTGGCATTGCTAGTTTCCCACTGAGGGCAAATAAAACATGCTATGACACGAACCTGGTTTCCTCCTTGTCAACAGCGATTATTATATGTCAGCTTGGCCAGCCTCGTTTATCTGCATGAGCAGCTTCATGACCAGCAGCTGTGACCATGGTAACCCCGGAGACACACTGTCATATTCTTTTGGCTTGGACTGTTTGGAGAGCCAATAGTCATTTTGCTGTGGGAAAATGGAGCACCATCTTCCTTCTGGAGAATCTTTGATAGGTAAGTAGAACAAAGGGAAAACGATGACTTGCATTTTCTTCCAGGCACCTCTATAAGTACTTGACATGAATCATTTTATTTATTGCTCGTAACTCTGCTATTTTATAGAAGAATAAATTAGGCTTGGAGAGATGAAACATTTTTCCAAGGCATGCAGCTAGTAAGTAGTATATGTGGGATTCAAATCTTCGTTTGTTTGTATTTAAAGACTGAGCTCCTAACCACTCTTCTATACTACCCTACTTCCCTACCTAGACCTCACCATCTATACATCATTTTCTCTCTCTCACCTCAGGTGGAGTTAGTCATCAACTCCTATTAATATTTATTCTGCCTTAAATCCACCTTTCCATTCTGATTGGCAAGATACCTCCCTCCATGGGGTCATCATACCACATTCTTACAAGGTCTGCCTGCCTTTGCATCTCCCCTCTCAATCTGTCTTGTACAGTCAGACCAATCTCCCTTCTTCACCATTTTTAAAATCCATTCTACCAGTAGAGTTTAAGCACCCCTTTTGTGCTTAGCTGGGCACTGTATAGACCCCATCGTAAAGTGATTTAATATGTTCCAGACCCCCAAATGATTCCCTGTTTTAACCTTTCTTATATACAGTATATGTCTAATGTACTTTTTTTTTTTAAATATATTTTATTGGTATTTTACAGAGAGGAAAGGAGAGGGATAGAAAGCTAGAAACATCGATGAGAGAGAAACATCGATCAGCTGCCTCCCGCACACCTCCCACTGGGGATGTGCCCGCAACCAAGGTACATGCCCTTGACCGGAATCGAACCCGGGACCCTTCAGTCCGCAGGCCGACGCTCCATCCACTGAGCCAAACCGGTTTCGGCTGTCTAATGTACTTTTAAAATCTATAAATAAACACTTCTTTTCTTAAATTTATTGAACCACACCCTACTAGACTTAAATGAATGTTTTATATATCATTGACTCCCAAATGCTATCATCAGCTAACTATGTTTGGTTTATCCAGTCAACAACAGTTTTTCTACCTGTTCATTTGCCTGTGATTATTGTTTTGTGAGCACTTTCACAACCTAGGCAACATTAGCACTTTTGATGGCCTCTTTATGTTTTAAAATTGTGCTAATATAGATTTCTGCCAACAACAAAAGCATTCTCTCCTTTGTTTGTTGTCTGAGAGATGCTTTTGTCATGCTGAGGTATCAGCATGAAAGGGTTGTCAGGTCAAAAACTGAAGTTTTGGTCCACAACATAACCATTTTTTCTGTGAACAACTTTGTCGAGAATCGAGTTGTTCCAGATGGGAGATGTTCTAGAAGCAAGGTTTGACTGTACTTGCAATCTTGCCTGGTGATTTGCTGGATGAGTGCAGGCCTGAGAAGGGACTGGCAATACCAACTAGCTTCAACAGTCTGCCAGCCGCTTACTGCTTTGGGAGATTTGTGACTCTGTGAATAGTGCTCAGTTGGAGTCTGAGCCATGTAGCTAAGAGAGAAGAGTGGTCAGACTGAGCACCATCTAGTGGGAATGCAAAAGCCAACAGTAGAAAAAGGAGTGGACTATGCAAATGGCATTGTGATGCCACCTGAGACAAGGACATTTAAGGCTGGGGAATGGGGGGCAGAGTGGGAGCTGGGCAGCAGGTCAAGGGGCTGTGGACTGGGAGGAAGGGGAAGGACAGGAGGATCACTCTAGTCTTTAATGGGAAGTAGGAGGAAGAACAAGAATAATTTATGTTATTTGTCCAGGATCCATTCCTAATCCACAGCTTTGGGATTGAAAAAAATAATAAAATGACAAAATAAAAACCAAGTATGCACACTATTAGTTTGAGGTGTATCAGTTTAAACAGTCTGATTTATCTTTTCAGTCGAGAAATTGAATAAGTTTTGGTTATCTACATGTCAAATTTTAAGAAGGTAACAGGAAGCACTATCTAGTAATTATAAGTGTCCTAAGGAAATATGAATAGCACTTTCATTCTGTATTGTGGACAGTTAAAGGAGCCAGAGGAAGGAGGCAGGAAGAGAGATGTGTACTTAAAGGAATGGAACCAATACTAAATGAGATTCTAACCAAGGCAAAACATCCATAGAAAGATGGTACCATCTGCACCCTATGTTCATTGCAGTGTTATTTACAACTAGAGGCCCAGTGCACAAATTATGCACAGGTGGGGGTCCCTCGGGATGGCCTGTGAGGATTGGGCCTCAGCTCATGCCCCCAGCCTCGCAGCCCTGCAGCCCTGTCTGGCACCCCACTGTGGCCTGGTGCCGCCCCCTCACCTGCTCCACCATCCCACCTGCAGGCAATCATTAGGGGCCGGGCCCCCCGCCTGGCTCCCTCAGAGCCTGGGAGTCGGGTGGTGGCCCCAACTCCAACCACTGCAGCTGGTCACCTCATACCTGCCTTGGCCTGGCACCGCCCACTCACCTGCTCCACCATCCTGCCCCGGTTCCACTCTTGTTGGGGCCCATCAGGACTGGCAGCACCTCCACTGCTGCCCGCTGCCAGCGCCGCGTCACCAATGCCTGCCATATTACGTGCCACCCCCTGGTGGTCAACACACATAATAGCAAGCGGTGGAACTCCCAGTTGAAAGATCGCCCGAGGGGACAATTTGCATATTAGGCTTTTATTATATAGGATAGCCAAGATTTGGAAACAGCCCAAGCGCCTATCAGTAGATGAGTGGATAAAAAAGCTGTGGTACATTTACACAATGGAATAGTACTCCACAATGAAAATGAAGGAAATCTTATCTTTTGCGACAGCATGGATGAACCTGGAAGGGATTATGCTAAGTGAAATAAGCCAGTCAGTGAAAGATAAATATCACATGATCTCATGGAATCTAATGAACAAAATAAACAAACAAAATAGAAATAGGCTCATAGATACAGAGAACAGACTGACAGCTGTCAGAGGAAAGGGGGGATGAAGGCCTGACTAAAAAACGTGAAGGGATTAAGCAAGAAAAAAACACAAAAAAAAACCTAAAATTCATAGATACAGACAATAGTATGATGATTACCAGAGGAAAGGGGGTTAAGGAGGAGGTAGAAGAAGGTAAAGGGTGATAAATGGTGCTGGAAGGAGCCTTGACTTTGGGTGGTAAACACAATACAATATACAAATGATGTATTATAGACTAGTACACCTGAAACCTATATAATTTTATTAACCAACTAGAGGCCCAATGCATGAAATTCATACAAGAGTAGGCCTTCCTTCCCCTGGCTGCCAGCACCGGCTTCCCTCTGGCACCCGGGACCCAGGCTTCCCTCACAGCCCCAGCTTCGTCTGGAAGGTCATCCGGAAGGACATCTGGTCTAATTAGCATATTACCCTTTTATTATTATAGATGTCACCCCAATAGATTTAATTAAAAAAAATTTAAATGGCACCATGGGAATCAGGCCAATAGATTAAAAGGCAAAGTGGCACAGACACAATCCACTGTTTTGCACACTTCTTTGTTGAAAACACATCTGTAAGAATGGGGCTACTTTAAACAGATGTGTACATCTCACATTCAGCAGATTGAAAGCCAACCAACTCGGCTGCAGAAACCTTTTCCTCTTTCCTCAAAACAATGAGACAAGGGCAAAAGCTTATCCAATTCTCAATCAAATGAGCATGCTATGGGGCCAGGGCCAGCTAATAGTTTTCAGTGACTTTTGTCAGTGCCCCTCATTTAACCAGCTGGACTGTTTTACCATTACCAGGCCTTCAATTCTTTAACATGAAGGATTTGTCTCTTTTGGGAAATCTGCATCTCGTCATAAAAATGGAACACAGTGTCCTTGGTTTTGTTATTCCCCAGAGAAGCAGGCTTTATTGCTCTAGATGCCAGGATTATATAGTAAAGGCAGGGGTTGGGGGAAGCTGATTGCTATGAATTCATTTCAGGCATGAAAGACTGGGAGATTTCTATATAGATAGATAGATAGATTAGAAATATAAAACTATAGGCTCCACTCCCAGGTTACTAATATTCATGGAACAAACTCTAAGAAGGAAATTATTACTAATTCTTTTAATGTCCAAGAATTCATGAAGATAGAACAAGCCAAGAACAAAGGACTAACTTCAGAAGAAGTATGATAGATTCAAGGTTTTAGAAAACAAAAGCTCAGTTACAAACACTGGATCTAGTCTAGATAGGAAACAACATTCCAGAGCTTTTTCTCAGACTTGTGCATTTTTTTTCTTTCTTTTTTTAAAAATTAATTTATTTTTTTAATTGTTTGAAGTATTACAAATAGTAGTACATATGTCTCCTTTTTTTTCCCCCATTGACCTCCCCCCAGCCTCCCCTTCCCCCCAGTACATGCCTTTACCTGCCCACCACCCCCGCAGTGTCTTTTATCCATTGGTTATGCCATTTTTTTTCTTTAACCCTGGAAAAATGGTAAAGATTGATACTGTTCTTGGACCACACATCTTTTACTAAAGTAAATCACAGACTAATTTGAAATTTTAATATAAAAAAATAAAACCACATAAGAACCACTGAAAAAATGCAGAAAAAATAATAAAGAAAGGAAAACAGAACAAAACAACAACAAAAATACAGTTGAATATTTCTACAATCTTGAGGTGCAAATATGGCTATCTGAAGGATAAAATCAACAGCAAAAACTATAAAGGAAATGAGAGTTAGATTTGACTTTATTCAAGTTAAAAAAACATTTGTTCAAGATAAAAGCACCATAAACAAAGGCAAACCAACGTGGGAAGAATGTGTACAAAATTCTCTTCAAGTTTCCTTTGGGTTGCACATAAGCCACTCAAGGCTGGCTTATTACAAAAGAAAAAGGACAGAAGATAAGGATTAGGAATAGCTCCCAGACTCCAAGGACAAGAGCATAGCTGGACCACAGAAGAAATTGAGAACCAGGGTATGCAAGGCCCTTGGGAATGAAGAAATGAAGCGGCTACCTTCAGAGTTTTCCTGGGACCAGAATCTACTGCCACTCATTTCTTGGTCTACAAACTTTTTGACTCGAGGGCCACAATGGGTTCTTAAACTGGACCGGAGGGCCGGAACAAAAGCATGGATGGAGTGTTTGTGTGAACTAATATAAATTCAAAGTAAAGGAGCGGAGGGGAGAGCAAGAGAACCGGATAGAACAGCCGGTTCCGGCCCGCGGGCCGTAGTTTGCCCACGGCTGGACCATTACTTCCCTCCTTTCTCTCTCAGGCTGTCTGTCCCCACCTCCATGAACCTAACTGCTCCTGACCTTTGGGTCCTCACTTCCACCCACATACAGAAGCTGCCTTTTCATTGCAGTCCTTTGTCCCCATAACAGAGAAGATTACTGGCCAGTTTTTCCAATTGTAAATTCCTAATCCAGACAGTTGTGACCAGGGCCCATGGTCACGTGGAACACACACAGCTGAGGGTAACTGGGCTGTTATCAGAGGAAAAGGGTCACCACAGGCTGATCAGACACCAGAAATGGTGACTACTACAACCACGTGGGGATACTATTTGCTCTTGACCTTTTACAAATTAATTTTTAAAAAACCAGCAGAGAAATAAACAGAAGAATAAATGAAAAAGACCAATACAGTAATCTAATAGAAATGTTAGACCTACCTTACTTGCAAACAAAATAATGACAATTAGGATTCAAAAATTCCTATTTCTATATAAGATTGTTATATAAAATTGGTGAATATTAAAATTATAATAAAACAACTATTGTAACTATATATGATTATATTGATTATTGTATTGTAACAAAATTCTACTTATAATAAAATATTATTAAAGTACTAGAGGCCTGGTGCATGGATTTGTGCACCAGTGGGGTCCCTTGGCCTAGCCTGAGCCCTCTCACAATCTGGGACCCCACTGTGTGCACGATAGGGACTGGGGAGGGATGGCAGGAGGGCTCCAGGGTGTGTCTGACTCATCTCTCCCAGTCTCAATTGCCGGTCCCCAGCAGCAAGCTAACCTATCGATTGTAGCGTCTGCCCCGTGGTGGTCAGTGCGCATCATAGCTACCAGTTGAATGGTCGAACGGTCGAATGGTCAAACCGTCGCTTAGGCTTTTATATATATAGATAGATTATAACACCAGAAGGTGTAGAGAATCAGGTATTTGCACGTGCTACATATATGGCCTTTATCATGTTAAAGTTCATTCCTTCTATATCTAAGTTGTTGACAGTATCATGAAAGGAGCATTTGTCAAATGCTTTTTTTGCATCTATTGATATGATCATATAATTTTTATCCTTTGTTCTGTTCAGTATAAGTATGAACATGTAGTGATGATTGCTAGAGCCTGGAGGAATATTTACCTGAATTCAACTTCGCCAAAATGAAAACCACTACATATTAGAGACATTTGTAAAACAATAATTACATAAGCTATTTCATGAATAGATTTTATTATAAAATTTAGTCCAGTCTTGACATGCGTTGTTATGCACAATAAACATATCTGATATAGTTTTCCTGCTATTCATTGTGAATTTCTAGATCTAACACTGTTCCTTTAGCACAAGGAGAGTGGTCTCTGGTGGGGAAAATAATATTCTAAGTGAATGTGTATAGTGCATTAAAGTAATGCAAAATCATACATGGCTTATGTGATTAGTACACATATAATTTATGCTGAATATGACAGTACTGAGGTATAATAGAGAGTAATGCACAGATTCAGTGAGAATCACATTCTCTTTAGCTGAAAAAGTAAAAGAAATAAAGAACAGATGTTTATTGACATTGACTTTGGAATATGAATTTAAGGAGATTGCTATTTATTTACAATACTATTTAGAATGGTGCTCTAAAGTTTGTGAGAAATCAGTCTGTATCTCATTTAAGTCCTTCCACATTTTCTTTAATTCAATTTTTCAAATTCCATTTTAGGCCTACTACAATAATTGCCAAAATTGTTTTTAAATCTTTACCTGAGGTTATTTTTTAAAATAAATTATTGATTTTAGAGAGAAAGGAAGGGAGAGAGAAAAACATTTATGTCAGAGAGAAATATTGATAGGTCTTAGGTTGCCTCCCATATGTGCCCGGACCGGGGATTGAACCTGTAACCTTTTGGTGAATAGGATGACATTCCAATTAACTGTGCCACTTGGTCAGGGCAAATAATTCCAAAAATTTTGAGAAGACGTTCTGTATCAGAGAAGAGTGTTTTACAGTTTTTTATGTTTTTGGAGGTAAAGAAAGAATAATATAAATCTATGTCAAATCATGCACATAGCCATCACCTGTTGGCATTTTGGCAGGGGAACAATTCAGAGTTGAAACTGGTGCAGTGATTTGTTCCTCTATTTTGAGGGCTACTGTGTTAGTAGATAATATACACTCATTTAAAAAGATTTCTTCAGTGCCTGTCTCTGTATTTGACTGAAGCATCCAAGGTAAGAAAGACAAAGTGGCAGCTCTCAGCAAATGTGTGTAGTGATACCTACTAGCAAGGTTGGAGCCCAGGAGGGAGGGGCCCAGTCCATGGGGTGGGTGGGTGGATAGGCAGGGAGAAGGAGGAAGAGGAGGAGTCAGGAAATGTCCCTGAGAAAATGTCCCAGCTAGTTCCTGCTCCCAGCTTGACCAGTGGGGCAGAAGGGTGTAGATAGGATTAAACTGCCGGGGGGACCCAGGAAACGACTGTGGAGACTCAGTGGGTAGTTTCTCTATCTTTTCATCGATGCAGAGAACAAGTGCACCTGAGGAAAGAGCACCAAACTGAATGCAGAGTGACCGCCGCCCAGGCCATGGGAGTGACTAAGCACACACGGCCAGCCAGCATGGCCCAGACCCTCGAAGCTTGTGCTTGCTGAGGTTGCCTGGACCCAGTGCCAGGTACTCGCACGAGGGGCTTAGTGACTTTCAGCCCCAGATCAGTAAACAGCATTTGGGAATGATCTCACACTCCTCCCTTCCATGGGTTCAGCTGCCTTTGATCCGCAAGTGGGAACAGATGAGGACTGTTTGCTTTGAGAGAGGCCTTTTCTGCAGCCAATGCAGGCCCTGAAGCTATTTGTTGTGCTGCGGGTTTTCAGTCTCGGTTCAGAAAAGCCCCGAGACAGATGTGTTCCTCTTTTCCTCAGTTGCATAGTGTCCTCTAAAACTGATATTTTGACGGTGTTTAGAGCATGGGGAGATAGACCCCTCAAGACTGGACTGGGGTAGATTTATACATCAGGTCTGTAATCAGTACTGAAAGCTGACTGCCCCTCATACTACTCTTCCCAAGAAGAATTAGGTGGCGAGTGTCCAGTGGGCAACTTTACAAGTGGACCTTTAGAATACAAGCCATTTCTCTGCAGGGTCTGGGTTTTGTTTGCTTGTTTTTATTTTGAGAGTATATTTATTAAAGCTGGGGATGGTGAAACGAGGGCTTAAGATAGAAAAAGCAACAGGAGAGAGCTTAGGCGGGGGTGCTTTGGCTCAATAGAAATGTTATAGGCCCTGGACAGTATGGCTAAGTTGGTTGGGTGTCTTCCCATGCACCAAAAGATTGCTGGTTCAATTCCCAGCGCGGGCACATGCCCAGGTTGTGGCTCCATCCCTAGTAGGGGGCGTGCAGGAGGCAGTGGATCGATGATGTTTTTCTCTCATTGATGTTTCTCTCTCTCCCTCTCCCTCTCTCTCTAAAAATAAATATATTTTTTTAAACAAAGAAATGTAATAGGATCCAGGGTCTGGTTTGATTAGTCTCCGGAGAGAAGCACAGTGGAGAGGATTGCTGGACCTTGGCTGTGATTTTGTTTACCTTGTGTGCTCAGCGTCTGGCATGAAGCCTGCACAGTGGGCACTCAGTAAAAATGTGTGGAATGAAATATTTGTAATAATTAGGAATTAGAATGGAAATTTTTCAAATGCTGAGTATTTGTGTCTAATCCTTCATATTTTGTAACATATCGTTCAGAACATTGTTTCTGATACTAAAGTGATTTTAGTAGTTTCAGCACAATGCTATTGCATTAAACCTTGTTTTGGAAATAATGAGTACCAAATTCAATGGCTGAGTAGAGCTTTCTGAGTTACACTTATGTGGAGAGCGGCTACAGTATTTGGACAGGCTCAAATCTCAGACTAATGAGAGGACACAATCCTCTCATGGCCACGTGCAAGTCCCAGCTTGGAGGGCAGAGCCCTCCCAGCACAATTATAGCCAACAGTTATAGTTGTAAGCTTGAACCTATGGTCGGAACATGAGGCCCCACGTGCCTAAGTGATATAGGCTGCAAGTAAACAAAGCTTGATCAGGTGCATGTAATTGAGTAGGATCGAAACCCACGAGAATGTTGTAAACATCTTGACCACGCCCTTACTTTGCCTCATGGCATCTGTCTATAAAATAAAGACACGGCTTGTAGTTCGTGGTGCTGTTGCTAGCTCTCCATCAGAGAGGACAGCGTCCCACCGAGGCCCAGCTTTCGTTCTCTTGTCTGTCTTTTCTCTAATCCTTCACTGCCCCCACTCAGGTTCACCTTTGGCCGTCCTGGTGTGGCACACACTTACAGGGAACTTCTTTTAAATGCAAAGCCTTCATAGGAGACTGCCACAGTCAATATGTGGCCTCACAAATTAATGCACACCAAATACTCAGAAAACAATAGAAAGATTCTCAAATCCCATTGACAGAAGAAAGAGTAAGCTATCTAGATTTAAAAAGAAAAGTTAATAAACAAAGACGGCATGAATCAAGGTAGACAGTCACTCCATGTAGTTCTGACAGGGTGTAAGTGCCTACATGGCAAGAGTCACATGTGTTGTGCTTCTAAGGCACAGGGCCCAGAGGGGTGTCACAAGTCAATGCTGCTGCCGCTGATGCTTAAGTCTCAGGGATGAACGATTTTCCTGTAAGGTGCTGTTTGCTTCAGTATTGGGAGTCCTAGCAACCAAGAAGGGGTAAGCCTTCAATTTAACCCTGTGCGGTACATGCAAAAAGCATTCCCCTCTGGGAATAAATGGCACTAAAGTGTGTTCAAGGCCTGTTGAGACCTGAGAACCAGGCCTCTGATATCTGGTGTAGTTCCAGAGATAATCACAGAATTGCAAAAGGCAGGAAGGGAGAGACTGGGGAGGGATAAGGAGAGAGAAGGGGAGGGTGGGGAGGAAGAGGAGAATGTAAAGTAGAAGATGTGAGAAGCCAACCCAGATGCTCAGGGCTTGGTGAATTCCTGAGCTCTCCAACAGTGACAACCCACGCGGGTTTGGCCTCCCCAGAAAAATTCTGAAGTTTTCTGAGTATCTTCTCTACCATCAACACTTACTTGTTCTATCCTTATTTTCCCAACTTCTCTATCATCAAAACTTACTGGTTTTGTCCCTTAGTTACCCAGATCCCAGATATGGAACTCACAGACTCGATAATCGAATGAGAGGAGGTGTTAATGGCTGATACTGGCAGCATGGTGCATCCCCAGCAGGCCACATTTCCATTTTAATTGAGGTCCTGAATGCCTTAATCTGAGAGAGAAAGAAGTGGTTAATGTGAGAACCTCAGGCTCTATGGGAAGGCCGTGAGAAAGCTAATTGGGATGTGGGTAATGAGTTTCCATTGCCATTTTTATCACATCATCAAAGGGGTGGAGGTGGGGGTGAGGGTGGAGGAGGCTGTGATCTACTCCGGTGAGAAGCCCATATCTAAGCCTTCCAAAGTGGATGGTTCGATATTCTTTGGAAGGTCCTCTAGGAACCCATAGGAGCTCATTTCTGGGTTTGATTGTCTAAGATCAATAAATCCAAATGTAGAATTAAAAAGCCTTCTTTTAAAACTTGAACTAATTTTCTTCTGTTTCTAGCTCAGTGAAGGTGGACCGAAATTAGTCTGTAACTCTTCTCATTAAGCATTGTTTCATATACAGAAGACAGTCATTAAGTATCATCCTCTCTGGCAATATAACCTCAGTTTCTCTGTATTTCTCTTAATAAGAACCCCGTTGGCATTGCTTTAACACTATCATCACCTTTATCCGGAACTTGCTCCATTTTTTTCACATAATATCTAAAGTGCAAGGGTTGTGCCTGGTTGTTGCTTTGTCACTTGGAAAGCCAACAGCCAGTGCAGCCTACATCACAGTCAACAGAGTTGCTGCTTCCCAGAGACATCTTTGGTCAGCAGCCATATCTCCCCAAATATTAAACTTTTAAATAAAATAACTGAAATCACAGTGTCTCTCTTGAGTTTCCCCACATCTCGTCAAAGTCCTCTAGCATGAAGATATAAAATCGGGGACAGATTTCATGTTTCAATTACTTGTATATTGTTCATAGCCCAAGGCATGCTGTCTTGACTATAAGATGCTCCTAAAAAGAATAGCCATTTCAGCTCAAACCATCTCTTCATTTGGTCTATTTCCCATGTCTTCCAACATTCACAGTTAGGAAACAGACCAAATGTGGACTCTAAACTAATGCCATTTATGCCCACTGTTGACTGAGGGCTTAATTTCTGAGTTGGCTTTTAAAGGCCAATGATTAAGCACTAGGGATGATTTTCTTGGATGAAAGCCAGTGCTCTTGGGAATGTCAGTTCTGGAGAAAACTGAGACTGAAATCTATCTCAGCCAAGTTTTCATCACATCATCAAAGAGTGGCTGTCATCTGTTCAGATGAGAAGTGGGTATCTTAAGTCTTCCCAAGTGGATAGTGTGTATTCTTTTGAAGGTTCTTTAGGGATATAGAAACCACAGAAACTACTTTGGGGATAGAATGAAAAAATTAACTGAAATATAATGTTGGATAAAAATAATGGTTGTGAGGGTCATAATTTTTTATTTTACATTATATTATTTTATTATTATTATTTAAAGTACTAGAGGCCTGATGCACAAAAATCTGTGCAAGAGTAGGCCTTCCTTCCCCCAGCTGCTGGCACCCGCTTCCCTCTGGCACCCGGGACCGGGCTTCCCTCCTCTAGCTGCCAGCAGGCACCCGGGACCCAGGCTGCTTCCCTTGGGCTGCCAGCAGGCACCCAGGACCCAGGACCCAGGACCCAGGCTGCCTTCCCTCCAGCCCTGGCTTTGTCAGGAAGGACGTCCAGAATACATCCGGTCTAATTAGCATATTACCCTTTTATTATTATAGAAGATTATTTTCATTGACTTCAGAGAGGAAGGGAGAGGGAGAGAGAGAGAGAAACATAAATGATGAGAGAGAATCATTGATTGGCTGTCTCCTGCATGCCCCCCCTCACTTGGGATCGAGACTACAACCTGGCCTGTGCCCTTGACCACAATCGAACCCTTCAGTCCACACTCTGTGGATCATGATTTTATTTTATTTTAATTTATTTTTAATAATTCTTTATTGTTGAAAGTATTACATATGTCCCTTTTTTCCCATTGACCCCCTCCAGCCAGCCTCCACCCTCTCAGCCTCAGGCCTTTAGCCCCCTATTGTCTGTGTCCATGGGTTATGCATATATGCATACAAGGTCTCTGGTTGATTACCTTTCATCTAACTACCCTCCCCACCTTCTCTCTGAGATTCCACATTCTGTTCCATGCTTCCATGTGTCTGGATCCACGCCGTTCATCAGTTTATTTTGTTACTTAGATTTCACATGTGAGTGCGATCATGTGATACTTATCTTTCTCTGGCTTATTTCACTTAGCATGATACTCTCCAGGTCTGAGGCTCATGATTTTAGATCGCCTCCTTACTCCCTTTGGGGCACTGTTCAATAGTCAGATCACTGCACGCTTACATATCCATTCACTTTTGAGTGTGGCCGAATGCAGTTCCCCACTCTCTAACAGGGTTCAGAACCCCTAAGCCATACCTGTTTACCCCTTAGTGCTTTATTGTGTTTACTCTAGAAACAAGATATTCTCTTACATAACCTCAGGACAGTTATCAATTTTAGGAAATTTAATATTAATCCCATAATTTTATCTAGACTGTAATCCATATTCCAATATTATCCATTATCCCTAATAACGTTTGGTCCAGGACACAGCGCAGGATTATAGTCTCCTTTACTCTGGAACAGTTTCCCAACCTCTTTTTGTCCTTTATGACAGTGACTTTTTAAGAATACAGGCCACATATAGAAACTTTCTCAATTTGGGTATGTTTTGTGATTCCTCAATTACATTCAAGTAGATTTTTGAGGGCTCTTCCATGGAAAGTTAAAAATCATGGGGCTCTTCCAACAGCTTCCTATCACATGGAGAATGAAATTTACATACTTTACCAAGCCCTACAAGGTCCTGCTTCCTCACTACTGGTCCTGACTCTCTCTTTCTGCCTCAGGCCCTTTGCACTTGCTGTGTTTACTTCCTGGTAAGTTCTTCCGCTCTTTTTTTTTTCTCTTGTTCCCTCACTTCATCCAGGTACATTTAGCTACAGAGTGAGCAATAATATCAGATTCCAATCCATAGCATTCTTTCATTGTTTGCAGCCCTCCCATCCCAAGATTCTGAAACCCTGTCTTCTATTCCCAAAGTGTCATGTAATGCTGATTAATACATTGTTCTTTGGAACCGACCTGGTGTCCCTCCAGTGTCTAGTCTTACAAAGGAGTTTGCATTTAGAGCACTATTAATTAGGTGAGAGTGACATCTAGTGGACCAGTAATGGCAGTCTTTGAGTTAAAGGCTCTCCATTAGCCCTGAAGACTTAAGGAGGGACAAAACAACGAAAACTCCACCATGATTCCTGGATAGGTTCCATGGTGAGATCTGGAGAATTCCGTGAGATTCCTGTTGACATTTGATATGGCCAGCCTTCCCGGTGACCCTGGAGGAGTGCAAGCAACTGTAGCCTTGACTGCAAGCCCATGTTGCTGTAACTGGCCTCACTGGAAGAAATGTGGTAAAGATCTCTCACCATGGACGGGTCTCCATATGGTTTTCACTCAGTTTGGCTTGTTTGGAGCAAGGCTCATGGAACCGGTTTTGGTATCTGTCTGTCCCAAAGGAGTTCCCACCTGTACTCCCCAGGCCACCCACCGACCCACACTTGCTTCCCACTTATTCTTTTCTGGTTTGATCCCTGGCTTACCAGGTGAGCACGTGCTGAACCACCACTCAACTGAGCCCACTTGGCCCTCTGGACTTCCCAAAAGCTCTTCTCAAAATTTTAATTTATAAATTGATTCACATAGCAAAAAACTCTTCATTTGGCAGGGAGAGGCCCTGCCTGGCCGCTGGGGCCCTGACTTAGCAGCTGGTCTCACCACGGGACAGGGGATGGACCGAAAGAAGATGCTGAGTTTCCTGGGAACATCCCTCCTTCCTCACAATCCTGAGTCCGGCAGGCTCTGTTGTGATTAGGAAACCTTTGCTTTATGCACCTACGTGAGGCAGACATTATTGGCAATGGCTTTGTACTACGGAGCACTAGGCTTAGGGCTAAGGAAAACTCCATTTTATATGTTCACAAGGTCTCTTCATTATGAGCAAATGGTTTGCTGCTCGCCATGTAAAAGAACAAACTTTCTTTTTTGAGACTTTGGGGGAAATCAAATGAAAAGTGAAATGAGTGGATCAAAGAGAGTTGGGACAACAAACTGAACAAACATTTGCTTTCCAAAAGCATGTTTCAACATTTTCTCTCGAAAATCTTCCCAAAGTTTATAAATAGTTCCTAGCTGGTGGTTCCAGATCAACCTTGGAGAAATACTTCCAGCTTTATGACCGAGTGTGAGCCTGTGGCCAAATGGGTTTGGAATGGAAACTTGTTTCTGTCATCTGGCGTATTGTTATTCCCTTCTGTGGCCACAATATTTGTCTGGGCCATGGGATTACTCAGTCAATTAAATATTTATTGAGTAACCAGACAAACAATGGAAAAATTAGACTTGGATCATATTGTATTCCATACTATCTGCCTTAGAATTTTCAGGCAGCTGAGATGGACGCTCATCTTTTATTTGGAGCTTAGAAAAGAACCTAGGCTTGGCTGGAAAAGGAGAAGATGTACATGTAGAAAGATATATATATTTTTATAAATCCTCACCCAAGGATATGTCTTCTATTGATCTTAGAGAGAGAGAAAGAGGGGGGTGGGGAGAAACATCAATGTGAGAGGGAAACATCTATCTATTGCCCTCCGTAAACACCCTGGCCGGGGATCAAACCAGGTATGTGCCCTGACCGGAGATTCAACCAGCAACTTTTTGGTGCACAGGACAATGGCTCCAACCAACTGAGCCATCTGACCAGGGCAGAAATACTTTATGACATTTTGCAAGTAAAATGTTCACACTTTCAGTTGCCCCATTCTAGTGTCTATTTATGAATGTTTCTCTCCATTTTAGCTGTTTTCTCTGTAAATGTCGACTGTGCCAATAACATCCACTTGAAACTGGAAGTTCTGGTAATTAAATTTTAGCCTCCTCAATTTACTATAGGAATAGGTCCCTAGAGACTGTAAGTCCAACATAAACAATGTGTGTGTTGTGGGCAGAGTATATTTGTACACATATTCTTACTAAATGGGTGTGGAGGGAATCACTAGCGTTATTTGCCCATATTTCTGCTTCTCCTCCTTCTGGGACATGGGAAGATTTCACTTCTCTGCCCATATGAAGTTAGGGTTGGCCCTATGACTTGCTTTAGCCACTGAAAAATGAGCAGAAATAAAATGTGCCTCTTTGGGGTCGATGCACAATTTTTAGTGTTCCCTTTCACTTTACACAGCAACTCAGTAATGTTCCAGTTGGTAGAGATTCCACCAGTGTGGGTCCAGGAGTGAGGATAATATAAAGAAGTGCCCGCACTAACTTGAGATGGACAAAAATATCATAAAATTATTCCAGGCTGCTGAAATATCGGGTGTTTTTTCCTGCAGCATAACCTTACATATACTGAATAACATAACAATTAGTCCACAGAAGAGGGCTGCAGCTATGGCAAAGACCTAAAACAAATGGCATTGATTTAAGGGCCAGGTAGTGGGTGGCAAAGACATTGTGTCTGTGGCAATTTGGGATGTAGATTTTACCCCATGGGCCTGTGCTTTTAGGGGAAAAGAGTAGGAAGAAAAGATTATTGTTAGTAGAGTGTGTTGTTTGCTGATGACTGTTTTTGGCAAGATATTACAAGAAAGTGGTGAGCTCAAAAAGGAAGTGGCTCATGTTCAAGCAGGAATGTGAAAAGAAAAAAAAAGAGTTCAGGGACTTAAAAGACTGAAATAAGACTCAATTCTAAATAGCAAATGATAAAATGAAGAAACTTGAAAGTGGCCGAGACCAATTAAAACTCTACTTGCACCAAGGGGCAAACTGAGGGTATGGTAGTCATACTCATTATTAAAATCTGTGAATTAATTAAGACCTCTCTGAATAAATTTCCATTAATGGTGTGGTGTCCAAAAATCCGTTTACTTCCACAAAATGGCTTGGGAAAAGAGAAAAAGAAAGTGTGTGTCTCTCTCATTGAAGCCTGATGGCCCCAGGGAATTGAAATTAAATTGCTAAAGTGATATAAGAGCAAGAAAGCAAAGCAATATTGTAAATATTGAGACTGTGTCTCAAAAAAAACTGTGGCTATTGGCATATGGAGCTGACCAGAAGGAAATACACAAGAAGCTATGTTTTTCACAGAGGGATGTTCTGGCCACTGTGTGTGTGTGTGTGTGTGTGTGTGTATGTATGTATGTATATATATATGGCCCGGTGCATGAATTCGTGCATGGGTGAAGGTCCGGCCAGCCTGGCCAGGGGGAGGGGACTTGGGCGGTTGGCCAGCCTGCCTGCTGGTCGAACTCCTGATCAAGGAGACAATTTGCATATTAGCCTTTTATTATATAGGATATACACTGAGTGTCCAGATTATTATGCGTTCAGAGATCATAATAATCTGGCCACTCAGTGTATTTGTTGAAATTTTAGTGCAACAAATGATCTACTGTTTCAAGACACCTCCTTATAGGGACACTGGATATTCAGTTATATATGAATGTCCCTTATATTGTCAGGTAACATGTTTTTCTTAACCTCCTGGCACTTAGATTAAACCATGATTCAACAACATATTCAGTTTTATTTGTTTAAAACACTTCTTCCAAGATAGTACACAATATTTTTAGGCACATGGAAGAATAAAATAAAATAAACACATGTATTTTTATAAATTTATAGGAAAAAGAGAGCAGTCCTGAAGCATTTGGTATGAATTAAGTTACTGCTTTTGAGCATTAAATCAGCTCCTGGAATTGGGTTATGAAGTTGTTACTGCTTGATAACAGCAAGTATACAAATTTGTCCAGGGAAAGTCTTTTTCAGATTCTTTATGGATGGATAACATGGTATGCAGTGCTACAGTGCGTATGATTTTGCAAAGATAAGAAAATATTCTTCAGATTAATGCTTTATTCTTCTTCTCTAAAGTCCAAGGACATAACATTAATCTTAATTCTATGGAACCTGATCTGTGGGGAGTGAAGATAATAAAGTTCAGGGTTGTGGCTTTCTGATGATCTACTTTACCTCAGGGATTGGGCTTATAGGATCTAGAGAAATGGAGAAATAATGTATTTCCTTCAAATCCCAGATGCTTTAAGCAAACTTTGGCAAGTGCTGAGCTACAGTTAGTTTGTGATGGGTTCCATGACAAATGCCTGAAGTGTGTGCATCCTCTCTGTCTTCTCTTCCTTCCTTAATGTTGTCTCTTCAACTTGAAACGCCCCTTTCTTCTCCAACCATCACAGCCCTTCTTGTCTTTCCAGGTCCAGCTAAAAGGGTAATCCTTCATGGAACATTTGACAGAGGCAATTCTATATAATAAAGAGCTAATATGCAAATGATCATCGTGCCCTCGTGCCCTCGTGCTGGGGCTTGATCGAGGACCTAAGGCTGCGTCCTCCGCCCGGCAGGGCTTGATGGGGGACTTGAGGCCATGCCCCCTGCCCTGGTGCTGGGCTGCAGGACCTGAGGCTGTGCCCCCTTCCCGCCTGGCGCCAGGCCCAGGGACCTGAGGCTGCGCCCCCGCCCTGCGCCGGGTCTGGGTCTCATGCGATTTCAAGGCGCACACGGGTGAGCGGGGACTTGACTCTGGGTCCCACAGCACACCCCAGACTCTGACAGGAGGGAGATTTTCATATACATTTTACTAATTTTCTTTCATCTCTGACACTTCTATTATAGAGAAAGGGCAAATAGCAATAAAATATTTCCTCTAATTAATTCCCTTTTAATGTGCATGAATTTTGTGCACTGGGCCACTAGTAATGATAATAATAATAGATAACATTTAAAAATATATTTTTATTGATTTCAGAGAGGAAAGTAGAGGGAGAGAGAAATAGAAACATCAGTAATGAGAGAGTATCATTGATCAGCTGCCTCCTGCATGCCCTCTATTGGGGATTGAGCCCGCAACCTGGGCATGTGCCCTTGACTGGAATCAAACCTGGGACCCTTCAGTCCACAGGCTGACGCTCTATCCACTGAGCCAAACCAGCTAGAGCATAGATGACATTTTTAACTAGAAGTAAGACATATTTAGGTTCCCATTGTGCCAGACACTGGGTAAATGCTTTGGGTGATTATCTTATTTAAATCTCACTGGAAGCTTATGTCTTGAAACTGATACTATCCACAGTAGGCATTCTTTTGCTCAGAATCCCATAATTATAGAACTGATTTATCATGACTGCAGCAGACATACTTGGTTTTAATTCTTAACTTTAAACTTATTACACTAGCTGTGTGACCTTGGACAAATTATTTTACTTTTTTAAGCCTACATGCAAATAATTAAAAGAATGAACAAGTCAGGAGCATAGATAGCTGTTACTCTGGGACAGTCCTTTAGCAACAACCCAGGACACCGTGTGCCTCCCTTCTGTGTTAAATCTTATGCCATCTTGATTCTTGGCTTACTCTTTTATTTTGGTGGAACACATGCTCCAGATGCTTTCTGAGAAAGTAAACAGGAGGCAGAAGGCTATGTTTATGAGACCTCACATGTCTGCAATTTTATTTATTTGATTGCTTCTTTAAGAGGTGCCTGGAGCCTCCTCTTCCTGACCATTTCTGGGGTTCACCCATGTTGATTCTTGTTGCTGGCTTTTCCCCTCTGCCAATTAGGTTCTGATTTTCATTGGTTTGACTATTTAACCATGTGCTTACCTTCTGAGATTGTACAGCTGTCCTCTCTTCACAGTCTCATTATCCTTGTGGGTTTATGCTTCTTTTTAAGTGCTTTTATTGTAATGCAATTCTGATGGGCTTTTGGTGGGAACAGGAATACCCACAAGTATTTCATTCACTAAATTGAACCAGACATGAGGACTGTGGTTATTTTAGCATGAACATTTACAAGGACAACTAGAGATCTCATCCATATAGAAGGTCACACCTCTTTTGCATCAAGGTTGGAATATGGTAGGGGGAGTTAGGGTGGGGAGTTAATGATTTCCATTTGGGACAAGTTGATGTTGAAGTTCCTAAGGGACATGCAAATAGAGATTTCTTGGAGATGTTAGGAGCTTAGTTGATAATTCTGGGTTAGATAAAGATGTATGCAAGTTATCAGTAGGGAGGAGACACTGAGGAGAGCAAAGACTGGGAGGGGGGCAGAATCTCAGTAAGTGTCAGATAGAACAGGAGACTAGGTTATTTCCCAGGGTTTGGCTTGGTTTTGCTACCCCCTCCTCACAATTTCTGGGATTAAAAAAAATTAAAGAAAATGTTCAAATTCTCCTCTTTTTTATTTTTCAAATAGACTTTATTTATTGGGGGGGGGAGCAGCAATTAAAATTGAGCAGAAAGTAAAGAGAATTCCTAAATACCCCTGTGCCCCTACACCCACAGCCTACCCCACTATCAATGCCCCTACCAATGCCCCCCTATCAAAGTTACAATTGATGAACTACACAGATACATCATTATCACCCAAAGTCCGCGGTTTACATTAGGGTTCACTCTTGGTATTTATTGTACATTCCATGGGTTTTGACAAGAATATAATGACATGTATTCACCATTTCGGTACCATACAGAGTAGTTTCACTGCCCTAAATATCCTCTGTGCTCAAGTCTCTTCTTTTTTAGGGAGTTATGCAACTGACTCTAATCTCCAGTACTGCTTTCTGAACCTCAGCCTACATAAAACCAGAACAAAGATAATAGGGATAAAAAAAGTTAAGATAGATGGAGGGTTGCTCCAAAAACTGTGCATTACCTTAAAAGGTCTAAGTGATTTATAGCATGTCACTAAAAACTGCCTTCTTCCTTAAATATCCCCAGACAGGCTAGAACCAGCCTCCCTGCCATAAAAATGGGTCTTCCTCGCTCATGATCCAAGAAATGCTGACGGGAAGCCAAACACCCTGACAATATGAGCCAGGCAGTGCCTCAGTTACTAGGCAAAGTCACACACACACTTCTGGCATTCAAGCATAGTAACATCCTTTGAGGGGAAGCTAGTTAATCACTTAACATGGGAGGATTTGCCTCTTGACTGTCCCAGGAGTTGGGAATCATTGCCATGGCACATCTCCTGTGGAAGAAATTAGAAGAATACTACTCTGTGCTGATCATAAGAGTTTGATTAGACCGTCAGACCTCAGAGGGAAGGGAGGGTGGGGGTAAGGGGGAGAGATCAACCAAAGGACTTGTATGCATGTATATAAGCCTAACCAATGGACACAGACACCGGGGGCGGGGGGGGTGAGGGCATGAGTGGGAGGTGGTGGGGGGCAATCAGGCGATAAGGACACATATGTAATACCTTAATCAATAAAGAGAGAGAGAAAAAAAAGTTTCTCTGGCAGGGTCAAAATATTTCTCAAGACAGGCCTTTGAATCTTCACAGGTGTGTGGGCAGGTATTTGATTAAGAGCTCCACGTTCTGTGCCCTGAAGCAAGATGGAGATGCATTTGATCTGAAAACCTTAAAGGACAAATGTTACCAAGTTGTCACCAAGACAATGAAGAGATCACCATGCAGCCTTGCAGACTGTCTGATTTTAAGTGAAATTATCCAACTCTAATGGCTGCTCATTAGAATCACCTGGGGAACTTCTAAAACCAGCGATTCCCCAGGTGTCACGGGTAGAGTTCTGATCAAATGGGACAGAGTGGGGCCTGGGTGTATGTTCATCTTCAAAGCTTCTTCTGGGGATTCTACATGCAGCTCATCTTGAGACCCATCGTATGAGTTAGCTCTGCCTGTGCTCCCAATAGCTGAAGGATGTCCATTCAGATGTCAGCATCCACTGACAAAAGTGAGCCAGTCACAAGGCTAGAGTGACATGGTCTTTGTTGAATGAACAGGTAAGAAAATGAAGCTGAGAGAGGAGAAAGCCCTCACTGGGAGTCCCAAAGCAAGACCTGACCAGGTCCAGGATCAAGTACTCCGCTAGAGACAGACTTAGTTCTCTTGCTTCTTTGTCGCTTTGAATTCTATTTCAAATTCCATAAAGCAGCTCACCCAGCCTGCTTCAAAGAGCCCTAGCATGTTAGTACTGGTGGGACACAGTATGGCCTCTGCCAGTTTCCTCGAGTGTCTTAGGGGCTTGTTTCATGCAGAGGAAGCTCGGGATGGGCAGAGATGGAGAGAAGAATCAGGATAGACCAGGATCTGGGTGCCCCACCCCTGTTTCCATAAGAGCAACTCCAGTTTTACCTGTTTTATAGTTCGGTATCCCATAGAAGAAAATGTTTTGAAGAAAAGTGTCCAATACTAAGGAACAGAAAAGGAGGATTAAAAGTAATGGTTTAGTCCAATCAGTCCTCTACTGTCACAAAAGAGAAAACAGGCTAAGAAGCTAAAAGACATCTAAGACCTAAACAGATGATGTTGCAGTAGAAAATAGCTTCTCATGGTCTCTCCATATTGTCAGTTATAATCATGGACCATGCAATGACCAAAACTTCCAGAAAGATGTTAAGTAACAATGATGTTGAGCATCCTTGTATAATTCCCGGTTTTATTAAAAATACCTACAGTGTTAGAGTGTTAAGCTTCTTTGTTCTAGATAGATCTTTTGGTGATATTAAAAAATCAATTATAAGAAAGTTCATTAGAATTAATGAGAGAATTATAAACATCTGAAAAGATCATATGATTTCTCTTAGTTTTAATATCTTTTGAAATAAGTATAGATTCATAGGATGTTGCAAATATACTACAAAGTAATCCCAAGTTCCCTTCACCTAGTTTCTCCAAATGGTTACATCTTCTAGTAACCATTACTTCATTTTCTGTTTTGATGAATTTGTCTATTTAAGGTCTTTTAATATATTCTTGATTTCAATTTACTGCATTTGCATGCATGTTCCTAATTATATAGTTTTATTATGTTGGTGCTTTACCAGCTGCTTTCTACACAGATTGAGAAAAATGAGGAGATGGTCAAAGGGTACGAACTTCCAGTTATAAGATGAATAAGTTCTGGGAATCCAATGTACAGCATGGTGATTACAGCTAACAATACTGTATTGTATACTTGAAGTTGCTGAGAGGATAGATCTTAAATATCCTCACCACCATCACAACAAAAAATGGTAATTATGTGAGTTGATGGATATGTTAGCTAACCTTATTGTGGTAATCATTTTGCAGTGGATACGTGTATCAAATCATCACCTGTACACTTTAAATTTATACAGTGTTATATGCCAATTATATTACATGAAAGCTGGAGAGGAAAAAGAGAAGCAATTGGCTCAAACTAAGCATATGACTTTATTTCCTCTTCTCTTGGACGATATGGACTATGCCCTTTCATTGAAGTTGTCCAATTACATTTATTATTATTAGAATTTCTAAAACAGGCAAAGGGAGAATACATTCCCTTTTTATAAACTTGGATCAAATATAATACTACTTAGCTTTGCAAAGAAAGTGACTGTCCTCTTAGCCAGCCCTGGTAATGGTTTAAAGATGAGACACTATATTTAAGCAAAAACAGCTAGTAATATAAAGGGTAGCTTATTTAATTAACTGCTCTTTTTATCAGGGATCATTAGTACCTTGATTGTTTAGTAGGTTTCATAAAATAATGTTCTTTTCTTTATTCTTTGCTTAACGCAACATCCTTTTTAGCATTTTTATGACCACTAACAAGGACAGTAAGTTACAACATGAGACTAGCATTTTCCAAAATGTGTTCCAATAGGTATTGTAGGAACATTTTTTTTCTGTGGTCAAATACATTTGGGACACATTGGATTACATTAATTTAAACAGGTTACTATAAGACTTCTCAAACATTTAATACGTTGTGTGTATTATGAAACTTCGTAAGTGGAATGTAACATGCAGTGCTTCCCAAACTCATTTTTCTGTAGAATTCCTCTTTCTGGGGCCAGATTATAGGCAAGAAGGCTAGGTGCCAACAGAGCATACTTTAATAAAATAAAAATTAGACTAAGAACAAAAGGAGCAACAAAGGCATATTATTTAATTTGTTGAACATCAATGGACTTAAATTGCCAGACTTCAGCTGTAACATATTTAAATCTGCTATATTAAAGCATGTGTTGATTTTCAAAATATAGCAGACAACTGGGGCATACCGCCAACAGAGAGTTGCCAGTGCTGACTGTCAATGGTTAGTAATGAGGTAAAGAATGAGTGGAAGCATTGCTCAAACAGATGCAAAGAAATTTTGAATTTTCTTAGGAGTATAATAAAGCCACATTATTGATTTTAAACTTGTGAAAAGATCTAAGATAAAAAAATTGTCTTAAATCTCAATAAAAGGACACAGAGAGCAATAACATCAATTATTGATGTAAAAAATATATTAAGAGAATAATCATGCTGTCCTTAAAGATCAAACAGTCATTAAAGATCAGAAAAGGTAGCTTAATAACAGTATTAGTAAAAGTTCTCTAGAGAAACAGAAACAAGAAGATTTATATATCTCAATTGACAGAGAGAGCAAGTCAGAGAGAGATTTTGTTTTATTTTAAGGAATTGGCCCACACAATGATGGAGGCTGGCAAATCCAAAATCTGCAGGCCAGGCCTTTGGGTAGAGCAGGAAAGACGGTGTCTATCTCTGTTAGCAACTAAGATATATATATATATATATATATATATATATATATATATATATATATATATCTATCTTACATTTTCTTGATCCATTCATCCATTCATGGACACTTAGGTTGTTTCCATACCTTGGCTTGTCTGTTGTGAATAATGCTGCAGTTTTCATAGGAGTGGTGATATCTCTTTGAGATCCTATTTTCATTCTCTTTGGAAATATGCCCAGCCTTCTTGGCCACCACCTGAGATAGCAGTTTTCTCCCAAGTCAAGCAAAACCTTCTCTTGGGTTGCATCAACTCTGAGCCACAAGTCCATCAGCTATCCAGCCACTACAGAGTAGCTCTATTAATCTGACTCAATTCTTTTTGAGTTGGGGCACAAAGGTTGCTTGGTTTCCCGGGTCTCTTAAAAGTTCCAGGTAGAATGCATGTATTTCTTAAAACGAATTCATATTTATTTTGCTTTGAACCATTTGTGACTAGTGAGATCATCTGGAGTTCTAATTTTAGAATTCTTTTTTCTAAATGTTATGTATTTGCATACCCAGAAAGAATATTTCCTTGTTATATCTCTTGTAGCTAAAAACAAAAAGTTTGAATGGGCCACAGCTGAATACTCAAATAAACAGGAGCATTTTTCTATTTCTAGTTTCCCATTGGTGTCTTATAGCAATAGCACCCATTTGATGGGATCATTCTGCTGAATCACAGATAGGCTGCTTCACAGAACAGATGACTAACAAACACAACATGCATGGTATCCACAAAAAGAAAGGGGAGGGGAAGGAGGCAGAGGAGGAGGAGGAGAAGGAGGGAGGTGAGGAAGGAAGGAGGATGGGAGGGATACTCAAACTCAAGAAGACAACTTTAAGACTATTGCCTTAGGTCCATTTTCCAACTGACATTTCCAGAAAGTCTTTTTGGCTCAGCCCTTGTTCACCATTTTATTAATATGGAAACCAGTAGCATCCCATGTTATTCTACCTCAGTGTTAAATGGGAAGACTGACCAAATTTTCATGTTATATCAAGAAATAAAGACAAGAGCCCTAGCTGGTGTGGCTCAGTGTATAGAGCATCAGCCTGTGGACTGAAGGGTCCTGGGTTTGATTTTGGTCAAGGGCACATGTCCGGGTTGCGTGCTCGATCCCCAGTAGGGCCAATCAATGATTCTCTCTCATCATTGATGTTTCTATCTCTCTTTCCTTCTCCCTTCCTCTCTGAAATCAATAAAAATATATATACTAGAGGCCCTTGTCCTGCAGTCACATTTGCCACAGAATGGTTAGTGCATTCAGAATTACTCAACCAGGGGCTTTCTTGAAGGAATTGATATCTCATTTGTACTGAAAATACCCTCCTCGGTGGTCTGCTGGAGAACCACACTTATTTGAAAAGTAATCTTTCTTGGCAAGGGCAACAGAGTTGGGGGGGGGTCTCTATGAAATCTTCAACATGTTTTTATTCTGATGATGATTAAGAGGGTGACCTAATGTCTTGTCTGACCACTGGAGTATGAGGCCAAACTGTTAACTATGATTCCCAAGCGCTCCTTAGGGGCAGCAACTTTCAAGAGAAAGAGAGAGAGGGAGAGAAAGGAAAGGACCCCCAGAGACATCACAAATCTGTTCTGCTCAGGACATAATGACCACCAACTGCAGAAAATCAAGGAAAACCCCCAGGACTGAACCAGAGATGAGTGAAAAGAGTTGATAAATAAGGCCCAGGGTTAAAGCAGGCTTCGTTACTATTTTCCAAATGGGAAAATTTGTGGTCAGGAAGTGGTTCAAGTCTGCTCAAGGAATGCAAGTCTATGAAAGACCAGAGTAAGGAATTAGGGAATATTCATTTAAAATAAACCCACGAAGAGGAAATTCTAATTCCCCTACTATGTAATCACTTGGACTTCTCCTCCCTTAGAGAGGACATAAATACTACAGTATCTAATAGAGTATGTGAAGGCTGGAGAGGCAGATGAGAAAAGAAAATTTATCACGAAGCCCTTTCCAACGACATGAAGGCACACTTTATCAACTACTTGTATGAGTATGAAGGATAAAGTGAGGTCTGGAGGTATTGACTTTACATCATCCCTAAAGCAATCTACACGTGACATGGGACAGCACTGGCAGAGGTGAGAAGGAGGCAAAATGTCAACAAATGACCAGCTTGAAGTTCCCACTTGGTATCCCTATGGAACATAGCTCCCAGAGGTCACCTAAGGAGGGAGTCTCTGTGAGGACTGCTTTGTTTTCAGGCCAATGATCCAAGGTTCCCCCAGGGAAGCAGATCTTCCGTAGTCCATGCCCATTCCCCTTCCCAAGAAGGAAAAGAAATACAAGCTCTTCAGGCTGAGGTCAAGACATAGCAAGTAATATAGAGATAGATTGAAAATGAGTGAGATCCCTTAGAATTTTCTTTGTCTCATGAGTTAGCAAGGCAATTCTATGATGTCATGACTACAAACACAAAGCATTTGATACTCCAAAAGGGAAGCAGTGGGAAAGGGGGATAATGGAAGTCAAGATGTCAGCCCAACACTTGTGACACAGTAGCAGTTTCCATAGTAGAGGTACCAGCAATAATCTTCTCACATGCTGGGTTCATCCATGCCACTGCTCAGGAATTTGTAGAACACACAGCTATTAAAAATAACCTCTCAAGGCCTTAAGTGTTGAGTTACAAACGGCTAATACAAAAGTCTGTGAGTTTTCAGAGCATTAGACAAGAAAGGACAGACTCTTGAGTTTCTGTCCTTTAATTTCAGATTAAGTGGGTGCTCCAGTGACCTCTAGTTTTGGCCTTGGCCCAAAAACTTAAGGTAGAGATATAAGCCCAGTCTACATTATGTAAACCAGGACTGTGCAGCCATTGTAAAACCAGTCTTATAGGCAGTGTCCTAACAATGGTAGTGATTAATTGAAGAGAGGAGACTCCGCCAAGCAAGAGCATATTATTAACTGATTCTTAAATAGGTCACTTACCTTTTTTCCCCTCTGAGTCTATTTATGTTTTTAGAATCATAGAACCAATTTAACAATGGAAAGGCAATTGTAATTTATTAGACCTTCTGCCTAAATTCTGTGGCTAAGATGAGAGAAAATAAAATAGAGGTCTTTGGGGAACCTTATAATCTAATTTGGAATTTATGTTCTAGTTTGGAACATCAGATGAACATACAAAATGAGTTGATGCTTAAGGGGGTGGGATAGGGGTGTGATGTAGCATGAGAGGCTAGAGAAGGGACATGGGTTAAGGAGCCAGAAATGTACCCAGAGAAGGGCTCAGGTTAGACGTATGAGGTTGGGTTGCATTCGGGATCTGGATGCCTGGCAGGGAATCTTTGGAACACAGAGTGAGCTACCTAAGAAGAACAGTAGGTTTGATATTGAGGAGTAACTGGAAAAAAGAGATGGCGAGTACTGCAGTTAGGATCATGGGTTCAAAGACAGATTTGAATCCCAGCTCTATTTCCTTGTAGCTGTGTGACCTTGAGCAAGTTACTTAACCTCAGAGTCTCAGTCTCTTCATCTGTAAGTTGGAGCTGTATTCTTCATCAGGCTGTGAGGATGAACAGACAACCCAAATTAAATACCTAACACAGTGCCTGGACTTGTAAGCTGTCGAGAAATATTAGCTCTTTTAATTTTTTAGTCTCCATGACAGTAGGGACTGTCTGTCTTTCTATCATTGTTTCCTAACTCAGCATGTAGTGAACTGTCAATATATGATTTTGAATAAAAGAATGAGTGAATGGCCCTAGCTGGTTTCGCTCAGTGGATAGAGCCTCGGCCTGCCGACTGAAGAATCCCGCGTTCAATTCTGGTCAAGGGCACATGCCTGGGTTTTGGGCTCAATCCCCAGTAGGGGGCGAGAAAGAGGCAGCCGATCAATGACTCGCTCTCATTATTGATGTTTCTATCTAACTCCCTTTCCCTTCCTCTCTGAAATCAATAAAAATATATATTAAAATAAAAAAAGAATGAGTGAATGAACAGAGGACATGAAAGGGCAAAGAAATCCATGTGAGCACATTGGCAATAATGTCATCGCCAAGAGCACCAAGTTTCTTTCAACCCATTGCCACGTTTATTTAGACAGAATTTCCTCCTCAGGAGTATTTCCTTCTTGAGTCATGGGAAAAGCAAACAAACAAACCACAAAGAACCTGATATCTCATTGGTGGCATTATAATCACAAAGAGGATTACCCAAAGAAATGATGTTTGGTAACATTATCATGTTAAAATAAATCCAATTATTTATTTGTAAAAGTTCAATGAGTGATCAGGTTTCTCTATAGAAAAACAAAACAAAAAAATCTCTATTATATAAAACCCTTGCTAATTTGTTCAGACACACAACAGAGAGAACTATCGCACAATGTTAAGAACAGTAGTTTTTTTTGTTTTTTTTACTGATAATGATACCCCATGCAATTCAATTCGTTACAATAACTTCCCCCCAAAATCAATTTGATATTCACTCCAGTAGGCTAGTTTATTGTAACATAAGTTAATTGAAATTTTAACTCTGGCTCCGGGCATGTACCTAGAATGTTTTATGTAGAGTCTGACTGAAAAGAATACATGGATTTGGAAAGTGTGCCAAGAGAACAGGGTTAATGATATTACCCTCCATTCGCTGAGGGCTTCCGATATTTCAGGCACTTGGAAGAAGTTGTAATTACTCATTTAATCCTTACGACAACTCTACAAAGTAGGTAATTTTATCAATCTCAATTACGCATGGGAAAATTAAGTTACAGGGAGTTATAGTAACCTGCCCAAGAGCACCCACCTTGCTCAGCTGCAGAGCTGGGATGCGAAGCCAGGTGCTGGGACCTGTGAGTTCAGGCTCAGTGGTTTGCCAGAGCTGTCCCAGCACCGACTCTGCTCCTGTGCACTGCCACCTGTCTCCTGTACAGGACTGTGCATGCAAGAGGGGAGGGGTGATCAGCATGTGGATCCTTATCCACTCTGAGACCAAGGAATGAGACTGCTTTGGGGGAAGACTGGGCTGCCAGAGAGTGACAGTTTTTTTCTTTCTTTTTAAAAAAATATTTGTATTGATTTCAGAGAGGAAGGGAGAGGGAGAAATATCAATGAGAGAGAATCATTGATCGGCTGCCTCCTGCACGCCTCCTACTGGGGATCAAGCCCACAACCCAGGCATGTGCCCTTTCTGAAACTGAACCTGGAATCGAGGGACCCTTCAGTCTGCAGGTCGACACTCTATCTACTGAGCCAAACCAGCTAGGCTCAAGTCCCCTTAGGTTTATTAGCAAAGCCTGGGGTCTTTTTAAAATAATTTTTCCAGCTTTATTGAGATATAATTGACAGATAACATTGTGCAAGTTTAAGGTGTACAGTGTGATAGTTTGATACACATGTATACTGTATTGTGAAATGATTAGCACAATAAGGTTTATTGATACCTCCATCACCTCCCATGGTTATCATTTTTTGTGTATATGTGGTAAGAACATTTAAGATTTATTTTTTTTTAGCAATGTTAAATGTGCAATATAGATTGTCAACTATAGTCATAATGCTGTACATTAGATCCTCAGAATGCATTTTATAACTGAAAGTTTGGCCCCTATGACCAGCATCTCTCCATTTCCCCCACGCTCCAGCCCTTGGCAACCACCAATCTACTCTCTGTTTCTGAGTTTGGCTTTAGAGTATACCTATAAGTGAGATCACATATTATTTGTCTTTCTCTGGCTGGCTTATTTTGCTTAGCATATGCCCTCAAAGTTCATCCTGGGGATTTTGAAATTATGCTGATTCTTGGGCCCCACATGACATAGATTTTGACTTAATAGTTCTGGTAGTGGGACTCAAATCTGTATTCTAGTACGTTCCCAGGGGATGCTGACACAGATCTTCCCCTAGCCACAGTTTAGGATACTCTTTTCTGATTTACCTTAAAATATTCCACCAATCTCTCTCTCTCTCTCACACACACACACACACAAATGGGTAACAAATAATAAATATATGGTTTGAAATTTTCCATGATTACAAATGTTAAATAACAAGTTAAATAACAAAGATCCCTCTCTGTTCTATGTGTTATACTAGTATACCACAGCACATGATGGAATTTTAGATCTTTTACTGAAACTAATACAGAGTTCTGTATTAGTTTTCTATTGCTGTGTAACAAATTGCCATGAATTTAGCAACTAAAGACAATATCCATTTATTCTCACAGTTTTGTCAGTCAAAAGTCTGGGTGGGCTCAGCTGAGCTCTCTGCTTAGGTCCCAGCAAGGCCAGACAGAATAAGGACTTTGGCTGGACTGGGGTACATCTGGGAGCTCTGACAAAGTCTGTTTCCAAGTCTTTCCTGGCTGTTGGCATTTAGTTCCTTGCACTTGTATAACTAAGTTCATTTTCCATGCTAACTATTGACTGGCATCACTGTCAGCTTCTATAGGCTGTTCTGCTGTCCTTGCTTACAGGTTGCATCCCTTTCTGAGCCAGCAACAGTGTGTCCAATCCTTCTGGAGTTTCCAATCTCTGACTTTCCCCCCTGCCAACAGCCAGAGAAAACTCCCTGCTTTTAAAAGGCACATGATTAGTTTGGGAACATCCAGATAATATCTCTCTTGATTAGTTCAAAGTCAACAGATCAATAATCTAATTACACCTACAAAATCTCATTTGCCTTATCTATCTATCTATCTATCTATCTATCTATCTATCTATCTATATATATAAAAGGCTAATATGCTAAGTGTCCGACCATCTGACCAGTCACTATGAGTCGCACTGACCACCAGGGGGCAGACGCTCAATGCAGGAGCTGCCATGATTGTACCCTGGCCATTTACAGAGAAACAGCACTGTGGACCTGGCACCCACAAAGCAACACTCAGCTTCCCCCAACCATCCCAGAGCAACAGCTCACCAAATCGAAGCTGATGCTGCCGAGACCCCATGGTGCAAAATGCGGCCCACAGCCCAGCCCAGCCTGAAAACGGTGGTTGTGGGCACTGGTTAATCACATCAGGTAGCAACGCCCGGCTTCCTCTCCCTAGTGACTAACCTCCTTGAAATTTCTTCAGCCCAGAAACACGACTTGCTTTATAGCCAGCTGCAAACATTTTACAGTTTAACCAAATGTCTGTGAAGCATTTTCCCGTGCTTTATCTCATTTGATCTTCACAGAAGTCCTGGAGTAGGTAGATAGGAGACTCGGTGGAATCCTATTTTCTTTTCATTAGCTGGAAAACGGAGATTTAGAAAGCTTAGAAACTTGACCCGACTGAAAAGAAGTAAGAAATGGTGGACTTTGAAAATGACTTCAGATTTTTTTCACTGTGCAGAATATAGTCAAACACTGCTTCAGTTAAATATTTTACCCTTTGTTCTCCCTGTATGATCAACAATAATAATCTGCTTCATGTTGATATTTACTACTGTGTTGCTGACAATTACCTGAAAGAGAAGTTGGGGTACTTCACTGGGCTGGAAAAGGTTTCGCTAAATCAGAAAGCAGGTCTAATTAAGCAAGTTTATCTCTATCTATCTATCTATCTATCTATAAAGCTCTTGCTGGTGCTAATCACATGCATGTGTTTCCATTTGTCATGGTTGATTGTGAATTTGGTTGACACTTCTATTATAGAGAAAGGGCGAATAGTGATATTAAAATATTTCTTCTAATTAATTTCCTTTCAATGTGCATGAATTCATGCACCAGGCCTCTAGTAACTTAACATAAGCACAAGTGTGATATCTCACCATATTCACAGTTCCAACAATTAGGGCAGGAAATATTCCAAGTCCATTTTGGAACTCTGTCTCCAGTAAGCTCTCATTGTTAGCCATGTTTCTTATTCATTCATATCACCCAATGGGCCTGGTCTAGGATCTTTCACAGAGACCCTCTTCTAAGAGTAAGTTCTCTTTGCTTCATTAGTCAGACAATTGCTGAGCTCAATTCTTTTCTCTATATCTCCTGGAAATACATAGCTAAAGTCTCTTTAAGTCAAATGAATCTTTAAAATATGCCCCAGACCCCTTTTTAAGAAAATTGAAATCATGATTAAATTAGAGAATTATGCAGAATGAATCTTTCAACTTATAATGATGCAAGCTTACTTCCTTGTAATGCTGCTCCAGGGGCCCAAAATATTTCAATAGATACAAATTGGAATTGGAATAAAAAACTTTTGGCCTATTAGTAGCAGGTTTTCCAGAGAGGTATTTTTTACTGACATCGTGGAAACCAAAATAGGCTTCTCCCTCAGGGTCATCAAGAGTCTGGAAATATCTATCAGCCCTAAACACAGTCCAAGACTTGATGTTTTCTGATTTTTTACAATGTAAGTTTTGATTGAGCAACAAGAAATTTGGTTGTTTATTGGAACAAACAAGGCTAGAAGTAATTCTTTCCAAGTGCTGGATCTTTCCACTCAAACTAAATAAAGTATTTCTGGTATGCCCACGAGAGAGGAATGTGGATCTGTGGAGCATGTCTTAGAAGAGTTCCAATCCCTCCTCTAGGTCATTTCCCCACGATCAGCCTATTTGCATTTTTAAAAATATCTTTAACAATTCAAATTGGATACAAATTCTAACTCCCTGGTGGGGGAGTTGGAAGAAACTTTAAAAAATGAATAAATCAGGAATTGGAATTTTATGGCTACATCTTCATTTTAAAGCAAACAACCCTAGCATCATGTCCTTGAAGGTAAAAGCCTGGAGACTCCCACCCTGAAGAGGAGAGGCAGGGCACGTGGTGGGGGACGAATTGGTGGGTGCCTTGGTGGTGTGGCCTGTCAGTGTGAATGGTGACAAAGAATCAGTCACTGACACCCAGGATGAGGGTGTGAGCATGTTGAAGCTGTAGCTTAGGCCTTTCCCTCATTTGACTGAAGGGTAAGAAATTCATATATAGTTTGGTATCAATTAAGTAAAACAAAATCTGTGCATAGAAAAATGTTAAAAGAAACAACTGTTGTGTGGTGGGATCTCAAGTGAATTTTTAGTCTTTATATTACATTTTTTTTATACTTTATACATACACTATAATATTTTTAAATTATTTTTGTATTGATTAAGGTATTACATGTATACATATTATTTTCTAAATTCTCAACATTGGCAAAAATGACTTCTGTAATGCAAAAGCAATTTCATGTTAAAATGAAATGCACTAAAACATTCATAGTTGTTTTTGGCAGATTGTAATATTATAAATAATTTTTTCTTTATTCTAGTTTTTCTTTCATTCTCTTCTCTCAACAGAACCATGGTTTTTAAATATATATATATATAATGTTGTACAATCATCACCACTACTCACTCCAAAATATATATTAAGCATTCCCTATATCATTAAACATGCTTTCCAAACAAAATATTAACAAGTCAAGCATTCCAGCGCATAGAGGTCCTCTATCCAATCACTTATGTAAACTATTTTTATCTTCATCTGTCAATCCTCTTAAGCTAATGCTTTCTACATTGTTTATAAAGCACATCTTTAAAAAACAGGTAAAGATGAAGGGAATATATCCCAGATAGTGATAAAATTCTAGTTTTATACAATATTCACTAATAGACAACTCAACTATTAGCCAGGCTAATCAGGATGGGAGCCAAAATTCATCAGTGCCAACAAAAGTCACAATAATTCCTTAAAAGTCCATATCTGGCTCATTTATTACCCTAGTAATAGTAACATATATTTTCCTGGTGATACTTTCTAGTGATTTTCTTCTAAGGATTGACAGTTTGATAAAAACTCTATTTGGTGATTGTTTAACTAGATGAAGAGACATATTAAAACTTTAAATCATAGAATTTTGATAGTTTACAATGTCAATTGCTTTTCATTATAAGGACTTTAAGTGTTAGCAGATGTGTAGCCCTCTGCTGGACCACTTAGGGTGTGGCAATACTTACTGATGAGGCTGGAAGTGTTAGTAGATGCAAATGGTTTAAGAATTAATTTTTGAATATTTAACCTAACTAATCCTTTATATACTAAAAATAGACATCCAATAGAATTAAGAGTACAAAATAGGTGTATTAGTTTCCTAGTGCTGCCTTAACAAAGTACCACAAATTAGGTGGCTTAAAACCACAGAAACGTATTATCTCACAGCGATGAGGGATAGAAGTTCAAATTCAAGGTGTCAGCAGGGCCATGTTCCTGCTGAAACTTGTAGGGGAGAAGCTTCCTTGTCTCTTCTAGTTTCTGGTGTTTTTCAGCAGTTCTTGGCATTCCTTGGCTTGTGGATGCATCGCTAACATTTCTGTCTCTGTGACATGTCAACATGGCCATCTCCACATGGATGACTTTTCTCCACTTTATAAGGGCATCAGAGATATTGCATTAAGGACCTACCCTACTCCAGTATGACTTCCTCTTACCAATTACATCTGCAAAAACCCTATCTCCAAATAAGGCCACAGTCTGAGGACCTGGGGTTAGGACTTCAGCATAGTTTTTTGAAGGACACAACTCATGGCACCAGGAAATGGAAAGTTAAAGCCCTGAGTAACTGAAATTCCCCATGTGAATATTTGCTCCTATTGCTTAGCTGGAAAGAGTGAATAAATAATAAAAACATGTTTCTACAATTGTGGGATGGCTTTAATTAATAGAATGATGGAAAGTTCTCCTTTAGTCACTTACCAACCCACATTCTATTTAAATTCAAAATTTCAAGAGTATCATGTGAGCATTCTGAGAGTATAGCATCTCTACATATCATGGTCACAAACTTAGTAAGGGAACCTCCTGAGTTAACTACTGTTTTCTTAGAATTTCCCAGACTTCTCTGAATTTCAATATGAGTGATATGATCCAGAGTAACAGTACTGTGTGATATAGAGTGATCTGGCTGGAAGGCACAAAATTTCCTGGCTCTTCATCTGATTTGCGATTGAGTCCATCTCAGTTGCACAAGAGCCAAAGGAGAAGATGTTTCCCAGAATGAGCCTTGATTAGAAAAGTCTGCCCCAGTGTACTCCAGCTACAGGCTGACTGGCAATGTCCTGAGTCACCAAAGACAGCATTGCAATGTGGCTTTCCTCATCATTCTCCTCATCATTCTTGATAAGTAATTACTGGCCATGAGGCTATTTCAGAAAGCACGCATTTAAACCCCAAAGCTCATTGATGAATTGATTGTCATGTAATAAATTAATTATACACAGACATTGTAGCCAAATTGTGCATACTTTATTTAACCAACTGTGCTTATAGAATACCTGTGGTGGTATAAAGAATCTGTAGTATGTAAAATAAGCTTGCTAGTAGAATAATTTATAAAATAACCCTAGAACAAGCTCAACAAAGAGACTTACAAAGGTTAAGATAATTTTTCTTTTTTTTTAAAATATATTTTATTAATTTTTTACAGAGAGGAAGAGAGAGGAGAGGGATAGAGAGCTAGAAACATCGATGAGAGAGAAACATCGATCAGCTGCCTCCTGCACACCTCCCACTGGGGATGTGCCCGCAACCAAGGTACGTGCCCTTGACCGGAATCGAACCCGGGACCTTTCAGTCCGCAGGCCGACGCTCTATCCACTGAGCCAAACCGGTTTCGGCAAGATAATTTTTCTTTACATTAGAACTGATGAAGGATAGCAGAAGATACTTTGTGTTAATAATATGCCTCTCAGTAGAATGTAAAACATTATCTAAATGTTATTTCATTAATCGCTACCCCATCATTGAGGTAGGCACATCAGTTTAAAGGAGGAAAATCTGAGACAAAGAGCGAATTAAGTGACTCTCTTATGATCCGGGTGTTGGATAAAATTCAGATCCTTATTTATGACTTCTCCAGTCACTAAATGCACACTCACAGAAAATTGTGTACAGTATGTTTACTGAGCACACTTTGTATGCTCAGTACTCTGTCCTGTGTGGGACTTTCACGTATTATCTAACCTCACAGTAACCTTATGTAATGGGATTTATCAACTCCATTTTAAAGAAAAGGAAACTGAGAACTAGAAAGGTTAAACGGCTTGACTATGATCCCTAGCTAGTAAGGTACAGCATAGATATAAACCCATGGGGGCAATTCCAAAATCTGTTCTCTTCCTAAGTCTGGTTTATTCCCCCTCCTCTAAAGAGCATCCTTAAGTTGTGTCTTATGCCTCTTATGAAGACATCCTGTGGTTGTGTTTCCAGTGGATGCTCATTCCAGAATTCATCGTAGATTCAGGGGTGACCTTAGTTATGTGAGCTGAAAAGTTAAGGCTCAAAGATGCAACAAGCAGCATCTGATCAGAACCAGCATCCTTGTTACCGCCATTGTCATAGATTGCTCATGATGTCCCTGCTGAAGGTCAGCATGCACTGAAGTTTGGGCTCAGACAAGTCTGTGTGCAGGGCCATCACTTCCTAGCCCTCCCCAGGAGGCCAAGCCTCTTCTAAATTGGAAGCAGGCTGCAGGTGTCAGGAGAGCCAAGTACCTCCCTTGCATTCCTCCCAACTCACATGAGCTGCTATTCTTCCTGTGGAAAGCAACCCTGAATGTGTTCAGTATGAGAACGAGAATTATGTGAGATTATAAATAACACCCCACCCCCACCCTCGTCGTAAGCATATTCCAGGAAAACATTTGGGGAGCCTGGAGGAAGATGAGTAAGTAGGAATAACCTTGGCCAGCTGTGACTTGTGCCAAAACATGCGTTTTGAAGTCAAAGTGTTTCTGTTTTCAAGTCAGATTTAACCGTAACGGTGAGCTGCTGTGGGGACCACCATTTCTCTCTGATTTGTTTCTAAAATGAGTCATTCATGTACTGAAATAGTCCTCCAAAAGGCAAAGTAAACCCAAATAAAAGAACCCAACAGCTGACTTCATGAATGGGTTACACGAGGTGTTAGAAAACGTGGGATAACATCCCTTGATGGGGAATGCAAGAGATGGTCTCAGTGGTTTGTGGGCCATGGAGAATGGGGGAAGGCACTGTTCCCTTCTGATACTCATGTTTATGCAGTTTTTATCCTTAAAACTGGAGCCATAGCTTCCCAAAGAAGTGGTGTTGCCCATAAGGGGGTGTATTGAGTACGAAGCACACAGATGTCTCCTCCCCACCCCATCCCTGTGCTGTCTGCTCATCCTTACCTCTGGCAGACCTCACCATGATTGCAGTAATCTCCCATCAGGGACCAGGCCACTTCCAACAATCACAACCCCTCATTAACCACAACTTCCAACCTCTCCCATTGGGCCGCCAAACAGAACTGTACCAATAGGGAAAGCTTCTGATGAAATTTTAATTCTATTTCCTTTTCTTCCCCCAGACTTGTAGAGTCTGGTGAGGTGGCTACATAGTGAAGAACTTCAGGGAAAACTGGCATCTAGAGGTCTAGAAACCTACACTATCTGTTCTTTCATGAATAATAATAATTGATTGAGCTGTGAGGGTTGGCTCAGATTCATGGAGAGGGGAATGGAGTCCTAATCCCAGGCCTCATCCTTAACACTGGCTGCAGACAGAGCCCAGGACTTCATATCCAGGTGCCTCTGCTGCAGCCTCCTGGCCACCCAGGGAGCCAGCTCTCAGTCCCTGCTGGGGTCAGTGTCTGTTTCCCATAGAGCTTACCAGCCCATTTCTATCCCTGAGGTTCTGTTAAGTCCTTTATCTTAGGGTACCCACACACCCAGTCATTCCTCAGCTGCTTGTTTTTCCTCAGGAAAGACAGCTATAGCTGAAAATCATCAGAAGCTGAGTTGATGGAAAAGAAGCAGAAAACCAAATAGCAGAGGACTGAGCAAGGCAGCCAACCTATCCTATAGCCTCCAGCCAGCTGAGGAGGAGGTGGATATTGTCAGGGTGAGACAGGTTGATCTGGACACTGGCTGCTAGTTCTCAGTTTCATGCCCAGAGCAGCTGATCTTCCTCACTACGATGATGATGATGATGATGATGATGATGATGATGATAAAAAAACAACAACAACTTAGCAAATCATTTCATAACTGACTCTGATTACTTCCTTTTAACCATGGTGGAATCATTTAACATATAGGAGATGTACATCCTATATGAAGAATGCTACCATGAACTAAATAAGTCTTTTTTTTTCTTTATTCAGCAATCAATTGTTAGGAATATGTTATGTATAAGGCCTACAGAAAATATTCAAAGATGTATAAAGTTTCTTATCTTGAGTCTTAAACTTGGGCTTCAGGCTCTAGGCAAATCCCCAGTGACCCTGACTGTTTTCTTGTCAATAATGTAGTAACATGTCCTTTTGTTCACATGCATGTCCCTCGTCCCCAGATGTGCTTGAAGTAGCTTTTCTGGTTGTGGTCATGTTTGCAATCAGCCATTTTTATGTGCTCACAAGGTCCCTCCTGACTCTTCATGAATTTGCAGATGGCTGCCTGGAATTACGCACACAGCCTGTGGCCACGGAGTTCAGCACAGCTGTCTGGTTCACACAAGAACTGTTCTATGAACCCTGGTGCCATGAATCACCCAAATGGACCAATTGATCATGAATATCAAGAAGGCACCACAGGACACTATGTGGAATGAACTCTGGATTCCCTTCCTCTTTCCTTAAGGGACTCTCAGGCCTCGTTTGCAGGCTGCCTGGTGACTCAGGTCTCCAAGGGCTCAGTGGAGATCAGACATGTCAGGAAACAGTGGTGACAGATCCAGATGAGGTTTCTGTAGAGGGGTAGCCTAGACAGTGACTCCTTGTGCAAAACAGTCTTTTTGTCTAGAGCCAGAGCCGGGTGGTATAATGGCTAAGTGTGTGCTCTCCCAGACCATACAGGCCCCACCGCTTCCTAGCCAGATGACCTTAGATGAGTGACTGGCATTGCCATGCCTCAGTTGTCCTCATCTAGAAAATGGAGATCATAACACTCACCTGGCAGGCTTGTTATAAGGACTGGATGACAGCACATTACTAAACCACTTAGGACAGCCCTCGGGAGGGAGCGAATGATCCATCAAGGATTGCCAAAATTGTTGTTGGGGCATGACAGAGCACAAGTTCAACCGTGATGGGGACATCGGGAAGCCGTGTTCTCACCACAAGCACATTTATTGCACAGAGCCGTGAAGAATGTGCCTCTAATCTTCAGTCTGGCACCAGCACCCCAGCCTGGCAGCAGATAGTGGTATCACAAACAGGATTATGGTCCTTTCAGGGACACCCACACACCCACAGAGAAAGGCCCTGCTCGTGGGAAAACAGAAGGTGAGAATGCATAGGGAAAGGAGTTTCAAATGGTTTTTGGTCTCAGTTTGATCTTGGGGAGGGGGGAATCTTTTCCTTTTCAGGGACTTTTCGGTACCCAAGTCGCCCCTCCAGGAATGATAGTGTTTTGAAGGCTTAGGCTACCTCTTCCTGTTTTCCTTCAATCCCCTAAACTGCTGCTCTAAGTTTTCTTAACCTTGCCCTTATATTTCAGGGAAGTCAGGCCAGAAGAAAAATAAAGCCGGCCTCAAAATAGTTACTGTTGGCTACGGATTCCATAATATTGGGAAGACGTCCTATCCCCAAGCTGGGGCAACTTTCCCACTTTTCGTAAATGTCTTGATTTCCAGAGGTGAGGCCTTCGCGCTGCCAACAGAGTCGAGTTTCCTTTGGTAGCAACACAACTCAGTGGCTTTGATTTAGTAATTGCCCCAGGTTTGGAGAACAAGTTTGGTCTTAAGAGAAAGACAGTATTTTTTGTAGGGAGGGGCTGGTGAGCGTAGGAGGTTAAAACCACTTGCCTTCTGACCCCTTCCTTTGAGACTTGATTGGACATTGATAGTGTTTGTGTAAGGAGTGAGAAATAAATAAATACACAGCCATGGAGCTGTCACAGTGGCATAGGAGCTCCTGAAAGAGTGACGGTGTTTTGTGCTTTGGGGTCAAACATAGGAATCTCCAGTTACAGTGGTCTTTTCCAGAATTCTGGGCTTTCATGCTGGTAGTAGGGCAGATGGGAGGTGGCAGGCCTGGGTTCTGGTGATGGTTCCACTAAGCTACATTGTGTCCCACTGGATGGCTGCACTTCACCCTCCATTCATCTGTAAAAGAGGTCATGTTAGATACCAGGAAGGAAACTGATGATTGGCAGCCTCTGATTCCTGGTCCTTGCTTTGCTATAGCCTCACATGCATTCAGCTTTTGTTGTCTGCAAACATTTAATCAATAAGCTCTTTGGTTTTATTTTATTTCTATTTTTATTTATTGATTTTGAGAGAGTGTAACATCGACTTGGTGTTCCATTTATCTATGCATTCATTGGTTATTCTTGCATGTGCCCTGATTGGGGACGGAACCACAGCCTTAGTGTATTGGGATGATGCTCTATTGAGTTGCCAGGGCGGGGCCTACACTGGAGTCTTAAAAAAAAAAAAAAAAAAAAGAATAAGCTCTTTGGTTCTTTCCTTCCTGCATCCAATCAAAACTTTCTTCCAGATCCTGCAAAAGGAACAAAGTCCTGCTGACACTTTGATTTTAGCCCAGTGAGACTGACTTCGGACTTCTGACTTCCGGATCTACAAGATGATAAATGTGTGTTGTTGTAAGCCACTATGTTGTGGTAACTTCTCCTCCTCCCCCTCCTTCTTCTTTTTAAAATGTTTTTATTTATTTTAGAGAGAGAGAGAGAGAGGAAGGGAGAGGGATAGAAACATCAATGAGAGAGAAACATCGATCGGCTGCCTCCTACATGTTCCCTACTGGTGATTGAGCCTACAACCAGGGCATGTGCCCTGACCAGGAATGGAAGTGGTGACCTCTTGATTCATGGGTCGACGCTCAACCTCTGAGCCACACTGGCCAGACTGTGCTAACTTCTTATAACATCCATAGAGAACTAATATAAAGGACTTATGCCACGCAGCACCAAGTCTGGGTGTAGGCACTTGCCCTGCTTGTCTCCCTGTTAGAGCCGGAGCTCCTGGAGACAGTTGTTCTCTTATTTACTTTCGTTATTACCATACCCAGTATTGCCTGCCATACAGCAAACACTCATTTGATTTTTTTTTTTTCCAGTGAAGGAATGAAGGTAGGGGAAGGTATTTCTCCCCTCTCTTACAGCAGAAACGAGCCAGTACTACCACACCACGCTAATGCAAGCAACACAACCATCAACATCATGAAGACACAACAGGGTGGCCTGTGTGGCCAGCAGCAGGTGAGCGGAAGGAGGCGTGGCTGGCAGGAGCGTGGATGCTCAGAGCAGATGGTGGTGTGACTGTATCTTCGGACACATGTTGACATGCTCGAGAGAATTTAGAACCCGAAGCTTAAGAGCTACATTGGATTTGTGAAGACTTGGAAAATAAACAGAATTCTAAGAAAAAATATTTTCACAGTTCCTCCAGCTGAGAGATAAGGTAACTGCTGCACTAAGGTGAGAACACAGAGGTGGGAGGAGGGAGAGTTTAGGAGGTGAGATCTGACCAAATTTAAAGGCATAAAGGAGACGCAGCCAAGGAGAGGAATGCATGGCCAGGAGGAAGTGATAAGGAGAAGATGGGAAATAGCCCTAGCTGGTTTGTCTCAGTGGATAGAGCGTCAGCCTGAGGAATGAAGGGTCCCAGGTTCGATTCTGGTCAAGGGCACATGCCCAGGTTGTGGGCTCGATCCCCAGTAGGGGGCGCGCAGGAGTCAGCCCATCAATGATTATCATCATTGATGTTTCTATCTCTCTCTCCCTTCCTCTCTGAAATCAATAAAAATATATTTTAAAAAATAAAAGAGAGAGAAGATGGGAAATAAATGAAAAGGTGGCCAGGGGAGGAAAGGGATTAAGCAACTGGGATTTGGAAACAGGAGATAAAAATAGAGTTGAAAGATACAGATGTCTGCTTAGGGTGGGATTTCTCAGTCTCAGGCACGATTGACCTCTTGACCCTGACAATTCTTTCCTGTGAGAGGGGGCTGCCCTGTGCACTACAGGAGGCTGAGCAGCACCCTGGCCTCTACCCACTAGAGGCCAGCAGCATCCACCTCCCGAGTTGTGACAACTAAAATGTCTCCGGCCATTGCCAAATCTCTATGGGGTGATAAATTATCCCCCAGTTTGTAGCAGGCAGTTAGACAGGCATGAGCAGAGCAGGAACTATAGGCTACATGCAGAGGGTCACCAGGGTGGAGACCCCTAGGTGCTTAGCAAGGGGCAAAACTACAAGCCCTTGCAGCAAAATCACACCAAGTGATGCCATGCTGACATCAGAACCAGCTGCAATGACCAATGACCCCCTGCCCTGGTGCCCACCAATTAGTGGAGACCACGAGGGCACACCTGGAAAGCTGATTCCTCCCTGAGGCCCCCAAATAAAAGTTCCTGGTACAGGGACCCAGGTAGGCTCTCTCTATGGGGCATGCCCGAGCCTTTCCCCACCCTCTGTCTTTCCCAGGATGCACTATACCCCTTCCCCACTCCCCATGTACTGGAACCTTTCCCCATCTTCTGACCTACAGGCACATTTTCTCTGATCTTTGTCTCTCTCTTTCTCCTAAGCTGTACATGGTTTCCTGAGCTCACTTCTACCTCTGTGACTTCCTAAATAAACTTTCTTTTATAGCTGGAGTCTTGACTCTGAATTCTTCTCTTAGCCAGAACTCAAGTACCAAGGTTGCTGCACCCAGGTTAACACCTGGTGCTGACTTTCCGCCACTGGCAAGTTGAGAACCAGTGATTTTGAGGAGGACATAGGATTGGGGGAGGAGAATACCTGATACTTGGGTCCTTGGGGAAGGATGGACGCTAAGGAAGAGCAAAGTAGGGGAAAGAAAATAACACAGATAAGATAAGGGGATAGAAAGTGAAAGTTGGTGGGTGAAAGGGCAGAATCTGACCAAAGGAGGAATTACAGCAAAATGATTGATGAAAGAGAGGGATGAACAAGGAGACAAGCCAAAAGCAGAAACAGGACTCAAAAGGAAATCAGGGATGACCGGCCAAGAAGGAAGGACGCAGCCTGAGAGGGAATTGACTTCAAAGCAGGTCACTCGTGGGGTTTAATGATGGGTTCCTGACATGAAGGGTCAGGGCCCATTAATCTTCTATCAGGAGGTGAAGGTTCGAGAGCCAAATACATGTCAAACTGCATACACATGACTTTCAGGCTCATTATAATTATACTGCAGATAAATGCTGCAACAGGGAACATTCAAAAGGCCTTAACTCCCTTTCTGATGAATTGTCAGGATGCTCATCAGCAATCAAACCAAGTAAACAACACAAAAAAGATACACTCAGGTCTAAACATCACTGATCAAGCAGAAAGAAGGCAAACAATTGTCCAGATAGGCCCCAAACAAAAAGGGAACCTGAACCAGGGCAGCTTATTTTATCTGGCATTCCTTGGGGCTTCTGCTTTGTTGGTGAAGATTAGAACTGAGGAATGCAAACCCATGCTGATCCTAAACATCCCCTGCAGACTAGCCCACAGCCTCTGAGAGCTGGGGGCGGGGGGATCCCAAACTCTTCCAACCTTGGTTGCAACTGCTTACCCTCCTCTGTTCTTTCTGGATCTTTGAGAAGGATCAGTGTCCAGCTGGAAGGACATTGCATGGGACTATGCTGGACTCTGAAGTTTTCAAAACAATTTGCCTAGGTATTTCTTTGTAACGACTACAGAAATGCTTTCCCCCAACCCCACAAGAGCTTTCCTGATCTCTAAATTCTGTGTAAGTTCTAGGTCTGAGAAAGACCAGTATGAGGTCCAGGAATAGAACTGGAAGCATGGTTTGCAAACATGCCAGAGCTCCAAGAGTTCTGAGCTCCAAGAGTTCTGCCACATTCCCACATAAGTCAGCAGGCTGTCTGCCCCATGAGGACGGTCTGGTGCATGTAGCTCAGTTCTGTTGCAAAGAGAGGGGTCAGCTGATACACAAAGGTGAGAACTTAAGGCAAATGGGTTGGTATAGAGCAGCAGAAGGATTATACCTGAGCATGAACCATAATAGGGTAGATCCTTAGGGTTATGGGTTATGGTGGCAGTCCTTTGGCTTCCCTGGTTCTCGTTATACACCTGGACAAACTTCCAGGATGCAGTCTGTCTCTTAGGACAAAACTGCCCAGATACTTAGTGTAGTGGTGAGAACATGGGCCTGGGGGTCCAAAATGCCCCAATTCAAACCCTGCTCAGTTACTTATAACTCTGTATCTGAGGCGAATTAATTGCAATCTCTACCTCAGTTTCCTCATCTGTAAAATGCAGATAATAATAGTGACAGAGGACTATAATAAGGACTAAATGAGACAATGCTTTGTGCTTTGTCTCAAGTGCTCAAGAACTATTCTTTGTGTTAAATTCTTGGAAAATTATCATGATCCATTGAAAGTTTGCAGGAATGTGGCTCTTTTGGTATTACATCATGAATAGGTGTCATTTTAGTTCATGCATCCCATGTTCTATTAGAATCTAACAACCTTTAACTTGAACTCTAAGATGTTGCTACACAATTGGCTTGGAACGTTGTCTTTATTATCTTTCTGTTTGTTTGACTTTTAATCCTCACCTGAGGATATTTTTCCATTAATTTCCAGAGAGAGTGAAAGGGAGGAAGGAGGAGAGAGAGAGAGAGAGAGAGAGAGAGAACATTGATGTGACAGAGACACATTGACTGGTTTCCTCCTGTGCATGCCCCGTGCCCCTACCAGGGAGCAAACCCACAACCGAGGTACATGTCCTTGACAGGGAATCGAACCTGTGACCCTTCGGTCTTTGGGCTGACGCTCTAACCACTGAGCAACCTATCAGGACTGAAACATTTTCTTAAAACATAACTGCCCTGCTGGGAGATTGTGGCCTCCTCAGGCAGAGGCCCTTCACACTGGTGCAAATTTTCCAGGCCTGACCCGGTTAAGCTGCACAGGAATAACACAATCCCACCAATGGATAGCTTTGAAGAGAGTTTTTTGCTCCACTCTAGAATTGAGCACAGCTGGGTTTTCACTAGCCAGCTCCTTTACATTTAAACCATGATTTCATTTAGAATGTATGAAAGTCAGACAGGCACAGTACCCAGAAGCACAGCTATTCTCCACTGGGAAATATATACATTCTAATCTCCAGTCACTGTTATTGATTTCACTTACCCAGAGCCTTAATCACTCCCCAGCGTCTAATTAAAGCACAGTGGAAATGACACCAATATCAACCCAGCAGCTTAATTTAGTCTGTTCTGTGACAGGGCATCTCCCCGCTGGCCATCCACTTCACAACATATCTCTTACGCAAAGCAAATGAGATGAGACAGGGTGGATAATTGCATAATCACAGCCATATTATTGAAGAAAAGCAATTAAAATTCTATTAGCTATCATCATCTCCGATGTGACTTCATGCCTGTTATATATCTCATTTACGCTTTTCAATGATCCTGACGCGGAGATTGTTGCTTCTATATTTTTTATGGATAAACTGAGTCCCAGGATGGTTATGCAATTTGCTCAGGGTCCTCGAGGTTTTAGATGAAAGAGCAGGATTTCAAACTTAATTTCTTCCCACTTCCCAACACTATTTCTCAAAGTCCATTTTTTTAAAGGAGGGAGGTAAAGTCAACCTCCTATCCAGAGGAAAAAGTTGTTTTTAAGGATACTAAGTACCCATGCTCTGCTAGCATGGGTAATATAGTTATTCACCATAAAAGATATCATGATTCAGATCAGAAAACTTTCAAAGTCAACATTCTTATTACCTGTCACACTGGCTTTATACCATATTACAGGGCTGAGTACCTCCCAGTTCTTACTGAATATCAAATAAGAACTCTTACCCTCAAGGGGTTAAGGCATATAAACAGAATTAGCTCTACATAAGGAAGGCAGAGACGCTGTGGGATTGGAGTTGACACACTCAAAGGAGCCAGCTCATAAATCCTGGGAGAGTCCCAACACCCTTTTCTCTATCTGAGACTTTGTCGTGTGGGCCAGCAGCCCTGCCTCTCGTGCTGGCCCCTTACCCTCCCTTGTTCAGGCTGTGGGGACCACAAGAGATGGCGCTATCCCAACCGCATGTCCTGCTGTCTCCACTTGTCCCAGAAGGAGCTACAGAATTGAGTGGTGTTAGAACCCAGTTCTCCTAGAAACCCAGGGTTTGGTCCTACAGTTCTCCCTGGTCAAGGAGACTGCCAACTCCTATTGCCTCAAGGAGCTCCCGGTTCGGAAGAAACCTGAGACAGGGACTCAGTAGCAGAACTTTTAAGAATATGACACTAAAATCACAAGAATACTTTTTCTTGAAAATTTTTTGAGACATTCAACCAAGTAACAAGAAGGTTCTCTATTTTGGTATGGTTTGCACATTTTTCTTTCAGCAGCCTGTATACACATAAGGCTAACTAATCTTTTAAAATTTGCTTTTATTTCTAAGTTCGGCAAAAATAGTGTGATTTTGTTATAAACATAGGAATCAGATGTTTCTTCCTGTCTTGGGAGGAAATTCCAGAGACCTATAGCTTCAATATACTGCAAGTTAAAACTAAAGTAGAGTAAGTGCAAAGATAATGTACACACCCCAAAGGCAGGGCTCTAAAGCCCTTTTACTGTATTAACATGTTTGATTGTTGTTGCCTCCAGCATTTCCTCACAATGGCTTGGAAATTGGCACACTTTACTACTTTTCAAGGTGTAGCCCTAATTCTCTAAGTCTGTCAATCAAAACTGAAACTGAAGGAAAGGATTCAGGGCAACCTGTTCATTGTCGAGAAATTATGTTGTATGTACATCACTCACAATTCAGTAGGAACTCGACCCATGCTTGTTGAGTCTTGTTTCTGTGAAAGACATTTACCTGATAGTAGATGGCTGTTGTAACATTTCAGGGAGATCTACAGGAAAAATCTGTAATTTTTTTTTTTAGGAATTTATAGGTTTTTCCTTTATGGCTACCTTGAAACTTGTAACTGATCATGTAATTATCCTGAATGGACTTCTGAGAACCTGAGAATTGAGCGTGATCAACTTTAAACAGCACAGGACTTTCTGCTTATACAATCCTGTAGCTTCATTTTATTATTTAGTCTTGATTTTCTCCCCTTTGACTTAATTGCTTCATTCAATCGTGCTCTATGCTATAATAATATGTCTAATATGCACAGAAATATACATACTGTATAATAGTATGTATTTTTGTCAGCCACCAGAAATCCTTTTAATTAGGACATTTTAAAACAAGCAATAGCAAAATGATTTGTGCCCCTAATTAGTGGTGTGTTTTTTTCTCTTTAGAGTAACTTTTTTTTTTTTTTTTTTTTTTTATTGATCTCTCTTTTGTAATACTATGTTGATTGTCTCCAAATGAGATACTGGGGTCTCTTGAAAATGAGTGGGCAAAATCGGTGAAGATGAATGATACAAAGATACAAATGTCCAGCTATAAAATAAATAAATCAAGGGAATGTAATCTACAAATAGTGACTACAGTTAATATCGTATATTTGAAAATTGCTAAGAGAGTAAATCTTAAAAGTTGTCATCACAAGAAAAAAGTTGTAACTTTGTGTGGTGGTGGATGTTAATTGGACTTATTGTGGTGATCACATTGCAACATATACAAAATCAAATCATTATGTTGTACACCTGCAACGAGTATGCCATGTGTCAATTTTTCCTCAATTGAAAAAAAAAAGTAAAAAAAATGAGTGGAAGAGGCCACTGGTTTTATTTAGAAGGACACTCTCAGCTCGATGGCCCTAGCTTTTCTTTTCTTTTTTCCTTTCACGTTGGCTTTGTATGCTGGCCTCCGTATTCTGCAGCCCATCTCCTCATCCCCACCCCACTGCCCCCAGACAACACTCAGTGGCCCTTAGCAATACCCGGGCCACCAGGGAGTCCAGCACAGCACAGTCCATGCCCAAAAGCCCTGGACAAGGTAAACTGTATAACTACCCACTCTCTGGTTTGTTTCAGGGGAGCTGACAGGTCTACGTGGAAAACATTGCAGAGAGTGGTATGCTGAAAAGAAATAATCATACAGAGCCTCCCCTGGGGAGCACTCAGGTCCATATCATTAATCTTTGTAACACTCTGATGGAAGAGGCAGGAGAGTCCGCTCATCCAGTGTTTCAGAGAGGAGAGGGAAATCGAGGGTCCTCAGGACTTTGACTAAATTTTGTTTTAAATCCTAGCTCTAGAAATCATCTCTTTCTCTCTGTCTATATCCCTCAGGGACCTAGTCTTTCCCCCTGATAATCAGCACCCCCTACGGCAGCAAAGGAAGGTTACTCAGACCTGCCTAATGGTCACAGTCCCAGACTCCTGGCAGCTAAAGATAAACTTCTTGACGTAAGTTGTGTTTCAGCTCCTGAGCCCTAAGATGAAACAATCCCCTGGCTACTTTTCCAAGAAACCAGACAGAGGGACGCTGGAAAGGACCTCAGAGCTGTTCTCAAGACCTGAAGAAATGGTTCACCACCCTTACCTCACCTCCGGCCAATCAGCTCCCAGAAAGGCCCAAACCCTTTACGACTTCGCCCTATGTAATCTGTAACCTAGGTGCCATCGGGGGATTCGGGCTTTGAGCATTAGCTTCCTGTTCTCCTGGATGGCACCATTCATAACAAAACAGCCAATATTTCTCCACTGCAGTTCTCAGGTGTCGAGTTTTTGGGCTCTGCTAGTGCCGGGAGGATGAACTTTCTGTTCTGTAACATGGGAACGGGGAGGGAGAGAGAGTTAGGGTGTCAGGAGAGCAAACCTAAGACCCTGGAGGTCCCTATTACACTCAGCCTCATTCTGACATGTCCCATGCAGGCTGAAGGCTGAGCAGATGCAGGCTTTGTCTTTTACAGGAGTGTTTACCTCCTCAGGGGACTGTTATCCATACATGGCCAGTCACATCCCCTTCTGCTTGGCTCTGCTCTCTAGCCGGCCCCTCAAGCCCCATGCTGAATGTCACACTGTCAGTAGCTGCCAATTCATTTAAGTTCCAGGCCTCCAGACAAAGGTTTTCAAGAGGTCTCTGCTGCAGCTCACCTCCTTCGTAAATGCTCCGACCACCTTCCCCTGGCAAACCCGGGCTGTTTGCTTGGCCCGGGCACCTTCTCTGACACCTCATTCTTATCTGTGCTCAGTGTAAGAGGCTGAAAATAAGGAGGCAGCAAAGTTGGCTCAGTCCCCAATCTTCTGCCACACAGCTGTGCATATGGACAGTTTCGCTTTTATCATCTGCAGCCCGAGTTATTTTCTCTGCAACGCGTGGGTTACTAACTATTTAATGAAGCTGATAGCTAATCTCCTACACCAGTCTCTATTATTTGCAGAATTAGCATCCACAGTGCAGCAGTAGAAAAACAAAAGGAGTAATGATGGGGGAAAAGATAGCAAGATATTAAAATAGAGTAATGGGTAAGCAAATAAAAACAGGACCTGCTAGAGAATGGCCTCTCCCCTGCAAGACGAAGATTAAACACTTTTGTGGGTCAATCTGGAAGTGACACAGTCTTTATAAAATCTGGGATGGGTTTATTTTTCATATGCTTGTCTCTTTAGAAACCCAAACAATTGTTGTGAAATAAACTCTTATATAGCCAGAAAGAGAAAGCTTAAAAGTTAAAACTGAAATTTCTGTGCAATGATTTATGAAAAAAAAAATAACAATAGTTAATGTCTACTGAGCACTCAATATATCCCTGGCATTATAAAAATGCTTTATAGGCATTACCTCATTTAATATTCACAAATATTTATGAGGGAGGTTTCCCCATTTTACAAATGAGAAAACTGAGTTTCAGAAAGGTTAAAGGTAACTTGGCCAAGTCCACACACCTAGGAAGCTCACAGCCTGGGTTTGAATCTAAGGTGTTTTCTTTTTTTCTGACTACATAACGGCCACTCTCAGGTTTTGCAAATATCTGAAGTACCCTCTGAATCACTACGTGAAAATACACTTATTTTGTGTAGTTCCATATTTAAATATTTGTGTGGTTTATGGTCTTCCATGTCTAGGTAAGATTTGCAGGGGGTGAAAAACACCTCACTGAACCAAAAAGTCAGACTCGTAGCTTCAAGGACTATTGTGAGTGTCAAATAAAATCACAAATGTGGAAAAACCTTTAGAAAATATAGAAGCATTCTACAGAGGAATGAGGATGTCACTGCTATTAAAAATGTGTGTGACAGGCACGGCATTCTCAGTTGATCAGACTATTTTGAATCAAAACACCTGCCAACCTAACCAGTGAGCACCCTCATAACTTGTGACAAGCTACCTCTGGCCTCAGGGTCCTGGGGTGGAATTAGACTTTACAACCTCTGCCCTTCCTACCATCTCTGGGCCAGAACAGTTGCTTGGCACTTCGGGGCACGTTTATATCGCGAGCTTCTCTTTATCAGAAGAGAACTCTCAACGTGCAATAAAGTGTTAAGATGCAGACATATACGAATTACAGCCGAGCCCCCACCAAATGCGCTGATGGACACCCCCCAGCCCGGTTTTCAGGCTACCCATGCCCCGCTGTGTTAACTGGATGGGGTTGGGGTTGGACCTTCAGCCTCTCACCTGATCTTCCAGGAGTTTCCAGCTCTCACGTGTGAAACAGCATTCAAGCAGCTCGGGGTAAGAGGATTTAAAACCCCTGGAAAGAGCCGCTGAGAGCTCATTACTGAATCGAGCGGCTCTGCTAACGAATGAAGCGAAGCGAGCGGGGAGCTTTCTCCGGGGATTCTAACGGAGGCAGACTAGCGATCGGGCATGACAGGCAGTTTGGAAAAGCAGCCGTAGTCTCCCCACCACCTCCTTCCTCGGTTCAGGGAAAACGGCGACGGGAAAGCCCAAGGCAGGCGTTCCAGGCGCGAAAGCCCACGTCCTGGTCCTGGTCTTAAGAAGCCAACTGACGACAGGAAGGAAGCGTGTTAACCCCTCGGCCCCCCTTTTCCCTAGGGGAGAAGCGGCTCCTCCTACTCTTGGTCGAGCGACCCTGGTGTAAGATGCGAGCAGCCGCCCGCTTTCCGCACCCTGCCCTCCGCACAGCCCAGGACAGAGGCAAGAAGGAGCGCGCAGCCCAAGGCTGAGTCCAGCAAGTCCGGTAACGGTGTGACCATCCCGGCCGAGAAGACCTGGACCCCGCCACCCTCCAGGTCGTTCACCAGCCGGTCTACGGAATTTGCACTCTGCACCCCAACTCCTAGCCTGGTCCCCCTGCGCCACAGCAGCCCAGCCCCTGTGCCTTCGCAGGTGGCGCAAACGCCCCTGCCCTCCGGCGCCCCCTGCCGGGGAGAGAGACGGCGGCGGCGGCGGGCGCGGAGGAGCCGGGCGCAGGGCGGGCAGAGGGCTCGGGCGCCTGGAAGAAGCCGGGAGCGTCCCCGATGGTGCCGCCGCCTCCGAGCCGGGGAGGAGCGGCAACGGGACAGCTGGGCAAGAGCCTGGGTCCGCTGCTGCTGCTCCTGGCGCTGGGACACACGTGGAGCTACCGCGAGGAGCCTGAGAACAGCGACAGGTAAGCGCTGCCGGCCCCTGAATGGTGCACGCCAGGCGCTCGGGGTGCAGGCGACCCGCACGCACATTCGCCATCCATCAGTCACGGGCTGGGCGCTCAACTGTCCCGGGCGACACTCAACTCTGCCCGGGATTGACAGCCTCCGCGCCATCAGCCTGGGCTTCCCCCATCTGTGATACCTCTGCCCCCCACTCCTGCCGCTCTCCTGTGACCGGCTTCTTCAGCTCCTGTGCCCCTGGGACTGGGTTCGCTAGGTGGGACCCTCGCCGGAGGCTGCTCGGCGTCCGCGCTCGGGGACCGGTAGCTGCTCGGCGCGCCGGGACGCGGATCCCCCAGCACGCACTGGCCTGCGCTCTCACGTGGAGAGTCAACGACTTTGCCTCTCTAACTTTTTCGTAGAGAAGTCTGCTCAGAAAACAAAATCGCCACGACCAAATACCCGTGTCTGAAGGCCTCGGGCGAGCTCACCACGTGTTTCAGGTAAGCCTCAGGCTGTGTCGTGTCGCCGCCGCTGGGCACCCTGGCTGTGGGAAGGCGGCGCCGCAAAGGAGGGGGATGGAGGTGCGTTAGGGCACGGGGGGCGGGAGGGCAGTCACGGCGGTGCTGGGACGCGCTGGGTGACATCTCCGTGGTGCAAACCTTTCTTTGTGTTTTCTGGGCCAGGGCAGCAGGGCCTGGAGTCTGGCCCTAAGGTCCGGAGGCTGTTTACTGGTCTCGGGAATATTTGCGTGGCAGAGGTTGGAGGGGAAGAGGTGGAAAGTTTATAAGGAAAGTGGATCGGATTGTGGTTGTAAACAGCGAGGCAAAGACGAATGGCTGCTTTTGTATCTTGTTTTGAAAACACAACATCAACAAATAAATACTTGGCCTTGGGCTGTCTTGTGACCTTCTGCCAGGACAGAGTGTAATACTGTCAGAACCTCTGTGGCAAAGGGGTGGGGAGATGGTTGTGTTGATTGAAAACAAACCAAAAAAAATGTCAAGATTGTTGAGCCACCAAGAAGAGGGACAGTCTTCCCTAAAACATGGCCCACAGATCACCTGGTTGCTTGGTAAGTCAATCACCTGCGTGCTTGTTAAAACTAAGCCTGGATGGAGCTAGGGAATCTGTAGTTTGGAAAATGCTCCCCAGTTGGTTTTTTTCTCAACAAAAGGAAGGGGAGGCACTGTTCCCTGCTTGCAGCTTTTTGGAGATGAGGGTTGATGTGTTTTTCATCATGTGCTCTTGGCTTCTATTCCAGTGCGCTCACTGGATGGAGGAGGTGTGCACCCATGAGTGTGTATTAGTTGCCTGCTTTCTAAAGGTGCTGTGGAAGACACCGGGATCCCCCATTCACACCAGACTCATCTCTGTCTTTGGGAACTGTACACAGTTTGGGGTGCCAGGATAAATATTGGGTAGTACTAGGTAACACTGCAACCCCCAGAGATGAACTTGAAAGAAAAGGAAATTTTACTATTTATAATGTCATAGCGGATGAATCAACTATGATTGTTTTCAGTTTTAAGAAACATGGTATTTCATGGGCTCAAAGGTTCTGGTGTAAGTGGTTTCAGGGCTGGTCAGTTTAGTGGTACAAAGGCACCATCAGTTACACCAGGTACCATGCTTTAAAATCTGTCCTTGGCAGTGGAACGATGACGGCCTTTTAGGCGAATCAATAGTCACCCCTTGGGAAGGGCTGCCTTCTGCAGGACATGGTGTGTGTGTGTGTGTGTGTGTGTGTGACCACTGAACAAAATACGTGAGGGTTAGAGAAGGAGGAGGAAGTGTGTTTAGTTGGCAGGTAAAGACTGGAAGAGGTTAACTGGGTAAGCATGGTCACCCAGCTGGTGAAATGACTTGGTGGTACTGGCACCAGAATTGCTTGCCTGGTTCTAGCCCTGTGTTTCATCCACACGACCACAGTATTTCTTCGGACGCATTGTTTTCCTATCACCACAGTATAAAGCCTCTAATTTAACATGGAAAGTGTCCCTGAGGTGGTTTGCTCATTTGTTCAGAGCCTGAAGGTCCGACTGCACGTAAATCAGTGAGTTACAGAATGCATGTCCAATTTTCAGGAGCCATGGGTGCCTGATGAATGTCCTAAGCTCACTTCATTTGTTAGGACTATTACTGTCATTTTTTTTTTTCCCTTCAGATTTTTTAAACAGCAGGGTTTCTTTCATACCTAGACTCTCGGCAAGAGACACGAACAGTGTCTCGATGTGTTTCCACTAAGAGGAATGGGAGAAGATATTTCCAGCTGGAGAAAATGGTCCTGTGAATATTCAGTTATTTAGGTTTAAGTTACCTTATGGGAGTGAGAGTTCTAGGAGTACTCCATTGGTTTAACACTACTTCCATAATTTAGTGCTTTTTTCCTTTGTATTCCTCATTCCTTTATTTTCTATTTTAGATTTCCCCCCCAAAATTGAGATATAAGTGACATTGAGCACACAAATCGAAACTCTGCAGTTCCGTATGTGTACACCCATGCAACCTCCACTCAGGGACAATACAGAGCGGTTCCAGTAGTTTAAAAGCTGTCTCAGGCCGTCCAATCAGTACATCCCACCGAAAGGTAGTAATTTTGTAAAGACAGTTTCTTGGCAGTTGCTGCCCCCATTTTGTGTTTGAACCCTAAGAATGGAGGAATACAATGTACGCCTTGGTTTGTGAATTGTGGTTGTCCTGGCTCTTGCTAATTCGACCGTGGTCTGGAAACCAGCCGTGTGGGCATCATCTGGAAGCTCTAACAAGAGTCCTGGACCTCTGGAACCAGAACCTGCAGGTTAATGAGATGTGATTAAAGCTGGGGAAGCTTCTGCTGTAGAAGCCAGGCTCCTCAACCAGGTCATGGTGCGAACCCATTTAGCTCGGTCCTCGAGGAGTGCGGAGGGGCCTCTGCAGATGGACCACATTCACCTTAAACCAGACTGAAAAACAGCCTTCCAGGAAATCAACTCTTCGGCTCTTAGATGACCCTCAAGTAAGCTGTAAGTACCGCAACAAAGCTACTGCTCTGGGAACACTCTCTGATTATGTAGGTCCACTCTTTACTAGCTGTCTTTAGGTGAACAACTTGAGCACAAGAGAAAGAACTTCGGAACTTGTTGAAAATGACTTAAGAAATTATTATTGATATGGAGGATGGGTTTATTACTAAAATGAGTATGGTAGATGCAATAAATTTGATCTCCTACCTAAAAAGATAGGGAGATGAAAAAATGAGAATAATCTTTGTTCTGCCCCACCCCCCACTCCGTACATTTCTACGTGGCTTCACATAAGCAGCATCTCTCCACTTTAGCCTTTTGCAACATGTTAAATAATGACAATTTGAGGGTTGACTATGTATTCAGCACTGTTCTGTGCACTTTGCATACATTATGTCTTATCCTCAAAGCCACACTGTAGCATTTGTATTCTCAGTTTTGCAGAGGAGGGAATCCAAACTCAGAGGGATTAAGTAAACTTACCAGAGTCACAGTTAATGCCTGTGAGAGCTAAGATTCAAACCCAAGTTTGTCTGACTTCAAAGTCTGGGCCCTTTTATCCTCCCAGAGGTGTCTATAGATGAGGCCGAACTTTCCAGATCCTGGGATCTAAGTAAGGAAGAAGACTAAATTCAAGTGACTATAAATTCAAAAGGCAGTTTAATAGAAACCCGGGTCATGGTGCGAAACCATTTAGATGGGTCCCAACAATCACCATGGCCATAGTGGTTTATGCCCTTAAGATCTGTCTTAAAGAATTAACTCTGTATTATCATATTATACACAAAATTGGTTCATACATGTATAACTTTCCTTCCTTGTAGGATTTTACCTTAATCATAGGGTCTATATCTAGAGATTCTCTAGGGCCGTGGTCGGCAAACTGTGGCTTGCGAGCCACATGGGGCTCTTTGGCCCCTTGAGTGTGGCTTTTCCACAAAATACCACGGCCTGGGCAAGTCTATTTTGAAGAAGTGGCGTTAGAAGAAGTTTAAGTTTAAAAAATTTGGCTCTCAAGAAATTTCAATCATTGTACTGTTGATATTTGGCTCTGTTGACTAATGAGTTTGCCAACCGCTGCTCTAGGGCAATGTATATTGTGCCAATACCCAAAATGCACTAAGCACTTGTTGAATAAATGCCAATGATACCTTAACAAGAGTTCATATTTACTTAGCATTATCATCTGACATAGGGCATGCTCTTTCCCAGCTAAGATGTCAGAGTTGGTGTGGGATTTAGCTGAGTTTATTAGAGCCAAATGAAGCATATAAAGCTATCATGGCCTTACTCCTCCTGTGACTATTAAAGCTTTTCCCACAAGCTGACTTTTCCTTTTACCAACCCCCCCTCCCCAAACCATGTAGCTTGAATGGAAGTTTTGTGTTTACTTTCCATTTCTTTTTGGGTCTCTTATCAATAAAAGGAGATGTTAAAGGCTTTTTCAAAATAAGACAAAAGGAATACATATGTTATGTGTATGAATTGCCAGTAAAATCCAGTTTTTACTGAGTAAGGCTATGTCTAATAAACATCCTAGTTAACTTTTTTGATCTATTACAGATTTATTGAACATCTGTTAGGAGCTTAAAATAATCCTAGAGCCCTAGCTGGTTTGGCTCAGTGGATAGAATGTTGGCCTGCAGACTCAAGGGTCCTGGGTTCGATTCTGGTCAAGGGCATATGCAACAGGTTGCAGGCTCAATCCCCAGTGGGGATGTGCAGGAGGCAGCCGATCAATGATTCTCTCTCATCATTGTTGTTTCTATCTCTCTTCCTCTTTCTTCCTCTCTGAAATCAATAAAATATATTTTAAAAAATAGTCCTAGAAAATGAGCACAGAAGAATAAGCTACAGTCCCTGGTTACAGTTTACAGACTTGATTTTTAGACAAGGCCTTTGAAACTATAACCAACACACATGGTACATGATTGAGTTCGATGTCATGTAGTTTATACTATACTATCAATGATCAAGGAGAGATTCAAACAGCTGGGAACGAGTTTATGGGTAAGAGAACACGGCTTTGTTTTTTAGCACGGCTGTTTAACATAGTGTGCTCGATGTTTGTCTAACTTGCATTAGCTACGATTTTCAGCGTCGAGGTTCATGGACCTCCAAGTGGAGGCCCCAAGCTGCCACTCAGCTGTATTTGTTCAGGCAGTGGTGTCTTACTAGGCACTGCTCTTGCTCAGGGTCATGTTCCCATAGGAAGTAATGACACAGGGAGGCAAACCTCCCACTTCTCTTTGAGATAATACAACAGCATTGCCAAATCCTATTAAAACTTGGAAGTTAATGTGATATTTTTGCAAATGTGTTTACTTGGAATTTGGAGAACAAGAAGGTCACTTAATTAGAGCAGCATCGCCAGATGAGAGCCTTGGACTGTAGCGAAGGCTACGCTACGTGAAAGCCTGGAGAATGCACTGTCTGGTAGGTCACTGGGTCCCTACAGAGGACTTTGGTAATGTCAAACATGCACAATAGTAGAAACTCGGCCAGGGTTTGAATTCCAGCTCTACCATTTGTGTTGTGACCTTGTCTGGTTTCTTAATCTTGTGCTTTAATTTTCTCCTTTGTAAAGTGAGGATCACATTAGTACTAGAGTTATAGGGTTGCCATGAAGATGAAATGAGTTAACATGTGTAGGAAGTGCTCAACAACTATTACCTCTCATGATCACTACTGTGTCTCCCTATGTCTGGTGTAGTGAGTGCACATAGTAGATGCTCATTTGTTGAGTTTTATTTGTGAGTTTGGGGCTTAGTAAACATTTATTTTTTAATTTTTAAAAAAAATATATTTTATTGATTTTTTACAGAGAGGAAGGGAGAGGGATAGAGAGTTAGAAACATAGATGAGAGAGAAACATCGGTCAGCTGCCTCTTGCACACCCACTACTGGGGATGTGCCTGCAACCAAGGTACATGCCCTTGACCGGAATCGAACCTGGTACCCTTGAATCTGCAGACCGATGCTCTATCCACTGAGCCAAACTGGTTAGGGCACTAGTAGACATTTTTGAAAGTGCAAATTCAGATGACAGCCAGAAACACTGAGGGTGTTTATGTACTAGTCACATATCAGTTGTTTCTAGACACTGTTCCAAATGTAGGGTAGCCCAGATTGGGAAAGTTACAAAAGAACATATTTTTGCTTCTTGCTTTCTACTTGACTATTCAAGGTGCCCAACTTGTGTGACCATAGGATCAGATAGAGGCCCAGTTACCCCATTTTAGAGGATCTTAGAGGTGAATCCCTTGGGTAGGGTCATGCAGGAGTCTTGTTCGCAGAGAGAAGACTAGAAATCAGATCATTAAGTCCTCAGCACCGTTTTGGTCTCTCTCTCTTCTGCCTCCCTGTCTTGTGGCCCACATAGCTCAGGACGGGCACTGGGGGCATAATTGTTGAATAATTGTTGGCTTATTTTAGGGCATGCGATCCCCCTTTCAAAAAGCATTTATATCTTAACCGTTGACACCCTAATGTTAAGGAGAAAGTTGTAATGGATGTTGGGAAGAACAGAGCAGGGGACAGGCGATGGCGGCTTTGTGCAAAACTGCCTAAGTCACAGGCATGTTGAAGGCAGCCTCTGTTTCCCTGTGCTGGTCCTGTTTCCCATTGGGCAGTCAGCCCTCAGAGGGCCCAAATCAACTGTCCCCTCATCCACAACTGTATCCCTGGAGGTTAGCTCTATGCCTGGACAGTCCTGCATACACATTATCTAATGACCACGAGAATGAATATGTGAACATTATAAGTAAATAATGATGAGATTTGACTTAAATCTTTTAGGCCTTGCAGCAAACTCATTACCTGCACCTCTGTGAGATGCTGCCACGGTGTGCATTGGTTCCCAGTTTGACTGGCTTAATTTTAACTGCTGATGTAGTTAGTACAGGGCTGATTCTGGCAGCTCTGCTAACGCCATGAGCTTGCTATTTTAAGTAACGCTTGAAGAGGACCTGAGTATTCCTGCTCACATAACAATTGCCCTATAGACACTGGCTTTGATGGGGAGGATGATAGTTTCAAAGGGAATCCCGCTTCCTCCCACACTCTCTTATTTTTTAAGCTGAAGAACAGGTGTTAGAGGAGGGAAGGTAGCAGGCATGGGCCAGGGCAGCCTCTGTATCACTTTTCACTCATTCTTGGAGACACAACACAACCTGTTAGGAAACAGCTAACAATTGAACTCGCCACAAAGGCTATGCTTTCACTGGTGTGTCCTTTGAGTCCGGGTCCAGTTGCTACTCTCATTGTCCCTGAAGTAGCTGATGCCTGACTTCCTACATTACTTCACTTCATCTTTTCTAAGTGAAGCTGGGGTGGGTGCACCCAGAAAAAGCAAATGTGCTCCTTCTTTGTTCTAGAATGCTCGATCTTCTTAGGAGAAAACTTGCATTTCAATCAGTAGTTTCCGTGTCAGTGGGTTCAGCTTCCGAGAGCCCCTACCCGCTGCTCAGCAGGACTCACTTTTGTGCGTTGGAGGGTCTGCCTGCTGGGGCAGTTGCAGTATATCGGGAGAACAAAGGTCTCCAGTCTGTTCAGCTTATTGCTTTTATTTGGGGGATGAGAAAGTAAACAGCTATAACATCTGCAGCTTCTCTTTCGCCAAGCGAGGTTCTTCCTTTTCTACGAAGCCGTTTACCACTCTTAAAGTTTTACCAACAATTTTCATTCATTTATTCAACAAATACCTGTGAGCTTGCTTTGTGTGCCGAGCACAGTTTCTAGGCACTTGGAATACGTCTGTGAATAGAGCAGATAAAAAACAAACTTCAGCTATTGTGGAATTTATGGATTTTAGTCCAACTTATCTTTCAGTAAAGGAATTTTGAGCCAAAGATGAGCTTTGGGACATTTTAAAGAAAGTTGTTTTTGGCACACATCTGATTAATATCACATTTTGAGGGCTAGGGACTTGAAATTTCCTGTGGCCCAGCTGTATCCTTTCAACAAAAGAACCACCACAGGTCCAAACAGGGACACGAGAACATGAGGTTGATGGGAATCGAAGATTTTTTTCTGCAGAGGTGTTAGCAAGAAATTACCACGTGCCACAAGTTTCTCCTAAGCATGATTGGAATGTGAAAGCATTACCGGGAGGTGGCGAATTCTCTGGTCATGTGCCCTGACAGGTAGCCAGTGGCATCAGAATTGGCCCATTAGGGACAGACACCTTGGCCAGTTCACCTTGTATTTTCCAACAGTAACTTTAAGCAGAGTGCATACACCTCCATCATTCCCTGATTCTCCTAATGATCTATTATAGATCTATTGTTGTAAATGTATTAGGACCTTCTGGACAGTTTCTGGACCTAAAACACCTGTCGGGGATGGAGTGGTGTTATAATGTCAACGTGATAATCCCCATTGAGCAAAGGAGTGCTTTATCTTCTTTCCAGCTTCAAGGGGTGATCCGTGCAAGTCAGTAGCAGGTGTGAGAGAGCTTGTCTGGGTCTATACGTTGCCTCCTTGTTCAGTGGGATAGAACAGGAACTAGAACATCTTTCCATGCCCTTTATTATCTCAGAAACTTGATTCCCATCCATTCTCAGCCTTCATATCCCTTCTTACCCTTCCCCTCTTGGCTCCTTCTGTGGGGTGTTTTCTGTGTACTCCTACCAGGGTGAAGCCCCCCATCTTTAGTACTTTGGGAATGGCAGGGGCAAATGTCAGCCTGAACTGGGAGGGAGCCAGGAGGGCCCTCAGCACTCAGATCTGGCCCTGGGAGTTTGGTGTAGAGAATAGGAATTGACAAAGTAGAGCCCATGGCATGTTTTTATACAATGCATGATCTATGAATGCTTTTTACATTTTTAAAGAGTTGTAAAAGAAAAGTCTATGCAACTGAGACCTTATTTGGCCCCCCGAGCCTCAGATATTTACTATCTGGCCTCTTGCCAACTTCTAAAGAACCATCAGAACACAGAGACCAGGAGTGGGTTTCTCTGCCATACATAACCTCGTCCACAGGTCTGAGTCCTCAAAGAGGCGACTCTGGGGGCATTTAGTCAGCTTCATCTTTGGGTCCTTTGCCTGTGTATTGCTTCATTTTATTGTTACTGGACCTCCTGGTCTGAGTGAGCATCTTTGACCATGACTTGGTTTGCTGAATCACTTAATAGTTTTTGTTGAGCTGGAACTTTATTGAATCATCACCCCTCAATGATATGCTAAATAAACATAACTTGCCAGGACATTAAGAAGCTGGGTTTTATTGCAGGTAGTTAAGTATTAATTCGCTGCTGCTTTTCTGCGTTCCCAAGATGAGCCTTCCTTACCTGTTGAGCAATCCTGGGATGGCCTGGGCTGTCCTCCCACCTTCCCTAATGCCCTACTTAATTCCTGAACATGCATATTGATCATCACATGCTTTGATGACTCAAAGCCACCCTATGAAGCCATAAACTTCATATACAGGGGAAAACATTTCACATTCAGAAATCAAATGATAATATATATTTTACTTGAAGAACGTCTAGGAAAAGTCATTTTCAATGAAAGGTATTCTAAATCCGAGTTGTAATGTTATATTTTTCCTTATATGGCTAAAAAGTATCATACCATTACACAACTGCACTATATACAAGACAGGACAAGGCAAAAGTCGGATTATAATTGTATGTGAAACAGTTTATTCTTGTATTGTTAGTAATTGTATTTTCCACATGAACAACTGTAAACCTGCTTTTACCCCACCCTGTACATCAGTTATTAAACTTTTGAACTTAAACTCTGAACTGCCTTTTCACAATGCCAACTCTTCTTTTCTCCTAGGTGTTTTTAGAAATTTTTATTGAATTTGTTGGGGTGACATTGGTTAATAAAATCATACACGTTTCAAGTGTATAGTTCTATAATACATCAGCTGTATATTGAATTGTGTGTTTATCACATGATGCCAACTCTTCTGTCCCATGAAAGATGGAGAAGAGTCCTAAATAGTGATGCCTTCTGACACCGAAAATGGGGAAAAGTGGAGAAGGAAAGAGAAATGCTTAAAAGAAATATTTTGAGAGGAGAGAAGCAAAATTTGCCAATGGTGTTTTGGAGAAAGCAAGAAACATGTTGGAATGCACCACTTGACATACTAGGAAGATTAGGATGTTGTGGGGTATAGCAAAGAGGAAAAATAGGGGTATGAAGGTTTGATAAGAGCATCCTGTGGATATGAAGATGGGGGGAAAAAAAAAAGTCATGTGGGAGCTTGTGACCTTGATCACAGCTGTTTTTACTGATTCTGCTAAATGCAGCTTAAAAGAAAGGCAGACTAAGCATGTGAAGATTGACAGACTTACAAACCCATTTTTAACATCTTGCTTGCATGCATTTGGCAGAACGTATTCTAGCTTTGTACAAGTTCTCACTCAGGGTCTCTGAGCAGGTACCTGGCCAAGCGGGGGTTCTAGGCCAGGCAGTCTGACTCCAGAGCCTATATTCTTCTTAACCACTGGGCTCTCCTGAAAGGCCTGACAATTGCAGTTACCTTGCTAACCACAGATTTAAAAGAGGCATTTAGAAGAGGGAGGGAGGGAGGGCTGCTAGAAATAGGGATGGCAATCCCACTGGTAATGACTGATGAAAACGTAAGTTGGACAAGTCATCCAGAGTAGACACAAGACCCCCCACCCCCGCCTCCCGCCATTAGTTTGCTCAGGGCTGTCTAAACAAACTACCATGGACTTGGGGTTTAGCTCAAGGTGTTGACAGGATTGATCATTAAGAGGCCTTTCTCCTTGGCTTATAGATGGCTGTCTTCTTCCTGTGTCTTCACATGTCTCTCCTCTGTTCATGTCTATGTTCTAATTTCCTCTTATAAGGACACCGCCTTGTTGGGACTCATTGGATTAGGGGCCATTCTAATGGCTTTATTTGAACTCAGTGAACACTTTAAAACCCTTATCTCTAAATATGCTAACATTCTGAAATACTGGAATTAGGACTTCAACCAATGAATTTTGGGAGAAAAATTCAGCCCATAACATACCCCCTAAAAAACAAACAAACCCCACACACTGGGACCATGTAATAAAGGGGACATTTTTCATACACACTGTAATCCCCATGGCGTTGCTGTCCACCATGGTGCTCCTGAGCCAGCCAATGAAATTAGAGAACCTTCAGCAATACCCCTGAAGAAGATAAAGGATTAAATTGTATCTAACATGTCACAAATCGCTATGTTTGTGCTGTTGACTTCTGTGGAACCTCTCTCTGCAGGGTGGTGCCTGATGACGGCAGCCATCACCTGTTCTAATGCCTTCAAGACATCGCATTGGAGTTGCAGACACTCAGGCTCTGCTCCAGATCCACTGACTTAGAACCTGCATGTTCACAAGGTTCCTGGGTGTTTCCCATGCACATTATATGCCCTGATGGTCAGCACTGCATCATTCCAGGGCTCCTCACTCTCATTTGGCTCTTCTACTTGTAAAGCTGAAGGCAGTGACACACAGCCGGGAGTTGCACATTGGAACCACCTGATGAACTTAAAAAAAAAAAAAAAATTCCCAGTCTTCAGGTAGACACACCAGAAACTCCAGAAACTCTGGAGGTGCGTGCCAGGGGTTTTTAAAGCTCCTTTCACGATTCCAGTATGCAGCCAAGGTTAAAAACCTTGCAGCAAAAAGGTGTGAGCAGCCTGGTTCTTCTTCTGTGGCCCCTAAGCCCGTGTCCTACTTACTAGTATGTTTCACAGTTGTGTGAGGTCCATGCCCCTGGACAGGTATGTGTACAGCTAAGGCCTGTGTTGGCGGGCCATCGGAAGCCTGGTGTCTCCCATCCCTTGTCTGCTAGGTCCCAGTCTTTTTCTCCTGGCATCTCCTTTCCACTGAGTGAGGGAGGGTTGGAGGGCAGTCAGGGCACGATGAGGTGGCCAAGGTGGGTCACAAAGGGTGGAGAGTTCTGAGTTTCCGAAGCTGATCAGTTCTAAGTCGCATGGTGCGAATTCCATCACTTTTCATTTCCTATGCAGGATCTCAGCTTGCTGTCTCTAGCTACTTAGTGACCTCAAATGCATTTTTATAAAATATTTTGCTTTGTTGCTGCACTGCATGAAACATTCCAAGATGTAAACATGGCTCAGAATATTATAAATTAAAGCGTTTGAGTGTCAAGCTGTGTTTTTCTTTCCTTGCAAGCATCAAACACAAACACGCTTTTTCCCACATAGTGTGATAGAAAATCCGTGTGCTGGCCAGCAGTCTCCTGAGGCTTCCCCTGTGCTAACTGAAAGAACTTCTCAACCCCCAGCAAACGCAAGGCTTTTTATAGGTTTGCATTAACTTGATGCAACATGAGACAATGCTCTCTGCGGTTTGACTGTGTAGTTGTCATCCCAACCCTATATTTACCATATGGCCATAAGCCAGGCAGCCCCGAAGAAATGCCTACTGTAGTGCATAGTTACATGCATGAAACTGCATCTTTTGAGTGCAATAACAGCAATTATGCTGATTAAATCATAGAAATTACTATAAATCTAGAAATAAAGGAACTGTAGTTGTATTTCAGGGATGGGTGTGCCCCTGAGCTTCTTACTGAGGGATTTCTTTGAATTGGAGGCTGGCAAGATGTGAAGTGGTTTGCAAGTGATCTTGGAGTTTGATAGCATATGAGTGCGGCACCCTATTCGAGAGGAAATAATAGGAATGGATATTTAAAATCTTTTTTAAATCCATTGATTTTAGAGAGAGAGGGAGGAGGAGGAGAGAGAGAAACATCAATTTGTTGTTCCACTTATTTATGCATTCATTGGTTGCTTCTGTATGTGCCCTGACCGGGGATTGAACCCACAACCTTGGCAGATTGGGATGACACTCAAACCAACTGAGCCACCTGGCCAGAGCTGGATATTTAAAATCTTAAGTGAAGGCATGAAAGAATCCCAACACTTTACTCGACACCTCTGTCACCCTCACTCTCTTCTTCAAGTCCTTTCCCAGAGACCTGTCATGTTTGGGAAGCACATTTTCCGATCGAGGCACACAGAATGACCATCTGTGGAGGGCACGTGGAGGTCAGTGACAGAGGATGCTCAAGCTAGAGATGCCTGGCCCAGGGAACTCTGACAGCCTAGCTCCCACTGTGCTGTCCTAGGGCGGGAGGAGGTGGGTGTCCTCACACACCTGGAGCCATTTCTGGGCAGTCAGGGCTGGGAGGGTGTGATGGGGAGGGGATGCCCCTTTTGGGAAGCTCCAGTGTAGACCGAGCCCCCCACCCCCACCCCCCTTAGCTATCCAGTTCTGTTCAAGCTGCATCTCCAAGTCCGGCCTCTTCAGTTAATCCTTCCATTGCTGTTTAAGATGCGTTTTTCACATGCATTCTTTAAAATATGACTTGTATCATCTTTGGACGTGTATTAATCCATTCACTTATCCACAGCTTGGCTCTGTTGGATTGCCCTGACACTGGTATGTGCTCGTATGTGTACCTTTGATGTGATGCAGCTTTTGTTTTGTGAAGCCCAGGGTGCCGCTGGGAGCACATTGAACTCCCTAGGTCCTGACAGATGAGGATTTCATCCACTCTTTTTAGGACTTTACAACTGAGGAGATTGGCTTTCGATGGAAACTGCCTTGATGATGAGGGGGAAATGCTCTTTTAATTATTAGGGAAGAATTTATAAAGGGCGGGGGGTCATGCTTTGCAGTTCCTGCAGGGAAAGTGGCACAAGAAAGAGGAAATCTCCCTTTCTAAAACTTGACCTTTTTTGTGATGATGATAGCAGTACTTGCTCTTCACCCATTTTACATCTAGCAATGTCTGACTTAGAACTGCAGGCCTCCCTAATCACAGCCCTCCAGGTTGACTGTCAAGGGACTGCATGCGTTTTCTGTGACCTTTCCCTACTTGCAGTCATTACTTACAGAAATGGGATTGTTCTGCAGTTGCTTTTTCACATAACAATGGGTAAGGAATGCTTACTCATCATTACATAGAGTGCCAATTCATTTTTACAGCACGGTATTCTTTTATAGCGTATTTCACTGTACGGATGCATCATAATTCATCTCTTCACTAGAGAGCTTTTTATAAGGCAATTTTCAGATGCTAATGGGGCCCTCCCTGATGCTGAGGTTTCAGGTTTAAACTTCAGATGCAGATTTCACATATATCAAGCTTTAACTAAATGAATCAGGAAAAGGAAACAATCTAGTGTCACCAGATAGCACATGGGTCTGGAACAGGGGTGGACAAACTTTTTGACTCGAGGGCCACAATGGGTTCTTAAACTGGACCAGAGGGCCGGAACAAAAGCATGGATGGAGTGTTTGTGTGAACTAATATAAATTCAAAGTAAAGGAGCGGAGGGGAGAGCAAGAAAACTGGATAGAACAGCCGGATCCAGCCCGCGGGCCGTAGTTTGCCCAAGGCTGGGACTCTGGAAACTTCGAGATATGGCCTGTAGGGTCTAGCCCTGATTCTGCCCTCCTAGAAGGTGTGGCTATGGGTCCTCAAAACCCTATGGTTCTCTTGGGATGGGGAGCGGGGGTGGGCACTCTGATGGAGTTCCGTCTAGAATCGGCAATGTGAGCAGAGCAAATGGAAGCAGGTTTAGTTTACAGCCCAGGGGATTTGTTTGACAGAAGGAAGACAATCTTGACTGTGAAGACACTTGGGATATTTGGACACTTATCTTCCTAATCTGCCCTAAAAACAGGACAGCCGTTTGTGAGCTGTCAGCTGCATCTCTTCAGTGCCTTGGGTAGTTTTTCTTATCCCAATTATTTACTTAAAGAGGAAAGTGTCTTTTTACTTTCCAGATACACACTTTTGAAAGCCAGCTCCTCTTTTTTTAAAATAAGTTTGTTTTGTGCCCACCATCCAGATATCATTGCTGACATGTACACTTAAGGAACTGTTTGACATTGAAATGGGGACTCAGAACAGTTCGACATTGAAATTGGGACTCAAACATTTTTTTGTTATTATATGTTTATTTCTAGTCTGCAGAGGCAAGATTTTTTTAAAGGAAAGAAATGGGGGAAAAAATAGATACAGAGGCAAAGAAGCATTGAACAGACTATCAAACTACAGCGGGAAGGCAGAGGAGGTTGGGGTGGTGGCTGTAAGAGATCAACCGAAGGACTTGTACGCATGCGTATAAGCATAACCAATGGATAAAAGACATTGGGGGGGACAGATAAAGGCATGTACTGGGGGGAAGGGGAGGCTGGGGGGAGGTCAATGGGAAAAAAAAAGGAGACATATGTACTACTATTTGTAATACTTCAAACAATTAAAAATAATTTTTTTTTTATTTTTTAAAGAAATCTTTATTCAGATTATTACAATTATTTCTCCTTTTTTCCCCCATAGCTCCCCTCCACCCATTTCCCACCCCACCTTCTGCCCTTACCTACCCCCCACTGTCCTCATCCATAGGTGTATGATTTTTGTCCAGTCTCTTTATGAACCCCCCCATACCCCTTTCCCCCTGAGAATTATCAGTCCACTCCCTTTCTATGCCCCTGATTCTATTATATTCACCAGATTATTCTGTTCCTCAGGTTTTTAATTCACTTGATTTTTAGGTTCACTTGTTGATAGATATGTATTTGTTGTTCATAATTTTTATCTTTCCTTTTTTCTTCTTCCTCTTCTTTAAGAATACCTTTCAGCATTTCATATAATACTGGTTTGGTGGTGATGAACTCCTTTAGCTTTTTCTTGTCTGTGAAACTCTTTATCTGCCCTTCAATTCTGAATGATAGCTTTGCTGGGTAGAGTAATCTTGGTTGTAGGTTCTTGCTATTCATCACATTGAAAATTTTTTGCCACTCCCGTCTGGCTTGCATAGTTTCTGTTGAAAAGTCAGCTGACAGTCGTATGGGTGCTCCCTTGTAGGTAACTAACTGTTTTTCTCTTGCTGCTTTTAATATTCTCTCTTTGTCTTTTGCTCTTGGCATTTTAATTATGATGTGTCTTGGTGTAGTCCTCTTTGGATTCCTTTTGTTTGGGGTTCTGTGGGCTTCCTGGACTTGTAAGTCTATTTCTTTCACCAGGTGGGGGAAGTTTTCGGTCATTATTTCTTCAAATAGGTTTTCAGTATCTTGCTCTCTCTCTTCTTCTGGCACCCCCATAATTCTGATGTTGGTACGCTTGAAGTTGTCCCAGAGTCTTCTTACATTATCTTCAACTTTTTGGATTTTTTTTTTTGCTTTTTGCTTTTTCGGTTGAGTGTTTTTTGCTTCTTTGTATTTCAATTCTTTGACTTGATTTTTGTGTTCCTCTTGTCTGTTTTTGGGTCTCTGTATAATATTTTTTATTTCAGTCAGTGTATGTTTAATTTCTAGTTGGTCCTTTTTCATCTCTTCGAGGGTCTCGTTATATTTATCGGCCTTTTCTAGGATATTCTTAAAAAGCCTTATAACCGTGGTTTTGAATTCTATATCCATTCGTTTGTTTTCCTCCATTTCTTTCGTTTGTGATCTGATTCTTAGACGCCGCATTTTCACTGCTTCCCTGAGTTGGTAGATTTGTGTGCTAGGTTTCCAATTTGGCCCAGTGGGTCTGCCTCCCCAGTTAACCTGAGGTGGACACTCTTGGTGCACCCCTTTGTGGACTGTGTGTACCGCCTTGTTGTAATTAAGTCTTTATTGTTGTTGGTATCACTGGGAAGAATTGACCTCCAGGCCAGTTGGCTGTAAGGATCAGCTGTGTCTATGCTGGGAGAAGTCCGGTGCTGGAGACAGCCTTATAGGATTAGACTTGCCAAATTGCAATAGCCTCTGTGCTCAGCTTGGATGGGGTGGAGTCTCAGTCTTGGCTTCCCGTCAGCCTTGCCCTTGCGCGCACGTGTGTGCCTTCAGTCCTCTGCCTTCCCGGCTCCCGATTCTCCGCCCGAGAGTCCAGACTCCCCCCACAAGAGCGTGGGTCCCCAGGGGCTCGCCTGGAACTGGGGTTCACTGCAGTCAGAACTGGGGCTCAGTTCAGTCAGAACTGGGGTTCAGTGCCGTCAGGAGCCTCTCACTCCCTTCCGCTAGGGAAAGCCTGTGGCAGCCTCCGCAGCCTTTGTGCGCACTGGCGCGAGCGGACTTTCAGTCCTCCGCCTTCCCCGGCTCCCAAGTCTCCTCCTGAGAGTCCAGACTCCCCCGACAAGAGCGTGGGTCCCAAGGGGCTCACCCGGAACAGGGGTTCAGTGCAGTCAGAACTGGGGTTCAGTGCGGTCTGGGGCTCCCTTCCCACTTCCGCCAGAGAAAGTCAGCCAGGCTCTCAGCCGCCCTTCCTCTCTGCGCACACAAAGACCCTTTGCAGTACCTCCAATTCTCTGTGAGCTTTTCTCTATCCTTCTAGTTGTAGAATTTTCACTCAGTCAGCTTTCCTGCGGTTCTGGATGGTGTTCGTTCTGTCTTTTAGTTGTAGTTTTGAAATTGTTGTGCGAGGCAGCAGTTTAGGTGTTTACCTATGCCGCCATCTTGGTTTCTCCTCTTTACCTGACTCTAAAAATAAATTTTTAAAAAAAGAAAATGGGAAGAGAAAGAAAAAAATAAAATAAGTTTGTTTTATAGACAAATCTCTCTTTTTAAATATTTTTTTTCAATTTTTTTTAAAAATAAATCTTTATTGTTCAGATTCTTACAGGTGTTCCTCTTTTTTTTCCCCCATAGCTCCCCTCCACCTGATTCCCCACCCCACCCCATGCCCTTACCCCCCGACACTGTCTTCATCCACAGGTGTAAGATTTTTGTCCAATCTCTTCCCGCACCCCTCACACCCCCTTCCCCCTGAGAATTGTCAGTCCCCTCCCTTTCTATGTCCCTGATTCTATTATATTCCCCAGTCTATTCTGTTGTTCAGATTTTTTATTCACTTGATTTTTAGATTCACTTGTTGGTAGGTATGTATTTGATGTCATTTTGTTGTTCATAATTTTTATCTTTACCTTTTTCTTCTTCTTCCTCTTCTTAAAGAATACCCTTCAGCATTTCATGTAATCCTGGTTTGGTGGTGATGAACTCCTTTAGCTTCTTCTTGTCTGTGAAGCTCTTTATGTGACCTTCAACTCTGAATGATAGCTTTGCTGGGTAGAGTAATCTTGGTTGTAGGTTCTCGCTGTTCATCACTTTGAATATTTCTTGCCACTCCCTTCTGGCCTGCATAGTTTCTGCCGAGAAATCAGCTGACAGTCGTATGGGTGCTCCCTTGTAGGTAACTAACCGTTTTTCTCTTGCTGCTTTCAAGATTCTCTCTTTGTCTTTTGCCCTTGGCATTTTAATTATGATGTGTCTTGGTGTGGTCCTCTTTGGATTCCTCTTGTATGGGGTTCTGTGTGCTTCCTGAACTTGTAAGTCTATTTCTTTCACCAGGTAGGGAAAGTTTTCTGTCATTATTTCTTCTAATAGGTTTTCAATATTTTGCTCTCTCTCTTCTTCTGGCACCCCAAAAATTCAGATGTTGGTACGCTTAAAGTTGTCCCAGAGGCTCCTTACACTGTCTTCATATTTTTGGATTCTTTTTGTTTTTCTGGTTGGGTGTTTTTTGCTTTCTCATATTTCATATCTTTGGTTTGATTCTTGGGGTACGTTGATCTACAGTTGAGTTTCTGTATATTCTTTATTTCAGACAGTGTATGCTTAATTTCTGACTGGTCCTTTTCCATTTTTTTGGCATTCTCATTAAGATCCTTAAAGGTCTCACTAAGTTCCTCAGCGGTTTTTAGAAGATTCTTGAGTAACCTTATAAATGTGGTTCTGAACTCTATGTCGTCCAGTAGTTTGCTTTCCTCCATTTCTTTCATTCGTGACATGTTTCTTTGTCTCTGCATTTTGCTGCTTCCTTGTGTTGATGGAGTGGCTTTGTGTGGTAGGTGACCTATAGGGGCCAGTAGCACAGCCTCCCCAATCACCTGAGGTGGACGCCTTTGGTACACCCCTTTGTGGGCTGAGTGCAAAGTCTTGGTGTAGTTAAGCCTTGATTGCTGTTGGTACACTGGGAGGAATTGACCTCCAGGCCAATTGGCTGTGAGGAGCCACTGTGTCTATAATGGAAGAACTGCTGTGCTGGAGACACGCTTATGGTGCAGGACTTGTTTCAGTGGGGCTTTGGTGCTCACTGAGTCTGCCTCTTGAATGTGTCATTTATGGATGTGAGGAGTTGAAATCTGGTGTCTCACACTGGCCACTAGGTACACTGGCTTCTGGATCTCCAATGGGGTGCAGGTCAGCTACTGTCTGAGGCTACCCAGCAGGTGCTACAGTGAGAACTACAGTTTTCTCCTCTTTGCTTGGGGTTTGGAGGTTTTGGAGCTGTCTGACCTGGGCTGCAAGTTTGCTAGGTTAAGCTGCAATAGGGCAGGTCATTCATATGCTAAAGCCGCTGCTTGGAGCTTGGGTGGGTTTGTAGATTGTGCGGGGTGGGGTCTCAGGGCGTCACTAGGCTAGGGCGTGGCAAACAGCGATGGCTGCCAGTTAGCCGGCGTCTCCGACCGCGTCCCCGCGTCCAGCGCCCCAGCACAGTAAACAATTATTCCTGCGCACAGCCCTGCAAGCAAGCCACCCTCACTTTCCGACCCCACGGCAGACAGTCCAGCTTCTCCCCGTAGGAGTTTGAGTCCCCCGCGTGTCCCCAGAAACTGGAGTTTGGAGTAATCGGAAGCTTGTCTCCCTTCGAGTTGAAAAAAGCAGCGCTCCCAGTTGCCCGTCCCGTTGCCAGCCCGATTTGCGCGTCTCCGTACCTCAGCTTTTCAGCGCTTGTGCACCTCTCAATGCTGTTTGCTCTTTCCTTCTAGTTGTAGAACTTCCACCCAGCCAGCTTTCCTGTGGTTCTGGGTGATAGACGTTTTGTCTTTTAGTTGTAGTTTTGAAATTGTTGTGCGAGGCAGCAGTTTAGGTGTTTACCTATGCCGCCATCTTGGATCCTCTCCTTTTTAAATATTTTTATTGATCTCAGAGAGGAAGGGAGAGGGAGAGATAGAAACATCAATCATTGATCAGCTGCCTCCTGCACGCCCTCTGCTGGGGAGGGAGCCCACAACCTGGGCATGAGCCCTGACCAGGAATTGAACTGTGACCTCCTGGTTCATAAGTTGACGCTAAGCCACACTGAGCCACACTGAGTGGGAGCCAGCTCCTCTCTTTGCTGCAAGAACGTGCTGGGTGAGCATAGAGGCCATCATTTCAATCTGCCAAGGGTTAGGGACACCCTCCATCCCCACCGGCTTGCTTTGCTCTCTGCTGCTTTCTTTCAAGGCATGCTTCCCACAAAACAGGGCAAGGAGGGCGAGGTGTCAGCTTCCTCACCTAGGGAGGACCTATACTCCCATGGTGACCTCTCCCCTTCTAGAAAGGAGAAATTATTTCATTTGGAAGACTCATGAAAAGAAAGTGGGGAGAAAAGGTGACATCAGGTGAGAAGGCCTTTTTATAAAATTTCACATCTTTTAGCCTAACAGGCTTAATATTTGTCTTATATTTACAAAAAACAATTATTACAAACTTACGAGTCAACACGTGTGTATCCTTTTGAATTGATTTCTCCAAGGGCCCTTGTAAAGAGTTCACATGCTGCAGCCCCACTGCCCTGTTGCCTTCTCACTGTCCTGGTTCTGGGTCCATATTTGGTTCTGTTTAGAGCCACCAAGGAGACAGTGAAGCAAGGCAGTCAGCTACATAATTGAGACACTAGCTTTTTCTTTTCTTTTTCTTCCAGCCATTTACTCACATACAAGGATGAGGCTTCTCTTGTATTATCCAGATAACTGTCTGCTATTTGCCCCTCCCTTTCCACATTTAGGCAGCCTCCCTTTAGCAGAGAGTGTTCAAGTGAGTTTCGTATTTGAAGCCTGATTCTTTCACTTGCTCTATCTGCATGCTAGCCTTCTTTGTCTGCATTTCAACATATGTTCCCTTGGAAGGAGTTTAAATGAGGTTGGGGTTATAATTAAAGGATGAAAGTGAATCTTTACTGCAGCCTTTGTTTTTCAATGGATTTTACTTGTACCATAAATCACTTATAAAGAAAAAATGTACATGCCCTAGCCCAGTGGTCGGCAAACTCATTAGTACTAATGTCTTTAACCTGAAGTCAAAACTTCTGGGTAAGGGTAATGCCTTACGCAGTGGTCGGCAAACTCATTAGTCAACAGAGCTGCAGTTTGCTGACCACTGTCCTAGCCGGTTTGGCTCAGTGGGTAGAGCATAGGCCTATGGACCAAAGGGTCCCGGGTTTGATTCTAGGCAAGGGCACGTACCTCGGTTGTAGGCTTCACCCCGGCCCGGGCCCTGGTTGGGGCACTTGCAGTAGGCAACCAATTGATGTGTTTCTCTCACATGGATCTTTCTCTCTGTCTTTCCCTCTCTCTAAAAATCAGTGGAAAATATCCTTGGGTGAGGATTAAGAAAAGAAAAAATGTACAAATTGACCCTTTTTGAAGATGAAGAAAAGCTCAGAATGTGATTCTGAATTATGAAACTCAAAAATACTCTAGTAAGGAGAAAAATCACTTCCCATCTGTTCATCACTGACAAGATTTTGCACCATGTGCTTTATCTGTCCCATTTTCCTGTGCTAGTGTATTTTACAGCAAATCCTAGACATGATGGCATTTGACCACTACATATTTCAGTACTCATTTCTAAGAAATGTAGAGTCTTCATACATTACCAAAATATAATTATTACACCAAAAACTAACAAACAAAAAACAAACCAATATGAATGTTACTTTTAAACATCACCCTCTCCCCCCCAAATAAAATGGGGGTTTGTTTTGTGAAGTTATTTCTATTGAATTCTGTCAAGGATGAGTGGTCCTTCTGTCACCACTAATGAGTGATCTGACATTCTTAAAAAAATATGTTTTTATCGATTTCAGAGAGAGGAAGGAAGAGAGAGAGAGAAACATTGATGAGAGGGAAGCATTTATCTGCTGCCTCCTGCATGACCCCTACTGGGGATCGAGCCCGCAACCCAGGCATGTTCCCTGACTGGGAATCAAACCAGTAACTTCCTGGCGCATGGGACACACTCAACCAACTGAGCCACACCAGCCAGGCTGATCTTACATTTCAACACATATGTTTAATTTTGAGAAAGTGTCTGGAATAGAAACCCTGTATTGTACACTGTGGTGTTGTCTGTAGCAGAGCAGGACTCCATGGGAGGCAGTGGCCCAGGGGAAGCTATTGGCTTAAATTTGACCATAAGGTTGTGAAATCTTCACCTTAATAAGAATATTTTACCTCAAAGGTAGTTCTATACATTGACCCCCAAGATGATACCATACTATAGATAGGGGTGTGTTCTTAGATTAAAATGTAGTTTCGGGGCGGGGGGGAGAGAAGTAACTTTTAATTTATTTGTATACTTATATTTAGGGTTTATTTATGTTTTTAATTGAATTTATTGGGGCGGCATCCTATCTAATAAAGAGGGAATATGCTAATTGACCCTCACGCCGTCGGAAAGATGGCGGCACCCACAGCCAATAAAGAGGGAATATGCTAATTGCTGCCCCGCCCGCAAAGATGGCAGCACCCACAGCCAATAAGGAGGAAATATGCTAATTGACTACCACGCCCTTGAATATGGCAGTGCCCACAGCCACAAGATGGCGGCACCTAGTCCCCTCAGCCTTGCCAGGGCGGCAGGCATGCGGCAAGGTTGGGCCTGCCCTGTGTGCCTGCCTCCAGAGTCCTCCAGTCCCCTCAGCCCCCTTGGATGGTGGCTGCCCAGCTTCCCAGGGCCGGCCCAAGGTGCAGGTAACCAGGGCCGGCCGAGGCTTGCGCTGCTGTCAGTGGCAGCAGCAGAGGTGTGAGGGGCATCACCTTCCCCCAATCGCCAGGTTGTCTCCCACCCCTGAGGGCTCCCAGACTGTGAGAGGGGCAGGCCGGGCTGAGGGACCCCCTCCTCCAGTGCATGAATTTTCATGCACCGGGCCTCTAGTTGGTTAATAAAATTACATAGGGTTCAGGTGCATAATTCTATAAATGCATTATCTGTATATTGTATTGTGTGTTCACCACCCCAAATCAAGTCTCCTTTCATCACCATTTATCCCTCCTTTACCCTCTACTACCGCTCCTCACCTCCCTTTTTTTGATAATCACCATACTGTTGTCTGTGTCTATGGATTGTTGTTGTTGTTGTTGCTTAATTTCCTCACCTTTTTCACTCAGTCCCCCAAATGCCCTCCCCTGTGACAGCTGTCAGTCTGTTTTCTGTATCTGAGTCTGCTTCTGTTTTGTTTGTTAGATTATTTTGTTCATTAGATTCCACATATAAGTGAATTCATACGGTATTTGTCTTTCTCTGACTGGCTTATTTCACTTGCATAATATTACTAGGTCCATCCATGCTGTCTCAAAAGGTAAGAGTTCCTTTTTTATAGCTGAGTAGTATTCCATTGTATAAATGTACCACAGCTTTTTTATCTACTCAGCTACTGATGGGCACTTGGAGTGTTTTCAAATCTTAGCTATTATAAATAATGCTGCAGTGAACATAGGGGTGCATATATTCTTTCAAATTAAGGTTCTGAGTTTCTTTGGATATATTCCCAGAAGTGGAATTTCTGGGTCATAAGGCAGTTCCACTTTTAATTTTTTGAGGTAACTCCATACTTCTTTCCACAGTGGTTGTACCAATCCTCATTTCCCCTAACAGTGCATGAGGGTTCCCTTTTCTCCACATCCTCGCCAACACTTGTTCTTTGTTGATTTATTGATAATAGCCATTCTAGCGGGTGTGAGGTAATATCTCATTGTGGTTTTAATTTGCATCTCTCTGATAATTAGTGACATTGAATATCTTTTCATATGTCTGTTGGCTATCTGTATGTCCTTTTTGGAGAAGTGTCTATTCAGGTCCTTTGCCCATTTTTAAATTGCCAGATCTTCTCCATCTTGGAAAAGAGGTCATCACAGATTCTGGTCAGTTCATTGTTTCTTTAGACTTCTGCTCCACAGCCTTCTCTAGTGAGTAGACATGCATCTGCTCCTTCCTTAGGCTTGCCTAGAAGGCCAGCGCCTCTGCCTGGGCCTCACTCCAGACTTGGGCAATGTCCTTGTTGGCCAGTCAGAGTTTCTCCTCCACCTAGGCCTTCAGCGCTTGGTACCTCTGGCCTTCCTCCTTAAACCTGATGATATAACTGCTTCAGGGATTCTTCATTCATATGGTAGCCTTTGATTAACTCCTCCTGCTTCTCAAACCTCTTCAAGAGGTTAGAGAGTGACTTTTCCATGGAGTTCAGATCCACGGTCAGCTGGTCTTTTTCTCTCAGAATGTTTTGGGTCTCGGCTTTGGGAAAGTCTTGCTGTTTCTGAATGTTCTCCATTGCCTGGTACATGAAGCTCTCATCCCTGTCCATGACCTTCCCCATCCCCTGGGACATGAAGCTCTCATCCCTACCCCATCTCCATGTTCATCTGATGCAGCTCCTCACACTGGCTCCTCAGCTGCAGGTTCTCCTTCTGTGTTGCCTCCATTGCAGGGTCCAGGTCCTTCTGGCTTTCTTGCAGCATGTCCACAATAGAGCCCCCAGGCCCAAGGACACACAGAGGTGGGCGCAGCACAGGGAGGTCTGGTGCTCCCAGGAAGTCCAGCTCCACCAGTTTGGCCTCAGGTGGGCTTCCACGGAAGGCATATCAGTATTCTGTGTACTGCTGGTCTCAGGGCCATAGGCACTGGTTTCTGAGGATTTTTCCTCAGGAACAGGTTAAACTTGAAGTTTAAGCCAGGGCTGACTCCTTCACCGGGAATGTCCTGAACTGCTCCAGGTAGTACCTGTCAGCCTCCGTGCCTAGAACCTCAGCTGGGTCTCGGAAGTGCTCCGCACTCGAGTCTATGGTTGTCCATTTTAGGTCCTTGTTTTATTTTGCTACAGTGCTTAAATAATTTGTAGCTTATGTTGTGTTTTTTCCTAACTAGACATAAGGGCAAGGGCCAGGCCTGTCTTATTGATGTTTGTATCCCCTGTGTCACGATGCCTGGTCCATTTTCTGTGCAGCAGCATAAATGTTTGTGGAAGAGTGAATGAATCCACATGGTTACTGTATAGTAAGATCATCCTCTGAAACAGAGCCACGTTTTATATTTGTAGATTTAAATTTATACTTGGATCTATTCCAGATATATAAGGCAGTTTGTAATACATAAAATATGAGAGGATAGCATCCATTAAAAAGACCAAGAAACAAAAACAAAATTGGAGACTTAAGGAAGGGAGCCAGGATTGAGGGTAAGAATGTATGCCATAAAGGCACACAGGCTTGCAATGATGGGTGGGTCATGAGGCTTTGAGCTCTCTAGCAGCCAGGGAGAAAAGATGTCAAACTGGTCCATATGGTAAAATGCCCAGGACTATGACAGCTGTTCTAAAGACCAAAGAGAAATTTCACCCAAGGGTCATGGTGAAAAGAACAATACATCATGTGATAGTGCTCACCCCTAGGATAGGCATGGTAAGTTGCCCATGGTCATGACCTTAAAGTATAGTCATTGTCTGTCTTGCCAAGTGCAGTATGGTTAAGGCCCATTGATGGGGCCCAGTATGAAGCTGTCCAGGCTCTACATGCTGTATGACATTGTCGCTGCTGCTTTGGTTTCTGCTGCTGCCTGCTTCACATTACCTATGGGGTGGGGGCAGGAGGGGAAACACTTATTTGTTACTTACTTTGACCTAAACTGCTGACTTTTACTATTGCGTTATTGCTTATTTCTGCTTAACACTTTTGAGATCCCGCTCCTCTCCTTACAGACTTCTCTGTCCTTCTAGCCTGTCCCTGGGTCTGCTGCATACTTCCTCTAGCAGCATCTTCTAGCTCCTAGTGCTCATCTCCCAGACTGTATTTTGAGAATGTCTGAACCTTCTTTATCTTCCTTTCGATAAGTGTCTCTTCACTCTGGATGGACCAACTCTCAAATGTTATGGGACATCCTTTGCACTCAGTAGTATGTGTGTTCACAGCCACTGGGATTCTAAAGAGAATGGAGATGAGAGACCAAGGAAGTTATATTCCTTTGTAAGAAGAGTAAAGTAAGTCTTTTAATGTGGGAGTTGTCCATGTACAGTGAGACTGCTTAGAGCAAAACTTGTTGAGGGGCAGAAGCCTACGTGTTAGTTTGTAATCCTGTGTGTGTGGCAGGGAGGGCAGGTGGAGTAGCAGTAGGTCTTAATTAGTATTGCTTGGTTTTCCCCATAAGGAGCTCAAAATAAAATTGATCATTACAGAAAGCAATCATTATTCTAGCTGATAAGCAGAACTAGCTTATTTTATTTAGTACCCTGGGTAGCATACAATACAGAAAAACTCCTGCAGGATCAGCTTTAATACCATAAATTGGATATAATGCAGTGGACTAACTGGAGAGCACCTTTTCTATCACACGCTGTCACGTGGGTAAAGAAGCCTTCCTTCCCACAGGGAGCTGGGACACTCATAGCAGCAAACATTGTCGGTGATACTTGGTTTGAGCAGCTGACTCTGATTGGCTTTGGGTTTTTCCCTTCAACATTCTTACATTCTAAGTGCAATTTATTTTAACTTTGGGGGTTTTGTTAACCCTCGTGTTTCCACTTTATGAAAAGCCATAGTTAATAAAGAGAATGTATACAAGAGAGTGCAAGTGATAGTCTTGGTGGAGATAAAAAAAAAAAAAAAGGCCTTTTGAGCACAACCTGGATATGATTAAATACTAAATTTGCTCAGGGATGTTTAGGTTTTACAGCCCTAAACCCCACCGATTCCCTATGGAAGCAGTTATTTTTATAACATAATTATTGATTACACAAGATTCCTTAGAAATGTAATGTCTCAAACAACAGATGAGATTGTGTTTGGTACATTTTTCTAGATGGTACCAAATACACACTTAATAACAAATTAATTATGGTGATGTTCAGAAATATTCTTTTTGACCTTTTAATGATAACAATTGTAAGTAATATGTATTGAACACTTAACGTGTCCCAATTGCTGTATGGAGCAAAATAGATGATTTTTTTGAATGTTCTTGGCAATCTTGGGAGTAACAAACTGCTTTTATTCCTCATTTTACAGATGAGATACATTAAGGTTTTGGCTTAGCCAGCAACTTTCTCAAAGTCACATAGCTCTTAAGTGGAGGAGCGTAGTGGAATAGTGTTTCCAATTTTCATAGTTTATTCTTTATTCACTTCTTAGAATTTTGTTCTATCAGTCATGTACTGCAGCATAACCAACTTCCCCAAGTCTTAGTGGCCTAAAACAGCGATTTTCTTGCTCACGGTTCTGTAGGTTTGTGATTTGGGCAGGCCTCACGGGGATTGCCTGGCCATGCTCCATGTGGTGTTGGCTGGAGAGACTTAGCTAGAGCTGGAGGAACCAACATGGCCTCACTCATGTGCGAGGCCTTGGTGTTGGCCACCAGCTGGAGACCCTCTGTTGTCCTCCAAGTGACCTTTTCTACCTGCTCTCTTCAGTCAGTAGTCTAGATGGGGCTTGCTTCATGGCAGTATAAGCATTCCAGGAACACAGAGATGGAAGCAGTCAGAGGTAGGAGCTTTGAAGCCATAAACTACTGAAGACGGGACTAGCACAAGTCACTTTCTCTGTATACTATTGATCAAAGCAAGGGACAGGGCCAGCCAGATTCGAGGTGGCGGGAGGGTTGTATGAGGCCATGCTTGCAGACACGCTTCCCTGTAGGTTTCTAAACACCACCCTGTGAGCCATAATCCTTCTTCACTTGACTTTTTCTCTCTCTTGACTTCTAATCTCATATGGTTACTGTGATTCTCTCCACAGCCACTCCAACCACATTTGCTACATTTTATATTCCCTGTTAATTTCTTTACAAAATAGCAGTTTGGAGTCCTTGGCCCCAAGGTCTAGTCCAATTATACCAGCATTAATGCGTTTATTATTTTATGCAAATAAAGACAGTCCCCATGCCCACAGCTAACTGCCTTGTTACTTTCTTCTGTCCTTTTGAATGTTCGGGCTTCTCTCTTCTCTTGCTTGAACTTATGATCTGTTATCTCCAAACCAGTATCCTGCCAGCCTTGTCATTATTGCTAATAGGGCTCATTAAACCTGCTATCTTGGAATGAGTATTGATCCTTTTCTTAGCTTCCCTCCTTCCTTTCCTCTATCTAATCCAACCCATAATAACAGCCTTTGAACATGCCTTTTCCTTCTCCCTTCACCACTCATGATGTATCACCTCATCCCTCACTTCACACAGGGTTCAAAGTGATCGCTCTCCCAGCCTTATCTCCCCCACTCCACTCTTTTCTTCCCGCAGCTGCTGGTCTTTGGAAATGCTCTTAATGAAACCTACATTCTGTCATTTTCCTCCCCCAGGAACTTCCCCTCCCACCAGTCACATCAGACTGCTGGGTGCTTGAACTGCTTTCCTAGTGTTCAGGACCTGTCAGCAGCTACTGCCTGCTGCCCCCAGACTCAGGAATAGTTAAGTGAACTTTCTCCCATAGTCAGCGCTGTCTGCAGAGCTCTGCTTGAGACCACTTTGTGACATGGCTTTGAATGTTCGTCGTGGGTTTAGATTTTGATTTTATATTGATGTGGGATCATGGATGCCTGGCATTGAGCAGAATGTTTTGCTAAGGAGGAGACGGGCAGATCTACTTTAAAGTAGTGGCTCTATGGAGGTTGTTACACAGGTGGAGTTGCCTAACACAGTGGTCAGCAAACTCATTAGTCAACAGAGCCAAATATCAACAGTACAACGATTGAAATTTCTTTTGAGAGCCGAAAACCGACTTCTGCGCATGGGCCACGAAGTTTCAATCGCACTGTACGTGCGCGCCCGCACGTGGTATTTTGTGGAAGAGCCACACTCAAGGGGTCAAAGAGCTGCATGTGGCTCACGAGCCACAGTTTGCCGACCACTGGTCTAAGACATGGGTGACTATAGAAGTTGTAGAGGGTATGAGCCATGACATTACTGTGCACACACATGCATGGCTATGAGGTAAATCTTAATTATGAAGGCGGCTGATAACATCTCCTTTAGGATCACTTCTTCCATCCTAAGCCCACACTTTCTCATCTCAGACACAGCAGTGGGCACATCCAAGGTGCATCCAACTCTCAGAATCCTGGCATGCTTTTGACAAAGAGGACTGCTTTCGTTAATCTTCGGGTAATCTGAGTATTAAGGTTGTTGACACCAATATTTAGCCTTAACAACATGATCTGCTTTCTAAAGGAAAAATTCTCATGAAATAAGAAATAATAACACATTAAAGGCCCTACACAACTTGGTGGAAAGGAGGCTGCCTTATAGCTTTGGAGGCAGTATATCAGAGAGGCTAAGAGTGTGGGCCATGACGGCAGATGGCCCAAGTTTTAAAGAACTCTGACACAGAGGAGCTGTGTGACTTTGGGCAGAGAACTTAACTTTCATGTCACTTTACCCACCTGCAAAATATGGATAGCAATATTACTTTCCTCATACGGCTCCTATGGTGACTCAGTGAGTTAAAACACAGAGAACACACTGGCACATGTACTCAGTGAACATTATCTGACACCATCTACCCTTCATTTTAAGTAACTCATGTTCCATGAAATGAGATGGGATGCTCAGGGCTGTACAACCAGAAAGGTTCAACCAATTGATATTTCCATCAGCCCCATATCAAAACCTACACCCCACAAGGAATAACCTTTAAAAAACGGAAAAGAAAAGCAACCCAAGTCCACGCGCATGCCACACATTTCTGCGAGTGGCTTCCACACCCATTACAGAGGTCGGGGGTCATGAAATAATAACTGCAAGTCCTCTGACCTCCTTGGAGAAAGGTTCCATGTCAAGACTGGTTTATGTTACTGGAGAACTTACATAAGGAAATGAGGCCTCCCACATTGAAGGGTAAACACATTCCATAAATGCTCTTAATACATTAAGTTAAAAGAATTTACATGATTTTTTTTTTTTTACAGGAGACAATTTTGAATGAGAAGCCAGTACAGACACTATTAAATCCAACAACACAGGTTTCTTACATAGCTTTCGAATAGCCAACTAATTCCCAAAAGTGCTGCTTGATGCCTTCTCATGGGTACCAAAAGGTGGGGAGGTGGGCAGGCAGAAACTTACTCCCAGCCTTTCTAAGAGTTTACAAGAAGCGATCAGGTTGCACTTTTAGCAATTTATTCATTGTAAGCCCAACTAAAAGAGGAAAAGTGTCATGAAACAAAATTCATCAAGGCTATTAGTGTGAGCCAGAGAGCACCATGCCATGGCTCTGCCTGACCACAGTATCAACATTTCTAGAGAGCCTGGGTCCCAGGAAATGTGGCTGGGCCTGGCCACAGAGTCCACTGACATGTGGCTGTGTCTCATATGGATGCAGAGGAAATAGGTGGTCTGCTCTGGGTGGACTAACACAGAAACCTTTCCCATCGTCAGCAAGGAGTTGCGTTATCAAACACATGGATGAAAGTTTCCTTCACCAGAGTTTGCTCATCTGTAAAATGAGAAGGTTGTACAGACAAAACAGGGCTCAGAGGTCCCCTCAAGTTCTCGGTGTCTGTGACACCAAGTCCCTTTATCCCTAGCACCTCCCTGTGGAACAGTTTCCTCTTTTCTTTAGCTGTGCCCTTAAGTTGAGTAGCAGGCAATGCCGGAGTTTATTGAGCCCATAATAATTCTTCAGATGGCCACGTCAGGACTCAGGACCTCTGTGTACAGTGGTGCAGGTGTGGGCTAGCACAATGGGGGGAAAAGTAATACTTTCAACAATAAAGATAAATTAAAAAAAAAAAGACTGCCTATATAAGTAATAAATGAAAATGAAAACCCAACCCAATTTGGCTTTCAAAGATGATATGAGATAATCCAAAAATTCCTCCTGAAATGCTTAGAGAATTAGATTCATGGAAGGATTCAGCTGGAACTATTCCCTCCTTGGAATAACCTCATCATTTCATGGCCAACCACAGGTTTACAAATGCCCTGTCCCCCAGACATCCCAATACCTGGCCAACTTTGAGACTGAGAGGAGATGTATAAATAGATACACCTTTGTAAACTATTTCCACCCGTGACTACTTGATGAGCATGGGTTTTCTATGTGTATTTTTCCCTTCTTGACCAAAGCTATGCTCCCTGGAGATGTTCCAACAACATACTGCTAACATACTCCCATTGTGGAATTCAGCTGGAAGATTTTGCAGCTTAACAAAACATCGCAGCCCTCTAACAGGCGTCTCTGTGGACCTGCAGATTGGAGACCAGAAGCACACAGTAAATAGTTTTTGGTCTAGCTCGGAAGGCGTTCGGCGGATCTGTGCATCTGAGCTTATTTGTTTAAATAATTTACTGAAGAAGTTAGAACACTTTGTTCACATCCATTTGGTTTGGGGGTTAAGGATCTGGAGGGTCAAATGGACACAACTGCTGAGTCAGAGGAGGGGCTACATAAATATTTGTTGAATGAATGAAAGCTTCAAGTCTTGCGCTCACTAGCTGTCTGTGCCTTGAGGCAAGACATTGAAATTCTTGGTGCTTTCATTTCCACAATTAAAGAAATGGAACTAGTACAGTCGCTTCTCATTATCCATGGTAGTTATGTCCTGTGAGTTTGTCACAAACATCATTTAACCAATACTGACCATGAGTCCTACGGGAAATGCAGGGTTAGGCTTCTGTGAGCCTCTAGTCATAGCATTTTTGCCAACGGATCAATACATAACCTTCTTTTATGTGTTTCTGCTTAAAACACCTTATTTAATGAATACCCACCAGCACTATAATTCATGCCTGGACAAAGGGTACACACGTATTTTTTCCCAAGGCCCATCACTCCTTTCTTGTGTTTAGGACACTAGACAGCACTTCAGCACTACAATCGGGGGCCATTTTCAACCCTGAAATCACCAACAAACAAAAAATGCAAAAAAGTGGCGTTAAAAAAGGACACGTGTTTCCAATATGAAAACTGAGATGAGAAGGCAGAGCCTCACTGGGTCAGCCTCAACTGGAAGTGTGCACATTGGGACACTGGGAGTTTTCACTGCTCTGCATGTGTCTGTGAGTGACCACGACAGTCCCGTGAGGACTGACTGGGAGTTAAAATAAATATTAACCAGTAGAAAAATTTGCAAATGCACACTCCACAAATAATGAGGAGTGACTGTACTTTACTCATTCCATAAATATTGACTGTGAGCCTTCTCAATGCCAGCCACTGTGGTAGGAAGGTGACCAGAATGGACAGGTTCCTTCCTCATCATGCTAGTGGTCCAGTGGGAGGTAAAGTTAAACTAACAATCACCCAAATATGTAATTACAAAATGTGGTAACTGCATGATGTGGAAGATACGGGGAGGCATGCAGGGGGGACCATAATCTACCAGCAGGTTCAGGAGGAGGATGACAGTTAAGTCCAGTACTAGGGCATAGGTTGGAGTTAGCCGGGGGAAGGGAAGGAGCTGATAATAAGCAAGAATAAGAGCGTCTACATTCTTAAATCACCTCCCCCATTGTCTTCCTCTCTTAGGGATTGCATTTACTTGAAGGGTAAGCCCAAAAGCCAACGTCAGCCCTGATTTCAAGTAAGATTTCACTGCAGTGTCCTTGTGGTTTCTGCATGGGAGTAACCACACACGAAGGCCAAAACAGTTAAGTGCATCATCTGGCTTTCTCTTCTCAGTGCCTGTGGACCATCCGAAAACCAGATGGCCTGACCTGTGTCCCCATCGACCAGGGTGCTGTGCCCCCCAAGACAGAAACTCACTCATGAGGACACAGGCAAAGCCCTCTGTTCACGAGCCAATAATCGTATCTTATTAGCTCCAGAGGATATTCCCTATCTCAGCATTTTGAACCCAATTTTGTTGGTGATGGTACAGAAAATATGTTGACTTCTGCTCAGTGTATTAGCATTAAAGCCCCCCCCCCAACCCAAATGGTTAACAACAACTAAAACAACAAACACACACCAGATTAGATGGCTGGTGATCATGGGAGAGGACAGAATCTGCAGAAATTTTTCAATTTCATTCTAAATAAGTGGGGGATAATCATTGTTAAGCTTACAGATGAAGCGAAGAATTACTGAAGCAGTCCTCTTTGTCTAAAACACCCCAGGATTCTGAGAGTTGGATGCACCTTGCATGTGCCCACTGCTATGTCGTGCCTGCTCCATCGGGGTGGGATACAGATGGAGGAGATGACGTTTGTCTTTGGGGTCTTCCTTTTCTCTCTTCTTCCTTTCAACAACCTTAGTATTCCCTGTTCTGCAACCCCTCACTAAAGAACTAGCTCTCTGTCTCAGGTGTGCCTGGAAGCCTTAACCTTCCCTCCCATTGCATCCAAACCTGCCTCAGGTCCAGCTTCCTGGATGCTTGCAGGGTAGCTGGGCAAATCTGCACCACTTGGTGTTACCACATATGTATGTGATAGGTGGCCTTTGAAATTAATTTCATTTTTGTACAGGACTGCTAGAGATAATGGAACCAAGAAAAGGAAGGCTCAAGGTAGAATTTTAGGTTGTGAAAGATAGGGGTAGAGCTCTTTGGGGGCCCCGACCTGTCCCTTCCATTGGTCCCGGGGAAAGATCAGTAAACAGTTTGAGACCCTAGATTCATCTTCTCAGTTGGAATGGTTCTTTTCTGCTTTTTTGGAACCTCCATGTTTAGCTAATGACAGATTATAGTGGTGGCCTCTAGGTGCTAAGCACCCTGAGGGAGATGCTTGTGGTCCTCTCTGCACTCTAACCAAAGGTTACGGTCACATTAGTATGAAGTTATACCGAACCTACAGTAGTTTCTATAGTAAAGGAAGTCTGTGAAATAAGTATTCGGTACATAAGGAGCTTTGTTCTTTAGACAAATAATAAGTCCTGTGTTTACAACTCCATCATTAAAAACGCTGACCTCTTAAAGTATATTGGTTAGCTAAGTAATTGCCCACTAGATGCACTTACAAATAATTAGGCCCAGATGCCATTCCTGACCATCAAGAACTAAAATTAATGACCTGGAATTTGTGTCCTCAGATTGGCGTCCTTAAATTCTCCCTTTAAGACCAATTTAGAGCAGCGACTCTCTGAAAGGTAGATTAACCTCCTTCCATACATTGCAAACTAGTAATGACCAAATACCCAGGAAAATAATTTAGTTGGTACATAGTCATTATCCTAAGAGTTAATGTAACTTATTATACTCCATTTAATGTACAGTGAAATGAGCCACAATCATGATTGCTTTGTAAGGTTTTAAAAATTCTTCTCCACTGTTTAAAAATAGTACAAAATACGATTGGTGTGTGTTGTTTTTTGTCATGAAGGATGAGAATTTCAGTCAACTATTGTGCCCTCTGAAACCAACCCTACCCCCATCTCATTGAAATGGACATTCTTCTCTCTGAGTCTCTGGAAACGGACCTGCTCATTGAAAATCTAATGGTAAAATTACAGCGCAAGTTCGCTTGCTTGGGAATGGTCAGCAGTCTTTTAAAAGGTGCTGAAGTAGAAATTACCTCCAGAGCACCTTATCTTGCCCTCCCTTTCCTCCCACGGCTCCCTTATGTTCTGTGATCCTGGGAACCACTTTCAAAGTAGAGTCAACATTTGGAATAAATTGCCAGACGAGATTGTTTACAGATTTATGAAAACCTCCTAGGCCCACTATGAGGCTTCATGAAAAAGTGAACACCGTGTCCTTTGCTTTCTGAGTGATGGCGTGTTTGTTTTTGGCATGTTCACATGGGGCCTGAGTGCCTGATGGCTGAGTGGCAGCCCTTTGTGACTTTTTGTGGAGACAGGCTTTGGCCAACCGTGTGGCCCGTGGGCTCTCTGCAGCCCCACTAGCCTCTTGTGGGATGTTTTGACTAGGAAATCACCCTCTATCCTCAGGGGTTGGCCAGTAGCCTATGCGCTGAATCTGGCTGCTGCCTGTTGTTGTAAATAAAGTTTTATTGGAACATAACCACACCAGTTTCTTTATATGGTGTCAATGGCTGCTTTCCTGCTACAATAGCAAAACTGAGTAGTTAAGACAGAGACTTATGGACCATCAAGTCTAAAGGATTTGCCATTTGACCCTTCACCAAGGAGTTGCCAGGAGGTGTTATATCCTATTTGTTTTTGTTTGTTTGTTTTGATGACCTTTTAAAAAAAATTTTCTATTGTTGAAAATATTACATACTAGTAGCCCTGCGCATAAATCCGTGCACCAGTAGCTCTCTGTGGGTCCTGGCGGCTCTGCACCCGCTGCCCAGAGGCTCTCTGCGGCCCAGAGGCCCATCCATGGCCGGGCGCGGAATGCTTGCCTCGTGGCCGGGGCAATGACGCAAGCATTCCACACCCAGGCCTGTCCAGAGGCCCATCCGCGCATTCTGCCAGGCCGCTCACGCTGCCTGCTCTCAGCAGCTGCCCCCCTCCCCGACCCCCACTGGCCCATCTGGGACTGGGGACTCTGGCGGGGCTGGGAGGACTGGGCGCCGTCACCTTGTGGCTATGGGCACTGCCATCTTTGTGATGGAGTGATTTGTAATTTGCATATTACCCTTTTATTAGATAGGATGTCCCCTTTTCCCCCCATTGACCCCATCCAGCCCGCCCCCACCTCCCCACCCCACCTCCCCACCCCCACCCCAGGCCTTTACCACCCTATTGTCTGTGTCCATGGGCTATGCATATATGCATACAAGGTCTTTGGTTGATTACCTCCCACCAACCCACCCTCCCCGCCTTCTATCCTATTTGTTTTTAAACAAGTTCTTGAAACTTGGCTTCTGTCACCTATGCACTGATGCTGTCGCCTCTCTGCTCAGTGGTTCAGCCTCAACTCCTTGAGCTCCCTCATGTTGCTCCCAATGGTGACCAGTCTGGAAGCTGTGCTTGGGGTCAGGCTCTCTTGCTAACCTGTGGTCGGAGACTTTGTCCTTGGATCTCCATGTTGAATGGAGCCTATCAATATTACAGTCACAAACTAACATCTAAAAGTGGGACACTGAATTTTAGAACCAGAAGAGACCAGCCCTTCATGATCAAGCTTCCTCTTTGTTTAGATGGCAATGTAGAGACTATAGGAGGCTGAGGGATTGCCCTCAGTCACACATCCAGGTAGTGGCAGTCAGGGTCCCCACTGGGCCTCCTGGCCCAGGTTTTAGCTCTCTCCCCACAAATGCCATGTTTCTGCCACACAAAGGCACCTGCTGGAACAAAACACATGCTTTGTGATTTTTAGTTAAAGGTGAGCATTTTTTTCCTCTTTTACCAGTATTTCTACTGTGTGTGACTTTATCCAGGTTGGCCAGAGAGAGATGATTTATGCTCAGAAGTAAAAGCAAAACTGTTAATGCTGGATATGTTTATTCACTGTTTATTCCAAGGACTCAGCCATCAAACAATAAAATGTGTTTTTTAATTCTTCCTGTCGGTAATTCTAGTGCTAACCAGCCTAGTTTTAAACCATCAAATTATCCTTTTATTTTCTGTTTAATGTGCGATTTTAGCAATGCCTAAAGCTTTCTGGCTACATATATAACCACAAATCAGCAGTTTTATGTATTAGTGTTGCTTAGAGAGCTGATTTTTTTTATGATGTGTGTGCATTTTAAGCATTTCAATTTTGTAATTAACATGACAGCCATCAAATAATACACTTTTGATATAATTTCTTATTCTCACGACAGGGTCAGTTTTAAATTGGATAGTAATTAATATTTACACTTACATTTGATTTTCAGCAAAATAATAGATTAGTTCAGTGAAAGGCAGTTACCATGCCTAGTTCTGAATTTTTTTACTTTTTACTGTCAGCATGGAATCTCTTAATCTGTTTATAGCAGCATTGGCATTGAAAGTAGATTTAGGGTCCTAGCTAGTTTGGCTCAGTGAATAGAGCATTGGCCTGCTGACTCGGCACATTCTGGTCAAGGGCACATCCCTGAGTTGCAGGCTCTATCTCTGGCTGGTCAGGTCATGTGAAGGAGTCAACTAATCAATGTGTCTCTCTCACATGGATGTTTCTATCTCTCTGTCTCTCCCCCTCCCTCCCACCCTCTCTAAAAATCAATGGAAAAAATATCATCCTGTGAGGATTAACAAAAAAAAAAAAGAAGAAAAAGAAAAAAAGAAAGAAAATGGATTTAATGGATTTGGGGGCTTACTGGATGACCTTGACATTGGGCAATTTCTTAACTTCTCTGAGCTTTGGAGTCCTTATCTATAAAGTAGAACAATGGTACTAATCTCATAGGATTGCTGGAGGGAAAAATTGGCAGAATGAGTGGAAAGCACATGGTACTGTGTTTAGCATAGTGTAACTCAAGCATGTCAAACTCAAAGGCTAATGCAGGCCAAATAAACCAGGTTTATGTGGGCCACAAAAAAACAAAAGCCTCGATTTTCATAGAAACATATGTTTATTTCGATAGAGACATGCTGAATACAGAGGGCTGAAATAAATGAGTAATCGTTAACACAATAGAACATTTTAATAAAAAATATTTTTTCTTGAACATTAACTTACCAGACACTGAATAACTGCGCAAATAAGCATAACGCAAATAAACCTATTTTTCTTGTTCTCCAAAAACAAAATATTTCCTGTTGCGCACACCAAACAAGTCAGTACAAGACTAATGACGTGGCAATTGGCTGCTAAAATATTTGCTGCTAGTATTAGTGGAGAGAAATGGTGCGCCAAGGGAAATGAATGCAACACTATTATAGTAATCAGTTATTAGCAAACATTGTAGTTTGTTATTAATAATTATGTATAACAGGATATTGTAAAAATTAAGTTACAAAATTTTTATGAAAACATTTCTTACATACCGTTATATTGGCTGGGCCGCAAAAATATTCATTGTGGGTTGCATGTGGCCTGTGGGCCACAAGTTTGACATGCTTGGTGTAACTAGTCCAAATAGAAGCCTTTAAACTATGTGATTTGTTATTGGTTTTTTATTTAGATAGTGATGAGCCCTCAAATATATTGGTGTTATTAAGCAGGTGGACTTAAAAAGAAAGAAAAGACCAGTTAAGTTTATCCTTAATAGGGTGCCAAGAGTTTTGATGTCTCCTTCCTTGAAGGAGTGGCCTCCAGCGGTCTCAGGGTGTCTGTGGAAGGCTAGTTTGGTTCTCACCCGGCCCCTGGGGACAGGAGGGATGTTGGCCAGCTCTGTGGCATTGGAGACAAGAACAATGTCATTCCCTGAGAGAGTTGAAGGAAAGGGTACTATGTCAATAGGAATGTTTTTCCAGGCTCATGCCACAAATCTACATGATTATTTTTTGGAACATGGTGAGGAGGAGGGCTGAGAAGTAAAATCAGAATAGTCCTGCACAGCTTTCTTTTCAGAGTTTCATTTAGAAGCACCTTTATACTGGGGCTGGGGCTCCACTGGAACTGGAATTCCCTTCTACGCCTGGAAGTCTCTTTCACTTGGCTCTGAGCCAAAGTGGGACGGTACTGGCAATCTCTCTTTACCTCTTTACCCTACTGTCACAAAATGTTTTTGTAGATCAACTTTGCTGATCACAGAAACCAAGGATGTAGAAAGAGCCTAGTTATCCCACTATCCTTCGGGGTCAGGCTAGACTCCTGGCCACATGATGCTGATTGGCAACATCTGTCAAAAGAGATTCAGCTGGAATCCTCATAACTTGTTCAAACTCATCAGTGATGAAAGAGGGCTGAGTTTCCCTTGATTCTTTGATTCCAGGGCTGAGGCTCCCTGGGGGGAGCAGGTTGGGTATGGGTTGGAGGAATTGAGTAAAAGAGAGAGAGAGAGAGAGAAAAGAGAGAGAACTCATGGACACAGACAACAGGGTGGTGATTGCTATGGAGGAGGGCATTGGGGGAGGTGGAGGAGGATATAGGGGGATAAATGGTGATGGATAGAGACTTTACTTGGGGTGGTAAATATACAGTACAGTGTACAGATGATGTCTTGTAGAATTGTGCCCCTGAAACCTGTATAATTTTGTTAACTAATGTAACCCCAATAAATTCAGTTAAAAAAAGGATTATGCATATATGCATATAAGTTCTTTGGTTGATCTCTTCCCATCCACCCACCCACCCACCTCTGAGATTTGAGTTATATGCATATATGTATAACCCATGGACACAGACAATAGTGTGGTGAAGGCCTGGGGTATAATGGTTAGAATACCAGCCAGGGCACATGCCTGCGTTGTGGGCTCAGTTCCCAGTAGGGGGCATGCAGGAGGCAGCCGGTTGGTCGATGATTCTCTCTCATCATTGATGTTTCTATCTCTCCCTTTCCCTTCCTCAACAAAAACATATTTTTAAAAAAGAAGTAGAATATGCTAATTGACCATCACTCCATCACAAAGATGGCTGCACCCACAGCTGAAGCCAAGTTCCCATAAGGAGCCTTAACGAGCAATCAGCAGGGACCTGAGGCTACACCCTCCCCCGCCCCCATAGGGCTTGACAGAGGACCTCAGGCTGCGCCCCCTTCCCTGGCTTCAGGTTGGGGGACCTGAAACCATGCCCCCCCCACCTGGTGGGACTTGACAGGGGACCTCAAGGTGCGCTTCCCATCCTGGTGCTGGGCTAGAGGACCTCAGGCTGCTCCCCCTGCCCCAGCACCAGGCTGGCGGACCTCAGGTCACGCCCCCACCAGGTGGGGCTTGGCACAGGACTTCAGGCCACGCCCCCCACCCTGGCACCAGGCCGGTGGACCTCAGACCGCAACCTCCGCCCAGCAGGGCTTGACAGGGGACCTCAGGCTGTGCCTCTGGCCCCAGCACTGGACCAGGGGACCTGCACCCCTCTGCCTGGCTGGGCTTGACAGGGGACCTCAGGCTGTGACCCCCACCCAGCGGGGCTTGACAGGGGACCTCAAGGTGCACCCCCAGTGCTGGGTTGGGGGAACTCAGGCCACATCCCCCACCCCAGCACCAGGCCAGGGGACCTGAGGCCACGCCCTCCCGCCCCTGGTGGGGCTTGATGGAGGACCTCAAGGTGCGCTTCCCATCCTGGTGCTGGGCTAGGGGACCTCAGGCTGCTCCCCCTGCCCCAGCGCCAGGCTGGGGGAACCTCAGGCTCTGCCCCCCATCAGGTGGGGCTTGACAGGGGACTTCAGGCCACACCCTCCACCCTGGCACCAAGCCAGGGCACCTCAGACCGCACCCCTGCCCCAGCACCGGGCCAGGGGACCTGAGGCTGTGCCCCCCTGCCTGGCGGGGCTTGACAGGGGACCTGAGGCTGTGCCCCCCTCCCAGTGCTGGGCCGGGGATCTGAGGCTGCGCCCCCCCCCACCTGGCGGGGCTTGACGGGGGACCTTAAGGCATGCCTCCCGCCCTGATCTGGGCTGGGGGACCTCAGGCCGGGCCAGGGGACCTGAGGCTATGCCCCCTGCCCAGCGGGGCTTGACAAGGGTGGGATTGGCCAGGTCTGGATCTAGCCCAATGGGGGCAGGGGCTGGCTGGGTCTGGGTCTCATGCGATTTTGAGGCGCATGTGGGTGGGCGGGGACTTGACTCTGGGTCCCGTGGTGTGCCCCAGACTCTGACAGGAGGAAGGTTTTCATATACATTTTACTAATTTTCTTTCATCTCTGACACTTATATTATAGAGAAAGGGCAAATAGCAATATTAAATTATTTCCTTTAATTAATCCCCTTTTAATGTGCATGAATTTCGTGCACCAGGCCACTAGTGTATTTTATAACTGCAAGTTTGTACTTATTAATCCCCTTCACCTCCTTCTCCTGCCCTCCCCCCGTACCCCCCCCCCCCCCCCCCCCCGCCACACACACACACACTCTCTTCTGGTAATTACCAATTTGTTTCCTGTATCTATGAGTTTGTTTCTGTTTTGTTTTGTTTGTTCACTGTTTTGTTTTTTTGTATTCCACATGTAAGTGAAACCATATATTCATTTGTCTTTCTCTGTCTGACTTATTTCATTTAGCATAATATCCTCTGGGTCCATCCATGTTGTCTCAATTCTTAATAACCCCTCAAAAAGTTCATCTTGATCTGTAAGTACTATTTTTTCCTCAAGCTGCACTAGTCTTTTTCTTCCTCCAGGTCCTGTGGCAGCTCCCATGCACAGAAAGAGAAACTTTGCTTCCTTATAATGCATCTATTTCTGCTGCTTCCTGACCACAGATGGTTAACCCTGTTTCCCACTTCAGCGTCACTTTCTCAGGTGCAGTTTCAGGGGGAGGGGAGAGATGGGAGTATATTTTCAGGTAGGACCTGCAAGGCAGTAAAAGTAGAGGAAGTCATAATAAACAAAGATGCTCAGCTCAGTGGCCCACAGGAGTGGCTGTAAGGTCCAAGCAGAGAGTGGATTAGAGGGTGACATGTGGTTGGTTCTAGAATGTCTGGGGAGCTTTCCCAGGGCATCAGAAATGTTTGAATGCTCACATTCCAGCTGGGATAATAACTTAGAGGACATTGCATTGAGGGTACCCTCGTGCTGAAGTTTTCCTTGAACCGATTATCCAGGCTTACACCGAAGAGATCAGGCACTTTAAAAACATCACTTTCCGAGTCTACTCACGTTAGGAGTAGAATGATACTCCATGGAATGATACAAGCTGAGGGGAACAATAGGTTAAATGTCGTCCACAGGAAGAACCTGGAGAGAAACAGGGCACTCTGTGGAGGTTCGGAGCCCATGTTATGATGATGCTCTGTGGCCCCTCCCCATTCCACTCAAAGTGGTGTCCAGGCAGAGGTGGGCCCGGAAACTAGCCTCTACTGCTGTGCATCTGTCTTGTTTTTCTAAAAGCAGATTCTCTTAGCCCTAGCTGGTTTAGCTCAGTAGATAGAGTGTCAGCCTATGGACTGAAGGGTCCCAGGGTTGATTCCGTCAAGGGCACATGCCTGGGTTGCGAGTTCAGTCCAGTGGGGGGCATGCAGGAGGGAGCCGATCAATCATTCTCTCTCATTGTTGATGTTTCTCTCTCTCTCTCTCTCCCTCTCCCTTCCTCTCTGAAATCAATAAAAGTATATTTAAAAAAAATAAAAGCAGATTCTCTTAGATCAGTGGTCGGCAAACTCATTAGTCAACAGAGCCAAATATCAACAGTACAACGATTGAAATTTCTTTTGAGAGCCAAATTTTTTAAACTTAAACTTATTCTAACGCCACTTCTTCAAAATAGACTCGCCCAGGCCATGGTATTTTGTGGAAGAGCCACACTCAAGGGGCCAAAGAGCCGCATGTGGCTTGCGAGCCGCTGTTTGCCGACCACTGTCTTAGATAATTCTATGGGAATTATTTCACACTGTAGCAGAAGCCTTTCTCTGGGGAGTAGTTCCATGGATTCTGCCATATTTCAGATCACTTCTATGGCGCTGAAGCTGGGAAGAGAGGGCTGCAGGGGACTGGCTCCCCAGCTGAGTAACCATGGCTCACACCCCCTCCAAACTGGTGCCAAATAAGCGGACAAAGCCAGCCTGTGCCCCTGAGCCCCTTTCCCATATGCCCCTCGAGGCCACCCTGTCATGGTCATGTCCTGCCACTAGGGACCACAAAGCTCTGACTGAGCTCCTTGATGCTATAGCCTTGGCGGGGTCACTCCTGGAGCTCCTGCACCTGGACTGGGGTAGCCTATGCCCCATCACTGCACTACATGCTCCATGAAGGTTTAGATTTATGAAACCTTTGTCTCCCACCCCACCCCCTTTTTCTGTTATGAGAAAGGGATGGAGGGTGTGTGTGCTATTAAAATCCAACAGTAGCTCAGGTGGCTGAAAGAGTGCACTTTGGAATCATTAAGACATCGGTTGAATCCAGACTCACTGCTCAACAGTTACAAGGGCAGCGGGGCCCTCTCCTCGCCCTCTCAGAGGCCCCGTTTCCCCCTCTGTAAAATGATTGTCATGAGGTTGAAATCGGCTCTTGTGTGTAAAATGCCTGCCATGTGTTATTAAAATACTCTATGAACAGTAGCTGCTCTTTTGCATAAAGCCTTAACTTGTAAACAACTTTTTAATTTTGGAAAATTTAAGCAGGAGTGCTGGGTGTGGAATTTGACTTGCATTTCTGTAAGTCAACTGCCAGCCATGCAGAGTACATTTTCTGGGCTTATCTAGGGACTGGAGGCAGGTTCAAAGCAGGTGGCACACAGATCTCCTGGTGGCCACTCCTCTCCAGAAGATACAAGGAGGGATAGAAGTTTCATGAAGGTTCTAGTGTCTGCTAACAAAACAGTAAATGTGTGTTGTATTTCATGGAACCTTCCTGTCCACTCTTAGAAATAGACATTGAACTTTAAAAAGTCTCAACAGGACCATTCAAATTGTTCACTTCACAGGCATGTGAAAAGTCCTATAGTTAATTTGAAATGTGTTGAGAGAGCAGACCTAGAGATTTAAGCAGGATCAGCAAATGACAACAATTAGCACAAGATGCTCACAGCTCTAATCTGGGCGTCTCTGAGAGGGGGCTAGCCTTGGCTGAGAAGTAAAGGGAGATGAAGGGTCAGGCCCTGTTCACGGCCAAGTTCTGGGCTGTGTGGGAGGTGGCCTGTCACTAGCTGAGTTGGTTTATAGGCATCAAAAGTTTCCCAGTTCCAGGTGCTGGTACCTGGCTTTACAAACTCATCAGCCAAGGGATTCTAGAAACATCTGAGCTTGAACAGTCTCTCCCATGGGTTCTGTGAGTCCGGCCACAGGTTCTCTAAGCATTTATGTCCCCAGGTCTTCAAGACAAGACAACCAGCCAGTTCCATGTGGTTCTCTTCTCCATCACTGGATGGAGGGGAGGAGGGGACAGGAGTGACATTGCTACCTCACACTTGTCAGTCAAGCCCATTGTTCCTTGCAGTGCATGGGAGACCTGACAAAGGTCAACCTCAGGCTTTTCATTTTCATATATTTTTCCCCTTTGCCTTCATCTGCCTCACTCTGTCTTTTCCTCTTGTCATGTACTTCAGTTCTGATGTAATGATTTTCTCAGATATACTGTTATGGTGGCTCTCTGAGAGAGTCTGGAGATAATGGTATATGCAAAATCCAAAATTGTTTCAGCTTTTGGCAATATATTCCCTAAATATCTCTCTCTCTCTCTTTCTCTCACTAAAAGAGCACTTTTTAATTTTTTATTCACTTTAAAACTCTTCAAGGCTGAAAGCCTTGGTTTCTTATTCAAAACCAAATTTATATTTCATTTATTCCATGAAAACAATTGCAATGTGTACCAAAATAATGGAAAATTGTTACAATTCTGCCCTTTCTTCCACAAGTACCAGTTGAAAATAGCGTATTTGAATACACTGGAGGTTATTATTCACAGGTGGAGGGGCAGGTCTATAATACAATGCATTCATTTATTTCTGTGACTCTGGACTCAATTATGCAAAGTGGCCAGAATTTTTCAAAGGAAGGAAATGAACAGTGTTTTCTATTAATCCAGTTGGAAATGAACAGTGTTTTCTGTTAATCCAAGCCTTGCAGAGTAAACAGGGTCATTACAGATTCTGATTACAAAAGCAAAATGGTCATTGTTGGAAACTTGGAAAATGCATAAAACTATAAAAGTATGAAAATAATCCATTATTGCATCATCCAGAGGTAGCCTTACTAATGTTTTAGTGTATATCCTTCCAGTCTTTTTTCTGTGTATATGTGCACATATTCATTTCTTATTATTATGATATGCATGTACTATTAATCTTATTTTTTCATATATGGTGAATATTTCCCATGGTATTATACAGAAATTAAGATATTTTGGAATAATTATATTTGGGGATGACTTTTAACACATTCCATTTTATTGCGAACCTTTTAAGGCTGAATTTGTTTTCATTGAATACATGGTAGATATTTTTAGGCAGACATGAAACCAAATGTAAATAGGGATTAAAGAAAAAAAGAGTCTGGGAAACTGCCACCAAAGTTTTTTGGGTTTTGGTGTTTTGTTTTGTTTTTTAAAGAGTATAGCATTCAGCATCAACTTTTTGCTTGAGTCACTATTTCTATTATTAGATAAAGTCAACACAGCAAATTTCTTCTAGAACTTATGCTCCCATCCTTCAAAACATGGAATGATCTGAGCCTATTGACTGTTTCGCCAAGGCTAGTGGTCCCTGGTGCTGGATTAGGAGTGAACGTGGACCCAAAGTGACTTTCTGAGAGGACCTGGTCCTCATCTTAGGCTTCACATGTCATGGACAGCCCCATGCTCAGCTGATGGTTAAAGCATATGGATCAGCACGTCATCAGCAGCTGAGACGCCCTGCATGTCAGGCCCTCCACAGGAAGCACCGTTTTGAAATCATGGTTGCACAAGTTCAATCAAAAACCTGCTGAGAGATTTTATGAGGGATATTTATGTCTTTAGGGCATCTGTTCTTAGCCATATTAGGTCACAGACCTATTTAAGAGTCAAAACAACTGGCCACATATGAAATTTTGCATTCATTTCACAGGGTTTGTAGTCCCCTAAACCCACGCTTCTCCCCACGTTGATAAGTCTTGCTTTAGATACTCTGAGCTCTGTCCTGCATAGCACCAGCATTGCCTGAGCACTGGCCTCTCTAGATGACCACGCTCATTCCCTTCTCGGTTAGGATCATCGCTTCCTCCAGGTGGGGTTCTTCTTGGGTGGGGTCCCTCCCAGGCCAGGCCAGGCCAGTCCTGCTCCCTTCCCTAGTCCTGCAGGAAACTCACACATTCTTGGTCTTGACACATTCTGAGGATGATCATCCATCTTGGTAGCCTTTTGGGATTTTATATTGTGAGTTCAGCACTAGTCATGGTGGCCTCCAAACTCCAGCGGACACACCATACATTTAAGTTGTTCCCTGGAGCCCCTCTCACTGGTTTGAGGCAAAGGGAGAGTGACTCCATTAGCTTCCTGCAAAGAAATTCTCTCCACCTCTCTCTTACATGGCTATTTTATGATATTCTTAAGGTAGGTGATGAGCCAAAACTAGTTGAATTGGTTCCAAAACCACTTAATATGCCTTACGTAGTGTGTCTGTTGCTTCCTTAGAATAAGGGAAAAGGTCGTGGCCACATATTATTTTGTCCTAGTTTATGGGCAATCTGAGACAGAAAGTATTCCATTTTAACATCTTAACCTAGGTTGCTCCTTGCAGATGGCCAAAAGTAGGGGCCTCAATAGGATGGGATTTGGGAGGGAATGTGTTTGACTTGGGGAGAAGTGCAATGGATATGCTTCTACAGGAATGATTCTGAAAGGGAACAGGTAGTTTTTTAACCTGGCTCCTATTTTCTGTCACTGAGAAGCAGAAGGGTCATGTCCAACATTAGCATGACATTTTCCACAAGCTATTACACTCCGTGTGTTAAATATCCAGATGGGAAATCCTGGTGCTCAGAAGCCACATGTGGGCTTGTGGCATTCCTGAGACCCCTAAACCAACAGATGACTTACATTGGGAGCAAGTGTAGCATCTTGATATGATGGATATAATTTTTCATCATTATTATTTACTAGAGGCCCGGTGCACGAAATTTGTACTAGGGTAGAGTCCCTAGGCCTGGCTGGCAATCAGGGATGATCTGCGGGGCTACTGCCAGGGCAATCGGGGGAGCCCCCTGCCGGCATTTGCCTTGGCTGGCCTGGGGCCTGCGGGCTGTGGGCAGCTCCTGCATTGAGCATCTGCCTCCTGGTGGTCAGTGAACGTCATAGCGACCGGTCATTCCACCATTTGGTCAATTTGCATATTAGGCTTTTATTATATAGAATATTAGTAAAAGCAGAGACTTGAGAGCAAGAATTTGAGATTCCTATTTTTCACTGATCCCTTGTGGGAAGCAGGGAAGTCTTTTCTTTGGGTTTTAATTCACTCATTTAGGAACTGGTGAAGTTATTCCCATGGGGAAGAGGTGGTGAAGAGTCTCTGTCCCCAGCCGCCCTCCCCCTCTCAAGCTGGAAGTTAGTGATAATATGGAGGGAGGGATAAGAGGTATTAGGGATACACCTACATCCAGAAACACCTCCCCACACATTGTACCAGTTTGAGCCTTTTTTCATTTAAGAAGCTTTGAAATGGCAAGTGGTCTCTGAAAAGGATTACCCACATGGATGTTCAGTTAGAAAATCAAATTGTTCTCCTGAGGGTGATTGCTCAAAAGAAATAATGAGACTGGGAAACAGTAATTTCAGAGCATGTGGCTCTTTACTGGAGGGCAGGTTGAAATGGCTTGCTAGGATTTGGTCTCAGAGGGGTGCTTTCTGTAGCCAAAGAGCATAGCAAGAGCATACTTTATACCATCAATCAATAGATAACCCTTAGAGGTGATCCAGGTCAGTGTGTCTCAAACTATGTTCCACAGAATACAATCCTGTGGATGTTTCAGACAGGGAGAGGAAGGGGTTATGCTGAGATATGTTTAGGAGGCATCACTCGCATCCCTGGTTTGGGCATTCATGGTGCATTTTAACACATTAATAGTTCTGATAAGACTCACCATTCAGGAACTTGTCTAGTTGGGTTAAAGAAGTGTTTCCCAAAGTTCCTTAACTAAGGAACACCTTACCCCTCAAGTATTAGGACTTGTGCCATTGGGACATTGAGCATTTCACTCGTGGGAATATTCTCAGTTTCCTAAGCAGCTGCTGTGACTCAAGATGCATTTCAAGCTCTGGTTAAATTGCTTTGAAACCAATGGAAAATATGCTCAAGTGGCCTCTATAGTGGTTTGTTTTCTTTATCTCGAGGGTCAGTTTGAAATTAGAGAGAACCACATATTTAAGTTAAGGTCTGATAAAAAGATAAACAGGACTAAGTAATATTACATGGGCTTAGATAACATGAAATAATTGGATACATGAAATGCACTCAGATATGTTTATATATGTGTGTATACATCCACACAGGCTTTGAGTGCAGTTTAAGAAAAAGGAGTTTCAGATAGGACTTTGATAATAACTCATGGAAATAAATAACTCATTTAAAATATACAAAGTCTTTAGTTTTAATACATCCAATTATTTTATAACGATGCTTTAGATTAAAATATTGAGGACGGAAGCCATGGCTGGACCCTGGCTCCAATGTAACTGATCTTTTTTTTAAACAAATATATAGGAGTTTAATAGCAAATTAAAGTTCATCTGGGGGAGGCAGAAAGAAAAGCCATTGATAGTAAATGATCAAAGTCTGGACTGGAGCCACCCACCCACCCATCCACTCATGCACTTAATAATTTCTAAAAATTAATTTATTTTTAATTAAATTTATGGAGGTGACATTGGTTAATAAGATTATATAGGTTTCAAGTGTAGATTTCTATAATACATGATTTATATATAACATTGTGTGCCGCCCACCACCCAAAGTCAGATATTTGGTCCCCTTTACCCTTTATATCCCCAACCCCCCTTCCCTCTGATAACTAGCATACTATTATCTGTGACTTTGCATTTCATATGAGTGAAATCATAGGGTTCTTAGTTTTATCTGACTGACTTGTTTTGCTTAGCATAAGTGACAGCCAAAGTGTCCTTCAACAGAAGACTGGGTAAAGAGGATGTGGTGTATATAAACTATGGAATACCATTCAGTCATTTGCAGCAACATGGATGGACCTTGAGAATATTATGAATTCACTAATTTTTAAAAGAATAACATTTGTCCTAAATTATTTTATCTTCAGGATACTCCCTGTGAGCTGCTTTATTACTTCAACATTGTATTTTAAATAATAATTTTTCCCTATAGTGTTATTGACTCATTTTCATTGTAATAAACCCACCGATGTTTCTCACATTAATGTTTCTGTCTCTCCCCCTTCCTTTCTCTCTTTCTCTAAAAATCAACATAAACATATCCTCGGCTGAGGATTAAAAAAATTATTTCTACTATATCATTTTGTGCTTTTTTCCTTTTTTATGATGCTGCTGTCTTTTTATTTTCCTGTCTGCTTTTTAGATATTTCATCTAAATATTTTTCCCTCTATCTTTTTTGGAAGTTAAACACTTTATTTCTGGTCATTTGGTGGGTTACTCTTAAATTTTTAATCTGCACACTGATCTTCAAGTCTATCATTAATAAATACCTGTTTCTTCTCTTGAATAAGATAATATTTTATTAGAATATTTATTTATTTATTTATTTTTATTGTTTGAAGTATTACAAATAGTAGTACATATGTCTCCTTTTTTTTTTCTCCCCAATTGACCTCCCCCCGGCCTCCCCTACCCCCCAGTACATGCCTTTACCTGCCCTCCTCCCCCAGTGTCTTGTATCCATTGGTTATGCTTATATGCATGCGTACAAGTCCTTCGGTTGATCTCTTACAGCACGCCCCCCCCCAACCTCCCCTGCCTTCCCGCTGTAGTTTGACAGTCTGTTCAATGCTTCTTTGCCTCTGTATCTATTTTTCCCCCATTTCTTTCCTTTAAAAAATCTTGCCTCTGCAGACTAGAAATAAACATATAATAACAAAAAATGTTTGAATCCCAATTTTAATGTCCAACAGTTCTGAGTCCCCATTTCAATGTCAAACAGTTCCTTATGTGTACGTGTCAGCAATGATATCTGGATGGTGGGCACATGGTGGCAATGCAGGTCTGACCCTCTCTGGTTTGGTCCTAGGCAACCTGTTGCGACGCACAGCTGCTGACTGCTAGCTTGGCAAGGCGTCATCAGCGTCTTCCATCTCTGGACTGTTTCACCTCTTGTCTTCGTGGTTGGAGCAGACCTGTCAATTCCTCTTTATTAGAATATTTAAAATTGTGATCATACCTTTTGTAAGTTTTGATCAGTATTTTGGATATATCTCCCAATCCTTCAAACTATATTTTTTATTATTAGTTTTTACAGTGGCTGATTTATTTTTAGATTTCACCACATGTTTATTCTGTCTTTGCTTATTTTTCCTTATTGTATCTCAGACCTCCCTTTCAAAATGGTAACTGTCCTTTCTGATGAAATAAAACCCTTTGGCAATTTCTATTGCAATGTGCTGTTCATATTTAACTTCTTATTTCCTGAAAATTCTATTTTTCTTTATTTCTTGAATGCCAGTTTAGCTGTTCACACAATTCTAGATTGATAGTTATTTCCTAAAAGCACTTTGAAGTTATTATTTCATTGTCATCTGGCTTCCATCTATAGCTGCTGAAGTCTGATGTCAGTCAAATTGTCATTGCTTTGAAGTAATCTATTTTTGCTCTGTCTGCAGACTGTCTTTGCTTTCTACTTTTTATTGTGCTGTATCGCCGTCCCCTTTTTTTACTAATTAGAATTTTTTGTGGTTTCAGAATCTGAGAATTTTGTCTTTCATCAATTCTGGGGAATTATCAGCTCTTGTGGCTTTAAATGCTGTTTTTCTATTCTTTATTTGGGTTTCTAATTAGACGTGTTAAACTTTCTCATCCTCATAGATTTCCTGTCTCTTTCTCTTTTTTTTTGTTACTCCTCACCCAAGGATATTTTTCCCATTGATTTTAGAGAGAGTAAAAGGAAGGGGGGGGGCGGGAAGAAACATCAATGTGAGAGAGACACATCGACTGGTTGCCTCCCGCACATGCCCCAACTGCAGGGAATGAACCTGAAACCCAGGTACATGCCCTTGACCAGGAATGGAACTGGAGACCCTTTGGTGCACGGGCCGATGCTCTACCACTGACCCACACCAGCCAGGGCAGACCTCCTGTCTCTTAATCCCTCTTTCATTTTCCAGTTTCTTTGCTGTGTACTGGGATGTTTCCACAGATAATTATAATTCAAACTTCAGCTGTGTCTAACCTATTTAACTCATTTCTGAGTCTTTAATATCAGTTATTATATATTTTGCATAATTAGAAATTGTAGTTTCTTTTAAAAATCTTCTTGGTCCTTTAAAGTAATTTCTTTCTTGCTCATGTTTAGTTTCACCTATTATTTCTTCAAAATTAATGATATTTTACATTTGGGTATTTTATATTATTATTTGAAAATTCAGATTGATTTCCTAGGGCGTTCTAATTTTTAATTTTGTTGGTTTTGTTTTTTTGCTAACTCTAGCTCAAGGAATTTTGTTTCCTTAGTGTTTTGTAATTTTTTATTGTGAATTCATATTTAGTCATTGTGATTTGTGGGAATCCCAAAAGGCCTGGCTTGAGGGTTTGCCTCTGCCAGGTACCTTGAAATGCTTTTGAATTGGAACTGCTTTCAGTTAATTTTGCAGCTTGGGGATCCCACATCATAGAGTTAGGAAAAAAATGCAAACCCTGAAGTTGTGTGAACACAGATCATCTCTGATTACAGATTCACAGGGGAGATTTTTTCTTTCCATCTGAGCTGAGGCCCAGAGAGGTTTCCTTGTTGTGCTTCGCTGCTGGTCAGCAAGCTTTTCTAGCCTATCCTTTCTCTGAGAACGTAGCCTTTTGAGGGTCCTGTTGCCATTTGGCAAAATGATTGTCTTTGACTTCAGTTTGAGGTTTAACGTATTGAGTTTGTTCTAGATTTTACTTCCCAGTTGGGTTATTGAGACCCAAATGATTAAGAAGTTCTTTATTTCATTTTTATAGATTTACTGCAGTTCCTCTAATTTTGCAGGCACATCTGCCTGCCCTGTTTCACTTTCCATATTGGCTGTGTTTCCCTTGAGGTCACAGATATTCATCCAGAATTTGACTAAGCTTTTCCTATGCTAAATCAAGATCTGACCCTTTGTTTTGGTGTTGATGCATTTATACAACTTATTTATGTTTGGGCCCCACGTCAAGTAGAATGTTGATATCACAAAAGAAATCTAATATTTTGCCATATATTTTTATGTATGAAATGGTTTTTTACAAATTCTAAATTACATCAGAGTGTGTGTAATACAGGAAGGAGCAGCCTGTCTTTGGATAGGTCGGCTGGCCCTTCATTCTCCTGGCTACTTAACCTCTGAACAGTTTAAACTGCTCTCAGTGTTTTGCCTCAAGGGCTATTCCTGGCTGAAGGTCCTTTAATAACACCTTCAGGGATTGAAAACCTGGAAACCTAGTTTAATGAAATGTACAGATGATGCTAATGGAGAGAAGTGTTCCCACTGTCCGTAGGGACAGGAGCTCGATAGCAGGAGAAAAAACTCATGCTAAAGGCAATAAATAATGAAACGAGAGAATATGCCTGCATTTGGACTAGAGAAAATTAATGTATCTTCAGAAAAATGATCTGCAGTGATTCTCAAAGCAGTCATCCTAGAGGGAAAATTGAAGCCAGAGAGGAAATGTGAGAAAAAGGGATGGGAAGCTACACCGTAGTTGTTTTCAGCTAATTGGTTATAAGCTAAACAACAGGGAGTCTTTTTTTTTTTTTTTTGCGGGGGTGGTCTTTCTTAATAGAAGAAAATTGTTATGCTTGTATAGCAACACAAATACTTGCGGAGTGCTTGGCTGCTGTTTACATCCATTACCACAGGTTATTTCTGTCATAAACTGGATTTTACAGGATATTCTTCCTGTGAGCTCCAGGAGTATGAGTTATCCAGGTGTCCTTAAGAAAGAAGGCTCTTTGTTGTTGTTGTTTTTGATCCTCGCCTGAGGATATTTTTCCATTGATTTTAGAGAGCGTGGAAGAGAGAGGGAAAGACAGACAGAAACATCGGTGTGAGAGAAACACATCAGTTGGTTGCCTCCTGCACATGCCCTGACCAGGGTCCAGGCAGGGGAGGAGCCTGCAACCGAGGTATGTGCCCTTGACAAGAATCAAACCCGGCACCCTTTGGTCTTCAGGCCGACACTCTATCCACTGAGCCAAACCAGCTAGGGCAAGAAGGCTCTTTGGATCATCCCCTCTTAATGACGAAGTTATTTAAGCACAGAATACTTAAAGCCAATTTTAACAATTGTATAGCCTTAAGAATGAATGCTTGACTTTCCCTTACGATCCTCTCCTTGGTTAACTCTGTTCCCTTTTACTTTGTAAAGTTATTTTTAAATGTCAAGTCACAGCCAAAAACCTACATCGAGGATGGGCTCTTCTCTGACTCCCTAGCCCTCAGTGATCTCTTTTGAGATTCTGATGTCCTTGTGCCCCTTTGTGGGCCCTTGTTTCCTCATTAGCGAAATGAGTAGCTTGGAATGGCTCTCCTGACTCAGGGTCTATGGAGAGTCCTACTGCCCTTTTAGCCTATGGCACAAAATTCAGTGCTAGTTATGCATTGTCTTACATTGCAGGCTGGTCTTGGTTTCACATCCTGATTAAGTTCTTGTGGACATCTGTGTCATATTTTATTTGAATCCATTGGACAAACTATGGCAGTCCAGTGCTGAATCTAGAATAGGTAATGAAAAATGGTGGTGGCTAGCCCAGATCTTTGCTGTCTCATATTTCCGATTATCTTTTCACTCTAAGATTCCCATCCCAACCACCAATGCTTAATATTAGGGCTCTTGATTATGGTCAGTTTACGTGTCAAACCCCAGACTTCTCTTCCCTTGATGCAGGGTTGCCACCTAGTGGGAAAAAGTGGCAACTGTAGGCTATTCAGTGCCATGCTCCCCCACCAACTTCCACCCCCCTGCTGCTTCTTTAATTGATGAGAAGGAGAAGTAGAAACTTTGGAGTGAGTTGCAGCAGTGTGACTAGAACCATTGTGTCCTTCCTTACACATAGTACAGTAGGCTGAGGTCTGCATCATGTGACATGAAGGAATTGATTTGGGTTCTACTGCTCAGAGGTCCTTACCCAGTGACCTTTCACGTCTAGTGTCAGAGGCTCATTCCACAGATGCCTCTTTACAATATTGTGTTGCCCTTGCTCATTGTTCCTGGACATAAGTCAGGACTGTCAGTTACAATGGAAAGAAATCCAGCTCAGGCTTATTTAAAGCTAACAAAGGGAGTGTATTGACTTATGTAACTGGGAAGCCCAGGGGTAGGCTGGCTGCAGGCATGTCAGAGACCGTATCATCAGGATTCAGCCTCTTCCCATCTGTCTCTTGGCTCTGCTCTTGGCTTTACTTAATGACACTTATTTTTCACTTGGTGCCACCAACCTCCCCCCACCCCCGCCCTGAAGCTTACTTTATTCCTTCTCTTCAAATCATGCAAAAGTCCTGGGGTTTACTATTGGGCCTTGTATCAATCCCTGAACCAGTTACTGCAGGGAGGAAAGAGGGTGGGGGAAGAAGTTGAATTCTGGTTGGCCAGGTCTCAGTCATGTGCCCACCTCAATCCCATGGACTGAAAGGGAAGGGGTCATTCCCCAAAGGAAAATGGAAGTTTGAGTTCCAAAAGGAGTACGATTACATGCCAAATAGGCAAGATCAGATGCCCATGACGTTGGCCATTGTTTTGATACCTGCCAATATTTGCACATTGCTAGACATATAATAATAGAGGCCTGGTGCACGAAATTTGTGCACTGGGAGTATGTCCCTCAGCCTGGATTGTGAGAGGGCGCAGGCCAGGCTGAGGGACCCCACCGGTGCACAATCGGGGCTGGGGAGGGTCATGGGAGATTGGCCAGTCGGGGAGGGATCATGGGAGGGCTCCAGGGTGTGTCCAGCCCATCTCGCTCAGTCCCGATCGGCTGGACCCCAGCAGCAAGCTAACCTACCGATGGGACTGTCTGCCCCTTGGTGGTCAGTGCACATCATAGCAAGTGGTTGAGTGGCCTTAGCATATCATTAGCATATTATGCTTTGATTGGTTGAATGGACGACCGGATGACTGGACACTTAGCATATTAGCCTTTTATTATATAGGATGTACGTAATAATTACTGGCTGAATAATTGAGGGATATGTGGGAAGGGAGGCCAGTGAGCACAGTCACTGGGTACCTGAGGGAAGGGCAGAAAATTGAGGATAGGTTGTATGTTTTAAAACTACTGTCCTTTTAAAACTTAGCCTCCAGCACTTTAAAACCCCTTCCACAGAGAAGTGCAGTCTATGTTCCCTGCCCTTGAATCTGGGCGGGTATGCGATTGTATCAGTTAACAGGATATGGCAGAAGTGACACTATGAGACTTCCAAAAAGGCATCATAAAAGACCCTGCAGCTTGTTCACTAGGACACTTGATCTTGGAGCTTAGATCTGCCACTTAAGTTCAGCATGAGACCACCATACTGGAGAGGCCAGTCCCAGGTGGAATGTCCCAGGTGAGCCCAGCCTTCCCGTCATCCCTGCTACAGTACCAGCCATGAGAGTGGATCTGAGCCCATCACCACATGGAACAGAACTACCAGCGGAACCCTGTCTGGTTTCTTGACCCACCAAAGTGTCAGGTTTAACAAAATGAGGTGGTTGGAGGCCACTAACTTTTGGGTTAGCCCAGGGGTCGGCAAACTGCGGCTCATGAGCCACATGCGGCTCGCAAGCCGCTGTTTGCCGCTCTGTTGACTAATGAGTTTGCCGACCACTGGGATAGGGGCTTAATTACGAGGAACAACAAAAGCCTGTAATTATTGGAATCGAGAGTCTAGGTCAGTGGTCGGCAAACTCTTTAGTCAACAGAGCGGCAAACCGCGGCTCGCGAGCTGCATGTGGCTTACAAGCTGCAGTTTGCCGACCACTGGGTTAGCCTCTCACTCAGTAACAATACAAGGGGAGCAAACTGCTGTCTCTTCAACAACCTTCACGAGCAAGTGAAGACCAGACACATTGCACATTACTTTGACTATGATCTCAACACAAACGTGCTATAAAAAGAGCTGTTTATGAAGAAAGATTAAATGATTTTCCCCCCAAAAGGCTTTCAAATAATAAGTTTGGATAAATCAATGTCTTCCTCCTGCCAGCAGCTTGTTGGCGGGCTGCCTCCTTTTATCTCAGGGAGCCCGTGCAGCGTGCAGCGCGAGAGCAGGAGGCAAGGCTGAGCCCGCTGGCTGTCCGGCTTTGCCGCACATGGTGGGGGCTTACAGGTCCTCAGGGACCTGCAGAATTTCCTCAGACAGATGGATCTGGGGGGCAAGTGCAATGAGGTTTATTAGTATATCACAAAAGAGAAAGTAGGTTCTCTTTCTAGAATTTTGATTCCTTTTTTCCTCTCCTCCCCTGCTCCCCCAAGGCATATAGCCTCTTTCTTTCTCCAGAACCTTGTTAATGACGGGGCAGGAAGAGAACTAGGGTGATTTTGGGAGGACCCCTCCTGCCTGCCCAGTGGGTTTCTCCTGGCCTTCCCTCTCCCTCCACCTACAGGCCCTGCCCCCAGCTTTCCCCAAACTGTTCAGAACCAGGAGGCACATGTCCATGTGTGTGCTTGGGAACCCACAATTTCCTCCTTAGGACGAAGTCTCCCAGCTGGAGCTTCCTGGATCCCCAGAGACTGCACTGTCTTCTATTCCTGCCCTCTCACTTAGCAAATGCAAAGGGACTTCTTGCTGGAAAGAAGGGGATACAAGCACCCTCTCTTGCCTGTCCCTCCTCACTCAATCAACCAGTAATCACGGAGCTCACACTCCAAGCCAGATGGCGAGCACTCTAGACTCTGGGAATATGTACGTGAGCAAAATGGACAAAAATTCCTGTGGTTGTGGGATTTACCTTCTGAAGTGGAGGAGTGGGAGAGACAGGCAAACAATGAGCACATAAAACAGATTGCAAGTTAGGAAGCTGTAGCTGAAATGAAAACTAGCCAGCGCAGGGTCAGGAATGGGTGATGGGGTTGCAGTGATCGATGGTGTGGTCAGAGAGGTCGTCTCATGAAGAAGACGGCATTTGAGCAAAGACCCAAAAGAGATTAGGGAGCTGGTTACATGATATCCGGGGGAAAGTTATTGTGGGAAGAAGGAACTCTCAGTGAAAAGAGCTAAACTGGTAGCAAGGAAGCCTGAGTCTCTGAGTGTCCTTAGCAGGTGAGAGTACATAGGTCATGGGCCACGTGGGCCATTGTAGGGACCTCTTCCTGTGACAGACGTGGGAGCTGTTGGAGAGTTTTGAACAGAGGAGGGACAGGATGACTTGTGTCTCAGAGAGGTGATTCTGGCTGCTGCTTAAGAATAGACTGTAGGGCCGAAACCGGTTTGGCTCAGTGGATAGAGCGTCGGCCTGTGGACTGAAGGGTCCCGGGTTCGATTCCGGTCAAGGGCACGTACCTTGGTTGCGGGCACATCCCCAGTAGGGGGTGTGCAGGAGACAGCTGATCAATGTTTCTCTCTCATCGATGTTTCTAGCTCTCTATCCCTCTCCCTTCCTCTCTGTAAAATATCAATAAAATATATTAAAAAAAAAAAAAAGAATAGACTGTAGGATTGGGGGGTGAGGGCATGTATGGGAGTGGGGTGAGGGGGGCAATGGTAAGATATGTACACATATAATACCTTAATAAAAAAATAAAAAAAAGAATAGACTGTAGGGTACAAGGGTGTACACAAGAGATTTGTAAGAGAGTGTTGGATGAGAGATGGTGGTGACAGGGCCCCCGGAGGTAACTTTAGAAGAGGTGAGAAAGAGTGGGATTTTGAGAGCATCTTGAAGGTAGAACCTACAGAATTTGCTAATGGATTGGGAATATTTGGAGTGGGGAAAAAGGTCAAGGATGAATCTGAAGTTCTTGGTCTGTAACCGGGAGGATGGGGCAGCTGAGAAAGCAGGTTTGGGGAGAAGATGAGCAGTTGCCATTCTGCATTTGGGTGGGAGACTGTTAGACACCAAATAGAGCTATGAGTAGGCACTTGGATGTGCAGGGCTAGTGGTCAAAGGTGAGGATCAGGCTTAAAAAAATGTTTTTTATTGATTTTTAGAGAGAGAGGAAATGGGGGTTGGGTGGGAACATCGATCAGCTGCCTCCTGCATGCCCCCTACTGGGGATGGAGCCTGCAACCTGGGCATGTGCTCTGACCAGGAATTGAACGAGCAACCTCTTGGTCATTGCACGGGACGATGCCCAACAACTGAGCCACACTGACCAAGCCAGGAACAGGCTTTAACGAAAGAGCCCTTCCTATTAGACAGCATGATGACTTGGGTTAGATTAGTTCTCAGAGAAGAGTGGGCACACGCTTTATCACTAGGTACCAGAAGTTCTCTAGCCCATCTGGTCTTATGACTGCCATCTCTTCCACAAACTTGTGGACATTGTGGTGGTGACAGAAATACAAGATGTCTCACGGCACCATCCAGAGTTGTCCGTGACAACAGGGTCGGCCTGGCGCACAGATTGGCCTGTTGGCATGATCAGATAGAGAGCTGTCTTCTCTGAGCCTGTGTGTATTTAAGTTTGGAGAGTTCAAAGACAAATTTTTTTCCATCACCTCATGTCATATGGGGGTAAGAGAATTGGAACTAGAAGAAAAAAAATTAGGAAAAATACCATTTTATTCTGAAAGAAGCCAATAAAAGAAAAAGCACTTTTTCCTGTCTTATTTCTTCTTTTTTTTTCCATTGAAAAAAAAATAGCACTTTAACTTAGTTGATCCTTGTGTAATATTTATTAATTGAAAATATTATTCCAAAGGATGGACGTCCAAACCTGGCATGTGTAATCCACTTGCAGGTATAGTTTCTAGTATACCTCTATCAATTTCCAAGGGTTGTCATAATAAAATACCATAAACTAGGTGGCTTAAAACAACAGACATTTATTCTCTCACATTCTGAAGACCAGAAGTCTGGAGTTACAGGAATGAGTGAGGTGGTGGGACACTGATGAAGCCCAGGAGATAGAGTGACCTGGCAATGTCATGATAGGGGCTGGTGGCAAAAGTCTGTCTCTGAGATTGCCCGAGGCTCGCTATGTCAGAAAGCCTCTCCGACTTGAAACCGCTGTGCTTGTGCGCTTATAGTCATGGGAAGCTGAGAACCCACTCTTTCTGGGTCATCCTGTTTTGTAGTCACCAACTCATCACAATATTTGAAAACTTGATTGTGTCGGCTGCTTAAACTTCAGGAAGCCTAGCTCGGTATTTTGTTCCCTTACTCCCTGGAGTATAATGAGGTTGGGAAGTTGTGTTCATTAGATGTCAGTAGTTCCAACAATCACAAATATATTTTTTAAAATTCAGAAAACCGTTCATATGTATTGCATGTTTCATAAGTGATGCCTACATCTTTTCTCCACCACTTCCTATCCCTACCCCTTGAGGTCCCCTCATCTCAACTCCAGGATGCTCTTGTATTTGTAGCTGAGTCCCAACAGTTCTATCACAGCCTTGGAGTGGTTATATCACAGGCCAAAGAGAATTTGAGCCTTAAATGTTACGGTCCAGCCAAGGAGAAGGAAATATCCTGATGTTCTCTTCCACCCTTGCAGTGAGGAGTCAGGGCAGCTAGAGTTGTAAAGCACTTCTCTACCAGAAGCTCAGAGACGGGGCAGGTGACTACACATCATCTTAAATTGCATTTCTAGCGAGCTCAGCCTGGCCAGACCACCCTCCTCTTTATGCGGAAAGGTGATTCTGCTATACTGAGTTCACATTCACCCCCCATCATTTGGAACAACTTATTCCCAGTGGCCTTGTGGTTTGGGTCTGTATGCACTGGGGAACATGTTTAATGAAAACCACACAATTCATTTTGACAGACTTGGCCCATCTCTCCCAAAGTGAGTCGCTGCTCGTGACTTACTCTCTTCTATTTTCAGTTTGTGTTCTTTGATTGCAAAATCAGGCATTCCTTTGAATTCACGTGTGTCCTTATAAACAAACCAGCTGTGTTTTCAATGGCGCCCTCTCCCCTCTCTGTGGCTGTTGGTGGGTGTGTTTATTCTTCGGAGGGGAGGGAATGGCAAATAATCATTAGTAAACAGATCCCCCCAGGGTCCTACTGCTTACCATAAAAGCAAAGGTGTAGCCCTGAAGTGCTGCCCTTGGTCAGTGGGATCCTAGCACTGGCAGGATGAGATTCAGGAGAGTTTAAGACCCTTCACTGCTACATGGATGTACATGTTCCTCAGGTGTGGTCCTTCAGTGTGCTGACCCAGGAAGTACCTTGTCCCTATGCAGACTTGTCTCAGTAAGAAGCAGGGTGGCCAGTGCACAGAGCATGGCTGGTGAGATAGGCAAGAGCGGGGTTTGAATATTGGCTGTGCCGTCCCATAATTCTGTGACTTGGACGTTTGTCTTGACCACATGGCATGCCTCAGTTTCCTTTTGCAAAATGGGAGACAGTGATAGTGTTCCTAGTTGATGCAAGAGTTGAGAGACCCTTCCAAGGACCCAGCGCAGGCACTCACTGACCACAGTGATCAGCGTGGTCTGCTGGCCTCATCCTGTCGTTGGTAGCTCCTTTTAAATCCCAAACGGTGTTCAGTTTATCACATTTTCATTAGATTTGGCCCTGGATAACATTTGCCTCTTACCAAAAGTCTAAATACATCTGAAAGAGAATATTTAAAAGAATATGTTGCAGACTCTGGAAATAATCTCAATAGATGAGTTTCCCCAAAGTTCTGAGAAATGGCAGGATTGTTGAAATAAATATGCAGCTGCTATGGTGACTGGTTTTACCAGAAGCTCTGAGAAGCGGGCAGGCAGCTTCACACTGTATGAAACTGCGTTTCTACCTTGAAGGGCAGATCAGACTGAAGGGCTGTGCACATTTTTCCATCCCTGTAGGATTTCAGAAGAGTGGCCTCATGTCGGCTGGTAAAGGAGGTCCTCTTGAACACTTTGATAAGAGGCAGGAAGCATCCTTGGACATTGCCACGGAAGAGAAAATACCAAGCGCAAGTCTGGACCTGGGAGGAAAGGGGACAGATACAAGGAGGTAGGAAGATGCTGAGAGAAGTCAGGCCTTGCCTTACTCAGTGCCAGGGTGGGTAATCCGAGAGGACACGTTCAGGCAGGTTCCTTTACACAGCAGTTATGGGGGTGTCTGATAGTGCTGGAGTCTCAGATGGAATGTGAGAGTTCACGTCGCCAAGGGTGAGGTCTGTGAGTTGCCTACGGCTTGACACTTGTGTGACAGGTTCCCCATGGGCACTTAGGTTGACATTTCTGATGTTAAGACAAAAAATGAAGGGACAGTGGCTGTGCCCAATTCCCCGCCCCCCCCCCGCCCCCTCCAAAACACAGACCCTCCCTTTCTTTTCTTTTTTTTTAAAAAGTATATATTTTTAATTGAGTTTTACAGGGAGGAAGTGAGATGGATAGAGAGTTAGACACATCAGTGAGAGAAACATCGATCAGCTGCCTCCTGCACACCCCTTACTGGGGATGGAGCCCGCAACCAAGGTACATGCCCTTGACTGGAATCAAACCTGGGAACTTTCAGTCTTCGGGCCGACTCTCTATTCACTGAGCCAAACCAATTAAGACTCTTTTCTTTTTCAAAATATGTTTTTTTTTATTTCAGAGAGGAATGGAGAGGGAGAGAGAGATAGAAACATCAATGATGAGAGAGAATCATTGATTGGCTGCCTCCTGCATGCCCCCTACTGGAGATCAAGCCTGAGACCCAGGCATGTGCCCTGACTGATTATGGAACCATGACCTCCTTGGTTCATAGGTTGACACTCAACCACTGGGCCACACTGGCTGGGCAAGTTGGCTATGTTTCTGAGAATGCTTCAGTTTTTAAGTACTTAACTCTAAAGGATAAATGGATCCTAGATCCACTTGTACAAATCTTACTTTGAGGTGAGTGGTATGATCCATTAGTTTATCGAGTACCTGATTAATCTTGCATGGCATGAAGGCCGCACACTGACTTTATGAGCTCAGGAGCTGGGCCTTGTCCTTTCCAGTGGGCAGTGATGGAGCAGACAGGAGCATTTTCAGATGTGGAGGCCCCCAAGGTCAGCCTGGCTCAGATCTGACCCTAGTAATCCTGGAGTCAGAGAAGTATTGTCTCAAAAAAAAAGTTTCTGCCAACACAGCTGTCTTCCGAGCCTAAAAAAATGAAAAACCTGATGATAAAATTCTCCAGGAAAAGAAATTGGTCTGAGTCAAAGGCTAGCCAGGACAAGACTGGCATTGCTTTCAACCCATCAGGAAAATTTTTCGAGAAAGTCCCCTGAGGGGGGGTTCACCTCCTTTTATCTCACCTCCTGCCCTGTGACTTGCTCTTGACCAGACAAAGACAGGCAGTCACCTTCCTGATGGAAAATTGGCTTTCTCTCCATTTAAAATAAATCCACCACTCTCATGTTTCCTGTTCTTTATCTCAGCAGCTGACCTTCGGGCTAAGGAGCATATTTGCAGGTGATGCCTCTGCCAGAGTCTGGGCGTGTGGTCCTGCAGGTGCCCTCTTCAAAGGCAGTTTTGCTAAACAAAGAAGCTCAGGCTAAAATCTGTGAGCATTTCAAAATGGCCTGTGACCTCAAAGGAGGAGTGACTGAATGCCTAAAGTTTATAGAGAACAATGGGAAATGCAAAAGAAACATATAATTTTGTCCTAAGGAGATTCCAGAATAATTCTTTCAGCCTCTCAATCGTGTGAAGCCATGATCGAGTGATCACCTTGAGCATCATGGTCATCATCATCATATTGTAAATTCCTGTAATGCAGTGGTTCCCAACTCTGGCTGCTCATTAGAATCACCTGGGAAATTCTTAAGGATACTGATGCTCAGGTTCCACATCCAAAGATCCTGATGTCATTGGTGTGGGGTGAAACCTGGACAGCTAGATTTTTGGAGCCAAGGTTGATGATCAATGAGCTCTGTGAAGCAGACCAGACAGGCAATATTATTCTCACTTAGCAGATGTGAAAGCTGAAGCCATAGTGATGAATTGACTTACCCAACATTACCCAAGTAGCCAGTGGCAGAGTAGGGATGAAAAACAAAGGCTTCCATCTGAGTGGACCTTCTAATGAAATCTGGCCGTCCATTTATCACACTGTGTGAAATTCTTTGGTTATTACATTAAGAGATCGTTTCTGGGAAATGTAATGCAACTTTTTAAGTCCTGGAAACCCTCCAACCTTAATGGACACTCTCCCATGCACCAAGCTTTCGCTGGGAGGGAGAAAGATGAAGGCAACCAGCCCTCGCAAGAGCCAGGACTGAAGGAATGGGTTTGGCGCCGAGCCTCTGAGCGAGAGTTTCGTAAGAGACGAACTCCAGCCGAGATAGCACTATCTCCCTCTCGCCCAGGGGACCTGTTTCCTCCCTGGGGAGCCATAACCCCAAAGAAGAAGAGGGGCAGCTCTTCCCTGTCATGCTCTTGATATCTAGACTTGAAACTGATCCAATTTTCCGAATGTTTTAGATAACACCACTTAACCTGAAATTGCTTCCCTCCGAGTTTGTATTAACCACATTTGAGGTTCCCCATAAGTCAGTTAGCCATCATTTTTAAGACCTCTCTGGATCACCTTTGTGGATCTCCATCCCACCCCCCATATTTAGCCAACTTTGCATTTAAAGCAAGTTTCCCCCAAATCTGTCATCTCTTGGTCTTTCTTCTTCCACCCAGTGCCCATGTTCCCCTGCACAGACCCCACCTCACCTGTTGGACAGGGCTGCCCATGTTTTCCAGAATTGGGGGGGGGGTGCTTCTCTGCAGCTCGTCTCCACTGGCCCCCAAGCAGATCCTCAGGTCAGGAGGCACCAGGTGTGTGCCAGCCAGGAGGAGGCCAGGCCATCCATTCATGGATCTGTACCTTGTTATGGGACCACAGCAGGGCTTGGCTGCTCTGGCTTCCATGGCGTTAGAACTTCCTTTTGATCCTGATATGACCATGGAAGCAGGCTTTTTTTAAGGTCATTTTTTCCTACTATTAATAGAAAAGGAAGTGTCCCCTTTCTTCTAAAGGAACTCACTTGCTTATCTGCTTTCATCTTTCTTGTCCCCTTTCTCTTCTGCAAATATTGAATGCTTGGTAATTCACTGTTTTAGCAATGCCAGCAAACAAAACAAAGTTCCCCTGTGGGCCTTGTCTTTTAAGGTGATGTCTGTGTGGGGTAGGGGAGGACATTTATTTAGCACCTACTTTGTGCCAGGAATAACCTCATATACTTTATGGAAGAAGGCAGCAGGTTAAACTAAGTATGGCATTGATAAATAAAACAGCTCCTTGTCCTATGCTCACAACCTATTTAGGAGATAAACGTAATAGTATAGTTTAATATGGTTCAAGTGTAAAATAAATGCAATGGAAACATGTAAGAGGCAGTTCATTTCTTTTTCCGACAGCTAATCACGAAAGGTTTGACCAATGCAAATGACATTGGAAATGACCTGGGAATGAGGACTGGCATCTGATGAGTAGACAGAGAGAGTGCCATTCTATTCAAGAGGAATTGAGTGGATGAAGGTGCAGAGCAATGAATGAGCCCAGTGCCAGGGAACAAACAAGAGCAAGGGATTATGCCTGGGAAAGAAACTGGAAATAAAGCTTTGAACAGCTGTGTAAATCCTAAGGGGTGTCCTTGTACATAATAGGAAATCATTCCAGGTTTCAAAGCCTAGTGGTTTAAAAGGTGTGTTCCAAAGGTCACTTTAGTAGAGTGGAGCACCTGTATAGGGTAGACTGATTAGAATGCCCAGCTATGGGTAGTCTAATCAAGCCACTATGAGGTTCTAGTCTCCATCATAGACAGGGTGAATGGAGCAGAGAGAAGGACTCAAAGAAAACTGGCAGCCTGGCTGTCCATCATTGGTAATTGGATGTGCTAAACAAGTCAGGGGAGTCAGGAGATGGGTTTCTAGCTTGGACAGCTGGATGTGCCATTAACCAAGAACGAATATGCTATGGCTTGAGGTGGAGATGCAGGGAGCATAATGAGTTGTGACTGAGACAAATGTTTCTTTGTCACATGTTAACGTTTGTTCTGAAATCAACCCTGAGACATACAGTATGTAGGTGGGATAATGCCCATCCATTCTGTACCAACTCAGTGGAAGTCGGGAGAACTTCCATCAACTCAACTTTAGAACTGTGGCCACAGAGGCCAAACAAAGCCTTAAGAGAGAAGGGTTAAGAGCCAGAGAAATGAAAACTGACCTAGGATTAAAGGAAGTTAGCCAGAGACCCAGTGTTCAGACTCGTCAGGATTGAGAAGTTGGCATCCTGTACCTAAGTGCTTAGGCTGTGAGGCCATTCCTTCTGGATCACATTGACATGACAGCCATAACGCGAGGTGTTGAAATATCGCCCAGCTGTTTGCTGCTTCAGCTTCCGGTAAACATCTGAACCAGCCAGCTGAAATCTATTCCCTAGAATTAGCTTAGGAAGGCAACTCAGAAATCATTTACTAAGTAGATTGAGTGTGTTTTAAATTTAAGTGAAAACTATGTAAAAAAAAAAAAAAAAGATAAAGTCAATCAAGTCATTTATTTTTTTGTTAAGACTCATCTTGTACATTTGCTATTTCAAATATTAGTGATAATTAAAATTCATAAAAATGTTGCTCATGAGAGAGAAATATCCTTGTGCTTAAATTTATTTATTAAATATATCTTGATTAATTTCAGAGAGGGAGAAAGAGGGAGAGAGAGATAGAAACATCAATGATGAGAGAGAATCATTGATCAGCTGCCTCCTGCACGCCCCACACTGAAGGTCGAGCCCGCAACCCAGGCATGTGCCCTTGACCAGAATCGAACCTAGAGCCCTTCAGTCCGCAGGCCCATGCTCTATCCACTGAGCCAAACCATTTAGGCTATGCTTAAATTTAGAATAGTGAATTGGATAAAAGGCTTGGGCTTAGTTTTACAAGTATGGAAGCATGAGAGACATGAAGAATGAGTTATAGTGGCATTTCAAATTAAAATTCTGAAAGTTAAGTTATTATACAGTTGAAGTACTCTAAAGATAATGGGCACCAAACATTTCCGAATGTGGTTTAAAACTTTCGGAGGGTATCATTTCCCCATTAAAAATAATTGCTAAAATGTGCTTGTCTAGAAGAAGATTTGTGAGTTGAACTTTATTTCTTAAATTTGGATTTCACTTGGATGCATTGAATAGTAATATTTAAAATTAATAAAAATTCAAAAGTAACTTTTGAATGCTCTTTTGTGCATGCAGACGCCACTCTCAAGAGTACAAAATCCACACCCACAGGAAACATACTTTGAAGTTGGTATTTTGTCACTTATAAATGGTGACAAATGTTCCTGTGCCCGGCCTCTGGTTGTGTAGTTGCCCAGACATGGGTGTACACACACACACACGCACGCACGCACGCACACACTCTCCAGTCATTTTTTGAAGTGCAGGTCTTTGCCCTTTCTCACCCCATCCCCCACTTCAGGGAGCTCCCTTGAGGTCTTTCTTCTATAAATCCCTTTAGGGTTTAAAATCCATACCATGCAATTTAGTGCTTAATTGTACGCCCTCTGGTCACAGTCTAATTCTTTCAGTGTGTGTGAGGCTAGTTTTCCAAACCAGAGCGAATTATCTCTTCATTCCTCACATCTAAGCTCCAGCCAGCCATCTGAGAGATAGGCTTCAAAAGAGAAGAAGGAATGAACGAAAAAGCAGATGCACACAGTGTTTGACTGATTGCATTCCGAGTTCTCCCCACCCTCCGCCCCCATGACTTTTAGGTTCAAGGAAATCACATAAGGTGCGTTTTAAGAATCAATTCCGTGGCCCAGCACGGATCTTAGGCTTCAGAACGCCCTGCTTCCTGTCTGGCTCCATCATTTATTTATTAGCTGTGTGAACTTGGCTAATTAATTGAGGCTTTCCAACCCTCTGTGTCAGCACCCCCTTAGCCCAGTGCCTGGGAAGTAATAAAGCTCCATAAACATTCATTGCTCTTGGCAAAGCCAGCTGTGCAAAAGCTTCCACCTTCTAGGGAAGAAGGGAACGGCTCCATGTCCAGCTAGAGAGGCTCCTCTCCTCTGGGCAGGCCAGAGGGAAGCTGGGCAGCTGGGTGGCACCTGTGTTCCCTACTGTAGTCCTGGAATTGCTGGGCTTTTTCTGCCCCAGAGCAGGCGGGTGATTGGGGTCCTCTCCGTTCTAAGCTGCCACCACATTGCTGGACGGATGGATGGTTGGAGAGTGTGAAGAACCAGCAATTCTGCCAAAGGACAAAGATTTTATGTGAGGTTAAGGATTTACCCCCGTGACAACCTGTTCAAAGATGAGCCAAGACTGTTGATGAAGACACCATAATTAAGGCCACGCTGTGGGTTTCCTGCGTTGACCTGTGAAATTCAGGAACTCTTAGGGGACTCCACTGCTTAGGAGTGTGAGAAACCATGCAAAGCTCAAAGTCATCACATCTGAGCAGGGCTCAGTGTCTGTAGACTGCATAGCTTCAACCCAGCAAACTAGATGGACCTTACCCTGCTACTAAGACTTTCAGGCATCTCTCTTCTCAGTGACTGTACTTCACTCTGAACTTATACTTAAATCGAAGGCACAGTTTTGGAGCTCTTAATTCAGCATCACGAATGTCATTTTTCTGCACTCAATAAAGAAATGCTTTTTGAAAACCCCCTGCTTTGCAAAACGTGTGGGCTTCTCCTAACAAGTTTTGAGTTGTTGTCTTTCAGCTTTCTGAGAAATTTTGCTGTGCTTTTCTTTCTGAGCTGTGCTCAGAGGGTCAAATCAAAGAGAAAGGCTACAGGTGTCCTAGGAGTCCCCTTTTTCATTGTCACTCTCTAGTCTTGACCCACACGCTTGCCAGCCATCAGCCGGAAGCAAGCGTGGGTGTTGAGGGTACCAGCTGGGTGGCGCCTAATAACTTACAAGGGATATGCATTGAGGGTAGTGCTGCTGTGTGGTGTCTGAGCACAGCTCAAGACTGCATTGTTCTCACATCTGACGAGCCAAAGTCAGCCATGAGCTCTGTCAGTTGATGTCTCAGTTCCTTCCAGGGCATTGACCTCCCAGTTCTTTGAAAACAAGCAGGCTGCTGCAGTGTTTCTTCATTTCCTTGTTTTCTTTGTGCTAAAGCGTGTGAGCCACGTGGTAAAAGCAATTCAGAAAGCTGAGTGAACCTGATTCAAAGGGTGTTGGCTTGGGGACATCTCAAAAGTTGATGTTTGCATAGAGAGGCATTTTGGATTGTGCCCAAGTGAAACACTTGTCGCTATCCTGGGCTTTGGCAGAGACACGAGGAGCTGTGTGCTGGCACTCACTGTGCCAGCTGGTTCTGCAGAGAAGGCACCTTGTCACCTTCGGCCTCTGTCTGAGGCTCAGCTCATGTTGACCCAGCTAGCTCTTATTAACCATTTTCACTTTTCTGATATTCCTGTGCGTGAATAAGCCAAAGTCAGAGAAGGAGTTTGGTGCAGAAATGTTTCATTCATGTTGTCCTGGTAGTAAATGGAAATCTTTGTCTTGCACAATCATACTGAAATACTGTCCCCCATAACTGGATCATGGCCTGCATGGCTAGATTTTCTGGTAATGAAAATGTGTGATTTGGAAAATGTGTGTTTTGGTAATGCTTCTTTTTTTTTAAATATATTTATTGATTTTTCAAAGAATGGAAGGGAGAGGGATAGAGAGTTAGAAACATTGATGAGAGAGAAACATCAATCAGCTGCCTCCTGCACACCCCCTCCTGGGGATGTGCCTGCAACCAAAGTACATGCCCTTGACCAGAATCGAACCTGGGACCCTTTAGTCCGCTGGCCGACGCTCTATCCACTGAGCCAAACCGGTCAGGGCTGGTAATGCTTCTTACTAGGAGAAGAGTAGATCCTCTATGGAAAAATGCCTTTGCAAATTTACTTAAATATTCAAATCTGATCATCTGAAGACTGAATTGGAGGAGGGTAAAACTGATGTGAGGTAAAGATGCTTTTAGAGTGAATTAGACCAGAAGGTGTGAAGTCCATGACGAAACAGTGGCAGTAGGGATTGAGAGAAGTATAAGGATTTCAGAAATATTAAGAGAGTAGAAACTATAGTACTGGTGGACTAGAAGTGGAGGAGGGAAGAAATGATTTCTATCTGGCTTTCGTCTATTGGGTGAATAATGGAATTATGTTCTAGCATATGGAACACCTAGGAAGGAACCATTCAGATGGTGGTGAGGGTGGATAATGACGATTGGTTTAGATTTGAACTTGCTGAATTTGAGATACCTGTGAGATCTGAGAGAGGAGATGTCCAGTAAGCAAGTTCACATATGAGTCTGGGGACAGGAGGGATGTGTGAGCTGGAGCTAGACTTCTGAGTCATTGGGATGTGAATGGTGGATGAAGCCAAGGAGGTAGACGAGGCTCCAGAAGGAGTGTACAATGAGAAGGGGAAATGGCTGAAGACAGAACCCATTAGAACGCTAAGAGGTGCCCACAAAGCAGCGTGGAGAGTAGAGTCCCAATAAAAGAAGTGAGAAAGTGCAATCCTGAGACACTTCTAATGGCTTACTAGTCATTCAACATCACTTCCTCAAATGCTGCACTAATATAGTAGCCACCAGCCACTGAGTAGCTTGTTACAGACCTTTCTTTGTAATCTTTAATATAAGCCAAATCACATACATGCTTTTATTATCCCCACTAGAGGCCTGGTGCATGAAATTCATGCATGGGGGGGTGTCCGTCAGCCCAGCCTGCACCCTCTCCAATCTGGGACCCCTCGAGGGATGTCCGACTGCCCGTTTAGGCCCAGGCCTAAACAGGCAGTCGGATATCCCTCTCACAATCCAGGACTTCTGGCTCCCAACCACTCGCCTGCCTGCCTGATCACCCCTAACCACTCCCCTGCCAGCCTGATCGACGCCTAACTGCTCCCCTGCAGGCCTTCTCCTACCAACTGCCCTCCCCTGCAGGCCTGGTCCCCCCCAACTGCCCTCCCCTGCAGGCCTGGTCTCCCCCAACTGCCCTCCCCTGCAGGCCTGGGTCCCCCCCAACTGCCCTTCCCTGCAGGCCTGGTCCCTCCCAACTGCCCTCCCCTGCTGGCCTGATCGCTCACAACTGCCCTTCCCTGCCAGCCATCTTATGATGGCCATCTTGTGTCCACATGGGGGTGGCCATCTTTGACCACATGGGGGTGGCCATCTTGTGTGTTGGAGTGATGGTCAATTTGCATATTACCTATTTATTATATAGGATTTTACATATGGAAAATGAAGAATGTGAGTTTAAAGAGATTAATAGCATTGTTAGTGTCACAGAGCAGGTGGTTAGAATTTGAACTCAGGTTACCAACTCCACAACCTGTGTTTAACCACTGTGCTTCATGAGCTCCCAAGCCCCAGTATTCTGCTCTGGGATGAAATCTGAGGCCCTTGAGGGCAGCTGAAGGTCAGGGAAGGAGAACAGTGAAAGGAACAAAAGGAGAACAATGCATGTTGAGATTCAACTATGTGGCCATCTCTCTCTTTGCTTACGATGGTCTATGGCAGTGGTCGGCAAACTCATTAGCCAACAGAGCCAAATATCAACAGTACAACGATTGAAATTTCTTTTGAGAGCCGAAAACCGACTTCTGCGCATGGGCCACAAAGTTTCAATCACACTGTACATGCACGCCCGCACGTGGTATTTTGTGGAAGAGCCACACTCAAGGGGCCAAAGAGCCGCATGTGGCTCGCGAGCCACAGTTTGCTGACCACTGGTATATGGGATGGTAGCAACTGTGCCTCACAGTTCTATTTTCACAGGCAGTTCCCATCTAATAAATGAATTGTATCCCATAGTTCATATGTCAGTGATTTGAAATTTGGCACGATTCTGCAATCTGAACAATAATTGTAAAAGGTTGGGCTTTCACTGGTTAGGCCTTCAGTGAAACGCATCAGCATCCATGTAAATAATCCATCCTCTTGGTTCACAGATGATCTGATTCTGGGCACTAAGAGGAGGATCTTCATGTCGTAGACAAGCTCATGAATGATGTTGATTCTATAAATGTCAGCCCAAACTGCACAAAATTAGAGGACTAAATCCGCAATTGCAAAAACCTTGTACATTTCCACGTGTACTGGAGAGGATTTTTGGGTTAACCTTTATTTTCTAGAGTAAGTCTTTCCCTTTTATCAGCCTGACTGATGCATGAATAGGCTCACAGGTTTTCATGTTGAGTGTGGGTAATGATGATTGGTTTAGATTTGGACTGGCTGAATTTGAGATACCTGTGAGGCGTCCATTGAAAAAGGCTTCTCTAGCCCTAACCAGTTTGGCTCAGTGGATAGAGCTTCGGCCTGCGGACTGAAAGGTCCCAGGTTTGATTCCGGTCAAGGGCATGTACCTTGGTTGCAGGCACATCTCCAGTAGGAGGTGTGCCGGAGGCAGCTGATCGATGTTTCTAACTCTCTATTCCTCTCCCTTCCTCTCTGTAAAAAAATCAATAAAATATATTTTTTTAAAAATAAAGAAAAAGGCTTCTCTAAGCAGCTGCTAAAATGGAAAGTGAGAGAACTAGTATTCGTGCTTATAAATGTAAAGTTAAACCATTTTAGTTAGAAAGTGTTCATGCTCAAAGTCTGAATTCTTGAATTTAAAAAACAAAACAAAAACAAGTTGGTTTTATTTTTGTGGTCAAAGAGCCAGAGTGACAGAAGAACCAAGATAAAATACGATCTGCAGAGATTATTCTTGGTGTTTCCTGACACCTTCCAAGGGTGTTTATGTCACCCTGTGGCCTGATGGAGATGCCTGATTTACGGATGCTCAGCTGGTCTAAGATGGCAGGAGTCACAAATGGGCGCTATCTTAAAGACTAAAGTCATGCTTACTGCTTTATTTGAAGACAGTTTGCAATGGGATGTCATAACAGGCTTGTTAAGTATGTAGATAATTAAAACAAAGTCTGGTTTATAAACAAAAATAAAAGTCAGCATTGCACGCGTGCAGTTTGTGGTTTGCTAAATGGACATTTTCCTGTTATGGATGCCTTTCTGCTTTTCTTGAAAGGATCACTGTGTCCCTATCTGTCACTTCTGAGGAATTTCATCCTAAGTAACTTTTTTTTTTAAGCTTTGTCATGGAGCATGCAAATGTGACCCCTGCCTTCTGAGAGCTCTGTAAAGCACTTTTGTGAAACAGTTAATAAGCAGTTAAGAACTAAGCTTGCATTACTAAGAAAGCTATACTTGTCCATCTTTAAGTTTGGGGTAAATTGGCGTTTATCCCAAAGCACAGTGGGAGCTGAGATCAGTTGCGTGGTGATGGTGGTGATGGTGGTGGTGGTGGTGGGGGGGGGTAACACAGTTTGGACAGGAAGCGATAGCTGGGAACTTCAAGCATTTTGATTCATGTCCTTGGCCCACTTCTAGCCCAGGCTTCCTGGGGCCTGGCCTAGGCAGTTTTCAAGCAGAGCAGGTCACTTCCACCTTCTCCTTTTCCCAGAAAACCACTAGACAGGTCACCCTAAGGCTGCCTCCCTGGGCAATTGTTCAGTTGACTCTGGAATAGTCAAGTCTTCCTCTGACTTTTCCTCCCTGATGACAACCAAGTACATTTTAACTCTGTTTGAGGTGTCCTGGTGCTTCGTCCTCCACCTGGGAACATTTGCTGGGGTAAGTGAGAGGCAGAGGTGGGAGTCCCTGAAAGTGCCAGGTGAGGAGAGAGGCTCTGTGTCGTCTTTAGGTCCCTAGTTTTTCAGCAAGTACCGTGGCTCTGCCCAGGAACTATCTGGGGCTTGTGTGGCCCTGTAGCTTAGAACCTCTTTATGGAGTGAAGAGGTCCCACTTGGGTAAGTTTTCAGTTTCTTCTGCCTCCTTTCTCCATTGGCCCCTTCCTCATTGGCCTGCCTGAGATGGGGCAAAGTGCCAGAGAGAAATGGGAGAACTCTTCCCACTGTCATTGTTATAAAAGTAATTGATCACAATACCAGTGGTTGCACATATTGAGTGTCAGGCTTTGTCTTCATCTTAGAATCGCCCTGCAAACTCATCCCTGTTTGGATGTGGAAACCAAGGCATAGAGAGCCTGTGCACCTTTCAGCCAGAGGAAGGCAGAGTAGAAGTGTCCCTGTCCCCACGGCTGCAGGTGCTTCCTCAGATCCCCTTGTCATGTCGGAACTGCTTTTTATCTCTTTCTTGTGTGGTGATTTATTGGCTCAGTCTCCTGGGTTTTAACAAGGGTAAGAGATTCTCTTTCTCCTAAAATAAGATGGGTATGTTTCTTTATAGAGGATAAGGGAGATCATTCTGGAGTGGGAGGAAAAAATAACAACTGCTTTGGAGTAGGAAAGGACACTAATTTCATTTTGCGTTCCAGTTGAATAGAGCAACAAGATAGGAACACATAATTGCTTGGTAGATAATTCTCTAATTACTTAAAGCAGAGCAAAAACTTGGACCTGCCCCAGGATGCAAAAGGTTTCAAAGCAGAAACCCTGAAGAAAGCCAAAGACTGTATTTAAATCAGATGTTTTATGGAGGGACGAGCCATCACAATCCCTAAAGGCCCAATTCTGCCTCTTCCCAGGGATGGAGGAGAAAGCTTGTTTACAAATAACTGTATTTACAGAAACCTTTTGGCCAAGGACCTGAAGGGCCCCGTTGACATTAATTGATGAATCCAGCCCAGCCAGTGTGGCTCCATGGTTGAGCATCAACCTATGAACCAGCAGTCATGGTTCAATTCCCAGTCTGGGCACATGCCTGGGTTTCGGGCTTGATCCCCAGTAGGGGGTGTGCAGGAGGCAGCCGGTCAATGGCTCTCTCTCATCATTGATGTTTCTATCTCTCCCTCCCTCTCCCTTCCTCTCTGAAATCAGTAAAAGTATATTTTTTAAAAATTGATGAATCCTTGAAACACTAAGCTTCTCCTAATCCTTCAGCTCTTCAGAAGAAGAGATTAAGCCCAGGAATTGAGTTCTTTGCGCTGATGTTTGAGGCTGCAGGAGTCCTGATTGTTTTCTTCTAGTGCTCATCTTGAGTGAGTGGTGAGCATTTGGCTATGGTGCACACAGTCTTTCAAGGATAGTTTAAAATGAAATATTTTGTCCAACTAGTCTTCTATGTGTAATAGCGAACAAATTCAGTATTCTGTGTTCCTGGGAGCACATGAGCACAATTCAAGTGTCATCTCCTTGAAGGGCCCACAACAACCCTTTGGGGTAGGTATTATCACTTCCTTTTATGGTTCAAGACAATAGGCACAGAGAGGTTTAGCAAGTTGTCTTAAGGGCACAGAGTCCGTAAATGTGAAGCCAGGTTCTGATCTCAAATCTGACTTTGAACCTGAGCTTTTTCCCATCTGGCTGCACAGTCTCATGTTTTGTGAGACCACCTGTTCCGGTTTGGAATTGGAACCGGTGACCATTGTATGTCCCTCCTCTCCATGGTCTGAGGGTTCCACTGCTATTGGGCAAAACCATCTGTGTCTCAGAGTTCCTGGGGCTGCTTTGACCAATCATACTCCTCTGGGTGGCCCACTGGCTCAGGCCTGGCTTCTCCCTGTGGAACCCCCTTCCCATTCTTTTCCTCTTACTTTTCCAAGTCCTACTCATGCTTCAAAGTTTCCATATAGCCTTTCATGGTTATTCCAGTGTATTGTGAGCACTGCTTCTTGAGATTCCTCCCCTCCGGATTCAGAGTTTTTCTCTTTATGCCATGCCTCCTCTCTCTCTCTCTCTCTCTCTCTCTCTCTCTCTCTCTCTCTCTCTCTCTCTCTCTCTCCTTTTCTTATTGTATCTACTTTTTGTTTTTGCAATGTGATGTTTTTTATAGCTAGGTCTTTGTAGATGCAAACATTTATTTATTCATTTATCCATCCAGTGGTTTTACATTGAATTCGTGTTCTGTGCATAAGCACCAGGGATACAAATGAAATATAAGGGGAAGGGCAGTACTTTAAATCTTTAATGCCATGCTGATGAATCTTGATGGAAGAAGGAGGAAATGAAGGAAGGATCACACGAAGATGATAATGTTTGTTGTCTCTGGACATGGCTGTTGAAAGGCAAAAGCAGAATAGGGAAAAAAGATGAAAAGGAGATGAAAAAAAATCAGCTCCTTTTGCTCCTGCAGCCTCTCTTTGCCCCCCCCCCCCCCCTGCACTCGGAACCCTAGAGGGATCCTGGTACCAAGAGCTTGCACTTTTCTTAGGTTTTCATTAGCTTTATGGGACTCAATAGGTGGCATTTGTAAAGTAAAATGAGGAGAATTCACATATGTAATAACAAACGGTCTCTGTAAATAATGAGCACTCGCAAGAACTGGGGTGCACCCCTTCACTATTATTCATTCCAATCTTGTATTTTGCCAATGTTAAAAATGTTTCAGATTTGTGGATGTTTTAACTTTCCTATATAAGCAAGCTGATCAGATGTTGAACTTGCTAATTATTTAAATATGGGCCAAGTGGAAAAGAAAAGATCTTTTAGAAAAATTAGCAGGCTACAGAGGGTGATGAAGGGTGTGAATGTGTGGGGAAAAGCGGTTTCTTCTAAAATTTCAAACATATTATTTAATTAAAACGTCTGGCTTAACAAAAGCAGAATGTCCCCCTCCCCCAATTCCATAATGTTCTGGGCTCCACAGACTTTCTCAATACAAGTTTTGCTGTTAGTTGATAGGTAATGAATGCAATTAAAAGAAAACAGAGACAGCTAATAAAACAGCCTCCTTTTCAAGCAGAACATCGGCCCCCTTTTCTCTCCCCTAAGCAGGGAAACGGGTTTAGTGAAGTTTCCTAATGGAACGTTATTAGGTATACTCTCCTGCCTGCCACTCCTCCACACTTGAAATCTTTGAAGGAATATCAATTCCCAGGCTGGGGTGAGGGGTGAGGATGCTAACTGGAGAAATCAGGAGAGGACCAAATTTTTCTACATAAGAAAAGGGAGCCGGCTGCTTAGACGGGAGACTCTATGTGGGAAGAGTTGGTAACCAGTCAGCGGGGCTGGAGGGGGTGCAGCTGAAAAGAGAGGAACTATAGGATATGGAGGGGGCTTCGCTGACCACAGTGTATTGTGAGCCTTTCCTTCATCTCCTTACATATCCTTCAGTGGAACCTGCCCTGTTCATTTAAAGAAACAAAAATGCCTGACAGTTCTTCTGTCATATAAAAACCAAAACTGCTGGAGATGAGGGCTCTCACTCTGGAATGATCTTCAACAACGAAAAAGAAATTTTTGCTCTCAAATGGTGGATGGAATTGGAATGACACGGTATCTTTTTTTTAAACCAACAGCAGGTGTCCAAAGTCATGTAATATTGTTATTTCATAAACTGAAATGACATTAACTCCAGTAAGAATATGGTTTCAGCCTGGCCAGTGTGGCTCAATGATTGAGTGTCAACCTATGAACCAGGAGGTCATGGTTCGATTCCTGGTCAAGGCACATGCCCGGCTTGCAGGCTCCATCCCCAATGTGGGGTGTGCAGGAGGCAGCCAATCAATGATTCTCTCTCATCGTCAATGTTTCTATCTCTCATTCCCTCTCCCTTCCTCTCTGAAGTCAATATATATATATATATATATATATATATATATATATATATATTATGTGTGTGTGTGTATATATATATACATATATATATACACAAACACACACACACACACACACACACACACACATATATATTTGAATGTAGTTTAATTGTCACAAATGAGTTTCCAATTTCTGGAAATGCCTCATTCCATTTGGAAGTCTCTCATGTGTCTGTACTCCATCTGTAGATCCCAGACTGTTCATAGCCCACATTAGTTCTTTAGGCAGGACTTGGTGTCCCGGTGGTAGAGATGGAGAAGTTGAGGCACAGAGAGTGACCTGCTCAGATCTCACAGTCAGGAAGAGATGCAGCTGACATTTGGACCCAGATCTGACTCGAAACTTTGGCCATTGAGCCACCATGCCGCAAGGCATACTATCACAATGACATACTTCAGTAATGCCCAGGGATAACATGAGACTTATAGGAATAAACCATGTCTGGCTAACTATTCACTACACTGTAGCGATGATAGTCAAGGAAATGGACCACAATAGAATAGTCATTTAAATTTTAGTCTTTATGTAACTCAGGGCTGCTTCTGTTCTATCCGGGTATGATAATTGTATTCATTGCAGATGCCTGCTGGATCCCAAACTGCATGTGTTCTCAATGACTACTTGTCACGTATCATTTTTAAATTAGTTCTAAATGAGATCATGGAATGAGTAGTGTGCAGCATGGTGCCACGTCCATGGCAATGTGGCCCTGCATTCTGCAAGTTCACGATATGACGGCTTCCTCCAGCAGTGGTGCCTTTCTGTATCAGGCAGAGGCAGTGTGATTCTGCAAGGTAGGAGGCTTATTTTTGGCAGCTCAATCTAGAGCCTGCTACTCCAGGTTTTAGAAACCACTTAACACCTGGTAATATCTTTCTGCTCAAACTAGTTAGCATGGTTTCTGTTTGCCCTCACTGATCCCCTATTGATATGGTGCTATTACTAGAAGATGAGGACATGGACGCTGGGTGAGCAGCACAATGCATGTCCCTGGGGTCCCTAAGCTCCATTTCCATTTTCTTCTTTCACTTCTCTCTCTCCATTCCTTTAAAATTCAGACTGGGAGGCTCCAAGTTGTGTTCCTCAAGAGTTTCCAAAATATTACTCCTTCAACGTCTTGAAGAAGAGGATAGATCATTTATTTCTAAGGTGCTTAAATGAAATCTGTGCAGAAATGGGGATGGACTAGCAAGGCTCTTAAAGTCTCCCCTAAGCTTATATACCTGTGCTCTTCTGGACATTTCCTAATGAAAGACAGTGTTAGTGCAAGTATCATGGACTTTGAAGTAAGATTTGGGTTCATAGCCCTGCTCTTCTATTTGCTAGTTGTGTGACCTTCAACAACTGTACTTTGTGTCTCTGAGGTTAAATCCTCCTGTGTGTAAGGGGATAGTAATAAGACCTCATGGATTCACTGTGAGGGTTAAATAGTGTACTTACATGTTTCACTCAGTGAATACGCCAGTAAATACCTTTCCCCTTAAGCCCCATCTGTTCCTTTTCTGACTCCACACTGTATGAAATGATAGCTAATACTAACTGAACACTTATTCTGTGCCCAGCCATATTAGTATGGATCATCTCATTTAACCCTCACAACAACCTCATGGGACAGGTACACTGATGATTCTGAGTTTACACATGAGGACATGGAGGCAGGGAGGGATTGTGTAACTTGCCTAAGTGTACACAGCTAGTGAGCAATGGATTCTAGACTTAAACCCATCAGTCTGACTCCAGAGCCCACAACCACTGGCTGTACTGTTGCTTTACCCTAGCACCCTGGAAGCTCAAAATATAGGGTAGGGGAAATGTTGGTTTGTAATTGTGAGTACATGAAACACGAGTTTATTCTTTAAATATACATATCCTATATAATAAAACCCTAATATGCAAATCGACTGAACGGCGGAACAACCGGTCACTATGACGCGCACTGACCACCAGGGGGCAGATGCTTAACGCAGGAGCTGCCCCCTGGTGGTCAGTGCCATCCCACAGGGGGAGCGCTGCTCAGCCAGAAGCCGGGCTCACCGCTGGCGAGCGTAGTGGCGGTGGTGGGAGCCTCTCTCACCACCGTGGCAGTGCTAAGGACCTCTCAGGGGTCCCAGACTGCGAGAGGGCGTAGGCCAGGCTGAGGGGACACCCCCACAGTGCTTGAATGTTGTATACCAGGCCTCTTGTATATGTATGTGTGTATATATTCATTGATTGGCTGTCTCCTGCACACCCCCTACTGGGGATCGAACCAGCAACCGGGGCATGTGCCCTGACTGGGAATCAAACTGTGACCTCCTGGTTTATAGATTGATGCTCAACCACTGCGCCATACTGGCTGGGCCACAGAGTTTATTCTTGTAATTCTTGTATTATGATTTATTAATGTATTTTCCATACGAACACCTGTACCCCTATTTTTGCCCTGTCCTCTATTAAATGAATGTGAACACTTTAAATAACGGAATACAAAGCATCCCCATTCCTTTTGGAAGAGGGTTTCATTAACAGATCTTCAGAACTTCTGTTTCTCATTGTGCTCTGTTGACCTGTTCGCACTGGCCACCCGCATGCTCTTCTTCTGTGGCTGTCTTTGTCACCGCAAGCCTACCTTTATGAGGCTGTAATGGCGGCATGTGTCCTTTGGCCACAGAACAGAGGTTTTGCCCATGTGATACTGGTTGGTCTCCTTAGATGTCAAACCTGTGGCTTTGTTTCCAGATGAGTCCTGTTTTAACAAAATGAATTGCACTGCCTTCTCAATGCAATGCTTTATCAATGGTGGGCTACACCCAAGCCATCACTACATGATAGAAACAGACAAAAGGCTTCTTCGAACCCTTGCAATCTCCATCATATAAAACAGGAGAATTGGCTGTAGGTGCTCTCCTCACTATCACCTGTGAGAGCCTGGGCTTGGGAGCAGGACACTGGGCACAGGAGGTTAGCGTCTATAGTAACACTGAATTGTTTGCTACTTCTCAGGGCGTTCTTCCCTGTTCATATATCAGAGCCAGGAATGATTTCCTATGAATGCAGATCTACATGTGCCTGAAATACTATATTCTTTCCTCTAAAACTTTTGAAAAGGATTCATATATTGAAAGCAAAATATTTCAAAAAGGGTTAATTCATGTAAACATTTCCAGATACACCTTGTTTTTAGGTTAAACAAGGATGACCAACAATTATTTGGCAAAATTATTTTTAAAAAATAGACTTCTGTTCTTGTGATCTGTTGTCAGCGGCCTGGAGTAGGGTCCATGGACCTGACATTGGACCTTCTGTCCAAGCATCTTTCCCTCCACCCCTTCTCACAGTAAATCACTGAACTATTTTGAACTCTACATAATGTCCTCAGGGTTCATCCAGGTTGTCACATGTTACAGGATGGTCTTCTTTAAGGATGAACAGTATTCCACTGTATGTATATACATTTTCCTTATCCATCTGTCGTGGACACTGAGGTTTGTTTCCACATCCTGGTTATTCTGATTAGAGCTGCAATGAACATAGGAGGCCTACTATCTCTTCAAGATCCTGATTTCAGTTCTCTTGGGTAAATACCCAGAAGTGGGACACTTTTTAACATTTTAACATGCAAATTGTCCAGAACCATCCTAGCATCTTCACTTGCACAGACAGAAGAAAGACACAGGGAAGACATTGGGGCACTTTTTCAATGGCTATTTTATCCTTAAGGAGGAGGACAGAGATCTAACTGGCCTTTGTTGGGCCCCACGGTAGCAGGATCCCTGCAGAGAGAGCATGTGTTTTTCAGGAGGTTGCCGCAGCTGCCTGGGTTCTGCTGAAGCAGGCATTTCCCCTGCCTTCAGTAGGTTTCCTAGGACGTTGAGAGGAGGGGGAGCCCGTGTTGTTCTGCCTGGGTTTATGAGGGGCCGTGGTTCTCAAATGTGCAAGGTGAGCATGAATGTGATATTGCCACTGGAATGAGACCCCCATTCCATTGTGAAATGGTGCCCCTGCAGGTACCCGCAAAGTCATTGTGGCTTTTCTTTTTCTGGACCAAAGGCTGCCGCCTCCAGTGACCAATTGAGTTGACAGCCATGTACCAGACTTAGTCACAGTTTGCACAACTAACTGATAGAAGTTGGACAATGTGAACAGCCTTGAGTTTGCTTTTTCCCTCTCTCCCCAAATGTTTTAAGTGTTCAAATGTCAGCACAAATCAAGAATCTTGGGAATACTGCAGCCAAAACTGCCTGCAGCTGGGATTACAAAGATTATAAATGTGTCCAGTGAGTTCCCAAAATTTCAGGCCTTGTCTTATGTAAGCACACGAGGCTTCTTTTACCTTTTTGTTTTTTTACTCTTAAGAAAATGAGGCTATATTTTCATTGTCTGTGTTATTGAGGGAGGATGGCAATGTGGCTAATTTAAAACAGCTGATAGGGCAAACAATTTAGAATTTATTGTTGGTACTGGAATGTATTACAAAAGATTTCTTGGCAATGCTTAAAGCTTTTTATTCATTTTTTTTTTTTTAAAAAAAGCTAATCTGAAAATTAGAATATGTTCTCTGATCACGCAACATTGAATGGAAGGCATGTGTTACACAGTTGTACTGAGTGGCAGAAAAATGCTAGAGATGTAAGGATGCCCACAGATAAGCATGCCAAGGACAGTTGAGAAATGGCCACGCATGGAGTCTTTTCTCAAAGAGCTTTCTATTGTAAAATGAAATACTATATGATGTAGAATACCACTGAGAACAACTGTGCACCCTAATATAAGGCAGATACCTTTGTAGCCACCACCCAGGGCAGGAAATATAACTGTCTGCCACCTAGAAGTCTCTCCATGTACCACATCCTAAAATACAAACCTTCCATCCCTCCAAAAAATAACTACTATTCTAATACTTTCTTGAATTTCTTCATAATTCTGTCACGCACCTGTGCCTTCCCAAACCCTAGAATTTGACCCTTTTTAATTCAAACTCTCTTTCAATCTTTAACACTTTGTTTTATGTTTACTGTCTGACAGGGCTAGCCCCTCTCCTCCCCTGCCCAAGCTTTTCTTGTTTAGTATTTTCTTAACTATTCTTTCATGTTTGTCTTTTCATATGAACTTTAATGTCATCTTGTCTAGACCCATCAAAACAAAAAATAAAGTGCTGATATTTTTATTGGAGTTGGTAATTTTATTGGGATTGGTGAATTAAGGAGAAATGACATCTGTGTGATATTTAGTCATCCTGTCCAAGGACAAGGCATGTCCTATTTGTTTTAGTGTACTTTTTTGTCTTTCAAATGTATTTTAAAATATTCTTCATATAAACTTCGCAAATTTCTCACCAAGCTCGCCTTTTAAGTAACTATGTTATATGTTACTTAACTAATTTCTTTTTACTGTGGAGATTTTAAAAAACTTTTCTCTTAGTTTTTCTAGGTATAGTATCATATCATCTGCACACAGGATAATTTTAATTCTTTCTTAATTTTGATGTCTCTGATTTCTCTAGTCTAGTTGAGTTGGCTAAATAGAATAATGTTAATGTCAAATAGTAGTGGAGATAGCATCTGTGCCTTGTTCCTGACCATAGTGGAAATGCCTTTGATGTTTCTCCATTAAGAAATTTGTTAAAGCCCTAACTGGTTTGGCTCAGTGGATAGAGCATCGGCCTGCAGACTCAGGGGTCCCAGGTTCAATTCCGGTCAAGGGCATGTACCTTGGTTGTGGGCACATCCCCAGGAAGTGGGTGTGTGGAAGGCAGCTGATCGATATTTCTCTCTCATTGATGTTTCAAACTCTCTATCCCTCTCCCTTCCTCTCTGTAAAAAATCAATAAAATATATTTTAAAAAAAGAAATTTGTTAAATAACATGGTGTTTTTAGGACTAAGCTGTATGTCCATCGAGTCTTGTATTCTTAAGCACAAATCTATGAGTGTGTATATGTGTGTTTAGATCAAGAATGGGTGTTGAATTTTGTCAGACTTTTTCTTTACCACTATGGAAAGCATGATCCTTCTTCCTAGATCTGTTCATATGCCATGTTTGTTGATGCATTTCCTACTATTGAACTTAACATTTCTGAAGTATATCTTAGTTGGGATTTCCTAAATACAGTTGACCATGGTATGTTATTTTTAAATGAGACATTAGATTCTATTTGCTATTGTCTATGGAATCTTATATCAATACTAAAGGCCAGATGCACGAAATTTGTGCAAGGGGCTCGGCCCTCGCATCCCCACCTGCCTCGGCCGGCCCTTGCAGCCCCAGCTTCCGGATGGTTGTTCTGCTGTTTGGTCTAATTAGCATATTAGCTCTTTATTATATAGAATTCTTTTGTGATGTGGGTTATAACACTTGTTTTTGGTGGTGTCAGCAATAGGCTATTTATATAATATATGCTTCCTTTACTAAGCAGCTCCTCTTACCTCATTTTTTAAAGAAAATGGGAGCCTGCATGTATAGTGTAAAGTGGTTGCACACACTTAACAAAAGGTACAAGCATGACACATGATGAGGAATGTGATGCTGGGTGAGAAATGAATTATGGTGTCAGGCATTTGCTGTGTCTGTTTGTAGCTTTTACCTCCATGTGGGTTTATGATGGCTAATGAGTTATTTTGTTGACACTTAGCAAAACAAGACATTTCCCTACTCTTCCACTTCTAATTGGAGAAGCTAGAATTTAAAGTATCTGTTCTCCACAAATTTTAATGGGTTTGACTCAGAAGTCACTCACCCACCAGTTATTTTCTGGGCTTCTCTGATGCATCAGGCCCTGACCTTGGTGTTGGGAACCTAGAGGCAGCAAAACCCAACAAAGTCCTTGTTCTCAGCAGGACCTTTGTGACTCCTTGTTTTCAGGAGTATATAGGATAGGGGCAAATAATAATCAACCAATCACTGAATAAATGTAAAATTACCTTGTAGGGAGTGGCATTTAGGAGATTTTGTGGGGATGAGAGTGTTTATAAGAGAGACCTCGGGAGAAGAGTGGGCATCAGAGAAGGTTTCCTGGAGGTGACATTTATGAGATATGAAGGGTGAGCCGGGGGTGTTCCATGTGGAGGGAGCAGCAAGTTGGAAGACCACGTGGCTGGAAGGATTGTGGCATGCTGAAGAAGCTGAAAGAAAGCCAGTGTGGCTCAGGCCCAGACCGCCAGGAGGGGTGTGGTCCACAGTGCATGCGGCTCTGAGAAATGGCAGCAGACAGAACATATGTGTTGAGTTTTGATTCTTTGCCTTGCAGTGGTAGGAAACCACTTACTCGCTGGTCTGAGCAGGAGAGTGATTATGAGTCAAAGTTGTCTTTAGAGCAGATTCTCTCAGGTTTCATACAGAGAAGGCCCTGAGTTTGCTGGAAGGTTCCAAAGGAGCATGAAGCCCGTGACACACTTGGAACCAAAGAATTGCCCTTCTCTGTGTGGGAAGCTCTCTGCTTTGACTCAGTTGTCTGAGACCCCAAAGGTCAGTGAGGGCGCAAGGCAGTTGGCTGTTACTTAGGGGACGGCCTTTGGTCGCTAAGTGATACATCCCAAGGGAAATTTGTTACAGAGCTCTTTAGAAAAGGGGCATTGGCTGCTGGGTGGATAATAAAACCTGAAACCAAAGGATGGAGCACATTCTTGTCCTCCGGGCCTCTTACCTGGGACAGTTTTGCCCTCCATCCTCACAGGAAACAATTTTTGGTTAGGTGTGTGGAGACATTTCAGATATAATGAACATTAAAATGGATAGCTAGAGAGTTGAAGTTCCCTTTCATCTGTGAGAATCTTTAACTTTATATCTTTAGAAAGTTTAGGAAAAGCTTGTGTGTTTTATGTTTTTTCTATGGACATACAATTAACACTGAAAGCAGAAATTTCAATATAATGAAGATACTTAATTGGGAGAACTCATCCATGTGCTGAGTTCAGGTGATGAACCCAGGGCAGGTTTAAAATTTAGCCTAAAAATGGATAGTATTCACCTTAAAACTCAACGTTTTCCCTCACAAAAAGTATATAAGCACTTTTCAGCTAGAAGGCTTAGTATGTGTGTTTAGCTGGTTGGGAAAGAGAATTCACTTTCTCCGATGAGCAAGATAGAATGTGAGCCCAAAGGCTATCCTAATCCAGGGCATGGGTGTGGGGATATGTGGCTGCTGTGCTGTTGGCCACTCCTTGGCTGTTGGGGACTGATCTTTTGGCTCCATGACTCAGCAGCTCCTTCCTTCCTTGATGCTCCAGGGCACACGAGGTGCTGAGTGGAAGAGCCTTACTTCTTAAGCTAAGGCTATTTCTTGCCTCAGTCTCTGCTGAGAGTCTCCAAGCAAACTCTCAGTCTGTTTGCACAAAGCACATTTCTGTTCCAGCTTTTCCTTATCAAGTACTTGGCATTAGCATCCTGGTCTGGTGATCACAGTAAGGCTGGTAAAGCCTCAGGCATGGATACCATAAGCTCTGAGGTCTAACAAACTAAGATCCTATCATGAAAAGTCAATGCAGCCCGCACTGTGTTGGATCACAATGCAGTTTTTCTGTTCCCCATAAGAATCAAAGTTCAACAGAAAGTATAAGAAAGTGAGAGGAAGGAGAGGTGGTGAAGAAAGGCCCCATGAGAGAAGCTGCTTTTGATTTGGGTCTTAGAGAGTGGGTAGGACTTGGCTGTTAGAGACAAGGGAAGGGAGCTTTCAGAAGGAAGGGAAGAGAGTCGTAGCATGAGGAACAGAGTCAGGTCAGTTAACTGAGTGCAGAGGTTTTTGAGGGGAAGATGTGTTTGGGTCAGACAGTAACCCTCCATTTTCCTCACTGTCTGATCTAATATTCACGCTTGACTCATGTGACAAGGAGGGTTATTATTAGCCACGAGACAAGGATAGAAAATCTACAATATTAAATGAACTGCAGATGGGGTTGGATAAGACACTTCCATGCAGTGCTTCTCAACTGGGTGCTGGGGACTGTTGGCAATGTCTGCGGACATTTTTGGACGTCAACAACCGAGGATGGCTGCCACTAGCATCTAATGCGTAGGGGCCAGGGATGCTCCTAAATGTCCTGCAGTGTGCAGGACAGACCCCCCTCCCACTGTGCCCCCAACAAAGAAGCATCCAAATGTCAACAGTACTGAGGCTGAGAATGTCCTAAGGCAGTGGTCAGCAAACTGCGGCTCGCGAGCCAATGTTTGCCGCTCTGTTGACTAATGAGTTTGCCGACCACTGGACTAGACTAAATGTTACCAGGTAGTTGGAAGCTGTGAGGATTAGGCAATTGTGGCACATTGTGTGCAAAGAGGTAAAGGGTAGTATATGACGGTGGTCGGCAAACTCATTAGTCAACAGAGCGGCAAACCGCGGCTCGCGAGCTGCATGTGGCTCGTGAGCCGCAGTTTGCTGACCACTGTCCTAAGGTATTTGGAGGGTCCAGAAAGCCCCATTCAACCCCTCTTTTCCTTAGGTTGCCCCAAATGATAGCAAACATGGGTATTTCTAAACACAGGAGGACAAGAGTGTTCTTTGTTACCCAGTGAATCTGGGCATCTGCAAGCTGGGATCTGTTAACTACCCTTGGGCATAACTCCTTCTCCTCGTATCCAATGTTTGCTACTTTGGGACTTCTCAAGAAAGTTGAGGAGACATGAGTGGGAGTGCCTTGAACATTTTCCACGGGAAATAGAAAGCCTGTTGGGTAAGCTGACATCTCTCCCATCAGCGAGCATTCTCCTCGGCTCCCTCTGGGTGTTAAATGAGGTATGAAAACTTGTCACATCGGTTTCAGATGTGTTGGCAACTGTTGCTCAGATTAAAGGAAATAAATAAAACTAGGCAAAGGAAATGGCACAGAGGTCTGGTGTCCCCTCTCATCCGCCCTTAAGGCAGCTCCGAATGGAAAGCACGCAGGGGTGGGTAGAATCACAGTCAGGCTTTGCCGGGTCTGGCCAGCATGTTGTAGACACGTCAGGATTCTCGGGTCCCTAAATGATCACACAGCATCCCAGCAAGGACTGGAAGTTGGAAGCAAGTACATAGTCCAGTGGAAAAGGCACAGACATGTCACTGGGGCCTCACTTCCGTCCTGGCCCAGTCACCAGACAATACCTTGGACAAATCACTATGTTTCAGGACTCCATGACTCAATGTCACAGATGAGAATGTGGAACTAAATTATGTCCAGGGTTTTCTAATCCTGAGACTTTCTATAAAAGATTGATAACTGGCTTGACCTTCTTAGACTTTCAGGAGAGTTTACTTTTTCTTTTTCCATTAAAAAGAAATTATATTCAAATCAGATGTGATTTGCTCTCCTCGAATTATGGAAAGTAGAACTTCAGGAAGGTTTTTCCTTAGGCTCTTAATCTCCTGTCTTCGGATCCTGGAGGCATCTTTCTCTCTCCAAGGACTCAGGGTCACCAGGTGTTCAGTGAAGGCAGGCGCCAGTGGCTCAGCACATGCAGGCATGTTCCTTTGTAGCAGGGAAGAGTCGGGTCCATGCATGCTGGTAAAATAATTAGAAATTCCTGGACAGGGAATCAAATGCTGCTGCTCAGGGACAGTCCCAGGCGGGTCTCACTGACAGGGTTCTCTAATACAGTAAGAACCTGCACGTTTCTTTCTGTTGGCATGGCAGGTGGCACCGCACACAGTGTGGGGAACAATGAGGGTCCTGGAATGAGGTATTTTGGGAGGTGGCGTTACATTGTTATGAATGTTGACAAGTGTTTTATGAAGAGTGGTCCCAGTAGCATTGTCCTGGGTTGGTCGTTTTCAGCTTCTGCTGCACATTGAGGAACTTTTACAGGGCCCATTGCCCAGGGGACAGGGCGGAGCATTTAAATGAGCATCTCTGAGAGTGGGACCGGGGATCTGTCTCAGAGGTCCCTGGGATTCCAGCATGCAGCCCAGCTTGAGAAAGCCATTCTTGGGAAATGTTTATCAGGTACATGCTCTGTGTTCGTTCATTTATGGGACTGTAAAACTGTTGCTCATTTTTGCTTTTCTAGTTAATTTTAACAAATAAGGAGGCTAATCAGTGCATTTGCAAGATATGCAGTTAACAGCAGTTGTCAGAAGAGATTCAGAAGTTGTCACAAAAAGATGAATGACCTGTGAGGCTTTTGCCAAGGGGATTCTTGTGTTTTGAGAGAAGTTGAATAAGAAATCTTATCTCTGAGAGTCTAAGATTCAGTGTTTAGCCATCCATCAATGAGGCTGGAATTAATCTGTCGTTAAGTTGTTTGTATTGTGCTTTTCTTCATGTTCTTAATAATAAAAGCAAGTATCTTCTAGGTCAGTGGTCGGCAAACTCATTAGTCAACAGAGCCAAATATCAACAGTACAACGATTGAAATTTCTTTCGAGAGCCAAATTTTTTAAACTTAAACTTCTTCTAACGCCACTTCTTCAAAATAGACTTGCCCAGGCCATGATATTTTGTGGAAGAGCCACACTCAAGGGGCCAAAGAGTCACATGTGGATCGCGAGCCACAGTTTGCCGACCACGGTTCTAGGTAAAGCACTGTAGCTCTGTACATTGGTTCTCTGGGTGACCACTTCCTTCAGTCAAATAAATCACATCCTCGACTTTTTTCTTTTTACATCTGTTCAAAATCAGGTTGACATAGCAATATTACAATTGCTGACTTTGGTGCATGTTTTCCCAAGAAGATACATGGCATGTGTGTGGGCACAGGCTTGAATTGTATAAGCCCGTGCCCACATTTATTCGTAGGTGCCTATAAAATTGATTCTTTAAAATCCACAAGTCTTATGAACGCTTCTTTCCATATGGCAAACCGGTTTAAGCCTATTTTCAACAAATGTGATCGAGGACCTTTGGGGTAAATTTCTGATGATTTAGCTTTAGAGCTTGGGGAATAACAGAAGTGCCATCAATCAAGGGCAGCTTAAGCTGGTCCCTCGTGTCTTTCCAGGGGGCTTTCCTTTTATTGAATCAATATTTGAACCCACTCCCCTGCCAGACTTCACTTTTGTTGGAGAGAAAAGCAGCTCAAGCTGGAGCCTTTGCCCAGAGACTTAAAGCAGCCCCCCAGGTAGGTCTGCTCTGCCTGGTGACCCCGTAACCCCTTCTCTCCCTGAGTATGCAGTGGCCTGCACGTGTCCTTAATGCTCACACCTTTCTCTCTCAAACTCCACCTCTCCCTGTCACTGCCGGTTCCAGAATTCAGAATTGCTAAACTCCTGCTTCCCACAAACCCAGGTTCGCACGAGGAGAAGGAACAAGGGTATCAGATTTGTCTCTTTTGCATCCTAGCCAGCTGGCCTGTGGACTTACTACTGGGATTTCTCCCGGTTCCGCACATGGAGGCACATCCGTGATTGGAATCAGGTTCAGAGAGAAATAGGGATTAGGGAGCAGTCAGAAAAAAGACCTCTTTCAGGTGGGGCAAAAGCACTCCGAAGAGTGGCTGGAATCCTCACTTCCAAAGAGGCAGACCTCTCAGGGGAAGGGGCAGTCTGGGTGAGACACGCAGGAGCTCTTCACAGATGGATGCATTTCACATCCTCAGTTCTTTTGAAGTGATCACTCACTGTTTGGCACCAAAACAGAAGTCACGATGAGGTGCCGTGGTGAGAGCCGCAGGTGGGAGGGTGTACCGGCAGGGACCTCCACGGTAAGAACCATGTCCTGGCTCCACTCCCAGCTCAGCACTGCAGGGGAGGAGCAAGAGTGATGTAGTCCCACATTTAATCAAAAGCGAAACAGAGGCAGAAAGAAGTAGCATTTCATCTTCACTTAAGCCTCTGTCCACTTACAGCATTGCTCCATTTGTTTTTTGCCTTGGTTGTAAATGCTATGGTTTTTGACAGCCTTCCCCATTTCTAATGAAGCTGTTCACTGATATTGTTTACCAACTGACTTTCATCTTTTCCTGAATGTCAAGGGTAATGTAGAGCCCATGTAGTTAAAAAACAACAACAGGAGAGAAACCAAGATGGCGGCATAGGTAAACACCTAAACTGCTGCCTCGCACAACAATTTCAAAACTACAACTAAAAGACAGAACGGACACCATCCAGAACCACAGGAAAGCTGGCTGAGTGAAAATTCTACAACTAGAAGGAAAGAGAAAAGCTCACAGAGAATTGGAGGTACGGCAAAGGGGCTTTGTGCGCGCAGAGAGGAAGGGCGGCTGAGAGCCTGGCTGACTTTCTCTGGCGGAAGGGGGAGGGAAGCCTCCGACCGCACTGAACCCCAGTTCTGACTGCACTGAACCCCAGTTCCGGGCGAACCCCTGGGGACCCACGCTCTTACGGGGGGAGTCTGGACTCTCGGGCGGAGACTCGAGCTGGGAAAGGCAGAAGTCTGAAGGCGCACGCGGGCCAGTGCGCACAAAGGCTGCGGAGGTTGCCACAGGCTTTCCCTAGTGGAAGGGAGTCAGAGGATCCTGACTGCACTGAGCCCCAGTTCTGACTGCAGTGAACCCCAGTTCCAGGCGAGCCCCTGGGGACCCACGCTCTTGTGGGGGGAGTCTGGACTCTCGGGCGGAGACTCGGGAGCCGGGGAAGGCGGAGGACTGAAAGCGCACATGCACGCAAGGGCAAGGCTGACAGGAAGCCAAGACTGAGACTCCACCCCATCCAAGCTGAGCACAGAGGCTATTGCAATTTGGCAAGTCTAATCCTATAAGGCTGTCTCCAGCACCGAACTTCTCCCAGCATAGACACAGCTGATCCTTACAGCCAACTGGCCCGGAGGTCAATTCTTCCCAGTGATACCAACAACAATAAAGACTTAATTACAACAAGGCTGTACACACAGTCCACAAAGGGGTGCACCAAGAGTGTCCACCTCAGGTTAACTGGGGAAGCAGACCCACTGGGCCATATTGGAAACCTAGCACAAATATCTACCTTACCAACTCAGGGAAGCAGTGAAAATGCGGGGTCAAAGAATCAGATCACAAACGAAAGAAATGGAGGAAAACAAACGACTAGATATAGAATTCAAAACCACGGTTATAAGGCTTTTTAAGAATATCCTAGAAAAGGCCGATAAATATAACGAGACCCTCGAAGATATGAAAAAGGACCAACTAGAAATTAAACATACACTGACTGAAATAAAAAATATTATACAGAGACCCAGAAACAGAATAGAGGAACACAAGAATCAAGTCAAAGAATTGAAATACAAAGAAGCAAAAAACACTCAACCGAAAAAGCAAAAAGCAAAAAAAAAAAATCCAAAAAGTTGAAGATAATGTAAGAAGACTCTGGGACAACTTCAAGCGTACCAACATCAGAATTATGGGGGTGTCAGAAGAAGAGAGAGAGCAAGATACTGAAAACCTATTTGAAGAAATAATGACCGAAAACTTTCCCCACCTGGTGAAAGAAATAGACTTACAAGTCCAGGAAGCCCACAGAACCCCAAACAAAAGGAATCCAAAGAGGACCACACCAAGACACATCATAATTAAAATGCCAAGAGCAAAAGACAAAGAGAGAATATTAAAAGCAGCAAGAGAAAAACAGTTAATTACCTACAAGGGAGCACCCATACGACTGTCAGCTGACTTCTCAACAGAAACTATGCAGGCCAGACGGAAGTGGCAAGAAATTTTCAATGTGATGAATAGCAAGAACCTACAACCAAGATTACTCTACCCAGCAAAGCTATCATTCAGAATTGAAGGGCAGATAAAGAGCTTCACAGATAAGAAAAAGCTTAAGGAGTTCATCACCACCAAACCAGTATTATATGAAATGCTGAAAGGTATTCTTAAAGAAGAGGAAGAAGAAAAAAGTAAAGAGAAAAATTATGAACAACAAATACATATCTATCAACAAGCGAACCTAAAAATCAAGTGAATTAAAAACCTGAGGAACAGAATAATCTGGTGAATATAATAGAATCAGGGGCATAGAAAGGGAGTGGACTGATAATTCTCAGGGGGAAAGGGGTATGGGGGGTTCATGAAGAGAATGGACAAAAATCATACACCTATGGATGAGGACAGTGTGGGGGAGGTAAGGGCAGAAGGTGGGGTGGGAAATGTGTGGAGGGGAGCTATGGGGGGAAAAAGGAGAAATAATTGTAATAATCTGAATAAAGATTTATTTTAAAAAATAAAAAATAAATAAAAAAAATAAAAAATAAAAAACAACAACAAAACATCCTTTAAAAACAACTATTTCAATGGTCCAGCATTTTGGAAAACATTTGGACATTTTCTTGTAAAGTTAAACATGCATCCATCATTTGACTCCAAAATTCCACTCCTGAATATTTACCCAGGCAAAATGAAAACTTGTGTTCACACAAAAACTGGTATGCAAATGATTACAGTGGCTTTTGTCACCTCCCCAAAATGGAAGCAAGCCAGATGTCTTTCATACGGGGAACGTATAAAGCTGTGATGCTTCTATACCATGGCATACGTCTACACCATGGAATACTGCTCAGCACTAAATGGAGGGACTGTGGGTACACACAAGAGCATGAGTGGATCTCAAGTGCATTATGCTACGTGAAAAAAAAAAAAAGCCAAATGCTAAAAAGCTGCCACCTCCAGTGTGATTCCATTTATGTGACATTCTCACTGATGAAGAGTTATAGGAACAGAAAACAGATGAATGGTTGCCTGGGGCTTGAGTGCAAAGGGACATGAGGGGAGAACTTGGGGTGATAGAAGTGTTCTATGTCTTGTGAGTGTAGTTACTGAAGGTGGACATTCTCCAAATTTGCAGATACTATACACATAGAAGTGAATTTTACTGTATGTAATTTATAACTTAATATATAGAAAAAAAACAAAGGTGCAGGTAGGGAGAAGAAACCACCTGTGTGAGGTGAGAAGGGTTCTCCCCCAATATTGCCCGCCTGGGGCATTAAGATTGCAGCCACCAAAGTAAATTGGGTCCATTCTTCCAGATGATTCCAACTGTTTTAACTCAGGACTTTACAAATGACAAGCAAAGCATCGGTTAAGAATACAGTGAAGGCATATAAATTAATGAAAACTATGCAGTTGACTTAAGCAAAACCTATTAACAAGATTCTATGAGGGTCATCTAGTCAACATTCCATTTACTCACTTTTTTTTTTATTGATTTCAGAGAAAGGAAGAGAAAGGAAGAGAGAGAGAGAGAGAGAGAGAGAGAGAGGGGGAGAGAGAGAGAGAGAGAGAGAGAAATGTCAATGATGAGAGAGAATCATTGATCAGCTGCCTCCTGCACAGCCCCTACTGGGGATTGAGCCCACAACCCAGGCATGTGCCCTAACTGGGAATTGAACTGTGACCTCCTGGTTCATAGGTTGACACTCAACCACTGAGCCAGACTGGCAGGGCTCTCCTCACTTTCAAGTTCTTCTGTTTATGCCGACCCTATTGTGCTAGTCAATTAGTCTATTATACACATATTGTGTCTTAGATATTCCTAGTATCAAAATTCTGATTATAATTTGTTGAACTTCTCAGTCTCTGAGGTCACTTTTATAAAAATGTCATTTTTATTTTAAAAATTCTTTATTCCTATAGGTTGGTTGTCCCAAATGTATTTGGTAAGACACTGGCTGCTGGCTTTTGGAGTAACCTAGGGAAGGTGGGCACTCGTGACCTTGCTCTGCTCTTAAACCTTTGGCACTGCAACCGGTGCCTCCTGCAGCCCATCCCTTTGCGTGTAGTGCATGAGTTTTGGGGCACTGTAGGCAGGAGTGTGAGTTAGTTCCTAGGGCTGCCATAACAAGCACTCCAGCCTGGGAGGCTCAGAGAAGGAACATCTATAGTTTCACAGCTCTTGAGGCTAGAAGTTTACTGACTTAAATGTTAATCACATCTAAAATATAACTTTACAGCAACATCTGTTCTAGTCTAATACTTGACTAAACAGCCTGTCACCATAGTCTTCCCAAGTGGACAGACAGAACCACGCATCTCAGTGACACACATGTACAGGGGTGGGCAAAGGTAGGTTTACAGTTGTTCATATGGAAAAATACAAATTAGCCCATAATACAAGAATAAACTCTTTCTCATACTCACAACTGTAAACCTACTTTTGTCCAACTCTGTATATGGTCTTCACTATTTTCAAGACATTGCATCCTGAATGAAGCACAAACATCCCAAGAGATCATAGTTGATTCCCTTGAAAACTGTCCTGGGACCCAGCTTCGGCAACCTGCCATCTCAGGGCTGCCCCAGGAACTCTGGGCCACCCTGCTTATCGCTACGGGCTGAGGTTTGCAAGTGAATGAATTTAATCCATCCAAGCTTGCCCAGGTAATTGAAATTATCTTAACTGATTTACGTATTTTGACATTTCATGAAAACACAGATTGTTTTCTTCAAATAATCAATGTGATATAAATTCATGATAGGAGATATTAAGGGAAAATATGTTATAGAGTCATTTTTCTTCCTTGAAGCATTTCATTTGGACATATTGTCAAAACAATCCATGGCAAAGTCTGTGCAGTGCCATTTCACATGGGTTTAATTATGTTACAAAAAAAAAAAACCCCAAAAAACCAAACACCCATATGATATTATTCTAGCATCTCCTGTAATAGCAGGAAATCCGGGCCCTCTTTTATTTAGTCTCCCTGTAACAGCAATTGGTTCCAGCTTCACTGGGCAAGGCAAAAAACACGTGAAATCTGTGGCAGCTACAATAACACTGCCCCGGGCTGGATTAAACTCAACAGCAAGCTGATCAGGGCATTGATTTGATGCCGTGAGACATTTTTTAAAAACACACACATTCACTCACTGTTAGGCACTTCATGGTTTATTTCTTTTCATGCTCAGGAACTATGAAAATGCCAAGGTGATACCAAGTAATGTGTTCTTTTCATTTTTGTTTTCTCCCCCAGATACCACCTCTGCCAAAACAACCATGGCAGAGACCTTCTTGGGTGTTGACCTCAGATTATTCTGAAAAGGATGGAGGTGTCACTGGGCTTCTCCAGTGACTAGAGTCCAGACTAGACTCTCCAGGCATCTTAAGTGTGGGCTCTGTCCAGTGTCCAGACAACAAGTAAAACTGGCTCAGACTATCTGATTCAGCAGGTTTGGGGTGGGCCCCGAGAATCTGTGTTTCTAACAGGTTCCCAGGTCCAGGCATACTTTGAGAATCGCTCTTCTATGTATACCAGAGGTGAAATATATAAGGATGTCAAATCAACCTTGTGGTAAGGCCCAGATAATTCTCCTGATTGTCCACGTCATCTAGTAATTCATTTACTTGGACAACTATATGGATAGGTATTTTTAAAAATCACTGTCACCGAATTCCTTACAATCTATTTAAAATAAAACAAAACAAAAGGAAGCACACACATAGGGAAAATCATTTGAAAATGCAGAGTGGCCTCTCATCATGTGCCGAGCGCTTCAGCCTCTCCTGACGCCCTTGGCAAGCTGACCTCTAAAAGGAACTAAGTGAATCCTGGCTTGCTCCACCATGGACCAAAAGGAAAAGAATAAGAAGCACGTTTCATGCTTGGGGTTGACTATTGTAATCAGAAGTGGTAGGGAGAATTTCTCATTCAAGCTGACATATTCCAACTCAGCAGCCCTCTTACTTCATGATGGAGCGTGAAATTGGAGCAATAAGGCCCCCCAGCTGAAGGACCAGCTTGGTGGGATCTGTGCCCAGGGCACTGCTGGGGGCCATGTGAATGACAGAGACTCGGATGCCTTGATTTTCATCCTGGTTGGTGGGCAGCCCAGGGGCGTCTGGCTCTCTTGCTCTGATTCCTTTGCCCAGCAGCAGTCCTGCCCTTTGTCCTTCCTGGAAGTCCCCCTAGCCCTCCCCACAATGTACACAGCACTTTAAACAAGTCTTTCATGAGCTGCAAGGCCCCTGGGAGGTCCTGGCCCCCAGCACATCCCTGAGGGCACTTCCCTTTCATTTTCTGGGAGGTCACTGCCCTGGCCATGTCACACAGAACTCTTCTCCCCTGGCTGTGATCCCAGGGACCCTGCCCCAGCTACTATTCTTGCTCACAGCTGTTTGGACCTTATGTCAAATCTAAGAGAATGTATGTGAAGCCCTGCAGAAGCCAGAGATGTTGCAGCCAGCAGACCTGGGGCCAGGCTCACCTTCCTCAAAGGCCTTGTACTCCCCTGATCAAACCCCATGCGGACTATTTCCAGTTCTGGCTCAGAGCCTGGCTTTCAGGGCCATTCCCTACCGAGAATAGAGTCTCTGCTTCAGAGGGTGGTCTGCTTGGCCTGGATAAGCGTTTGTCCCTTCTTTGTGTGGGTGCACACCCCCCAGCAGATTATTGTCCCTCTCCCTTACAAATCCCAGGTTTAGTCTCACTAGATGGTCTCGGCATGTAGCTTCCTACTTAATTCCTTTCTCAGGGCATCCAGGGAACTTCCTCTCCCCAGCTTACTAAACTCCCAACAGAAGTCCTTACACTTGACCCTTTGGTGTCTAGTCAGCTAGTCAGAGTTTGTGGCAGAGACACAATACCCACTTGTTGAAAGAAAGTAAATGAAGAGCAAAAAACTTTAAAAGAACTTGAAGATGACTTTGCCTGTCCTGCTTAAGAAGGAAGAAGGAAGGTTTAGAATCTTACATCTTCCTGGTGGCCATGTCTACCTATGAAAAGGGAGCTGAATTGCTAAAAAAAATAATGTGTTCGCAACATCCTGTAAGTACAAATTTGGGCTTTTGCCTCATTTTGACTCTTCAGTTTTACTGACTGTGTGATTTCTTTTTTTTTTTTTTTTCATTTTAAACAAGAAGTTTATTTAAACAACAAGACACTTGACTTGAAGGGAAAACTATCTAGGATTCATTTTTTAGAGTAATTTATCCCTACTTAAAGACAGATTGCCCTACATGTAACAGCTACGTACAAAAAGTTATAAAATTGTCCTTGGTTTTACAATGATAAATGAAAAACATTAAAATTCTCCAATCAAACAAGGTATGCAAGAATTTTTATGTTGTTCTTTTTTTTGTTAAACAGTGAGAGCAAAATAACTTACTGGAATATAAAGATAAGAGCTGAATGAGCATGCCACTAATGGAGAAAGGGGGTGTTTTCACAGAACCAGTATTTTTCCCCATCCCATCTCCATTTGATGTCGATCAAAACATACCATTGGCCATTTAGTTAAAAAAAATGCAAATGCTTGTGCACATACATCAGTTACTTTATGTACCATAAAGGAATGGGGAAGGGGAGAATGAAAGAATAGAGAAAACTATACTGTAGCAGTCAGATGTGTTGAAACCAAATTGCAGTTTTCTAATTGAGAATGTCTTCTTGGTCTGGAGGAACAGGGTTCTGGAGTAAAGTAACAGGTTCCCTTTTTAGTAGACACCTCCTGTCTGCTGCTGGAACACATCAATTGTATCTTCATCCTCCCTTTCCAACTGTGCAGGTGTGTCTGTTTCATTGATTGCCTGCCCGTCAAATCGGAATCTGATCTGCCTCATTGACAAACCCTGTCGTTCACAATAGGCTTTCATTAGTTTACTAAGTGGTGTATGCCTCTTAATCTTAAACTGCACCACAGAACCATCCTGCCCCGCCACCTTCAAATTAATATGATCGTTGTTCTCAGTCTTGACTCCTTCCTTGGGCTTTTTGTCGGCCATGGCGAGCGCCGGAGTCTCCTCAGCTGCCGCTTCACAAAAGAGGTACCAGGTCCGCACCAAATGAGCACACAAGCAGCACCAGGAGCGACAGAAGAATGGCTGTGTGATTTCTGTTAATTTACTTTCTCTCTCTGATATTCTTTGTGTGTGTGTGTGTGTGTGTGTGTGTGTGTGTGTGTGTGTGTGTGTGTTTGTGTGTGTGTGTGTGTAAAATGGGAATTAAATCTACCTTGCAGGGATTTTGCAAAAATTAGAGGACTCGGTGGATATATGCAAAAGTAAATAAACTAATAGAGAGTCTGTTGGCACCGGCAATATAGTAGGTGCTCAGAAAACAATACAGGCAGTCCTTGGGTTACATCAGACTTGATATATATCGTTTTGTGGTTATGTCGCCATCTCCCATTTATTTAAAAAAAAAAAGTTCCATCATTTCGACATATGTACATATGTGCTTTATGTTTTTTATTATTTATTTACCACAAGTAAAGGTCAGGAATTGTTATCTTTCTTTTAAATTTTTTTTACTCTTTCACTTCATCTGCTGTGTATGTGCTTCATGTGAGTGATGCAGGTGCTTATGTAGGTGGGTTCCGACTTAAGGCGAAAATCGTGTTACGTTGCGCCATAGGAACGGATCTCTGACATAACCCAAGGACCTACTGTACCTGCCTTTTATGTTAATGTTGTCGGATATACCATTTCAGAGTTAAATGCTGGTAAAGTCTTAAATGAAGCTACACAGAGACTGTAGAGTCTTGAACTTCTGACAGGCCAGTGCAGCGAGGTGTTGAAAACCTTTGTAATGGGTAGTAGCCAGGCCAGCCCTTCCTGTTACAGTGGGTTCCATAGCTTTCTGTCCTGGATTGCTGGAGGGAGAGCCGGACTGTGGGGAGGCACTTAGGTGAGGAAGATTATCACAGAATAAAAGGAGGGAGGGCAACCAAACATGATTGAGAGACAACTTCAGATGAGCCTCGTTGCACAGAGGAAATTTGAAGGGGAAGCCATTGGGAAAGCACGTGGAAACAGCCAGTGAATGGCCCAGCCAGTGTGGCTCAGTGGTTGAGTGTCGATCCATGAACCAAGAGGTGACTAGTTCAATTCCCAGTCAGGGCACATGTCCGGGTTGCAGGCTTGATTCCTAGTAGGGGGTGTGCAGAAGGCAGCCAATTGATGATATTTCTCTCTCATTGATGTTTTTATCTATCTCTCTCTCCCTTTTCTCTCTCTCTAAAAAATAAAAACATAAAAAAAAAAAAGAAACAGGGCAGTGACCTCCTAAAAAGTCTCTAGATGAGAACCCACTCAGGTGGGTCCTTAGGGTGGAGGTGGCAAGTGAGAGGGTTAGTTGATAAGGATGTAACTAGATTGAGAGAATTTATACCCTGCCCATGTATGTCAGTTGGCTTGCTGTGCGACTCCAGTCTGGCCCTAGCAGCAAGCGTCCTGTCCACCTTTTGCAGTGAGCAGAGGTGTGCAGGTGCCCACCTAGGGAGCCCCTCTGGGCTCAGTGCACCGGTCCTGAAAGGCGGAGGCCTGCTGGGAACAAGGCACATGCCCAGCTGAGAGGCTTCTGCAGCCCTGAGCGGTCGGCTGGGCTGCCTACAGCATGCACTGTTCTTTCTCTGTGCACGTAATCCAACCAGATGCGCAGCCTGGCTTGTAAAAGACCAGCTCCCAGCCATTTCAGTTTAGCCATCTTCTCCTTAGTTCTTCTGGTCAAGAAAGGGTTACATTAGTGGAGGCACAAATTGGAAGGCTTACATTATTAGAGATTCTTTTGAAACACTACTGAGAAGAGTCAATGGACTGATTTTGTTGGAGGCCAGCTGGGAAAAGGGGGCACTCAGAGGACTCCTCACAGTGCTCTGTGCTCGTGTCTCTCAAGAAGTAGTTGGGGGAAAATAACACTATTTATTTTCAGCCACATCTGTATTGAACTCCCACCCACCTTGCTCCAGTCGCACTGGCCCATTTACACAGCCCGTGCAAACCAGTCATTGGACAGAGCAGAGGCAGGAATTCTGGATCAACTCTCTTATAAACCAACTGCGTAGCAGTGAGAAGACAGCACTGTGACAACAGAGCAGACTTGAACATTATTCTGCAGAAAACATCGGCTTCTCACTTCTCCCAAGTAATTTAATTGAGATGCCGGGAGGTATTTTGGGCTAAGTGTTTATGCCCCCCTCCCCAATTCATATATTGAAGCCCCAACCTCCAATATGACTATTTTAGGGAAGGGTCTTTATAGGGGTGATGAAGGTTAAATGAGGTCAGAAGGGTAGAGCCCTGATCCAATAAGATTAGTGTCCCTGTTCGCTCTCTGTGTGAATGAGCACTAGGAAAGGCCATGTGAGGACAGAGGAGGCGGCTGTCTACAACCCAGAGAGAGGTCCCACCAGACTCCAGCTCTGCTGGCACCTTGATCTTGGACTTCTAGTCTTCAAAACTATGAGAAAATAAAGTCCAGTTGTTTAAGCCATGAACCGGTGGTCCTTTGTTATGGCGGCCTGAGCAGACTAACCCAGGAGGGCTCTGGCTTGGAAAGGGCTGAAAGGACCCCTGCAGGGACCCCCTTTTGCCCCTGGGGGATTTTCCTCACTGTGATTCTTTCTGTACGAATTCGGGTTTCAAAAATTAAGAAAAATAATATTAAACCACAACAGTAATTTTTAAAAGCCTATGAGAAAACAAAATGAAAAGTTCAACACAAGTAAAAAAAAATGTTTTAAATAGCACAATTTAAAAATAGCATTAGAAAAAGGATGTCTTGGATTGATGCTCTGGTGCATGAAATATGAGTCTATTGATAAAACCTGGAGTTGGCTCTGCTTTCCATCAGCACGTTATTGACAGTGACTTTGATCCCTGTCAGAAGCAGAACAGTGTTTTGTGTGTGTTGTTTAGCAAAGTCACATTGTGGGCAAGTCTTGGGTATAGTTCCAGACACTTCTAGGCGGAGCACAGGACAGCGAGGCCTGGAAACTGACATGTAGAAGGGCCATCATGCACCAGCAGAGGCGGTGGCCAGCGCAGAATCACTACAGTCACCAGATCCACTTGGGTGGCAGCTGGGGGCACTCCAAGGTGGAGTCAAGCAAAAAATGGGAACATTTGTTCCCCCACCACTTCCTGCTTTGTTTCCCTCCTAGCTAATTGAAGAGTGTGAAGCCTCAGAGATGCGCACAGCAAGAAAGGTTTAACGACTAAAGAAAGTGAAGGAAGGAAACTGCCTTTTTCAGTACAGCCAGAATGTTGGAACAAGAAAAGACCTTGGAAATGACCTGTCCCTCTGCCTCCTCATTTTACAGATAGAGAGGGGGAAATGTGCCGAGTGATTTGTGGTGGTCACGTGGTTGCCTTAGCAAGGGGGTCTTAAACTAAGTGGGGGTTTTTCATCTTAATTGTGCCTTTCACCCTGGCTTTCATCTCTCCACTTAATGTCTTCTGAAGCTTTAAAGATTTGTTGGTAGCTAGACATTCCAGGAAGCAGCAGCAATTTTTTTCTTGGGGGAAAAAATAAAAGCGGTGGTGGGGAGGGAGGGAGTGATATTTCTTAAGAACCAAATGTTAGTCACAGTGTCAATGATGGCATTTCTAATGAAGGGAATCTAGGGGCTTGATGAATATGTCCAGATAAGATTAGCAGCATCAGCAAATATCTCTGGCAGCATTCAACAGAGAGGTCCTGTCCCCCTGTTGGCTCTTTAAAGTTACAGGTATTTAATAACATAGCACTTTTAGGTTCATTTTTTTATGTTTTTGCCTAAATTTTACAGCATTTCTAAAAACAAGTTAAATTAGGTTTAGTAAATTGTGCAAATGAGCGTTAAGTAAACATGTTCAATATCAAGTATCCTCTCTCTCCCCCAGAAATTTCCTCCCGAAATGGTCACAAGAGGCAAGTGATCAACTCAGGGGCCTTTTTCATAATGGAACATGGATGTGTTATGAGTGGGCCTGGAAGAGGCGTGATGTGCTCCCACGGGGGTGAGAAAACGGCATGTCTGTGGATGGACTGCTTTGCTGCTTCTGTGGCACCAGGTTGCTGTAATTGCTCCTGCAGCGTGTGTCCTGGATACTCTGCTGCCCTAGTCCTCGTGTAGACGTGCTCTGACTGGGAGCACAGTCAAGCCCACAGCAATGGCCTGAAAGCTGTGCCTTCGGAGCGCAGAGGTCAGGGGCTGTGACCCAGGGGTCCTTGGCGGTGTGATGAGTGATTGAAGCAGCAGCCTTAGACTATTTTATGCATGAGGTTGGGTGATTCATTTGATTTTCTTCGGGGAGAAAAAAAAGTCTGAAAACCCAACAGCATGTTTGAGAATTTAGCAGGATCTTGATCTGTGCTGGATAACAAATGATCTAGTGTTGACAGCCCACCTCTCTCGCTTAGTGCAAGGTCTGGGCTTGTCCTTCCTTACAGGCGGGGCTGGCTTCACGACCACATGGCCTCTGCATCTTTAGGGGACCCCATGCTCAGAGGGCCCTGAGTTTAGTTTAATGCTCTGCTATTACCATCTTGAGAAGTCCTCACAGTTTCTTAATAAGGGCCCCACATTTTCACCTTGCACTGGGCCTGACAGAAATGTAGCTGGCCCTGCCTACAGCCTCAGCCACCCCTGACTTCAGGCTGGGGAGGCACATGTTAAACCCTGAGGGGGCCCAGACATCAGTCTTCCTATGTAGCCTTGTATGAGATCAGGCATGGAGAGTGAATTCGAGACCCTGCACTCCACCTGCTCTCACCCCTCAGGGTTGGCCCAGCCTGGATGCCTGGGTGACGGCCTGTTTCCCTGCAGAAGCCCCAACACAGGTCATGACAGCCCTCCTCAGCCACTGTCCTTGGGGCTGGATCTTGCCCCTTCCCAGGCCTTGTCTGGGATCCTGTTCCTGGAGCTCTCCACTAGGCCTGCACAGGTTCTGTACTCACACAGCTCTTCCATTTCAGAGCTGGTGCTCATGCTCTTCCTCTTCCCAAGAAACCTGACTTCCTCTTCCACCCGAGAAACCTGACTTCCTCCTCTTCCTCCCTAGAAACCTGACTTCCTCCTCGTCTTCCTGAGAAAACTGACCTCCTCCTTGCTTACTCAGACCTGCTGTCAATCACATCCCTGCCCTGGCCCCATGCAATGCTATTTCTTCTTAACACTAAGGCACCACTGATTTGGGGTTAGGATCATTAATAACCTTTACCTTTGTGGGCCTGTTGCATATGATTTACTGACTCCTAGATTTTAAGCCCTTTAGTTGGTAAGAGCTGGATTCTAATAATCTTTCATGTCCCCAGTAGCATGAGGATTCTGTGCACCCAGTAGGCACCCAACAAGGACTTTGGGGCTTAATCGGAACCCAGGGAGCTTAACTTCCAAGCATCTATTAAAGCTGGCTCACACCAGAAGAGGCCTCACTGTGTGAGCTCAGTGCTGCTCCAGGTTCTGTGACCTTGGAGCTGGTCCAAGAAGGGCCACAGCCAAAGTCAAATAGTGGCACTGTTTTCCTAATTCACAGAGGAAAAAAAAAGGTATTACAGAATTTTCTCAAATTTTTAAACACCCTGATGTTTGCTACCAATTGCCTGCTTATGAGTGTTGACCAGATGGCCAAATGAATGCACAAGTAGCAAAAAATATATTATTTAAAAAAATAAAATACAGCTGATCATGTTTATTTCAGCAAGTTGATTCTCTCCTCCCCCAACTTTCTTCTCTCTCAAACAAGTGTTGAGTTTTTATATTGGAAACAAGACAAAACTGTATTTTATGTTCTGTCTGGATCAGGCAATGCTCTATCGGGCATGCACCTCTGCGGTTGCCACCTGCGACTCTGATGCCATACCCACCTGGTGGGGCATGGGGCCACCCTGGCCTCCTTATGGAGACAGGGCCACCAGAGAATAAAATAGGTAATTTGTCCCATTCACAGGCCAACAGTTTGGTTTTGCTTTAAGTTTAAGCAACTCACACCCTTGATCCACCTGGAAGACCTCTTTCCAGAACACTGCTCTCAGTTAGGGAAGCAGAAATGGCTTAGCAGAGACTAGGTAGAAACATCTAAGATGGCTTCACAGCAAGTTCAGTGACATCACCAAAGACTGTACACATCATATGTGACCACAGCATGAGAAAGGCCTTCCATAGCGTCACAGGGTGAAATAGGAGCAGCTGAGTTGTCAGTGGTCCCAGAGGAGGGCCAGGTCCATACCCATGTAAGGCACACCTAACCCCTGGGCAGGAGTCGCGCAATAATGAAGCCGTACACTGTGTGGGTTGGGGAGCTACACCTGGACTCTGGTCTGCACTCATTTGTTATAAGACACAGATCTCCTCCAAGACACTCAGGTGGAAAGCCGTGCTATTATTGAAAGTTGGGGGACTATCCTGGAAGTGAGGTGCAGGAAGGACACTGGGTCACACAGGCATTGGGATTCCTCTGGCCCACACCGTCTCCATTTTTTGGTCTCTCTGCAGTCACATGGCCTTTTGTTCTCTCTGCCTCTGGTTGATATTCTTGTCTGTCTGAAAACACATCAATTTGCCCAGCGTGGAAAATGACTGCTCTCCTCCCCATGATACCAGGTTTACATCTCTAAATGTCTTAGTATTCTAGAAAGGTGGGCCTGGATTGGTTCCCAGTTCACCAATGGATGGGTTTCCTGTGGGTCAGGTGCTTATGCCAAGCCAATCAGCCTGTGGACACACACAGACCTTACACGTTTAATGGAGCTAAGAATTCACAAGATCTCATTATAATCTAGTCTGGGTTCTTTGATTTTCAGCTTGTGTGCAGTGAATGACACTGGGCAGGGAGTCCTGTCCTCCTGCAACCTCAACTAACTACAAAACTGTAATTAATCCAAGTAGACTGTAGAACTGAGGTTAACTGTTTTCCCATTTTGTTGCAAAGTGGACTTGGATGTCTGTGAAATGAAGTTTGATGGTTTCATAAATCAGGGGATCATGTTTCCATCAGCTAGCAAACTGGGAATGGTGTTGAGAAAGGGGAATGGGGAGTTGTTCAACAGATATAAAGTTACAGGTATGGAAGATGAATAGTTCTAGAGATCTTCCATACACTTTCATACCTGTGGTTAACAATACTGTGCTGTAAAATTTAAGAGGTGGATCTCCTGATGTGTTTTTACCACAATAGTAAATAGCCACATGCATACATACATAACTTACACTATTAAAAATACAGTTTACAAAGAAAGAAAAGTTTGAAGAAAGCAAGGTGCATTGTAAATCACTTAGAAAGGAAACCTAAGATACACCAGAGTCACCAAATATAGAACAGCCTTCTGCTCTTCCCTGTGAGAGTTTTGAGAGTTTTTTTTTTTTTCCCAACACTTAGCTGTGTCTGATCTTTGACAGGCAGGAGCAGTCATGATAAAAACATAGTCACACACAAAAAACTTCCGTCATACCCATGTACAGTTTAATACAGGTATGTGTATCCATTAGGGAATTAACGAAGAAGAAACACAATGATAAAATAAGATTGTAGGGCTTTAACCTTATGCAATTGTGGGTGATGGTTAAACAGTCTCTATAAAGCTCTTTTTTCTGTATCTGGTGCTGAACCTGAAGTCTGCAGGGCTGGCATCGCAAAGGAAGATGGACAAAGTGGGCAAGAGCAAAGACTAGCTAGAATCTATGTCTTCTGCTGCCTCTAGGCCTCCAGATTTCATGGTGTGGGTACCTGCAGCAGAAGCTGCACACGCTGTCCTGGGATGCAGAGACGTTGAAGGACAGTGAGATGCTAGTTGGGGGACGTGGAGGCCCAGCTGCTGCCCACAAACCCCAGCAGCACCTGATGCCTTGCTTGATCTTGAGAACAGGCAGAGCATGGCTCGGCTGCACTTCCCCTTGCACATGGCACACGGGTTTCCTCTAGTGACCAGTGTAAATATAGAAGCATCCAGGGCCAGGAATTCTGAGAAATACAGTCCCAGCTGAGCTGAGCTGACGTGGCGTGAATGCAGCAGACTTAGAAAATGTGTGTTTCCATAAACAATGCAAACAGTTTTGTCTTGCTTAAAGCAGAAGCTATCCATAAAATGGACTTATGGAACTTCCTTCCTTGGAAACTATCACATCGACGAAACAAAAAACCAAAATCTCAGTGTGGGCTGGAGACGTTACAAACTGGTGATGTATTGATTTTCCAAGTAATTATTAATTTGAGAACTGATTAGATCCTCCTAAACAAGGCTGGTTCTTTGAGCAGAAAGGAGCCTTTTAATTAAATTCTGACACACAAGGTCATTGCTGGGCCTTCCACCTGTTCCCTGCCCCAGGGCCTCTGCCTCCAGCTACCTTTAACTTTGCATAAACCCCTGTCTTCTGCAGCTGGGTCACATTCAATAAGGAATTACAGAGCTTCTGATTAAGGTCACTCCCAGAGCTGCCATTAATCATCTCCAAGAAAGAATGCCAGGGAGGCAAAGGTTACTGCAGGTCACTTTTTCCTGACCTGCTGATCCAAGGTCTCCTTATGCTCTGCACTGGATTGGCCCTTATTGACATTGCTCCTGGAAGACAGAACACAGCTGGACCCGGAACACCCTGGGGGACTTGTCCACAGCTGGGCTTTGACTCTGCTGAGATCTCAGGGACATTCTAAGGACAAGGCGCCTTGTCTGCATTCCACGCATTTCCCCAAACAGCCCACACCAAGGCCATCACAGGTCGGTCAGTTGAGATGTCAGTCAAGCCAGGAACCAGACAGGAGGCGGTGTCAGAGGAGGGGGGACAAAGGTCCTGGGGCAGTTGTGCTTCACCTGGGAGCTTGCATAGCTGAGACCTGGATGTCATGCTTCTGAGTGAACCCTGAAAATGGTGAGCATCTGAATGCCCTGAGATGTTGCAGAAGGCATTTTGTTATCAAGGCTGCAGCTGCAAAGCACTCCTCCTGTGCTTTCTGTGAGCTCCCCCAGCTCCTGTTGCCAAGAAGGACTTAGTTTATAACAGATGGAGTTGGTCTCTGTCTTCAGGATGTCCCCATGTGACAGGAACATTGACTTCCCTCGTACAACATAAAGAATGACTCCAGGTCATTGGCACTTGTAGGAGATATGGCAGCGTTTCTTTCCAACTTTTACATGTTTCGGATGAAACTGAAAACTTCCACGGTCAGTGAGCTCTGTGACTATTTATTTCTAAGGTAACTGCATGGCCTGCTTTAGTCACTGAAATAAAAACTCAAGGAGCTGGCATAGGAGCCAGACTCTTGAGTTATGCCATTGACCTGGACTGCTGGAGCAGAAGCTGAACACGACCTGTTGGCAAACATAAGGAGAGAGACAGCAAGAGCTGAGGAGGCAGGTGATGGGTACAGTCACAGTTCTGATGACTGTAACATGCCTGTTCCAAGTTGCCATCAAGCCCAGCTCCCTCTCCCCCACCCCCTCCCCAGACAAAGAGCCAAGAATCCATGTGTTCTTTTAAACTTTTCATCTTTTACCTTTGAACATTAGGCGATCTTCTTGTTGAAGGATTTTTTTTTTAATGTGCCATTTCAAGAATAAAAGTTTCACATTCTGAAATAATTTGTCAACTAAAGTTCTCATTATTAGAGCTGAATGGGTAATATTTCTAATTTATATGATGAAATCTGAAGAACATACATGCCTATCAAGTTGGCGGGGGAATAAAATGAATGCCAGAGCCAGAGGAATCAAAGAAATCATGTCCTCCAACTGTGTCCTCATACAGATGACTTTAAACCAATGCCTGGCTTTATTGAGGCTTGTGCTGGTCACAGGCAGAGGATCAAAACTTGATGCTCTGAGCTCGCATTCCAGCCCCTTTCCACCTCCAAGCTGTGTTATTCTCTCCAGATAATGGGAGATTACGTTGGAGATCTATGGTCCCACTTTTTTCTGGGTACCTTTCCATGTAGTTACTGGACCACACCCTGTAGCCCCAGGAACCTCTCCCCATCATCTGCCTCCTCAGGAGTATCTTATCTAGCACAGAGGAGGATGCTCACCTGCTGGACTCTGGAACACTTTCTTATCACCTTCTCACACAAAGTCTCTGATGTCACAGGGAGAGAAGAGACTCTAGTAGCTCATGGATATCTGGCAGGTCTACCTTTTGAGTCCTTAAGAGTTGGCCATTTTGGCGTGTCATTGTACCTGAGAGCTCATCTCTTATTGGAAGTCTCCAGGCCTCCCTGCCTCTTGGGACTGCTGACCCAGAGGAAAGTGGGAATGACATACATGCCATCAATACAGTAGAGCTATTTTAGTCACTCAAAGACCTCTGGCCCACAGTGAAGCCAAGAAATGCTTTGAGCTGGATAACCTGTTTAAGCCAGATGATCATGAAGAACGACCATACGGAACAGGGTCCACAAAGGGGGGGTATGATGGAATGTGATGAACTGTATTCAGGTGTTTAAAACCAAACACAAAAGTCATGAGCCAGCTCCACTTCCTAACTCGTTTACTCCAGGTCAAGTTTTCGATTTGGAAAGACATATACTCTTTTCATTGACTATTGATTGGCAACCACAATTCTTTTCTAGATGCTAGTTGTCCACAACAGTGCCTTATCAAAAGCCTGGAAGGGAATCGAAAGCTGCACCATCATTGACCATCCTTGGCAATACCTCAGATGTATTTCATTTACACTTCCAGAACTTTCTTCCTTGGGCCTCCATGTCATTACAGTGGTGAAAGGGGCTGCTGTGTTGGAGGAGCAGCTTGGAGTCGGTGGCTGATCAAGGTTACTGAAAACAGAGTGGTGGCACTTCAGTTCCACTTGTCTTTTTAGTTTTGGGCTTGATAGCAGGACTGTAAGGCAGAATCTGCCCACTAAAAAAGTGTGCTTTTCTCAAACAGAAATGGTACCTTGGGTAGGTCTGGATTTTGCCCCAAACTTTCTCCTTTTTCCTTTGCCCCTGGAACAGGAAGGATTTTAATGGCTTGGGTTTATGATGCTGCTGACAAGGCACTATGAATATCTCCATACCCATTCAGGGCCTGACAGCCCATCCATTGTTTTCCAAGGCGGGACTGTCACTGGGTTACAGATGCCTGGCTTGAGCAGTGGTTGTTTATATAATGATCTCACCAGGCCTCAGTCCCCTCATCTGCCAACTAAGAGGGTCCCTGGTATATCTGAGATCTGTGGTGTCATGGGTACCTGTGCTTGGATGAGGTTGGGTTGCTCAGTTTAGCTGTAATGCACCTTCACCCCATCTCAAAGTAATGACCGTAATTAAATAAGCAGAAACTCTCCTCCACTAAGACTGTTTTGCTTCAGATGAGTACCACAGAGGCCATTTAAAATTGTCTCATTCATTTGACCAGGGCTTTGCTGTCTTCTCTTATTGATTCTAGGAATAGGATGGTCAACCCTCTGATGACACATAGGCTGCAACCAGCTTTGGAGAGTAAGGATATGTCCTGACACTGAGAAGATCTGCAAAAGGCTGTCAGAGTGCAGCTGTGTAATTAGCAGAGACCAGTGTTCCATCTTCTCCATGTCTCCCGATGTTACTATTTTATTTTTGATTGGCTGAGCTCGTGGGACAACTAGAGGATCAGAGGAAGGCCAGCGTCAGCTCAAAGGGGAAAACTCCACCCTTAACCAAGTCTAAACACTCATTTCAAGGGCATAGATAGACAATGATTTTTCCCAAAAAAATTATTGATTACATGGGTCCTTTCACTAAAGAATCATATTTTTCGTAGGCTGCTTCTTAGCATTATTTATTGTGATACAAAATGAATTTGATAGGGTATTTTCCTTTTTTATTTAGACAACTTCCCAGAGTAATCTTTCCAAACCAGGTTTCCTGATAGGGAAACAGCATTGGAACTATTGCCAACTTTGACGTACACTCCTTTCAAATTGTTAAGTGAGCAAATGAATACTCAGGACTGTTGAAGCATAAGGAGTTGCCAGATTAGTTCCATGCCTGCCAGAATCAGGATACACGCTAACGGGAGGAATGTCTTTGTTAAGATATGCATGCAGTCTTGCCAAAAACTGGATGAAGAGTAGAGAAGTTCTTTTTATATGCTCTGGATAGTTCATGAACTTGACCCTCTGATGAAACATTCTGCATGTGTTACCTCATTCAGTAATCACAATAAACACAAAGGCATGAATGTCCTGGGGAAAACATGGCCACAGAATTTTGCAGCTCTTGCCATCAAGAGGTGGAGTCCATTTCTCCACCCCTGGTTGCTTCCTCTGGCAAATAGCATGTGACAGAAGTGATGATGTACGAGTGCTCCAGCCTCGGTCACAAGGGGCATCTCCCCTCCTGGAATGCTCCTGCCCCCAAAGAAAGGAAGTCCAATCTTTTTTTACTGGATGACAAGTCCCCAGAAAGAAAGAGAGAGAGAGAGAATAAGAGAGAGAGAGGTCCATATGACAGCCAATGACAAGGCATCAGTCATGTGAATGAGGCCATTTTATACCCTCAAGCCTCAGGCCAGTGGCCAAATTTTACAGCCACATAAGTGAATCAAAGCAAGGAGAATTATCCAGCTCAAATGGAGAATGATGATCAAATAAGTGGTGGTGGTTTTAAGCCACTGAGTTTTGGGTTACATAGCCATAGATAACAGATGCATACCCCCACATTACAGATGAAAAAACTGAGAATCAGGAAGGTCAAATAACTTGCCCAAGAGTTATAGAGGCAATAGTGGTGGAGTTGTGATTTGAACTATGTCTTCATGATGTCATGTTTTTTTTTTTGCTTATCCACATCAAAACTACTTCAGTGAAAAAGTCCTGAATCATTGGAAATGTTTTTTAAAGGACTAGTTTCTTATAATAGACTAGAGGCCCAGTGCATGAATTCATGCACGGGTGGGGGTCCCTTGGCCTGGCCGGCAATTGAGGCCTATGGGGGGGGGGGCAGCCAGCCAGGGGGAGGGACCTCAGGAGAATGGCCGATGGGCCCCTGGATTGGGGCCTATTGGGGGCTGGCCAGGGGTGGGAGGGTCTGAGGGAGGTTGGCTGTGGGAGTGCACTGACCACCAGGGAGCAGCTCCTGCATTGAGTGTCTGCCCCCTGGTGGTCAGTGCACAGTATAGCAACTGGTTGGTCATTCCAGTTGTTCGGTCATAATGGTTGCTTAGGCTTTTATATATATAGATGATAAAAACTAGTTAAATACACCTTGTTTCATTTGAGTCTTTATTTTTTTTGTCTTGATTAGGGAGTGTTTTTGAAAACACCTTCCAAGAATGTATCACCTGCTCTTTGGGAACAGGATTCTCGATCTCACAGGGTTCTGGAACTGCTGATTTTCTGACATCACAAGGCATGCACAGGCACAGCCATCTGAAGTATAGGCCTTTTCTAGTCCAATCCACCTGATGAAGGAAAAGATTTTCCAGGAGTTAGCGGCTGCAGAACTTGGTGTTCTGAAGCTTGTGAAGTCTTATAGGTGAGGGCCATCTGAAGAGTGAGGCCACCAATTAGGGGTCAGGAAATTTTTTCTGTAAAAAGCCAGATGGTTTTTGTCACAACTACTCAATTATGCCTGTGACACTCTTAACCAGCCAAGGGCAGTATGTAAATCAATCAGTATAGATGTGTTTAAATAAAATGTTATTTATAAAAACAGGCAGCAGGCCATATTTGGCCCATGGGTCATCATTTGCCTTCCCATCAGGAGGCCATGGTGGCTGTGCTGCTGGCCTGAGCTCTATCAGGTTTGAGTGAATACATGGCTTCCAGGTAGCTGTTGTGTAGACAAACTAAAGCTGGGTGTAGATACAGCCAACAGGATCAGATCAAGAATTGCTTTCCAAGGATTCATGGAAGCACCCTTCCAATAGTGCCATCCACCCAGTGGGTTCCTGAGGAAGCCAGGCGGCAGGCAGACAGCCATCTGGCACAGGTGTGCCCTTGGGCAAATTATCTTTCTGAGTCTTAGCATATTTATCTGTATTATGGGGAGATGAAAAGGAGCAAACTCAGCAAGTGAGGGAGTTCTTTATGTCATGCTGGTGTTGTCTCCTCCCCATGCTCACGGAGAGGAGTCAAGTTCAGTGCTCTCATCACCCAATGTAGAGAGCAACTGTAGGTCATTAGTTATTGCCCACTCATTTTGCTAAGGGCATGCTAATTGCTTGACTAGACACCGTATCACTGTCACACTGCTGACTGCTGACCTTTCTTGTTCATCTAATAGTCTAAGTTTTGGCATCTCCCTGTGGCAGTTCACGCAATTGGTAACAGAAGGCAGCAGGGCAAGAGTGGGTTCAGTGCCTGTTGTCCCCAAGGGTTTAAGCAGCTGATTGACAGAGGTTACCTTCTTGGGTCCAGGTGCACCAGATGGTTTATTTTAAAACTCAGCCTCAATCAGTGAGATCAAATATTACATGCTCTTAATTCAACTTGCTTTCTGGGACTCTCTTGTATCCCTCCATGGAAGTGCCTGTGAGTATTGCTTGCTCCTTCAAACTTTAATTTGTTTGATTTATTTTGGTGAAATTCTTTTGGCGGAATAAGAATAGTTTAGTTGAAATCTACATTCACCATGATGGATTATTTTCAGCAATGTTACATTTCTAAGATGCTACCATATGTGAATCAGATGTTGCCATTTTGAAGTGTGGATTATTTTATATTTTAGAAGCACACATAAAACATAGTGTGGTCTATATTTCCAAGTGAAATTAAGAACCTCACAGTGCAAAGTATATTTCTTTTGGTTTATGCTCTTAGTTTTAAAGGCTTTCTGCAAATAGTTTGTTGACCCATGATTGCATTTGTTGTGGCAGCAGTTGATTTTGTCTATCTGGGGTGTATCATGAGGGCTTTCCTTCTCATGCACTTATTCCTTGCCAGATTTAAAAGGAATCTTAGTGATTATCTAGTCTGTTATGGACTGAATGTTTGGGTCCTCCCAAAAACCCATGTGTTGAAATCCTAACATCCAATGTGATGCTATTAGGAGGTGGGGCCTTTGGGAGATACCAAGACCATGAGGATAGAGCTCTCATGACAGGGATCAATGCCCTCACAAGAAGAAACAAGAAAGCTTGCTTGTGTGCTCTCGCTGCTCTTCGCCATGTGAGGACACACCAGATCTGCTGGCACCTTCATCTTGGACTTCCCAGCCTCTAGAACTGTTGAGGAAGAAATTTCTGTTGCTTAAGCCACCCAGTCTCTGGTAATTTCTTATAGAAACCCGAACTAAGACAGATGGAATTGACTATGTTTGAACAATGGAAACCAGAGCAATATGGAAGTCTCCATATAATTTTATTTTTTTTCATCTCAGTGCAAATGTTCTTGGTTTCATAAAAAGGATACCTTTCTTCTCAAGGGAAGAACTCTGAGCTGAGAGTAAAGAGGCTTGACGTCTTGGCCAGGATGGGTCACTAACCAACCTCATAAGATGAGGAGACCACCTTAGATGGGCTCAGTGTGTGTCTGTCACTCTCCTGTGGGCCCACCTGACCTTTTGACCTAAACTATTACCTAGGTAATTTTTAATGTATGAAACATTTAGGATTGAACTAGAAAACTTGAGGACTTCCAAAGAAGGAAGCCAACATTCTGAGGAGGCTAATTATGCTTGTTGGCTTGTTCCATAAAAAATTTTAAATACTTTTTGAAAAGAGGGAAGAGGTCACTTCTGGGTGGCCTGGGTTTGGCGGGATCTGGAGGAATCAGTCTTCCTCCGTAGTGAGGTTCAAGAGGGTTGCCAGGATGAGGAAACCAGCAGTGGCCGAGAGAAGAGGGACATTGGCAGGGCAGAGCTTCAGGGAAGGTCTGGTAACATGGAGCCTGCTGCACTGGCACTGGGGCCTCAGGAGGACAGAGCCAGAATTACTGCCCTCGGGGAGGAAGGGCTCTGCGGTCTGTGATGCTCCAACACCATCAGAGCACTCTTCAGTCCTGCCTGCCCTGGACTGTCTTGGCCAGAGACCTTTTACATTGTGACCAGCTTTCCAGCAATATCTCATAAATTCTTTAAGTCAGGGCTTGCCTCTTTTAGTATATTTCATTTTTCACATGAACACAGAGCACAGGAACATTAAGAATGACTTTGTCATCAGTCCTATTAAAGTGGTAGTATCATTTTTCCTGATCCCTTGTGGTATTATTTTTAAACATCTATAATATATTATTTAAAAACTCCATTGTCTTCAGTTCATGTAATATTTCTCATCTCAGTGGTGCTTTAGGTTTGCATTGAGATTCAGAGTTCTGCCTTTGTATGAGAACTAATGTATCATGTTACATGGACTACTTGTTCATAGAAACTCTGGAAACTCATGTTTGGAAAGGTTGTCAGATCTCATACTGTGCAAATGCCACCTAAATTCTACAGGGCTTTTCATAGGAGCACATACAAGACACTATTCAGCAATAGGGGACCCAAATCACACCGAGAAGGCACAGTTCTTTTAGGGACAGCTAGTTCTAATTGTAAGCAATGCTTTAAAAAAAAAATTAATCGGAAAACTATGTCTGGCATCTTGACTAATTGGCTAATTCTGACCTTCTGGGAAAGGTAGAATGTCTTCTCTATCACGTCATATCACCTGTTGGAATACAGTGAGTGTATCATCCTATGTCTTCCCTCTTCAAGCTCGCTTCCTTCCATGGGTCACTCTCACAACCCCTCACTCCTCCTGCTGATAGATGTCAGACAGCTCCAGTTATCAGTGACCCTGACATGTAGACACCTCGGACTCACTCCTGCCATTTAGCAGGTCTGAACAAAGTGTTCAGCAGGACTGTTACCCCCTTTCTGGATACCCTAGGCCTGCTGAAGTAAACTTGTCTCCCTCTCCCCAGTTGTTTTACGATATAATTGAATCTAACTTTGTATAATGATTTGACCCATATATATATTAAAAATGATGATCACCAATTAACATCTGTCACCTCACATAGTTACAAATTACCTTTTTCCTTATGATGAGAACTTTTAAGATCTATTATCTTAGCAACTTTCAAATATACCAGTGTTGTTAGCTATAGTCACCTTGCTATACATGCACCCCCAGAACTTATTCACCTTATAACAGAACCACACTCTGCCCCCTGCCTCTGGCAACCACCAATCTGATCTGTTGCTATGAGTTTGTTTTGTTTAGATTCCTCACATAAATGAGATCATGCAGCATTTGTCTTTCTAGGTCTGACTTATTCTACTTAGCATAATGCCCTAAAGTTCCATCCATGTTGTAGCCAGTGCCAGGATATCCTTTTTTTATGGCTGAATAATCTTATCTCTTATAACAGGTGCACCATAGAGCAATCCATTTAATTTACAGTTAGCTAAGAACTTGAAAATTTTGCTTATTAACTGCTATTGAGCTCCTTCTTTCCCATTCTAACCTTCTGATATTGGTTGTTAGAATCCAGTATACTTGTTACCTTGTTAGATTTGGCTTATTCTTTACAGCCTGTTGATCCTTTGGGGTCCTGGGGTCCTGCCTCAGCTCTTGCATAGTGAAGAGAAAGTGGGACTTGTCATCAAAACATGGGATTAAATCCCAATTCTGTCACTTATCTTGTCCAAGTCATTAATAAGTATGTAGAACTTCCAGGCCAACAATGAATTTCAATCCATTGGTCTTCTTTGGAACAACGGAAGTAATGGTACCTTCCCTCCACAATACTACGTTTTTCCAGCTTCTCCTCAAGGAGATCGTAAGAGACTGTTAAATGTCTTGTTGAAATCCAGATATGCTAGGAATGTGTTGCATTCACTTCCACTAGGCTAGCAACTGTCTCCAAGAAAGTAATGAATTTGAAAATGCTTGTTCTTAGTAAATCCATTTTTATTCCAAATTATCCCTACATCCCGCTGTCTCCTTATTACAAAGCTCCATGGAAATAACTTAATCTACAATTTTGCCTATGATTGTTGTAAATCTTCCTGGCATGCGGTTATAAATTTCAACTTCTCCTATTTGTCCTTATTTCCAGTTTCCCATCATCAGTGCATTTGTTGTGATTTTCTTTTGTGTCTTTTTAAAGTAAATAAATTCTCTCAAGACGATTGCACCTAATTCCTCAACTTAAATAGTAGACATACCAGTAAATAATGAAAAAAAGACAATTGCTTTACAAAGTTGTCTCATATAAATTATGTCATTAAGCAACCTTGAGAAATGGGTCAGATATTAATCTCATTTGTAATGAGAAACAACAGCCTCAGAGAACTTTAATGAACCCTGCCCAAGGTTCTCGGGTCAGAGGGGATGAAGTAAAGATTCAAGTGTGATTCTCTGGACTCCAAATTTAGCCCCTCCTCCAGGGAAGAGATAACTAGTCTAAGTCTTTCTCTCGTTTTTCTAACAGGTCTATCTACTTTATTGTAAAGCACTGGCTGGACAGACTATCTATTCCTTAGAGTTTCTATCATGATTTTTTAGAATAGGAATCAGCAAACCTGTTCTGTAAAGGACCAGATATTAAATACTTTATGGGCCATATGGTCTTTGTCACAACTGCTCCATTCTGTCCTTGTAGTATGAAAGTAGCCATAAGCAATATGTAAATGAGGGGTGTGGCTGCGTTCCAATAGAATTTTCTAAGAACGGGCAGAAGGCCATAGTTTGCTGACACCTGTTTTAGAACTTGAATTCATTTAGAAGTAAGATCTTACAACATAGAAAGATTGATTTCATTTGTGGAAGTGCTTATGTTAAGAAAATCAATGGGGGAAAAGGATTGCATTGGCACTTTAACCTAAACCACTACTGTTTGAAACTGTAAGAAGTCAAAAATCCCCATCCCCCCAGCAAAAAAATAGAATGACAGCAGAGCCTCCCTTCCCCTTCCTCCATATTACCACACACATAACACCAAGGCTGACCACAGTCCAACCAAAATCTGGACAAAATTTGTGCTCAACTTCACTGGCACATGTTTGACTCTGAATTACTCCAATTTATTTATAAGAGACCTAAACTGCACTGCCTTCTGGGTCCTGTATATAATTTTCTCAGATAATGGATGAAAAATTGAACTGTTGGCTCCTTTGGGTTAGAGCCAATGTGAAGAACACACAAACCCCAAACAAGTAAACAAAGCAAAAAATACAATTGTAATGTTTAGCTGCCTTTCTCTCTGCAGGAAATATAAGAGTGCTTATAGTAAGTCCATCAACTTTTCAGAGATAACAGTGTGGGGTTAAGTATACCCTAATTATTTATAATGCCTCCTAGTTTCCACTATTTTATTCATCATAGGAAATGAGAGGTTTATCTCAGAACTCAAAATTTTATGGGCCCAAAATTATACGTGATTTTTAAAGTCAACTAAGTCCATTAAAGCAGATTCAAGAGGTAGGGAGTGAGGCGTGACCCCTCAGGGAGAATTGGCCAGTTAGACTCCCCCATGGGGGAAGGGCATGTAGAATTTGAAAAAGCCTGTTTTGCTACTATAAAATAACTTTATATTTCAAAAACAACAAAAGAGAAGAAAAGCTTAACAGAAATCATAGTCCGGTATGACATATTTTTTTTTAAGTTGAAAATCATGATTATTTGACTATTATGTGGGTTTTAAAGCATATTTGGTAATACAAACTTAGGAGAACAAGAATTTACTATTTTAGTTCTCATAATGATAAATGGAAGTTTAGAGGTTTTGAGGAACCAGAAGATATATTCATACAGTCATATTCATACAGCCCTGGAAAATTAGGATGGTGTTATTGCAAATAGCTTTATGCCTTATCGTATTTTCATCATTAGTTGATAGACTTTCTAGTGGTTATCTATTGCTGTGTAACAAAATTTATCAGTTTAAAATAATTCATATTTATTATCTTGATTTCTGTTGGTGTGTAATTCAGACACTGCTTGCTTGGGTTCTGTTCCTCTGTGTCTCTCACAGGCTGTAGTAAGGTGTCAGCTGGACCATGGTTTACTCAAGGTTCAACTGGGAAAGGATTTGCTTCCAAGATCACGTGGTGGTTTGCAGAATTCAGTTTCTCATGGGATGTTGCTCAAGGGCTTTGGTCTTCATTGGCTGTTGGCCAGAAGCCCTCTTGCCAAGCAGGCTCTTCAATGTGCTTCATTAAAGATGCAAGCCTAGGAGATGCTAGAAAGGGTCAACCAGCAAGATAGATGACCCAGTCTTTTATAACCTAATCAAAGAAGTGACGTTCTGTCACTTTTGCTAGATCTATCGATTCTAAATAAGTCACTACACTCAGCCTACCCAGAACAGGAGGGGATTACAAAAGGATGCAAATACCAGGAGTGGGAACCACTGGGGTTATTGTAGAAGTCTGTATAGACTTCTAACTTCTTTCCTGTCAGGCCAATCCAGTCTTTGTAAGAAGTTGCATGTAAGCTTCACTAGTGTTTTCACAACAGGTGGCTCGCTTTCGACTGTTTTCTCTTGTCCTGTTTTATGTTAGGCACTGATTTTTCAGGTTGTCACATGTAGTAACTTTGGCTAGTAGTTCTCAAAATTAAGTACAAATATTTTCATGTCCTTTAATTTTCCTTTTGGAAATTTGTGATACTTAAGAAGCTAGCCAAGAAAAGGCATATGTTCTATAAAGAGAAGGCAGGAGTGGCAGGTTTGAGAGATGTCTGCTGAAATACTTTATTTTTAGCATTGTTTTGTTTCTTTTCAAAGTATCTCAATAACAGATACAACCCTGTTTATGATTATGTTTAATGGAGCTAAGTTCTGAGGAATAATGGCTTTATCAGAGACATTTAGAAATAGAAATGGAAAAATCAAATGTGCATGTATATTTTGGCAACTGAAAAGGAATATTATTTTTAAGTTCTTTGAGTTTTGGGAACTATCTTTGGGTTTTTGAAAATGAACTCATCCATTTCACAACTTTTACTCTAGCTATTCTATAATATACTTAAATGTGCTCATCATTCTTGACATCCTTGGTATGCAAGACTATAAATTTTTAGACACATTATCTACTGGTCATATTTAAGGAAAATTAATATGTTTTGTGAAATATCACCTTGTTTTGCCAGTGTAGCTTATTTATAACCATATTCATTTAGAAATACAAATTGCATTTATATGTTCTAGGTACTCTTTATATTTTAAAATAATAGTTCATTTAGTCCACATAGTACCCCTATGAAATAATAACTATTATTATCTCCATTTTCCAGATGGGGAAGGAGACATAGAAAACGTTCAGTGACTTGCCCAATGACGCATGGCTAGGGAAGGGGTGGGGCTATCTATCGGATTCCATTAAGGTACATTATGTAGTTCAACTATAAGTTTTATGGATGAGATGAAAAATGTGTTGAAAACAGAGGGGTTAGCCAAGTTCCTTTTGAATACAGAAATTATTTGCTTGCGAAAGTAAGAAACTTGGCAGCTGTATTCCAAGTATTTGTCACCTTGGTTTGGCTGGCATTGTGCCACAGAGACTATAAATATAATATAGAGCACTCCAAATTCTGAGTTTGGAATTTAGGGACAAGATTAGAAAATGACAGCTTGAAAATGGATCAGAGCTAATACAAAACGAATGACATTAATGGTTGGAAAAACCCCAAACCCAAAGATAGTTTTTAAGTCTTAGCAGATGAGGTCAGAGGTCTCCCAAATTTACCCAAGAACTGGCACTAAAAATTATTTTGCTTTCTCCATTTTATAAGCTAGCGAAATAAAGAAAAACACAAAGTATTCTTTTGTTTTCTTGATTTCATGTCAAGAAACAAGGAGAGATGCCCAGTTAATGTAATTTTTGCTCCATTACTTTCATGTCCATCGTCCTTCTCATTTGTTTTCTGCACTATCTCCAGTAGCAAGTTGTGGTTCTCCTGGCACTTTATTACTCTCATCTTCATTTTTCTGGGAAAGTTTATGTTTCCTCAGCTTAAGATAACCTTCTCTTCTTTTGTACGTACAAATCTCCCTCTTGCATTGTCCCTCTTACACATGCTACAGAATCTGAATGAATCTAGTTGACAAGAAATACAAAGAGCTAGTGATGATGGTGGTCATGTTGCAGGAGAGGGGGCGGGGGGAGAGGCGGGGAGAGAAAGAAGGAAGATGGTGAATCCAGGGAAGGGACACACAGATTTCTTAAATCTCAAAACTCTCCCAGATGTGAAAACCAAGGTTCATAGTGGTTAATTTGACCAAAGTCTCGCTATTAGTAATGGCTAGACTTGATATTCCTATCTCTCTAGATTCAAAACATGTTTTTAAATAAGATATCTCAGACCCTTTACATACTATGAAAACATTTTGTATCTACCTGACAAAAATAAAATATTACAAACAATTGAAAGTCTCTGTATATCCTTCTCCCCCTTGAAGAAGTACATTCTGTCCCAAATCTGGATTGTATTATTTCTCAGAAATGTCTTTATGCTGATATATGTATGTATTCCTTTGCAATAAATACTACTATTTTCACGTATTTAGATTTTGACATAAATGGTATCATGAATGTACCTATTCTTCCACAGCTTGATTTTGTATTTTACATTATCAAAACGTGGTATTTTTTCAGTATGAGTAAACCACAATTTATATACTCATTCGCTTGTTGATAGATGTTTGAGTTATTTCCAAAATTTTAACTATTGAAAATGCTGCAATGAATGTTCTTGTATGTGAGTGCTTGCACTCAGGAGCACACATTTCTCAGTGTTCCGGTCCTCAGTGTAGTTAGAGAAGTTGATCGAGCTACTGGGGTAATAGGCACATTTTCAGCTTCATTAGGCATTGCAGACTGCTCTCCAATGATTATAATAATTTTCACTTATAGTGTATGGGAGTTCCTGTTGCTCTATGTGCTTATCAACACTTGGTTATATCAAGCTTTGGGGTGTCTGCCAGTCTGATGTATGTGAAATAAATTTGAGTTCTTGTAATTGCTACTGTGCAAAAGAGAGCTAATGTTAATTGAGTACCACCATGTTGTCAAATCTCAACCTAGGCAGGGGCAGTTCACTGTCCCTCAGACAGTTGGAGGGCCAGACTATAGTTTAAAAAAAAAACTATGAACAAATTCCTATGTGCACTGCGGGCCCGGGACGAGTCGGCTGCTAAGCAGGACAGGCAGCGGCACCCGGCGGGCCGGATAAATGTCCTCGGCGGGCCGCATGTGGCCCGCGGGCCGTAGTTTGAGGACCCCTGGTTCAGTCACCAACTTTGACAGTCTCAACATTTTCTAGTACCTTCTCTTCATCAAGATTCCATTATGCTCTTGATTTCATTATTACTAAAGGCAAAACTACAGCAATCTAAATTGCATGCCCTAAGATTAAAGAAATTATAATTGTGAGCAGACATGTGGTATGGAGAAGGAATTTTAGAATGCCGGTGAAAGCCTGTGTTTTAACTTAGGTGATATTTACACAGGTCTTTCTTGATAAACATTTGTTACTCTGAGTATATAACTTACATACTAGTTTTATGTTTCACAATATGAATATGAATAAATATGAATAAAGTTAAAACCAAATCATTTAAATTTTTTTATATTGCTCACATTTTTTACTGATTTTAGAGAGAGAGGAAGAGAGAGAGAGAGAGAGAAACATTGATTAGTTGTTCCACTTATTCATTGATTCTTGTATGTGCCCTGACCAGGGGTTGAACCCGCAACTTTGGCATATCAGGATGACACTCTAGCCAGCTGAGCTACCTGGCCAAGGCTGCTTACATTTCTTTAGAGGAGCTATGTATAGTTATTACAGTTAGTGTATTATATATATGCATGTGTGAATATAAAATGTGGGAAATGTGGGTTAAAAATAATATAAGGAAATAAAGTGTTATTCTCCTTATAATCTCTCTTTTAATAAATAACTGGTCTTACATGGGAGGATTTAATTATTTTAAGTTTTCTAACAGGAAAATGTGCCTTGGTTTCCATTTTTATTTTCTTTATTTCAAAAGACAAATATAGATTCACAGTCTGAAGTAACGGGAAATCCGTATGCATGTACTCTGATATCACTGGCATTTCATTTCAACCTAACAATTCTAATAGTCCGTTTCCTTTGGACTTACTGTGCTGAGAATAAAATGTAATTTCTAGTTGTAAGCTACTTTTTGTTTTCTTGTCTTTTAAGATTTTATTTGAACATATGTTAAACATAATGAAATGGAAACCAAGAATAGCTTGGGGAGTAAGAAAACTAGGATCAAGGTTTCAAAATATTATGAAAAGGAAACAATCAAATGCAACACTTCCCTTTTATGTTGCTCTTCTGGCTCTGGTTCCTTGCCCCTCCCTCGGGAAAGTGCTCTGAAGCTTGTGGGCCCCGGTGACCTCCCAGACAGGAGGTTCCAGTTCCCAGGCAGACACAGCATTGAGGGGTCTGGGGGAAATGGGCGAGCCCTAGATAGCCTCCAGAATAATGCTTTATATTTTAGAACTGTTCTCTCAGGAGGAAAGTTTGCTGTGAAATCTCTGTATTCTGAGTTCTGAACATGAACGTTGAAATCAGACAGACATGTGCACTCCCCTCCCTCCTGTTCCTGGCTCTGGTATATTTAATCCAAGTTAATTAACCATAATGTTGGTGAGAAGGCTTCTTCAGTCTGCAGAGTAAGTGTCATAATATGTCACAGGATTTGAGTCAACAGTGAGAAAAGTGAAGGCAAGTTATTGAAACGTTACTTCCCATCTCTTTCTGCTCAAACCTGGTCTTTGAAGTGTGGTGCCTGGTGCTGGCATCCTCCCAGCCAGCAGCTTTGGAGGTTAAGTAGGCTATTGGCCCCAGTTATTGCCTGGCCCCATCATTGAATGAATTTGATGTGCTGCTAACCATGTTTTCTGATACAAATCCTGCTTTCTAGACATTGTCCACATAAAGAGACTAAAACATAAGAACATTAAATGAAGAGGTGTAGGTGGTCATGAGTGTATTTATTTACTGCCCAGTTGATGAAAATGACATGGAAATAGGTTTTTAAAGCAAACTCAATTGAAATGGCACATGCTCAGATTGGGGGCCAAAGTGAGCAGTGAGCCCACGTCTACTGGGTCCTTTTCAGAGGCCATACCGAGCTGGCCTGCTCAGCACATCCCCTCCCCCAATCCTTAGAATGCAGAAGTTACTCATTCTCAGCACATTAGTTGGATGATGAGTCACTGGTAGTTGAGTGAACGGACGACCTATAGGTTTGCCCCAGCCAACGTGTTTGAATGTTCTTACGATATTGTAATAATACTCTCAGAGAAGGATCATGTTTCTAGAAGCTGAGTGAGGGGCTGTGGAGCTCTTCAAAAGAACAATGTCCAGGGCCCTTGACTATTTTCTTGTTTCTTTTTAATCCCCTGAGGTTTTTGTTTATTTGTTGCTTGCTTTTCAATTCATCAAGACACCAGGACTCATTACCCATCTTCATGCCTGTCTTTGCTGTGGGTGGTCAGTACATCCACGATGAACTGGAGGGCCATCCATTTCCAATAGTGACCAGACAGGAGTAATAGTTAACACTCCAGTAATGCCTGCTGCAGTGTGTCAGGCACGCTTCTGAGCTCCTTCCGATTGTTAGCGTATGGACTTTTCTCGGGTGTAAGGATAACAGTGATACCTTGGAAAGTGTGAGACAGAATATCCTGGAATCAATATATGCTAGTTTCAAGGTGAAATAGGCAATATTATGAGATCATTGTAAGTAGACTCCCAACCATTCCAGTTTATTACTCAGATCCCCAAATGGACAAGTTGTCTATTGAATTCTGTATTGAGTCATATATAATCATATGTAGCAACAAAATACTAAAATAATTACTAATACTACCACACCAAAGGCAACAGACATTTTTTGAGTACTTATTATGTGCCAGGCATTGTGATAAATGTTTTACCTGCCTTGTTATTTTATGCTCCCAACAACCCTACGAGGTAAATGCTATTACATGAACTCCTAGGTTTCTGATTTAGTGGTCCTCTGATCCACACTGCCTTTATGAAGAAATTGGTGGGCAGGTGGGCAGAGGAGTTGTCTCGGGGCAAGAGGTAAGCAATGACAGGGCTGAGGCCGGGATTCAGATAGCCTAACCTGAACCTCGATGTTCTTTCTATTACACTACATTGTCCTTAAGATCATCTTTTAGGTTCTATCTCCCTTTAGTTAACATACTATTATGTACTTCTAGAACCCTAGTTAGGACAAGATGGGATTTTAATGATGAAGAAAATGAGCATGCTTATTATTAACTATCAGTACTACTACCACTACCACTATCAACACACACACACTCCTCACATCAAAAGTTCTAACTGTTGTACCCAAGGGGCCCCACCTTCCTCTTCAGATGTATCCCCATCACTCTTCTCTGCTTCTTCTGCCCTTGCCACACCCTGGAGAAACTGTACAGTCTTGGGCTTATCCCTTGCTCACCTATTTTCCTTTTCTGAAATGTCACAGACGTTTCTCCTCCTGTGTCTTCTGAGACACTTCCATGGCTATTGTCCCTGCTAGATCACACTCTCAGAAAACCTGCACCTTCCCGGTCTCTGCTACTCACTTGGACTGGCTGGATGCCAACTTGAATCACTCCTTATTTTATGCTGCTGTGCCTTGGTCCCCAAAAGAGTTGCCATTTGAAGGCATCACCTTCTTATAGAGAATTCCTTAGATACATGGTAGGTATTTAATAATTTATTATTGTTGTTCCTGGAGACAATTTTTTTGCCTCTCTCCTTCTCTCTCTCTCTCTCTCTCACACACACACACACACACACACACACACACACACACACACACACACACGTTTTTCTTTTATTCTAATAAGAAGCCTGATTTAATAGCCCATGAGAGTTTGGACAGAAGGAAAGATCACATGTGGTTGAAAGTAAAAGTGGTTTTTATTTTTATCTTGAATGTGTTTTCTCATCTTTCACTCAGGCAGGGGCACTGATGAGGCCATATTTCCAGTGTCTGGGTCATTGCTTTTGTTCTGTTTTGTTCAGTAATTGTGTAGCCAGCAAGTTGATTTGAGGGATATCAGATCATTCAGCTCACCCCGCAATCCTTATTGTGTTGGAAGAACATGAAGTTCTTGGGTGTATTTAACGAAGACAGCCCTCATTTAGCAGACTTTCCAACTGGGTTTTTGGTATTTTACTTGAACAGTTTTGAACTCATCAATTCATGACCATTACTTAGACATCTGGCATAGTCAGAATGGAAGAGTTTGCTCATTGTAATAAAGCATCCATTAAATATTGTGTTTAAGAAAAAATATTATGGGTAATTCAAGAAATAATTAGATCCGGAACTGGAATAAGAAAATGTCAAAATAATTTGGAAAGCTGTATCTGCAATAGCAATAATAATAATACCTAGTCCTATTGATTGTATGTATCACTCTGTTCTCATTCTTAGTTCCTCTATTTTGTGCCATCAACCATAGCTTAAACCAGATTTTTCAGAAAATGCCAGAAGTCATGTCACTTTGATGTCAGCTATAAACAGAGATAGGAATGACATTGAAAATTAGCACCAGAGAATGGGATGTTCAACCTCGAATCAAGGCCAACCCCAACCTTGACCCCTTTCCCTTCTGCTTCCTCAAAGACCTTGCTCTGTTGGTTATCTTCTTTTTTTTAAAAAATATATTTTATTGATTTTTTACAGAGAGGAAGGGAGAAGGATAGAGAGCTAGAAACACTGATGAGAGAGAAACATCGATCAGCTGCCTCCTGCACACTCCCCACTGGGGATGTGCCCGCAACCAAAGTACATGCCCCTGACCAGAATCGAACCTGGGACTGACCCTTCAGTCCGCAGGCCAACGCTCCATCCACTGAGCCAAACTGGTTAGGGCTGTTGGTTATCTTTTACACAGTTATTTTCTGGCTCCTTCTCACCTAAAAAATGCTTTAACAGTATGCTGACTATTGTCAGTCTTTCTCCCCACTTAGCATCCAAATTTGGTGGAAGAATAGTTTGTGTATAACTCTCTCCATTACTTCATTTTCACCTTCTTCTCTACAGTAGCCCACAGTAGTAAGACTTTTACCCTCACCGCTCTTTTGAAATTGTTCTTCTTGAAGTCGACAAAAGATCCTCTTGTTGTATGCAGTGTTCATTTTTCAACTCTTCTCTTATTGAGGCACTGTTTCTCCCTGAAGCTCTTTACTCTTCATCTTGAACATGCTCTCTCAGGTTCTCATCTTGCTGTGACCATTTCCCCAATTCTCCACCGTGCATTCACTGGTGTTCCCCAGGTGCCATCCTCGGCTCACTGCTCTCCCTCTGCTTCCTGGTAGCACATCTCTTAGGATCCCAACATTCATGTCTCCTCTATGGCCAACGACTCCCAAATTTTCCCTCTTCTTAAGGCTCACTGATGACTGAACTCATCTATTTGATTCAGTATCCCCTGCCTCCCATCTACTTGCTTCTCATTATTTCCAGTGTTACTCAGACCTGCATTAGAAACAGGAGTTCCTCATCTTCCACATCCAATCCATCAGCATGCCTCTGACTTAAATTTCAAAGTTATTATTTCTGAATCCATCCCATGATATTTATCACTTGCCATCTTTCTCTGATGGCCTCCCCTCCTACCGGTCCTGCTGACTTCAGTCTTGTCCCCATCAGATTCTACCACTTTATTCCAGTTGGAGTCACTAGGCTCAAACTCATGGTCATGCCATTCCCCTCCCTGAAGATGTCAGTGCTTCTTCACAACGTACAGGATTAGTCTCGGCTCTTCAGCATGGCACACCAGACCCTGACTTCCCCATAGCTTCAGATTGCAATGCCACTCATGACCAAGTCCCCTCTGTCACTTCCACTATATTCTGTTTGTAGTGAACAAGTCATGATGTCCAGCTCACACTCAAGAGGAGGGGAATTACACCCCACCTTTTGAAAAGAGGAATATATTTCAAACAGGGAATTTAAGCCTAATTTCCAATAAGTACAAGCTAATAAAATTATTTCTAACCTGCAGACTGCAAATAACTTAGGAGAGGATCTGATTATCAAAGGAGAAAGTCTCTTCAGAGTGTTAAATTTGCTTTGAGGGCCCAGGCCTACAAGTAGGGTTTCCCATTCACCCACACCAGGCCCTGGGAAATCCTGACTTCACTTGGTGTTTGAGAGGTGAAGGGAGGGACCCCGGACTCCAATTTGCCAAATATGATGTACACAAGAAGGAAGAAACAATCAAAAGAGAATGCACATATGGGATGAAAAAGCTCGTCTATGACCACTCCTATTTCTAATCTTTCAACTCATTCAGGAAAGTTCCATCTGTTGATAGTAGGCTGGATTGACCACGTGTCCCAGTTTGACAGCTATAGTCCTTAGAGACTTGCACCATAAAGCTATTGAAGCCTTGCTTACTTTTCCTCTTTGGGAGGGTCAAAGTAGACAAGCCTCTCACTGACTCACAAAACTCAGCCCAGACTTCGTAGCTGCAAACAAAGCAGGAACCTGAGATATCTGAAACCCAAAGGTGAAGTAATTAAATCTGTGAATTAGGTTCACCAGGATGAGGATATGCTGTCATTCTGGGGTTTGGGTTCGTTTGGGTGGTGTAGATGTTTTTAAGGAAGGTTTAATAGCACCAGACAACTTGGTGCTTAGCCAACTAAATGCAAAGGAGAAAAACTGACTTTTGGTTCCTTGACTCTGCTAGTCTAGATGTAGGCTGAAACGAAGGACCTTGTTCTTCCAGACCTGAAAGGCAGTCTGCCCAAGGGACAGAGCAGCCTGTCTTTACCTCTCCTTGCCCTTATCGCTAACTTATCAATTAGGTGCTAAAGCTGGCATCAGTCATCTCCCAACAGATTTCCTTTCCTAAACAGCTTACTTAGCTGGATAAGGAGAGTCTCAGGCAGGGAGTGTCAGCCTGCAAAGGGCACTTAGTGGACATGAGCTAGCAGGGCAGGCCTCCACAGAGGACACGGTGCAGGACGTGCACACACTCTGCAGGCAAACAAGAGCTGCAGGGCGAGTGTGATTCAATGAGGTGAGCCATCGGATACTGTGTCCTGTGCTCCCTTAACCTTTTGCCTGAACAGCGGACTCCTTGCCCAGCCCTTAGCAAGGCTTCCTTTACTGAAGGCCTCTTGGGACCCAGGTATCCCATGGCTTTGTAGTTGGGAAAGCCTGAAGGTACTTGGTAAGCTAGCAATGAAAGCACCTCTATGCATTATCTAAATTAAATTTCACAGCCCTGTGATGTTATTACAATTCCCATTATATAGTTGAAGACATTCAGACTCAGAGAGGTTAAGTAGCTTGTCTGAGACCACCAGCCCATGAGTTACACACCCAGGTTTTGAATCTAGAATGTCTGACCGAGGGCTGTGCTCCTTATTGGTCCATACACTGCCTCTCTGCTGAAGCCCCTGCCCACTGCTGGGCACTGCCCAAGCAGGGCCTTTGTGCTGGGAATGTCTTAATTCCCTCAGTCCCCACCTCTGTTCCTGCACCAGAATGAATCTCAGTATATGCATCGCCAACTGCTCAGGGCTGATGTGGGGGCGGGGGGATGAAACTTTTTCTTTGTGCTGATAGACGTTTTCCATGATAGAACTTTCTGGAGAGCCATTTGGCAATCAATAGCCTCTAAGTCCTGTTTAGGAATATGTATTAAGAATATAACCAGGGTTCACATGAAAGACGTCTATTAAAGCATTATATGTCTTAGCAGAGAACCTCATTCTAGTCAAATATACAATAACTAGAGAAAGGTTAAATTGTGGTTTATCCATCTGCAAGAACACAATGTAGCCAGAAAAATGTCATGTGTTCACAAGATATTTAATGGCAGAAAATAATAAGATTTTCAAATGAGAGCCAGAAATAAAATAGTATAAAGAACGCAGTCCTGGTTTTGTTTAATATGTGAGTATGTTTTATACAATAAAATGTAAATATTACTTATGCATGACAAGTGGGATTATGGAACATTTGTCATTTATTCATGCTTTACATTTTCCAAATTTATATAATCACCATATAGTATTTTAGTATTTAGAAAAAAAAACACTAAGCATTACTTTTTTTTTCTCATTAAAATATTCATTAACTCCAATGAATGTCTTCTTTTAAAAGCATGAACTTCTCACAAATGGTTTTCTCAAAGCCTGGAGGTTTCCTATAGCACTATCTCCACATTAGAAACAAACACACAAAAACAGGTCTAGTGGTATGACAGGTTGGCTTATGAGAAGAGGTCAAGGGTGATATCTGGTTCCTTTTTTAAATCATCATTTTTTTCCACCTGAACTTAGAGTGGGGCGAACACAGAAAGAATCCTTGACTGGCAGCCATACCCAGAGATATGGGTGGGAAGCTGGGTCCAACTCTGCATAAGAGCCCTTGGCTCCACTACTGGTTATAAAGACTATTGGCCATTTCCAAAATCATCTTGTAATTCCCTGTTGACCCCCCATATTTTGGGAATGTTCCCCCCAAAGTGACTTCTTTTTCCATGGAAGGAAGCATTCATCTGTGGTCCACATAACTCACAAATACATCTCTTCGTTGTCACCACAACCGAGAAACAGTGAAATCTGTATTGAAAAAACAAGTGTTGAAATCACATAATACATCCAAAATCACAGTTCTGATGCGTATCAAAGTCAGAGCTGGGGGATTTTTATGTGTGTAATTTTTTTTTCAAATTTGGCTCTTAATTTTCAACTTAGTAAAAATTCCTGTGTGCTTAAAATAGTCATCTCAGCTCTAATGGAGCAATATTTGAATGTTAGTGCAACGCAGGGGATTAGCTGTTGGCAGGGAGGGTTGAAGATTCCACTTTGGACTGTAAAGTCTGCATATCTGGCTGAGGGATGAAGGCAGATGGATTGCGTAATGAGACAAGTTCAGCATTCAGAGAACATCTTTCCAGAAGAATAGCTTTACAGCCCTTTCATGACTGATAAAAACCAACAAAAATGTAATACTTTTTAAAAGTTACTATTTTAACAAAGCACCCAATGTGTACACTGTTACAGTTAAGAGGCATTTGCAAAAGTGGATTAATTTATATTTGTGTTTAGTATGTCTAGATATTTTTTCTTTTTTTATAGCAAGTTTTTTCTTGTTTATTTAAGCATTTTAACAGGTCAGTTGGCCTCTTAGTCTAGCCTTTCACTTTTTCTTTTTTAGTTTTTATGTTGAAATAATTTTAGACTTACAGGACAGTTGGCAAAAATATTATAGAGATTTCCTACAGAGCTTCATTCGGAGTTTGTTAACATTTTGAAATATATGCATACATACTGAGTAAGTGTATATACACATCTATATTTACATTTTTTGTATCTGTTCTTTTATTGAACTTATCATCATCATAATAAAGAGCTAATATGCTAATGGTTGGGACGCAGTAACCTGTAACAACCGATAGCAGGAGGCTGCCTGCCCGGCGGGACATTGCTCTGGAGACGGGGCAGAAGCGGGGAGGCATCCAGAGGAGGCGGGACCATTCCGTGCCAAGGAAGGTGGGGGTGAGAGCCCGTAGCGCCCCCCTCACCAGTCCTTCAACACCCACCGCTCACACTCAGAGCACCCCACTGCCCACCTGCCAGGTGCCATGACGTGGCAGAGCCGCCCTGTTGCTCCAGAGACGGTGCGGAAGTGGGGAGGCGCCCAGAGAAGATAGGACCAGCCCGAGGTGAATGGAGGGACTGAGGGCGGGGCTTGAAGCGGCCAGAGAAGGCCAGAGGGGTTGGGGGCTGAGCCAGGTGCACTTGAGCTCTGTATGGAGAGGTTCGGGTGTCAAGGCAGGGCAGCGGGTGGGTGGGCAGGGCTGCACGATTTTGCGCACTGGGCTCCTAGTTGGTTAATAAAATTATACAGGTTTCAGGTGTACAATTCTATAATGCATCATCTGCATATTATATTGTGTGTTCACTACTCCATGTCAAGTCTCCTTCCATCACCATTTATCCCCCCTTTACCTTCTTCTGTCACCCCTCACCCCTACCCCTCTGGTAATCATCATTCTGTTGTCTGTGTCTATGAGTGTCTGGATCTAAGGATTTGAATGAATGTTTTCCAGAGCAGAAAATGATGGTGAGCATGAAGCTCATGTTGGCAATCAGCCAAATCAGCTCAGCTCAAAATCATCATGGAAAGTGGCTATGTGTGGTTCTGTTGGATGCTACTCTATCAGGAAACATGAATTCAAATATTATTCTAAATCTTAGAGTCAACTTGTGTTCTTTCTGTGAGTTTTGCCAACTACTTTGTGTGCAAAATTGCTTTGTTGACCCTCCCCCTATGGATATTTTGACCTTTATCTGAAAAGTCCCCATTGCAAGAAGTCACTTGGAGAAAGTTCAAATGATACGTGCTTACTTAGAAACTGCCATTGAATCATTATGAAGCAGGTAAACACAAGTCTGTGTTGACTTCTACTAAATCCAAAACATCTCATTAATGAACTAGAGTTTATATTCAACACCTTAATTTTGGCAATGGCATGAGTCTACATAATGTGTGACATGTTGCCTTTGAGAGAAGTAAGATCTTTCCTATCAAAGCCACTTCTCCTGGATATTTAATGAAAGCTATTAATTTAGGTAAAAGTTGATAGATTTAGGTGTTACTTTTTAATTGAAATGTGTAGAATAAGCTGTTTTTCTTATTGGGTTTATTTCCCTACTATGAGAGAGCCTTCAAAATATCCAAGTAATTAATTTTTTTAAAATATGTTTTTATTGATTTTAAGAGAGAGAAAGGGAAAGGAATAGAGAGATAGAAACACCTATGAGAGAGAAACATTATTGATCAGCTGCCGGCTACACGCCCCCTACTGGGAATCGAGCCCACAACCTGGGTATGTGCCCTGACTGGGAATCAAACCAGTGACCTCTTGGTTCATGAGTCAATGCTCAACCACTGAGCCACACTGGCTGGGCCTGAAACATTTTTAAAAATGGAAGTAAAACTTTCAAAAATGTAAAGCTTTGCATCGTGTGCACGCAAGTGCACATATGCTGAAATGAACACATTCTCCCTTACATACATCTCTACATAAGCTGTAAGTTCAAATATGTCTTAAAACAGGGAAGGGCATATTCCTGGATTGATTCAAATGCTTGTCAAGTTAATTTAGAAATAACCAGAGAGAATATATTTGACAGAATTTTTTTCTCTCTAAAGCATATGATCAATTTTAGTTAATGTGATTTTTATACTGCATAGCATCCATCCTCTCTTCTTAGTAATATCATTCTCATTTTGTTTGGGGAAATTGTTCTTTCCCACTCTGAGTACATCGAGTTGAATAGACCTCCCATGCTGGTCCCAGGGTCAGAGCCTGTGGGTGACACATGAGCCAGTCAAAGCCTTAGCCTTCATGCCATGATTGGTACAGAGATGGGCACATGAAAGAGAGCAGATCCCAGGATATGTGCAGCATGTTGTTTAAGACCGTTGGACCTGGTGCTGTGAGGATGTGTGCCTGAAGCTGCAGGGAGTTGACTCAGAGCACCAGTGCTGAGAGATGGAGCCTGATGGTGCTTGTACTCTGGATTGAGCATTCCCGTTGTCTGAGCCAGTAAGTTTCCTTGCCGCTTAATCTACTCTGGGTTCAATTTTATCTCAACTACTGGTAAGTGACCAGTAACTGGTACAGAAGCCTGATAGAAAAATACAGTAACCAGCCAGATACCATAACATTCATTCTGATTGAATCCTGTGTTGCAGCCCATTGGATTGTGTGCCTTTTTTGGGGACCCTCCAGTGTATGACACTCCTTTACCAGGAAGTGTTTAGAGAAGGTGAACATTTGAAAAGCAGCACTGCATGTGTACAGGGATGTGATGGGCAGCATAGGGAATATAGTCAGTAATATAATAACTGTACACAGTGACGGAAGGTTACTAGACTTGTCATGGTGACCACTTTATAAGGTATATAGATGTCAAATCACAATGTTGTACTCCTGAAATGAATATAATATCGTATGTCAATTATACTTTCATTTTTAAATTTTTTATTAAATACTTATTGTTGAAATTTTTTTTTTTAACGGTGTTTCATAGAGGTACCATGAGTATATCAGAAAAATGTTGTGAGGCACCAGGAAGTCCCAGGGTTCCCTTGATCCTACTGTTTTGTGCCCAAACCCACAAAACATCATTTCCTCTTTTCTCATGATGCTGATCACAGGCCTAGCAACAGGGGTATAAGTTCCAACTTCCTAGAGAAGCACCCAGCTGGGTTCAGAACCACGGACAGTGTTGTGGGAGATGCCATCTGGCAATCTAGGACCCATTGATCCTGTGACATATCTCTTTTTTAATCTTTGAATCTTCCCCATCTCCAGGACTGTGTGTGTTGTGTAGTCGAGAAAATTGTTATTGCTTCCAAACTCAAGACATATGACGTTCAGTGGCTGTGGCTCTAACCCCCTGTTAAAGGCTCAGCAGAAAAACCCAGTGCTCTGCTTCTGGGCCCACTTCTCCCCACCCTTGCTGGTAGAAGTTCAGGTTCTAAGTGAAACTTACAAATGGCTTTAGGAAGAAGGGAACGGAATTTATCAGATGGTTTCACCTAATCGGCACATTTACTTCTTAAAATGGGGCTTCCGTAGGACTTGCGGCTCTGGAGCCCAATGATACTTGACAGGTCAAAAATAAGGTAATGGTGTGTGTTACAGGGAAGTCGGGGAGCTTTGGTTTAAGGCGTATGCACTATATTCTTCATATGTGAATAAATGACATTTTTACCCGAAGCAGAGCTGGAATAGCTCTGCTTATCCTTGTGAACACACCTAAAAATAGGTGAAAACTCCTCCTACCCCAACAAAAGGGAACCTTGCCCCTAAGGTAGCTAAATTGAATATTCCAAGAATGCCAAATGCCCAGGGTTCCTTACAGTTGGATAGCAACAGTGGAAAAGAACAGCTTGTTTATGAGTGAACCATTGAATTAGTTATCAGTGATACAATTCAGTTTCATGCCCCAGTCTCTCAGCATCCTATGCTTGAAAGGGCCTTAGCAAGCTCATCTACTCCCATGTTTGCAAAAACAAGGAAATAGAAGCATTAAAATTAAATGACCCCTGTAGGTGGCATCAGATCTCATCTCCAATGACTTGTCCCACCTGCCATGAGAAAAATGGGAATGCTTGATTTAGACACTTCTATTTCATGTAGTTAAAACTTATGATATGGGCTAATGTACCAGGAAAAAAAAAGTCGTAATTAGGTGATTTGGCTGGCACTAAGGAGCTTAATCAATACCTAGTTTATTTCAAGACCTAAACATAATATATGATAGTAAAAATGGTTACACCATACTTTCTACAGAAGACCAAGTGAAAAGGTTGAGTTCGGACAAAGACTCTGTCCTGGCACATAGTGTGTGGACAGCCACTGTAGACAGCCACTTCCCGGCACACTCTCAGTGTTTGCAGCGATATCCTGGCAGCCCCTTGTAAGTTACCACACTTGCCTATCACATGTCACTGTAACCCGACGCGAGAAGACTGATGGCCTCTGAAGCATCTGGAGTCTCAGGAACGAGGTCACAACATGGAAACTAATTAAATAGAAATTTGGTTAGCAAGCCAGGAAGGCCTATGGTAATGAGCCGAATCATCTTCCTAAGAAGAAAAACAGACTCTGAAAATGAGTCATAAAAGGAGGCTAAACAAAGATAAAGGTTGGTGACTCCCCAACTTGCCATTCCAGCACAGACCATGTGCCCCCCTATCAGTGGAATGTGAATTACTCACTCCATCCACGAGATGCCACGGCAGCAACAAACATTGGCAGCTACAATCGGCCATTTGACAGATTTGCTGGCTTCTTCTCCCTCGGCCTTGATGAAGAATTATAGATGTTTGTGTTCCTAGCTAAAGAGCGAGAATAAGTAGAGGTCTTTCTGAAGAGGAAAACCTTTGACATTGTTCCCTTTCTTTGGCAACATGGCTTCTGTGAAGAAGGGTAGGGTGCTCTGCAAAGTTAATTAGAAGAGAAAAAAAAACACACAAGAAAAGGCAGGTACCACATTTAAGTATTACTTGCATTATCCCCTCCACCTCCCCTCAAACCTTTAGAGTAGATCCTTTTGTGCCCATTCTGCAGATGAAGACTGAGGCTCAGGGAGATTAGCTTGTCTGAGACACAGCTGGAAAGTGGCAGAGGCAGGATTTGAACTCAGTCAACCTGACATCCCAACCTTTCTCCTGCCTCTCTCCAAAGATGATTTTACAAGGACTAAAAGAAAGCAACATAGAGCCAGCATGATTTTGAAGGTAATGTTTGTTTTCCCAAAGGATCAGTTTTCTTACTATTTAATTAATTTTCATCCAACTTAAAGATTACCTTGGCCTCCTAACCTGAAATCGTGTCCAAGATGGACTTTCAGGAGGGTCCATGTTGACATTCCCAAAGAACTACTCAGAGATAGAATCAGAGCACTGGGAATTGCTGGTCTCAGAAACAGAACACAGTAGCTCTGCGAAGACCTAAAAAAACAGGGTGGAAGTCAGCCTTAACAGCACAGTTTTGGATATGAGACCATGTATGGGCAAAGTGCAGCTCAGGGCCCTTCTTAGGAGAAGTACCCCTCATGTTCATAGAGGGCGTATTTAGTGCCATCCCTGGCATGCAGTAGGCACTTAATAAGTAGTTGCTGTTTGAATTACTAAAATCTGTTATATTGACTCCCAAACAAGTGGTCTTTAACTAAAATATAGCTGTTGTTTGCATAACTTCAATGTCAGCTTTAAAACGTTAGAAGTGCGTGGTCCCGCGTGGTCCCCCGTGGTCAGGGGTAGGTATGTTGTGACGGTCATGCATTTTCCCCTTCGAACCTCATCCTAGGTCTGCTTTCCCTCCCACCCGTCTTTTCTTTGCACCCCTGCTTTTTCCCCTTGTTCTCGTGATTTTCATGTATCACTTTACACGACTTTATATCTTCTTTGGAGAAAGCTATGACATGCATGCATTTTCAAAGTCAAATAAATATCAGAACTTCCTGCTTCCCAGCTTTGCAAACGTGAAAGTAAAACCAGACGTATTTGAACCTGGCCCCCTGGTTACTGTAATTCCAGGCGTCATCCATAAGTACAACTGAGGGTCAGGAGGGTCAGGAATTGGAGTTATAGTATAAAGATTTATCAGCAACCCCGGAGAAAGCTGAGGGACTGGGGCCAAAACGACTTCAAATATACTTACTAAAAGGGATGACTTTCCCCTCATGTTTTAATGATTAAACCTAATGGCATTCTGTGCCACGGCAAGGGTGCTGGTCGGGGGGTGGGGTGGGCGGTAAGGAGTAAGTGTGTGTTCTTCAAAGTCAGCAAATGCCACTTAGATTAGGGTTGCAGGCTTTTGGCTTTATTTTATTTTATTTTTTAAGAAAAGAAAAAAAGAAGAAAACATGCCTGAATCCCCCAAGGGAAGTCTGTATTCCATAGCAAACAAGGCCCCAGCCAGAAGTTACCATTCCACGCACAGGGCTCTGAGCCAGCTGACGATGTCGCCCTCGCCTTTCCAAGGCAGTCTAGCTGGTCAGGTCGCTGGTCTTGGCTGCCCCGAAGGCTGAGCTTGGGGAAAACAAAGTGACAGATCAAAGAGCCAGATGGCTCTCAAGTTCACTCACTTGGGAGGGCCACGTGCCGACCGAGGAGCCAAACGAGGGACCTCCCAGGCATGGTAACCAGCACTTATTAAGTGCCACTGTGTACTGTACCAATAGCAGCATCCGCTATATGCTTCAGAAGATGCAGGAGTGGCCGTCCCTTGAAGAGCTTATTTAGGACAAGTGGTGTCCTGGGAAAGTTCTTTGAAAATTATAATAAAGCGATGGCCCCTCGCCAGAGGGGGTGGTCATACTGCTGTTTTTGTGATGGTTACTCCTGTCCCCGACCCCCAAGCTGCAGCTGTCCAATGGTCAGCAAGGTCATTCAAGTCCCTTGTGCCCACAGCAGCCATGGTGGCCTGAGCATGGGATGCAGGCTGCTCCAAAGCAGGAGACACTGTGGACAACAGCAGGAGCAGGGGCTTAGGGCCATTCAGACATGTGTCTGTATTCCTGCTGTGAGCCTCAGCTTCCTTATCTCTAATTCAGGGCTCATTGCTCAGTTTGAGATCAGGCTCTCTCACATAAATGTTGCCCAGCCTCTCTTCCTGGTTTCTGTCAAAGTGTAGCCTTTGCCAATTTGCAGGGTAACCAGGGCTATCTTCTATGCCACCTCCTTCAATCTCTAGTCTCTCAGTTGAAACTCCTGAGCAAGCTTGATTGGCTTGGCCAGTTTATTGGGGGGCAGGCCTTCAAGGCTGATGTCCGCTGATGGTGGGAGGGAGGGAGTTTAAGCAGAAGAGTAATTGACATTTTTAAAAGGTCACCCACTCTATTTACTGGGAAAACAATGTCATATCAGTAGTAAGGAAAGAAGGCAGAGAGACCAGAGGTGGATAAGGGTTTGGGACTGAAGACGGGGAAGGTTGGAGCAGAAATGGAGAAAATACAATGAAAGCCTAATAAAAATATTAGCATGTGTTCTCCCTCAAAACTCACACAGCAAAATATGGCCAGTGGTCCCAGCATTCTCCACCATTCACCAGCAGCAAGAATGGATGGTGCCCTAGCCGGTTTGGCTCAGTGGATAGAGCGTCAGCCTGCGAACTGAAAGGTCCCAGGTTCGATTCCGGTCAAGGGCACATGACCGGGTTGTGGGCTCCATCCCCAGTGGGGGACGTGCAGGAGGCAGCCGATCAATGATTCTCTCTCATCATTGATGTTTCTATCTCTCTCTCCTTCTTCCTTCCTCTCTGAAGTCAATAAAAATATGTATTTTTTTTAAATAAAAGAATGGATGGTCATGTAGAAGAGCAGATGTTGTCACTTTGTCAAAACAGGAGGCATTGATCCCCAGGTATCTCTGCCTTTCATGGCCAAAGAGGAGGATGTGTCCTGGGCTGGACTTCCAGGGTGGGAAGCCTTTGGGCTCCATGGTGACGGTGGCTCACATTTCACAACATGAACTCTCATCATCGCTGTGGCCGGGCATTCAGGTTCACGGATTTTTCCGCTGGCTTCCTGCCTCTGGCAGCCCAGCATCCTTGTATAACATGATTTGCACAGTCACTCCCTTCCCCAGCCTGGCCCCTGAATATCGCCATTCCATCGCTTGGAAAGCATGCTGGGTCACTTAAACAATTATTTCTTTTCTCACCCAGCTCATTAATAATGACTTTCAATAAATCTGTCCTATCTACAAATACTTTCAGAGCAAAGGAACCATCTGGCTTACAGGGAGGTCATTAGACAGCGCATACGAAATAGCTGTTTCCTAACGCCTGCCGGTATGAACCTGGCTCTTTCCACTGGGCACCAAAGGTCCTCTTTTGTGTGGTGTGCTTCTGCAAACATCAGAAATGTGCTAGGTCCTCAATATGTCCAAAATCTTATAGTTTCAGTATGTGACTGTGAGGGGTTCTGGTTAAGGACCAAATTCTTTGTTTTTCCTTTTTTGTCCCCTCTAGCAGTTCTCAACCTGTGGGTTGTGACCCAGAGGTTGAGAACTGCTGCTGTAGAGCCTAATCCATCGGAAAACACAGATATTTACATTACGATTCATTAACAGTAGCAAAATTACAGTTATGAAGTAGCAACGAAAATAATTTTATGGTTGGGGGTCACCACAACATGAGGAACTGTATTAAAGGGTTGCAGCATTAGGAAGGCTGAGAACCACTGCCCTAGAGCAAGCATGTCAAACTCGTGGTCCACGGGCTGCATACAGCCCACAATGAATATTTTTGTGGCCCAGCCAATATAATGGTATATAAGAAACGTTTTGTTGGTTTTTTTAATTTAAATTCTTTATTTTTAAAGTATTACATGAGTCTCCTTTTTCCCCCATTGACCTCTCCCTGGCCACTCAACCCCCCCACCCCCCAACACATGTCCTCACTGCGCCCCCCGCACTGTCTGTGTCCATTGGTTATGCTCATATGCATGCATATACGTCCTTTGGTTGATCTCTTACTCCCTCACCTTCTGCCTTCCCTCATAGGTTGGACAGTCTATTCAATGCTTCTATGTCTCTGGTTCTATTTTTGTTCATCAGTTTATATTGCTCATTATATTCCACAAATGAATGAGATCATGTGATATTTTTCTCTCACTGACTGGCTTATTTCACTTAGCATAATGTTCTTCAGTTCCATCCATGCTGTTGCAAATGGTAAAAATTCCTTCTTTTTTACAGCAGCGTAGTATTCCATTGTGTAGATGTACCACAGTTTTCTAATCCACTCATCTGCTGATGGGCACTGTAGTAAGTTTTTAAATCAGGAGTGTGTGTCCTCCAAATTTGTTCTTTTTCAAGATTGTTTGTCTATTTGGGGCCCCTAGATTGCCATATGAATTTGAGAGTCAGAATTTCCATTTCTGTATTTCTGCAGCATAGACATCTAGTTCCCCTCCCTGGGGCAACAACTATTCTCAGTTTCTTGCATAATTCTTTCTGGCTGAGCGTCAACCTATGAACCAGGAGATCACAGTTTGATTCTCCGTCAGGGCACATGCCCAGGTTGTGGATCCCCAGTGTAGGTTGTGCAGAAGGCAGCCAATCAATGATTCTCTCTCATCATTGAGGTTTCTATCTCTCTCTCCTTCTCCCTTCCTCTCTCTCTCTCTCTCTTTTTTAATATATTTTTATTGATTTCAGAGAGGAAGGAAGAGGGAGAGAAAAATAGAAACATCAGTGATGAGAGAGAATCATTGATCAGCTGCTTCCTTGCACGCCCCACACTGGGGATCGAGCCCACAACCCAGGCATGTGCCCTTGACTGGAATCAAACTTGGGACCCTTCAGTCACAGGTCAACGCTCTATCCACCGAGCCAAACCGACTAGGGCTCTCTCTTTGTTTTGAGACGTTATTCTTCACTCACTGCAGCATTTTCCTGCCAGCCCTGGAAACGCTCTTGGCTGCGGTTTCACTGGGTATCCAGAATCAGAAGCATTCCCTTTACCACCCCAGCCCCTCCAAAGCCTCCTCTGCACTCTGTAAGAAACGTTTTAATAAAAATTTTATAATTTAACTTTTAAAATATCCCATTATACGTAATTATTAATAATGAACTACAACGTTTGCTAATGACTGATTACTATAATCTTGTTGCATTCATTTCCCTTACGCACCTTACTCGCAGGCACACCATTTCTCTACCCTGATAGTAGCAGCGAATATTTCAGCAGCCAATTGCCCCGTCATTAGTCTTGGACTGACTTGTTGGGTGTGTGCAACAGGAAATATTTCACTTTCGGAGAACAAGAAAAAATAGGTTTATATTTATTACACTTATTAATTTGGGCAGTTCTTCAGTATCTGTTAAGTTAATGTTCAAGAAAAAATATTCATTTTAATTAAAATGTTCTATTATTTTATGTTAATGATTACTCATTTATTTCAGCCCTTTGTATTCAGCATGTCTCTATCGAAAAAAAAACCATGTTTCTATGAAAAGTGAAGCTTTTGTTTTTTTGCAGCCCACATAAACTTAAACCTTGTTTACTTGGCCCGTGCTAGCCTTTGAGTTTGACATGCTTGCCCTAGAGGCAGCTAGCAATGTTGATAAGTATGGAAATAATATAACAGCCACTATCCACTGCGGGATAAATGGAAACACTGATTCCCAGTTTCGTTGTTTGGAAAGACTCTGATCTAGAAACTAATTTCTGCTTGTTCTCAACTCCAGCATGACTGAGCAAAAATGTTGGCTTTCTATGTGAACAGCAGCCAACTGTCCATATCCGGGCTGCATCTGGTTAAAAACTTTATTCACTTATTGGGCTTGAGTATAAATTACATGATTTTGTTGTTCACTGTATTAACAGCCTAATTTTATGCTGCACTGTGCTAAGTGTCTTACATAAATTATCCATTCTTACCTTCACAATAACACTATGAGGCAAGTTTCAAATAGCCATTTAACAATTGAGAAAACTGAGGCACAGACAGGAGGAAATAAGTTATTCTAGGTAACCCAGGTGGTATATAGATGGGCTAGAATTCTAGCTCGGGTCTGTCTGACTCCAAAGTCCAAGCTCTTAATCACTATAACATCTTTCTTAGCCCTCCTTTCATCCCTTGAAGAGATGGGGTGGTGTGTCAGTGGCCCAGGGCTGCCACAGCAAATCACCACAAACTGAATGGCTTCCAACAACAAACACTCATTCTCTTACCGTTTAGGAGGTCAGAAGTCTGAAATCAAGGTGTTGTCAGGGTTTGTTCCTTCTGGAGGTTCTGAGGAAGATGCTATCCCATGGTTCTCTCTTCTGGTGGTTGCCAACAATCCTTGATGTTCCTTGGTTTGTAAACATCTCATTGCAATCTTTGCTTCCATCTTTAAGTGGTTGCCTTCTCTGTGTCTCTGTCTCTATGTGTCCTCTTCTGTCTCTTACAAGGATTGTCATTGGATTGAGGACCCACCTAATCCAGTATAATCTCATCTTGATCCTTACCTTACATCTGTAAAACCCTATTTCCAAATAAGGTCATGTTCTGAGGTTCCTGAGATGGACATGAATGGGGCTTGGGGGATGGGAGCACTATTCAACCTATTATAGGCGGTAACAGCTCTTCTGTGGTCAGCTCTATGTCCCTGCACATGACCTTATGGTTCCCCTACACCTTGTCCATGTATTTGTACTTTAGTCCCTTCATATTTGACCACTGATTGACTTATCCTAATTTTGCCATGCCTTCTATTTCCCGTTGAAGATCTGACTGATGAACATCTTTTTGGTAAATGTCTTACATCTTGTACAAACCTATATTAAAATGAACTTGTCAAAGCTCCCTTTTGGGGATCAGCTGTCCGGAAAATTAGCCCTAAACATAGTGCTCAACTACAGAAGCTCTCTTTAAAGTCCTGCTCTATTGCTCTTTCCTTTCAAATGACTCTGTTATTTTGTTCTCATTTTAACATGTCTTTATGAATTATTTTAAAAGATATGAAATTGTATAATTTAGTACGAAAAAGACTGGTTCTCCAAGTCTTCCTCTCTCTTGCCAAATTGCTTACAATTTATAGCTTACCCTCAGAGGAATCATATTCAAGCAGCTATTTTTCACATTCTAGGGGAAGTACATCTGGCTAATCTAAAGAATTATGTCTTGAATTCCATGGTTGATCATGACTAAAAGGAATGTTTAAGTAGTTGCTTTTTGGGTGTTTGTTTGTTTGGTGTGCAATGCTAAGTTTGTGAATAATTGTGACAACCCAGCTTTTTCATGAGCACATTTCTCAGCATAGCTCATATAACCCACAGCACCAGGCCCAGTAAGTCTTCCCCCGCTGGGCCATCTCTTGGTTGCATGCGTAGTTTGAGAATGCCAATGTCCTTTGGAAAATGAAGAGGAATATAACATCCAAATCCCTTCAACTCAATAGTTTGAATGTGACCCAAAAGTTCTATACTTTTGCACTTCATCATCCACCCCACTAGGGAGTTTTCGAATAGTATCAAGATATCTGGCATTTTTCATAGAATTTTAGAGTTGGAAGAAAGCTGAACGGCCATGTACCCCAGCCATTTTGTAATGAATAGATGAAGGCCCACACCCAGTGTCCATGATGCATTCATGTTACAGCAGGGACAGTGTTCTCATGCAGGGTCCTTGCCCCTCTGAGGTGTTGCATGTTTCCTTGACAAATCTGAATGGTACAGCGTGTGAGTGCTATGAAGTTCAAGGGGAGAGGAAGTCACTTCCTGTTTGGCTCCAAGAACCAGGGATGGAGTCAAAAAGGAAGAAGAAATCGAGCAAACCTTGAAGTGTGGGCAGAGGTTAGCTAAGTTCCAGTTCACTGTGCAGAAGACAGGAAGACATCGAAGACTCTAGTTTCTTATGTTTATTCCAAAAATAAGTAAAATCTCTAAAACTGTAGCATAGGAATTGTTAAGATTACATATATAGTCAGTTGGTAAAAATACAATGAACTTTGCTAATTACCCCCCAAGAGATTCTGTTTATTTGGTCAGTGAGCGAGTCAGCCATATAACATAAATGAGCATGTATTTTCTGCCAACCCCTATGGAAATGACCAAGGTGAACCAGGCAAGTCTCTTGCCTCCTTAGCTCACATCTTGGGTGGAAAGACAAACATGTAAACAGATGAGACTGAAGGAGGAAACAGGATGTTTTACTGAAGGGATCTCCTGAGCTGGGTGTTTGATGGGACAGGATCATGCTGGGGCATGACAGAGAAAAGACTGAAAGAGTGGAGTGGCGTTGCTTGTGCTTTGCTAAGGGTTGGACTTGAGTTACAGGCAGTGGGAGCCAAGAGACATTATACAGAGGAATTAAGTAGATGTGGTTTAAAATACCTGCTTGATGTGATGAGGGAAATATTGGAAGCAGGAAGATGAATGAAGAGGCTTTAAAAAGGGTAAGGGTAAGAGATTCTAAGGTCTGAACTAAGGTAGGTGGCAATAGGGATGGAGAAGAGAGGTGGGTTCCAGTAGTGAGGTTGTAGAGCAGGGTGATTAGGAAGCCTAGAGCTAGAAGGTTTGGGTACAGGTTACAGCCCTGTCACTTAGCAACTGTGTGACCTGGGCAAGTTGTTTAACTTCTCTGGACCTCAGTTTCCTGATCTGTGAAGTAAGGATAATGCTCTCCATGGTACTGTAGTGCAGGGCAATCAGATGAAAGGCACATAGTATGTACTCATTAAACACTAGCTGTTGTTCCTACTGCTCCTGGTACGCTTACACCCAAGTATCCTGACTTCCAGCTGGGTTATTGTTCCCAAATCACTCTTTTACAGCAGCTGACACTTCATGGCAGGTAAAGGGGTGGGGGGGAGAGACACTTGATTTCCACTGGGGTCGTTCTCATTGCTCACCCCACGGCCACCAACTGTACCCACAGCACAGCAGGCTGTGTCATATGGACATCACAGGCTGGTCCTTAGAGAGAATCGGCACAGACCCACCCCGCTAACAACAGTTCACAACACTTGTCTTGCTGACAGTGAGCCAGGAGCCTGTCTTTGCATGTGAGAGATGGTCTTTCCTCCATTTTGATTTGCAGATCACCCTAGGTTGGTCCCTGCTCCTTTTTTAAGAGGATTTATTGTTCATTGGTGATATAGAAAGTTAAGTGTCCTTTGATGGAAGAGAGAGTGCAACACTGGAAGGGAGGGATGCCTAGGACTGCCTCCCTGCCAGGGAGTTAGGGCTGTTTGATTTAGGCAGCCTAGCAACAGAACCGCGCCAGCCACACTGCGCAGCATCCTCACCACTGCACTCCAGCCGGCTTGCATGCTTTCATTTCTGAAATGGAATTTATGGCCTTCTATCTAGCGTGCCTTGTTTTTCTTTTTTTCTTTTTTTTTTTTTTGAAATTGGATTCACAAAGCCAAGTCGTATAAGCTTGAGAATTCCAAGGGCTCGAAGTTGTGCTAAGGTTCACCAGGCGAGTGTTTGGCGCTGCCCTCTGGCTCACCTTTATTTAGATAAATAATTGAGAGTGTGCCATTTACAAAGCTCGGAGCACAAAGGAATCTGGCTGCAGGCTCTTTAATTGAAAGCAGGAGATAACCAACAACATAGCCTGTTCCTCCCTCAGGATGTTAACACAGGGAAATTTATTTTCCTTGGAATTCATGTTCTCGGGTTGCCCAACCCAGGAGATGACACACATACAGCTTTTACCTTACAAACAAAGTAAAGCATGCTTCCTCTCCCCTTGGGGCACTGTTTGATTTTCAGGCGAGGATGCAGTTACTCAGCAAACATTTGAGGAGCGCTGACTATGGGCAAGGCCTGGGCTCGGTGCTAAGGGCAGCACAACACCAGGCTGGGGCCTTTCTTGGAGGAGCGCCCAGCTGGGTGGGGAAAAGGACATAGTGAAATCCCAAGGCGTTCCAGCCTTGGTTCTCAGTCCTGACGCTTTTCGTTTCTTTTGAGATTTTTATTTATTTTTAAAACTAGAGACCTTGTGCATAAAATTCGTGCACTTGCGGGGGGGGGGGGGAGGGGGGCGCCTCAGTCTGGCCTGTGCCCTCTCGCAGTCCAGGAGCCCTCAGGGGATGTCGACAGTCAGACATTCTTAGCGCTGCCATGGAGGCAGGAGAGCCACCGCCGCTGCACTTGCCAGCTGTGAGCCCAGCTCAGGGCTTCTGGCTGAGTGGTGCTCCCCCTGCGGGAGTGCACTGACCACCGGGGGAAGCTCCTGCATTGAGCATCTGCCCCGCCGTGGTCAGTGCACGTCATAGTGACCGGTGTTCCGCTGTTTGGTCGATTTGCATATTAGCCTTTTATTATATAGGATAATTCTTTATTGTTGAAAGTATTACATATGTCCTCTTCCCTCCCCTTTGACCCCCTCCAACCCACCCACCCCACCTAGGCCTTCAGTACCCCTGGCACATTTCTTAAAATACCAGTTCTCTGGTTCCAGCCCAGAGATTCTGATTTTAATTACTTCAAGGCTGAGCCTGGGCATAAATATTTTTTCATCTTTTATTTTTAAACAGTTCTCTGGTAGGTGTCTAGCATGCAGCCAGGATTAAGAACCACTATTTTCTTAGGTTTGTTTGTTTGTTTTTTCTAGATATCCTGAGATGGGTGCAGATTGTAAGAATGTGAATGTTCAGAGAAAGTGGAAACCCCTGCCTGGGGTAGAATTCCAAGGCTTCTAGGAGGAGGGCCTCTGAAGAGTGCATTAGATGTGTTTGGGGTCAGGCAGGGAAAGCTATTTACGCTTTAATCCAACAAGTCAAGACAGGAAGGGTTTCCTCCACACCTCAGCAGGTTTTCTAGTAATTCTGAAACCCTCTCAATTCAACCTGGCACTCACTCAGAATGCTAACTACCCATCATCCTCACCTGTGTCCTAGGAAGAATGAACTGGTGTGGGGACCAGCTACAGTGTTTAGACAGGTTCAAGCCTTGGACTGATGAGAGGGGACAGTCCTCTCATTGCCATGTGCAAGTCCCAGCTTGGAGGGCAGGGCCCTCCCAATTATAGCCAACAGCTGTAGTTGTAAGCTTGAACCTATGGTCCAAACACGTGGCCCCACGTGCCTAAGTAATGTAGGCTTGATAGAGTTCAGGTGCATGTAGTTGAGTAGGATTGAAACCCATGAGAATGTTGTAAACATCTTGATCACGCCCTTACTTTGCATCGTGGCATCTGCTGTAAAATAAAGACACGGCTTGTGGGCGTCGTCATTGTCTCTCAGAGAAGTAGCGTCCCACCGAGACCCAGCTTTCATTCTCTTGTCTGTCTTTTCTAAGCCTTTCAGCCGCCCCCACTCAGGTTCACCCTCGGCCGTGCTGGCGAGGCACAAACTGGTTTTACCCACCTTTGTGTCCTAACCCAGTAATCATGTGTCCAGAGCTCCCCACCTAGAGCCAGGGGATGGAAAGATGGGCGCTGTGCCCAGGAGGAGAGAGCAGCCCAGCACACGGTACCATCAGACTGATGGTCCAGCTGAGTGGCTCTGGCACTCCTGGCTTCAGAAGTGGGCTCTGCTCATAGTGGCGTGAGGACTTCCACATCTGCATTTTTTTTTCATTCAGATGTTAATCAGTGACTGTTCAGAGCTAGACATTGTGCTTCCCTCTCTGGGGACTGAAATCTCAGCTGTCCTTCTTCACAGTGTGACCTTGGGGGAGATTCTTTAGCTGCCTGGCCCTCAGTTTCCTCACCTGTAAAATGGGGATAGTCACAGACTGTCTTGCTGTTCTTGATGATTCACTGAAACCATAGAAGGGGGCAGTTTCTTACCTTGTAACTCACTGTGAGACCCCAAGGCAAGAAGCCTGGTGGCAGCAGGAACACAATCTTTAGGGAAAGGTGGGCAAGGCCTGGGTATGTGATTTCTCCTTGGCTTGTTGGCTTCTGCTGGAGGGCATGATGCACCAGGCTGTGCACAGAAAGCAGTAAATGTTACCACTGTTCTGCTGATTCTGCCACCACTGCCTTTCAACATAAGGCCTGCCTTCCAGGTTTTATCAGACGGTGGGTCTAGACCAGGGGTGGGCAAACTTTTTGACTCGAGGGCCACAATGGGTTCTTAAACTGGACCGGAGGGCCGGAACAAAAGCATGGATGGAGTGTTTGTGTGAACTAATATAAATTCAAAGTAAAGGAGCGGAGGGGAGAGCAAGAGAACCGGATAGAACAGCCGGATCCGGCCCGTGGGCCGTAGTTTGCTCAAGGCTGGAGAGCCTCCTCATTAGGAAGGTGGGTTGGGGACATTGAATGGCATCATTGGCAGTTTGCTGGAAGAAGCAGCACCTGCTGGGTGACTCCTCCTAGAAGTATGCTCAGGAGGCCAACTAGAACTATGGTCTCTGTCAGCAGAAAAAAGCCAACAAGCTAAAGGAAAGTCACATACCCGGGACCTGCTAGACCTTCTGAAGGTCCCCACTGCTGTCAGAGCTGCCTTCTCTGTGACAGTGGAAATATAGAAAGGGTGTTGCGATCATTGTCTCCCAGAGCAAGTCAAAGGTGAGAAAATGGCACTGCAGAGGGTCTCCCAGGACTTGTGGGAAAACATTGTGCTTGGGCCCAGCTGGTCAGCATATAGCCTACAATTTTGTAGTAGGGTCAGGCTCAGGCTGCTGCTGATGGGGTGGCCTGGAGCTGAGGGTGGTCTGGGTGGTTGTCAGGGTGTTCTTGTTCTGCTCTGGAGGTTGCCTTTTGACTCAGGGAAGCCCTTGCTGGGGCTAGGCCTACCTTGTAGAATTCAGCCATCTAGTAGACCCTGATTTCATAACATATACCCTGTGTTAGCCTTCTTCACAGCTGTCCAAGGCCCCAAGAGCTCCTGTCCCTGGGAAGATACTGGCCCCAAAGGAAGTCACCTACAGTGACTGTGGTTCCTTGGGAAAGGGCCATCTCATCTACACTTGTGCCCCACCACCGTCCCTCCGTCCTGCTACCAAGCACACTTCAGTCCCAGAAGTTCTGCATGAAAAGCCAGCTGCTGGTGTCCTTTATTAGACTTCAGAAAGCAACCCCCACTCCATCTTACCATAGAGGCATCACTTCCACCACAATACCTGGATTCTATCCTTTATTATAGTGCCTGGAATTCCATCAAAGAGTTACTCCTTTGAGTTGAATACCATCCTTTTATACAGCTGATGCCCTGAAATAGTGGTCTTTTTTGAGGATGCCCAGTTCTCCTGGTGGACTTTAGTTTGACCCCTATAATTAAATAAAAGGAATCCTCTGTCACTAGACTAGACCTTCTAGCAATGATTTGGGATGTATGAGTAAATGATACTGAAGCCAGTATGGCAGGTTTTCAAGGTTACAGATTACAATTAATCGTATGGCACTATTTTCTCTTTATCTTAAATGCCATACTTGGAATGGGGGAAAAAACTGCTCTCTCCAACTTCTGAGAGCCCCATGGCCTTAGGTTACATCAGGAGAACAGATGAGAAAGCATTTCAAAGATCTGGAGGAGCGGAATCAGTTAATAATTCAACAACAAGGAGTGGTCAAGTGCATGATACAGTGCATCTGTTTATCAGTCTGAACCCTTCTCTCTAATGGAACCCACAGAAGGATTTATTTTGGCTGAGAGTAAGGATCCAGATCCCAGGGCAAGCCTAACAGAAGACAGAGAGCACCGAGGTACCGCCAGTAAATTATGCGTTCATGTTGCCAGAGACACTAGAACTTCCATGTTATTTAAAGCAAGCTCGGGCTTGTAAAACATATTTGATTTTCTTTTTTTTTATTGGGTTTGTTGGGATAGAAGTTTCAAATGTACCATTCTATAATACATCTGTATATTGCATTGTGAGCTCACTACCCTGGAATGGTGGCTGAGCTGCTAAGCAGCCCCTGGATTCTGGTTCTAGCTGCTCTCTCTGTCTACAGTCTTGTCTTGTCTACCTCTCCTCTGAGCCTATATGTGGCTCTCAGGCTTACAGATTAAATAAAGTTTGGGCTTGGGAGGCAGATCCTAAAGATGGTCTGAGAACACCCTGAACCAAGGACAGGGACATTTTCCCCAGAGGGAAGCTGAGATAGCAAACCAGAGAAACTGAATTTGGGACCAAGCTGGAGAGGCAAGACTGGTAGGTTGTAAGGGCGGGTGCCCCTTTATATGGGGCCTGATATATTTTTCTTCGGCAGGACCAATTCCAATGGGCCATAATTTTTGCAGCTGCTGAAACTGAGTTAATACTCTTCCCTCTCTTCCAAAAGAACACATTCTACTTGTGTTAGGATGCTTTTAATGCTCTCTTGGGTTATTCGTAGCAGTGTATATATATATTTCTCCTACATTGTCTTCAAGGGCTAAATGCAAATCTTAATCATTTCCATTTCTCCTGTAACACCCAGTTCAGGGAAGAGGTAGCCTCAGTCCCGCAGCCTGGGATTAATTTATCCAGCTCAGCTACCAATTTGAACAAATTACTTAAGTGTTCTGTGCTTCAGTTTTCCCATATGTAAAAAAGGGTGGTTCTGAGAATTAATCTATGGAAAATGCTTGGCTTAGTGTATAAGTGAGCTCTCAATTAAGTGTGTGTTGAATTAAGTCAGACTCATTGCTTCCAGTTCTTAACTAATCTGAATTGAAATTTTTGCTTGATATTGTCTAAAGCAAATAGAAGATTCCTACTATTATCTGTAAATGATTTATAGGTAGAAATCCCATTTTCAGTGTTATTTGAATTTCTACCCTCCAGTGACCTAGACCTGAATCAATGTCAGTTGTATTTTGTTTTCCATGAGGGTTTTATGCATGTGAGGAATGGGCTGTGTCACATCATGATTAATTAACCTAAGAGAGAAAATCTCAGATTGGGTCCCTTTCTGTCTTTCCAAGTCATTACAAGTAACACTCTCTAAGACTGCCTCATTTAATTCCCAAGTGACTGACCTGTGGGCAAAAATTTGAATCAGCAAATTGTATTTATGTTTCCTTATGCTGAGATCTCTCTGGAAATGCCTCATTGACATGGTGAAGTATAGGAAAGGGGGCTGAGCACCAACAAAAGTCTGTCCACTATGTGGAGAGAACTCCTGTCAAAGCAGAGAGCTCTGTAGCTTTGGATAATTTACAGAGAAGGTTCCAGACATTTATGTTTCAAGGGTCAGTATTTCATAAAGGCTCAAGGGTTCCATGCACAGTTGTTACTGGAGCAAAATGAAAGGCCATGTCTTCTCTGGGCCCCTTTTGACTTATGAACCTTGCATTTCAGTAGACTTTTCCCCAAGGATTCATTTCCATCAGTTATTTTAGCTTAGGCTCCTGCAGCTGAAACCAAAAATATTAGCTTAAACAAGATGGAAGCTTGTTTCTCTTACACAAAACTAGCAGGAGTCCTTAGCTCACATGGTGGTGGATAGCATCATGGACTCAGCTCCTTGTATGTCCATCCACTCATTGTTAAGGTGTCAATCTCATTGTCCAAGATGGCTCACCACCACTTCTTTCAAGTTCCCACTCATGGGAAGGTGAAAAATGGAGGGCATGTGCCCCTTCTATTTAGGGGCAGCACCTGAAAGTTGCACACGTCATGGTCACTCACCTCCCATTAGCCAGGCTGATTCATAAGGCCATGCCTGGTAGAACAAGAGTCTGGGAAACGTTTCCTTTATTCTGGATGGTTATGTACTCAGATATAACTTAGGATTTTGTTACTGAACAGAAAAGAAAAGATAGATTTAGGAAAACAGCTAGCTATTTCTGACCCAGTAGTGACCTTTTGAAAAGGCAGCTGTTGTGGGGCTTCTACTAGGGCAGTGGTCGGCAAACTGCGGCTCGCGAGCCACATGCGGCTCACGAGCCGCAGTTTGCCGACCACTGTACTAGGGGAAAAAATTAGAGGGCAATATTTATAAAACAGGATTGTGAATTATTTGCCTTTATGCTCTGAGTCCATCAAGGATGCTATTCTATTCCACCTTGGCAGTGAGAAATTATTTTTTTCTGTTAGTTTTAAAATAGCACATTTTCTCATTACAAAAGTAATATCTGATAATTATAGAAAACTTAGAAAATTCAGGCAAGCAAAATGAAGGCTATTAAGATCCCTGGAAGTTTGCAGTTTAGGAGTCATGAGTAGAGAGGTGAGAGTTGAAATCCTGAGGCTAGATCCACCCTTTGAAAAAGAGAGAGGAGTGAGGTAACAATGGCTCATCTGTAGAGAAAGCCCTGAGTGGGAGGGAAAGGTGGGGGAGCAGTCAGGAAACTTCCAGAAATGCCTTGGTAACCACCATAGATAACCTGTATAGCTCAATTTATCATGAATAACTCAATGCTTGAAGATAGGATTTTCTTGATGAATGCCATTGCAACATAATATTAATAACCATTCAGGTGATTCTAGAATGCTTAGAAAGTTAAGGTTAGAATAAAAATAAGTCAATGGTGAGGGCTTTGGGTCTCACAGTGTCACTGCACTGTCCAGGGACAGTGACCCACAGAATGAGACACGGTTCACAGCCATCAGTGCTTCTGAAAATTAGCAACTTAGTTTGGTTGAAACCTAGGTGGTCAAGTTGTTCCAAAATGTCACTGCTCAGTCTCTGGATTGGTTAAATAACCCTGTAGGCAGTGATTCTCAAACATGTGTTCATGAGCATTATGCCCTAACCAACTTTCAAATCCAGAGTTTCTGAAACTGTTGCCAAGCCTGGCATTCAAAATGTACCAAGACATCTGAAAGTTCCTAAAGATCTCTCTATTTTATTATTCCCTCTATTTTCTCTTACTACAAAATCAACACCTACTCATTACAGAAAAACCAGAGAACACACAGAAAAGAACATGAGAAAAACATCACATCCACATAAGTCAACTTAATGACTACCCAATGTGATCTTTGCATTTTAATGTAAAATTATCTTACAACCTATACATATATAAGTATGTAATAGATACAATTTTATATTTTTAAAAAGTAATACCAAGCTACTTTTTCTAATTTGTTATAATTTTTTTCTTATATTTCAGAAATTGGGAAAAGGCAGACAGCCAACAAGACAATTGAGGTTGACAAGGTAGAAACTCATTTGGGGACATAAGGAAGAGGGGGGGGGAATGTGGGAGAAGAGGGTTGAGTACCTGACATTGGCATAGGTGCGAAGAGGAGTTGAATCAATCCCAAGTTCTTGTTCCCTCTGGATTCCGGTGGCCCGCTGCGGAGGTCCTTGACCCTGTGAGTCTGAGTACACTATGGCAGGGAGGTGGGGAGGTGCTGGCAGAAACGCCCTGCAAAGGTGACCATGCGTGTTCTCAGTCCGCAGCCTGGGCTGTTGTCTGAATCGCCCATGTGCTCCTGGGCCAGCTTTGAGTAAACAGTCAGAGATCCAAACATGTGCATTTCATCACTGAGAACAGATACCGTGCTGATCAGAGAGAGGGAGGTGGAATGCTTTAGGGTTTCACTTCTCCTGCAAGATGATCCGATAAAATCATCTGCACGCAGGCGTTTGCGTGGAAACAAATATGGCCAAGATACTGGCCCTTGTATTGCTCTGCCTCTCACTTAAAGCAGGCCCATGAGAAGTCAGCCTATGGTGGGCCGCAGATTTCCTGACCCTCTCTCCTCTGCAATACTCCAGGGTCCTTGAAGGTAGGGGCAGAGCAGTGACACAACAGGAAAACCATCACATTTCTTCTTATATTTTCTGTTGGAATGAATGTAGGCCAGCAGTGAAGTACTAAGGTCCTTGCACCCTAACCCATTGAACCCTCACACCAAGGTGTTCCCATTTTACAGATGAGGAAATTAAGGTAGAGGAACTTAAAGTCACTTGTCTAAGGTCCCACAGCTGGAAAGCAGCAGAGCCTGGATTCAAACCCAGAAGATACATCTCCAAGGCCCAGGGCCCTCACCATCAGCTATTCTGCCTTTGGGTAGATGCAATATGAATGTTTGTTGAATGAAGAAATAATTATCACCCACAGTCTTGTAGGGGTAAATAACTTCTGGTTGTTACCTTAGCTCCATTTAAGAATAGCCACACACACTTTTCCCCTGTAATTCACACAGCTAAAACCCAGATGATACCATGACCAGGGTATTAATGGTTAGAGGAGTAACTTCAGTGATGTTCCTTCTTCATTTGATCATTTTGTATTTGTGTAGTAAAATATACACAACATAAAATTTACCATTTTAACCATTTTTAGGTGTTTAGTACAGTGACATTAAGTTTTTCTACATTGTCATGCAATTATCATCACCATTCATTTCCAGAACTTTTTCATCTTCCCAAATTAACACTCTAACCATAACTTCCCATTCTCCCTCCCCCAGACTCTGGCAACCGCCATTCTTTCTGTCTCTGTGGATTTGACTATTCTAGGTACCTCATATAAGTGGAATGATCCAATATTTGTCCTTCTGTGTTATTTCATTTAGCATAATGTTTTTAAGGTTTCTCCATATCGTAGCCTGTGTCAGGATTTCCTTCCTTTTTATATCTGCATACTAGTCTGTTGTGCGTATATAGCACATTTTGTTTATCCAGTCATCTGATGATGGACATTTGGGTTGTCACCACCTTTTAGCTATTGTGAAAGGTGCTGCCAAGAACCAACATCCATTCAAGTCTGCTTTCAATTGTTTTGGCTATTTACTCAGAAGTGGAATTGTTGAATCACATGGCAACTCTGCTTAATTCTTTTAGGAACTACCATAGTTCTCAGCATTTGATCTTCACCATCAGTAATTGCATACACTACAGCAAGTTATACGTAATAGATTCCTTATAATTCTCATAGTATTGTCATTGATGTGGCAGTAACAAGCTCATACATAGATAAATAAATGGGTAGGTTTGTTTGGGTTTGTTTGGTTTTTAGTTTACTGATTGCTGTAGTAAACATATCATTCCATCTTCGGGGGGTGGGGTGCACATTCTGGTTTAAAGGCTGGAACCAAGCATCCCAAGATGGGAGGTGAGTCCTTTTACTGGGTTCTGTTCTCAGGACTTCTAGCGTAAGAGGAATCCTAGTAATTCACGGGAAGTCACGCAAAGCTCAATAAAAGTTTTGGAAAGCAAGAAGGTTAAAAGAAAGAGAGGAAGGCTTCCTCACTCTTAGGAGCTTTACAAGGAAATTCAGGACCACTTTTAGATCTTCGGACCCTTAATTATAGCCTCGAGGAATTCATGTCCTGTGTTCTTCCTGACTAAAGTTTCTCATGGGTCCCCTCCACAGGCATGCCACTGCGCAGTTGGAATGGTGAACATGAATTAGGCAAGTTGGGCTCTACAGATTTTCAGTCTCATGCGTCTTCCTTTGGAACTGACTAGTTGATGAGAGTAAGCCACCATCAGTTTGCCTTTAGAGGCCATCACCAGGAGGGCTTCATTGTTTTTGGAATGAAATATGAAATATTAAATTGAAGAGGTTCTTTAAAAACATCTGGAACTCTGCATGTCAGGGTTCCACTCAGTTTCCTGGCTTGGTGTCCCAATCTTGAGTTTCTCCCATACAGTTCTCACAAACATATACCTTCTGCCTTCTGCAGGAGTGGGAAAGGTTATCAGGCTAACTGCTTGGAGTTGGAGGGGCGGGGGCTGGGAATCCAACTTCTCGCCAGACTATCAGCTCATCTTGCTTTCTCCTGACCTCCACTTTCTTCGATGCCTGGTGTCTGCAACTGCTAAGCCTTGCTCCATGATGAGCTCCTCTGGAGGCACTTAGGTTTGAGTTACTCCACTCTGCAAAATCCCTCCCATCCTTCCATCCACTGGCCATGTTCCAAGTTAGAGAGGTCTCCTGAATCCATGGGATATGAGCTTGCATTTTCATTTCGTGTTCATTTCGTTATTTGGGATTAACCTGTGGAAGAAGAAGACAAAAATATGACTTTTCCATCATCTTGAAACCAGAAGTTTCTCCCCCTTCTTTCTTTTGGGAGAAGACAGGGCATCTACCACTGAATAAGAAGTGGAAGAAAGAGATGAGTCTTAAGATGAAGTCATCTGGGTGGAGTGGCTTTTGTTTTCTTGCCATGTTCATAAAGCTGCAGCTAGTATTCCGTTGTGAAAAGTACCAAAGCTTTTTATATTCACTCATTGCTAGGGGTGATGGGTGCACAATGCAGTGTGCAGATGATCATTTATTGAATAATACACTTGAAACCTGTTCCCCTATAAGTTCAATTTAAAAAAAGAAAGAAAAGAATAAGTAATTTACATAGCTCTTTAAAAAGAAAAGAAGCCCTAGTTGGGTGGCTCAGTTGGTTGCAGCATCATCCCTTACACCAAAAGGTTTCAGGTTCAATTCCCTGTCAGGGCTCATGTGTAGGTTGTGGGTTTCATCCCAGATCAGGGTTGGGGCACATATGGGAGGGTTGGGGCACATATGGGGTGGTTCTTTCTCTCTCCCTCTCAAATGAATGAAAACATGTCCTCGGGTGAGAATGAAAAAGAAAAGAAAAGAAAGCTGCAGCTAGCACTGTTCTGTGACCCTTAACCAGGCCCTGTGCTAGGTATTTTGTTATCTGTAATCAGTGTGATAATCCTGTAAAGCAAATGTTATTACTCATGTTTTATCCATGAGGAACCTGAAGCTCAGCGAGTTTCAGAAATGAGCCCAAGGCCACATCCTGAGTTCTTCTAGTGGCAGAGCCAGAACTGCAAGCCTGGTTTGCTTGACCCTAAAGCCATTGCTTCACCCACTGCACAGAGCTTGGCACCAAGAACTCACAAAAGCGCAGTTCTCTAATTTAAAAAAAAAAAAAAATCTGATCTATCTGGTTCACGTCTAGGCAGTTCTGGAAAGGAAACCCCAAGTAAATCATAGGAAAATTTACTGTTGCCTTGGAGCATGTGTTGACATATTTCTTGCCTACTAATTCACTTGACCTTTCGAAGTCCCTTGTAGTCCTCTAATGCTTAGGCAGTTATTTTTTCAAATTCTTTTCCAGAATCTGATAGCTAACAGCAGACGGTCGGATGACCGTACCTCTGTTATCTTCATTGCCTTGATTTAGTTTTCCCTTCCAAAAGCTCTCACACACATTGGTTGATGGGATATATTTCGGGCTGCACTGTTTTTATTTATGATTTTTTTATGTGTGTTACTTACTCAGAGGCACCCAGGGGAAACCTCCACAGACTTTCCTGATTACCAGATGTCGCCCTTTCTGTGTAACAACTGTCGAATCACCACGGCCTCTTGCCAAGAAATGAGAAAAGCATTTGCATTGGGAAAACCAAGCTGCGCCACGTGAAGCATATTAAGAAGGACGGCCTCCCCTGAATCCACATGAGCTTTCCCCCGTCTGAGTTTGTTTTGCTTAAAGATAAAAACCACACAACCGTGTTTGTAGTTAGGACTAGCAAGTGCTTGCGTAACCATAAGGAGATTTCACGTGGGCTGTCTCAACTTCATTATGCGCAAATTATGTTCTAAATAATCTTTGAACTGGTAGAACATGTGTAGCCAGTGTTTGTTTTTGGAATATTTCATTGTTTATTTTAAATGGTGATTTATGAGGGATGTGTGTTTAACATGCAAAATAATGCCTGCATCCCCAGGAATTCCGGGAGAGACAGGAGGTTGTGGACGCGTCTCAAGCCTTTTCTTGAGCAGAGACATGGCATTAGTTATGCAATTAAGAAAAAGCAGCGGAGGGGAAGGTAAATCGTAGCTGAGCAGGTATTTAAATGAAGCGTGCCCATCCTGAAGCCCAGATCTGCTCCTGACAGAGCTCCGTAGCCTTTTGAAAACATATCAAATCACTGCGTTCTCCCTTAATTTTGTAACAAGGCAAAGGACAGGTTACTTTGGACTCCACTGTGTGAACAATCCCAAGCCTTTGAAATGCTCAACAAGGTCAGAATGCCCAAGTTGAATGTCTCAGATGTGGAAAGAGAGATTGTAAGGATTGCATCCATTTGCATGAATTTTAAAATGCCATCCAACACCTCTGAGGCTGTACCTTGGATGCACCATTTAAGTAGGAAGAGCCACACAGAACCATATGTTTAAATGTGGTGCTATCCTTGAGACATGAGTATCAAAAACACGTTTCCCCCTCCATTCAACTCTCTCATGAATCACTTAGTTTCAGACCATGGAGTGTACCGCTTTTCCTCTTATAGATTTCTGTTGGACAGCCTCATGTAACACAGTAACTAATAACCATAAAATTGTAATGAATGCTCAATTAAGCCAATTTTCTTCTTGGTTGTTAGGAACTTGGTCTTTCTTAAACCATGGAAAACTAGGCAGATTTTACTAGTAAGTTTCATGAAATATAAAAGTAGATCCTCTACCTCTGTTAGAAAAAGTAATTATCATAAATTTATTCAGCCGGATATGGTGTGACATTATATCTAATGGGAAAACTCTGGACACTGTCACACACCATTTATATCAGTACATTTTATTTGTATATGAAGAAATACATGCATATACATTAAAATACATAAAATACATACACACTCCCTTTTGACATAAATATGCTGAAGAAAGATTCAAAATAGCCTATATTGAGTGGACATGTACAGGTAGGCAAATGTGTCCTTTGCAGCACAGGGGACCCTTAGCTAGTTCCCTCAAGTCAGTTTCAAGAGCATCCCAGATGCCACTATGTTTTCTAGTGGAGGCCCAGTGTCACGCCTTTGAAGTAAGATTCTCTCTCACAGCTGGGCTGCACATGAGACGTATTGCAGAGAGAAAGGAGGCGGTGTAGCAGCACCCGATGGGGCCTCAGAAACTTCTACTGCCAGATGCAATGTTTACAAGCTGTATACATTTTTCATAAATTTTATGTAAAACTTGTGACGGATTGAATAAAATTTTTCTAAATATTAGAAGTCTTAGGAAGAGATTGCTGGAGTTTCTCTTCCACCCGGCAGATGGAAATCCACCTAGCAGACCAGTCCACAAGAATGGATTTGACCAATAGTATAGAGCAGTGGTCGGCAAACTGCGGCTCGTGAGCCGCGGTTTGCCACTCCGTTGACTAGTGAGTTTGCCGACCACTGGTATAGAGTATATTATTTGCAAAAGTAGAAAACAATGCTGTTAAATTATTTTTTTACAAAGTGATGGAAAAAAGACATCTAAGTGTATCAAATTATTCTTCAACAGCAAGTCTTGTCTAATGTGGTTGAGGGCACTTGCTTTAGTTCCCACCTTTGATTATCTCTAATAAAAATAATAATTACCCCTGTTGGTCCCCTGTTCAAAATTTCAACTCTCCTCCTAAGTCTGCCTGTTTGATTGACTCTCTGGAACTCTCATGTAGTTGATGGATGCTGTTTTGTCCGGAGGGTGCAGCTGCTATCTGCTAAGGGGCGGGCCTCTTAGGGGCCCCCCTCCTACCAGAGCTGGAATCTTCCCAGTGGAGATTCCAATTTGGAATGGATGTCACCATTTCTCTGCCGCAGACAGAGATGTAAGACTTGGATATGTGTGTGAGTAATTGCCTGTTGGTGGTTTTTCATCCTTAGCTAATTTAGGTCCCTTTCAGTATCTTCCGTGGTACAGGCATTAAAAAAAGCACTCCAGTGGGAGTTAGAATGCTTGGGTTCCAGTCCTCGTCTTCTACTATAACTAGCAATCATTATGTTATAATTATCCAGTGGTGATTATACTTAGCTAATCCTATATAATAAAAGGCTAACATGCAAATTGACCGAATGGCGGAACAACCGAACAACCATGCATGCCCCCTGGTGGTCAGCTATGATGTGTGCTGACCACCACGGGGCATGCATGGAACATGGCGAGTGTCAGCCACAGTGGGATGGTGGATCAGGTGAGCGGGGGCGCCAGACCAATGCGGGGCACTGGTTGGTCACTGTCATCAGGGCGAACCTCTGGTAGTTACTGAAAATTCTTTGCTCCCATATGCCACAATCCCGCCTGGTGCTTGCACCTGCTGCCAGCGCCAAAGCTGCCACTCGCATCCACTGCCAGCACCCGGCGCCGGCCCCAATTGCTCAGTGCCATCAGTGAGTGCAAGTGGCAGCTGCCAGCCCCAATCGCCCCTCCAGGCTTCTCCACCTCTCCCTGCTCCTGAGGGGAGATCAAGGCCGGCACCTGCCTCTCGCACCCGCTGCCAACGATGGCCCCACTCACCTGCAGCCAGCGCTGGAGCCGCCACTCACACCCACTGCCCAGCACCATCAGTGGGTGCAAACAGCAGCTTCCAGCCTTGATCGCTCGGCACCATCAGTGGGTGCAAACAGCAGCTTCCAGCCTTGATCACCCCTGAGGGCTTCTCCACATTCCCCTGCTCCTGAGGGGCAATCAGGGCAGCAGCAGCCCCTTGTACCGCTGCTGGCACGGGCCCCAGTTGCTCCACGCCTTCAGCGGGTGCGAGCAGGGCCGGCGCCGTCAGCCTGTGGGAGCGGCAGCTGCGAGAGCTGGGCTGCCAGCAGACAGGGGACCAGGGGCCACAGGAGGAGGGGCTGGACGAGGGTGCAGAGGATGGGCCCAGACCCGCCCCTGTGCCTCCTGCAGCCTCATGGCTCTCATGGCCAGTTCCTTTCAAGATGCAAGAATTCATGCCCTGGGTCCCTACTTGTTATTATAATTAGCAAGTCCTGTGAATCCTTGGTGTGTAGGATGAGGGGCCAGGTCAGCCTCGAAGATTCTTTTCATACCTATTTCTGCAGACCTGGAATTATCTAATTTAAGTATCTTGAAATCTCTTAGTGAATTTACTTCATGGGATTCAAAGGAATAATTCCATGTATTATGTGATGAGAAGGACATTCTGCTATTAGAAGATGTGGTCATGTGATATTGACAATATTTTCCCTTTTTATCTCAGATTTCCTTTAAAATAACTCACCCTGTGTTGCTTCAGTGTTTCCTGGGCACAAGTTATTTCATTCAAGACCAGTAACTGGAAAGAATGATATTTTTTTCTAACATGTCCCATTTAAGATGTGTTTTGTTTGTTTGTCTCTTAGGAAAAAGTGCTGCAAAGGGTATAAATTTGTTCTCGGACAATGCATCCCAGAAGGTATGTCATAGGGAAGATTCTGCCTTCTCACCTTATTCATGACTAATCACCAGATGTCTGTAACGTTCAGATGTGCCTGGAATGATGTGTGTTATCTGTGTCTGATTATTTGTGCATGTGTGTGTGTAATTTCTATGTGGAGGCATTATATCCTTCCAATGCTGATTTGGTTACATGTAGCATGCTCTGTCTAAATCATTACATGACATGTAATCATACATTGAGTAATTCTCTAATCAGCATATCACACTGATTAGAGAATTACTCAATGTATGATTACATGTCATGTCGCCCTCCCCTACCTCTCTACCTGCTTTTTATGTGTTAAACTTGAAACCGCTTCACATGACCATCAGCAAGCCCTGTGTGCAGCCCAGCTCTGAAGAGACAGAGGCCCAGCCCTCAACGCCTTCACCCTCCAGCTGAGTAGATAGGGTCTGGACAGCGCAGAATCAGAGAGACCTGGATTTCCTCATGGTTCCACGTCGCCTTAGTCCATTCTGACTGCTATAACAAAAATACCATATATGGGCAGCTTACATAACCAGCATTTATGTCTCACAGTTCTAAAGGCTGGCAAGTCCAAGATCCAGGTGCTGCAAGATTCAGTATCTGGAGAGAGCTTCCTGGTTAATACACAGCCATCTTCTTGCTGTGTCTTCACATAGCAGAAAGGGCAAGGGAGCTCGAGGGGGTCTCTTTTACAAAGTCATTAATCCCATTCATCAGGGCTCCACCCTCATGGCTGAATCACCTCCCAAAGCCCCACCCAGTACCATCACATTGAGGTTTAGGATTCCCACTTATGGATTTCAGGAGGATGCAGGCATTCAATCCATAGCACACTTCCCTATTAGCGATGACCTTGGGCAAGTTACTTTCTAAATTTAGTTTTTGCAGGAAAGTATTAGTATTTGACTCATGTGGTTGTTTAAGACTATTACCGCATCTAAAGTACTTAGAAGCTTGGTAAGTAGCGGTTACTGTTATTGTTGCCGTTGTTATGAATAATAACTGAAATATGTGCGCTAGAGGCCTGCAGTGCAGCAAGTGTGCGGGGGCGGGGGGCACATAGCACAGAGGACCAGCGTGATCAAAGGTGGTGTCTAAGAGGAGGGAGACTGGAGCTAGGTTATCTGGGAAGGCTGCCAAGGACCTAGACAAGTAGGAGGAAGAAGACTGCAAAGGATTCAGCACTGACACAGGGAAGGCTAAGAACCATTTGAAGAGCATGAGATTAGTTGACCCAAAGCTGGGGACAGAAAGGTGAGTGAGTGATGTGAAATGGGTTTCTTCACTGTTGCCCCAGCAGCCAGGTCTCTGAGCCCAGCCAAGCTACTGCATGTTGTGTTATCTCATAGAGAGCAATTGTTTTATCTGTTAGAAATAAATGAATCCCTCCTGTTGATTGCTCTCTTCGGTTGGAAGGACGGCGAGTTCATTAATCCATAGCTGGGACCTCTGAGGAAGCTGGGTGAGGAAGGTTGTTAGGAAATCTCATCACCCACAATGGTTTATATGGCCTCGGGTCTCTGCAAGACTGACTTTCTCACAGCCAGCCAATTCCATTGCTGAGAGCGTGGTGGGGGAAAAAACCACAAAAGTTAAAGTAATTGCATTCTTTTATAAGCCAGCTTTTCTCAGTCACCAGCTGTGTCTTTTATATTTCAATGTGGCAGCTACTGAAAGAAAATTAAGTTTAGGCCAATCATTTTAAGATCCAGCTAAAGACCTTACCCAAACTAATTAAAAACACATTATATGGATACCACATACTTACAGTTCCTTTAAATGTTAGGTATTGTGGTTTCAAACATCTGGGACAAAACTAATCTCCCTCATCCTGAGGTGGGGCCACAGCACCTATGATTAATGTAGCCTAGAACTGAGTATTTCCAGGAAAAGTGGTCTCAGTAGCTAAAAGATGCTCTGTGGTAGCTAATTCTCTGCTCTCTTGCTTTCTCTAGAACACTTTCAAAAGTTAATTCATTTTAATTTGTAAGAATAAGTCAGTATTGGCTTGTTTATCATTTACTAAAAATATCTTTAGTCGTAAAGGTTTCTATTGCCCAAAAATGCAAAGCGTAAATGTAGGATCTCAGAAAAGATGGTGTATTAGTTAGGATTCTTGAGAGATATTAATTTTTAAAGAATTGGCTGACAAGATGTGGAGGCTGGGAACTCCAAAGTCCACAGAGTAGGCCAGCAGATTGGATACCCAGGAGAAAGTCAGAGTTTGAATCCAGAAACCATCTGCTGACAGAATTCCTTCTTTAGCAGGGGAGGTCTATCTTTTCTCTAATAAGCCCTGATTGGATGAGACTCACCATCATTGTGAAGAGCAATCTGTTTTACTCAAAGTCTACTGATTTAAATGTTAATCTCATCTGAAAAAGATCTCCACAGAAACACCTAGAATGTTTAAATAAATACCTGGGTAGTGTGGCCTAGCCAAGTTGACACATAAATTAACCATCATAGATAGTAAAAAGAGACTAGAATTTCTTTTCTTTTTTTAAAGAATAGAAGCTGTAATTAAAACAGTGTTATTGCCTCATAGTTGTGGTTCTGAAAGTCAAGAGTCAGCAAGCTATGCTTATGGGCCACATCTGACCCACTGCCTGTTTTTTTTAAATAAAGTTTTATTGGGACACAGTCATACCCATTAATTTAAGTGCTGTCTGTGAATGCTTTTGCCCTACAACAGCAGAGTTGAATAGTTGCAACAAAGGCCTGCAAAGCTAAAAATATTACCTGGCCAACCAGATATATTTTGCCCCCCCCCCCGCCCCCCGTGCTGTATTATCTTAATTGGCCAGGTGACAAGATGGTATGATTTGTTCTAGTTCAACAATTATTAATTGAGTATAAACTATAGGAGGAAAGTGGTGCTGTACTCCAGAGCAGTGGTCACCAACCTTTCCGACCTCACAGACCACCAGTGATCTGCGGACCACTGGTTGGCAACCGCTGCTCCAAAGGTTTCCTTAAACCAACAGTGGCCAACCTTTCGGACCTCACAGACCACCAGTGGTCCACAGACCACCAGTTGGCAACCGCTGCTCCAGAGGACTCAGTCCCTGCCAGGTACCCAAACAAGTGTAAGAACTAGGAATTTAAAAAGCAGAAGAGCCAGTGAAGCTCTCGCTGTGTGTCAGGCATTGTGCTTAATGCATCATCCTAAGTAATCTCATAAAAGCACCCTGAAGTTGGTACTGTTGTTACCTATTTTATAGGTAAGGAAACGGAGGCTTAAAAAACCCAAGCTCACAGAGATTGTGGCAGAGTTGGGAAGGTTGGCTCCAGAATCTGCATGCTTCACCTTAGTGTGGCACCCTCCTAGAATAGGGCCTGCACAGAGTAGGCATTCAATAACCATGTGGAAGCCCATGAGCATGAGAAATGCAGGGCACAGAACACTGATGCCTGGAGGTGATGCTTAGCTAAGGAAAGTGTGTTTGACCAGGGACACACACAGGCAAAGCAGCCTGGAATCCCCATCTTAGGGAGAAGCACTTATCCAGGGCGGCTTCCCAGGTCATCATGAAAATGGCATGAGCCTTGTCACATGGACACCCCCCGCCCCCGCAGCAGGGGCTACCAGCCCAACATTCCACCTTCATATGTCCCAGAGCAAAGCCAGGCTCAAGCCATGTCCAAGGGTAGCGCGTCTGTCAGCACCTGGGGAAGATAGTGCAGTGATTAATGAGAGGCTGGATCTAGTCAGCAAGCAAATGTTCAGCCTGAGCACCTGACAGAGAGCCAAGTCCCTTCAGAGGCTCATTAACTACCAGTTTGTAAGGACGGAGAGAAGGAGATGCTCTAAGTCTTCACAAGTAATAGACCACTCACCCAATTCACACAGGCTTAGGGCCAGAATGAGATCTCTAGCTATTCAACCTTACCCAGCCCCTTCTCAGCATGCAGAATCAACCCCTGGCGTGCACACCTACAACCCACACACACTCTTAACTCACACACATCTCCATTCCAAAGCCTCCCTCACACTCCTAGGAGTCAGCCTGACTTCTGGTCCTGCTCCCCACATTATAGGGACAACGCCCATCACCAGGGCCAGCTGTTCTTGAATGTTCCACCAGAAGGAACTCCCTGACTCTACAGCAGTTGGTTGAAAACAGCAACAAAACAGGCCCTGGTAATGCTGCAGAGTGAAGCCTGGCCAACTAGAGCTCCTTTGCTCTTGGGATGAGGGACAAAGACCAAAGGATGAGGCGGTGACCCCCCACCCAGGGGGAAATCACAAGTGATGTTTGCTTCTAACCACTGCGAAGCTGGACACCACATTTCTCAGAGGCCCCCATGGCTGGAAGAGTTCATGCCCCTCCAAACATAGGTGGTCACACGTCACAGTTGCCCTAGAGCAGAGCGCAGCCCAAAAAGTCTGATCCAGACCAGAGCCAGGTGACCCTCCCTCCGCCTTGGGAGTGACTGCAGTTGACATGAGCTCACACTTTCCTCTTTCAGATTATGATGTGTGTGCCGAGGCCCCCTGTGAGCAGCAGTGCACAGATAACTTTGGCCGCGTGCTGTGTACTTGTTACCCGGGATACCGCTATGACCGTGACAGACACCGGAAACGGGAGAAGCCCTACTGCCTGGGTGTGTTGGCAATGCACGTATTTTTCAGCTCCTGACACTATGCCTCTTTCAGATGAGTCTATGCTTGCTTGGTTGCTCTTCATCAGTGGGACCAGCTCCTAGGGGCCACTTGGATCTTTGATTCCTGCCCTTCCCTCCTGATATTTGTTGGATGCAGTGTTTTGGCATTATCCTAGGGAATCACTGCCCTTCACCTCAATTATTGAGATGAACGATGGCCACAGAATTCTTCAGGGAGTTGGTGCCATTCAGGTCTTCGTGGGCAGTGAGATATATGAGCAAGAAAAGGGGAACATTAGCAAATGTAAACAAGGAGAGTATAAAACAGAACATTAAGTGGGAAGAAATGTAAAAACAGAAATGAGAGTAAGCATTCTCTCAGAAGAGGAGTAGGAGGAGAGGCTGGGAAAGAGGGCGTCCATGTGGCAGACAGTTGGGAGTCTGAGGGAGCTGAAGCCAGCCACCAGGGCTGCAGCTGAGCAAAATCAACGCTGCCATTGCCATGGGCCTGGTCCCTCCCCCAGCCTGCACTCTGAATTCCTGGGGCAGGTTTATTGTCCCCTGGAGCCATGTTTCAAAGTGTGGTCAGTCCTGGCTAACCTATCTCGGAAACATCTAAGGTCCTCTCTTTAAAAAAAAAAAAAAAAGTGTCTGGCCTCCCCTCCAGACTCTGAAGGTGGAACTGGAAATCTGCATATATACAAATGCCTCTGGTGACTGCCATGCACAGTCAAGTTTGAGCATCAGCTTGAGGATGAACCTAGGAGACTGGCGCATGACCCAAGTGGAAAATAAAGGAGCTGCAATGAGCAGGGGCTCTAGAGAGAACCATTCAAAAGAAGTTCTAGATATTAGGTCTTCTAGATATTAGGGCACCTTGGAAGTGCCCCGTGTTGACAAGGAATGGGATTGAGGTCACCAAGTGAATAGATTGGGGACCCATAGAAAGCATGGGATGCCACTCTGGCACCCTAAGGTCCCAGCCACAAGGGCTCATATTTGTGGTATGGTACCCTGTTCTTTTCATTTGGGGGTCAGCAAAGCCAGCTTTCTGCTGAGTTCCATCCATTTCTATCTCTCAACCTCCTCTGGACATAGAGGCAGTTCCACGCTTAGGTGTAGGGCAGGGGCACGCGTAGAGCGTGGTCAGCCTGAGGAACTGCAGGGAAGGATTCAGCTATGTGACGTCACCTACAGATGACGTAGCATGTACCGCCAAGGGGAAAAAATGACCACACTCCCCTTAGCACACACAGGGCCTGCCAGAGGCTGGTCCATGGCAGCTTGTCTGGGGAGTAGTTGTTGGAATCCGGAAGCGAGGGCTGGGCTGAGTCAGCTGTCACATGTGCACAGCCTCCCACTCACTGCCACCCAGGTCCTCAGTGAATGAGAAAAAACAGACTTGGGCTGTTTCCTCCCCTGCTGGATCCTCCCCTGCAGTTCCTCAGGCTGACCACGCTCTCCGTGTGCCTCTGCCCTACACCTCTCTTCTTCCTGGTGGGAAATGGTTTTGTTTCTACCCCCACTCAGTAGGGGAGCAAGTCTGTGATGTGCTCAGTTCACGTGGCCTCTTACTGGTTACTTGTTTGAGGGTCTTATGGCTCATTTCCACAGCTCTCAAGGAGTCTGTTTGGGTCATTGATGAGGCTGAAATTTCCTGGGGAGAACTCTCTCCATTAGACCCATTATGACTGTTTTCTTTTATCAGAAGTGGCTTTTCTCATGTACCATCACGTCTCTTAACTGGGAAGGAGTCCTTCCTAAGTGACCTTGGGTCACCACATGCTACTTGGAATGAAAGCCAAACATAAAGAAAACATAGAACCCGTGGCACACTGGGTCCCTGCAGAAAACCATTTCTATAATCTCACTTCTGCAGAAAACTGTTTCTATAACGCTCACTTTTCAAAGTGTGTTGCCATTGGGGAGCTTGTTTTCTCACCCAAGGAGCCTTATGAAGTATGTAGAGCAGTCTTCAATATCATGGGTTACAGGTGCGAACTGTGAAGGCTGGCGATGCCTGCACCAACCACCTGACTTGGTAATAGCAGAGCTGCAACCAGGAACCCCATCAGTGATCTGTTGTAACCATAGTGACACTACCTGCTGTCTTCCTGTCACTCAGGTTTCTAGCTTCCTGCTCTATTCCAGGCTTCTCTGCTAGAGTCTGACAAAGTGTGCCTTGCAGACATAAACATGTCACTTGTGTTGGAAGTCAATTCTTGGAAACTAAGTGTTGTCTGCATTTGGTCCAAACCTAGATATTGATGAGTGTGCCACCAGCAATAAGACTCTGTGTGCACACATCTGTGTCAACACCTTGGGCAGCTACCGCTGTGAATGCCGGGAGGGCTACATCCAGGAGGACGATGGGAGGACGTGCATCAAGGGAGACAAATACCCCAATGACACTGGTGAGTGGGGCAAGTATGTGGGTGGGTGGCTGGCTGGCTGGCTGGCTGGATGGATGGATAGGCACTAGGAAGGGGCATTTACATGAATGGTAGGTGTGACTGGTGAGAGGGGGGTAGGACATCAGGTCAAGTCTCTTCTAAAGAGAGCTGGTGAGAGCGATGCCCGTGAGCAGCAAGGTTGTGAACTGGTGTGTGTTTGAGGAGAGGTGGTGTGCTCGCGGATAAATCAGTACAGCTTAGTTACATGCTTAGACCAAACTAGGATGAGCAAAGAAGAGACCGGAAACACTACGTTCTCTCAAAAGAGAGTGGACTGAATATAAATATGAAACATTTCCATGTAAGGAAGTTATCTACATCATTGTGGCACTAAGTACATAGTCCATGGCCCTGTGCCTGCCGATGAGCTATTTGTGATTTGGTTCAGGACTGAATAGAAACAGAAGTTGAGAATGTTTAGAAGTTTTTATTCTGATTTGACAGAAATTTTGTTTAGATCCCAAGATTTCTGCTGGTATTTTATGCTTTATTTTTCTAGCAATTTGTTTTAATTGTATTTTGCAAATACAATCACAGTGGAGTGGAAATTTTTAAAAGCTGGCCCTTCTTCGAGACCTTTGAGAAGCTGATTGAACTGAGATGTCTGATCCCTAAGGATATGATTAGCTTGCATATTGAGTTACTTCCTTATTTAAGTTTGGAGGGGAAGGGAGGGTGGGTGGGGGGACGGGGAGGCAGAAAGGAAAGAAAGGGGGTAGGGGGAAGGGAAGGGAAGGAAAAGAAGGAGGCTTTGTGCTCCTTATCCAAGGCTCACAGGCCAGGGAGTTGTCATCTTCCAGAACCCAGGGCTCAGATCCTCTCTGTCATCCTGAGGAGGGAAAGGGGCCTGGATGCTGTTGGTGGCGGTGGCATGACGAGGCTGCCTGGGTCTGGGCCATCTGTGGGTGGGTAGGGAGGGAGTCCCAGGTACCAAGAAATGCAGGGAAATGAAAGGCCAGAACTGTCTGGGTACTCAGGAGCTAGTTAGCGATTTTGGGGGTGGAGTCTGAGGTTCACAAAGAGGTGGAAGTCAGTTGCCATCAGCTCACCGCAACAAACAGCTGGGGACCAGCTGCCTCCCACGGGAAAAACTACAAAGCACAATTATGAGGTTGAGTCATGAGGAAGCCACCATATATTAGAAGTAGAGGCAAAATATCTGTTTGGAGCCAGCTCAGAATTGGGCAATTTGGGGGAGAAACCAAGATGGCGACATAGGTAAACACCTGAAATTGCTGCCTTGCACAGCCACTTTAAAACTACAACTAAAAGACAAAACAGACATCATCCAGAACCACAGGAAGGCTGGCTAAGTGGAAATTCTACAACTAGAAGGGAAGAGAAAAGCATACTGAGACTCAGAGGAGCTGCGGAAGTAAAGTGCAGAGGCACTGAGGCGGGCGTGCACGGAAAGGGCTGGCAACTGAGTACACAGCTGTCTTTTTCAAGTGGGAGGGAAACACAAGCTCCCAACTGCTCTGAACTCCAGTTCCGGGCGAGACTCTGGGGACCCAGACTCATATGGGGAGAAACTGGACTGTCTGGCATCTGGCAGAACTTGAGGGTGGCTTTCTATCAGAGGTACTTGCAGCGATTACCAAGGGATACTGAGACCCAGGGGCGTCTTAGGGCAGGGCTGAGGATCAGCTATTGCTGTTTGCTCCGCCCTGAGACTCCACCCCATCCAAGCTGAGTGCAGAGGCTTTTGCATATGAATGGCCTGGTCCTTTGAAATCTAAACTTACCTAACAAACTGCAGCTGAGTCAGAGAGACCCAGAACATCCAAAAGAAGGCCCAAGGCCCCACTGCAGCTTGCAGTGCTTCACAGCTGGGCCTCATCTGGGCACCTCCAAACCCCAAACAAAGAAGAGGAATCTGCAGATCTCTCCATAGCTCCTGCTGGGTGGCCTCAGGCAGAGGCTAAATTAGCACCTCCTTGGAGATCCAAGAGCCAGTGTACCCAGGGGTCAGAGTAGGACCATCCAGATTACAACTCCTCAGATCCATAAGGGACATACTCAGGGGACAGACTCAGTGAGCACCAAAGCCCCACTGAAGCAAGTCTTGCCCCATAAGGGTGTCTCCAGCACAGAAGTTCTCCCATCATAGACACAGCTGATCCTCACAGCCAATTGGCCTGGAGGTCAATTCCCCCCAGTGATACCAACAACAATCAAGGCTTAACTACAACAAGACTGTGCACCCAGCCCACAAAGGTGTGCACCAAGAGTGTACACCTCAGGTAACTGGGGAGTCTGAGCCACTGGGCCCTATAGGACACCTAGGACACAAAGCCACTCTATCAACTCAGGGAAGCAGCCAAAATGTGGAGACAAAGAAACACAAATGATAGAAATGGAGGAAAGCAAACTACTGGATATAGAGTTCAAAACCATGGTTATAAGGTTTTTCAAGAATTTTCTAGAAAAGGCCGATAAATTTAGTGAGACCCTCAAGGATATGAAAAAGGACCAACTAGAAATTAAGCATACACTGACTGCAATAAAAAATAATATACAGAGATCCAACAGCAGACTAGAGGATTGCAAGAATCAAGTCAAAGATTTGAAATACAAAGAAGCAAAAAACACTCAACCGGAGAAGCAAAAAGAAAAAAGAATCCAAAAATATGAAGATGGTGTAAGGAGCCTCTGGGACAACTTCAAGCGTACCAACATCGAATTATGGGGGTGCCAGAAGAAGAGAGAGAGCAAGATACTGAAAACCTATTTGAAGAAATAATGACCAAAAACTTCCCCCACCTGGTGAAAGAAATAGACTTACAAGTCCAGGAAGCACACAGAACCCCAAACAAAGGAATCCAAAGAGGACCACACCAAGACACATCATAATTAAAATGCCAAGAGCAAAAGACAAAGAGAGAATATTAAAAGCAGCAAGGGAAAAACAGTTAGTTACCTACAAGGGAGCACCCATACAAGTGTCAGCAGATTTCTCAACAGAAACTATGCAGGCCAGTCGGGAGTGGCAAGAAATATTCAAAGTGATAAATAGCAAGAACCTACAACCAAGATTACTCTACCCAGCAAAGCTATCATTCAGAATTGAAGGTCAGATAAAGAGCTTCACAGATAAGAAAAAGCTAAAGGAGTTCATCACTGCCAAACCAGTATTATATGAAATGCTGAAGAGGAAGAAGAAGAAAAAGGTAAAGATAAAAATTATGAACAACAAATCACATATCTATCAACAAGTGAATCTAAAAATCAAATGAATAAAAAATCTGATGAACAGAATAATCTGGTGAATATAATAGAATCAGGGGCATAGAAAGGGAGTGGACTGACAATTCTTGGGGGGAAAGGAGTGTGGGGGGTGCGAGAAGAGACTGGACAAAAATCGTACACCTATGGATGAGGACAGTGGCGGGAGGGGCGGTAAGGGCATGGGGTGGGGTGGGAACCAGGTGGAGGGGAGCTATGGGGGCGGGGGGTAAGAGGAACAACTGTAGTAATCTGAACAATAAAGATTTTTAAAAAAGAATTGGGCAATTTGGGATAATGTGAATGAATCAGAGGGCCCTGTGAAATCTACTGAAAGCCGAAGCTAGCAGAACCCGTGTGCCCACAGGTGCTTAAAGTTGGGAAAAAATGTGTGCATGTGGCTTTTCTTAGAATTCAATTTAAAATCCCTTCATTTTTGTTTCATGGTGGAGAGGGTGGGGGAGGGGTGGGATGTGTAACTTACCTCTTAGATTATGTCCTATATTGAAAGGAAGAATCTCACTGAAAAAATGAGGTGCAGCCTCTTAGTCACTGATAAGAAATGTGTGGGTCGACTTAAGAATTAGCAGCAAGAGAGCAGCGTTTCCATTTTTCATTCTAGAATTGGATTTCCAGCTGCGCTCTGAGCCAGGCAGCCCAACGCTGTGGGCTACTGTACCTGCCAACTCCATCGTCTCTTTGCCTCACATTTCTATTCCAGTGAAATCCCATTTACATGGGCATGAGGGGCAGTGTTGAGCAACCCAGTCTAGAGCACAGCCATCAGAAACAGCAACCAATGCTTACTGCTGAGTGTCAGGGTGGCCTTTGATTGTAGGGATCTGGTAAGACCTGGCCCCGCCCCACCAGCAGTTCCCAGCTGGTGGGACAAAGTGACCTGCCCAGAGACCTGGTCTTAACCAGCAGAGATCAGAGAAGCAGAGACTAGTGTAAGACATTATTCACTGGATTACTGGTTCTTTGGTCTCAGTGGCCTCCACCTCTTGCAATGATTCTTAGGTTCTGCAACCACATCCCTCTTCAGGCTCATACACTGCTCTGCTGTGTGGTTCCCTAGGGATGGCTCTGAGCAGGGCAAGGTGGCCTTGGTGGCACTCACCACCTGCCTTGTGCTTCACAGTGTGCACCCAGGAGGGGCCCAGCCACAGGGCAGGGGGTATGGAAAGGTCTCACTGCATCTTTGAAATTAGCAGGCTGCCCGGCCGGCGTGGCTCAGTGGTTGAGCATTGACATATGAACCAGGAGGTCATGGTTCAGTTCCCAGTCAGGGTACAAGCATGGGTGCGGGCTCAATCTCCAGTTGGAGGCGTGCAGGAGGCAGCGATCAATTATTCTCTCTCATCACTGATGTTTCTATCTCTCTCTCCCTCTCCCTTCCTCTCTGAAATAAATACAAAAATATATTTTTTTAAAAAGATGAAATTAGCAGCCAATGGTGCTCAGTCAGTCTTGAGACCCTGCTCTTGTTTCTGTCCCTGAGAAACAATTTCTCAAACACACAAAAAGTTTCAGTGCAAGAGATCAAGAATTTTATTTGAGATGACGTTTGACTTCTGCAGCTGAGAATTCAGTAAAAACTTAAGCAGTCATAATTAAAAGGGATATGTATTTGCAGTTTTTTGTGCCTTCTCTAGTATTACTTTCATGTAAAAGCATATGTGACCTCAACCATTTATTATAGCATTTCCTCACGTCGTGTTCTATACAGCTTTAGGGTCGTATGGGTATTGCTGAGCCTTTCTTCCTTAAGGAGCTTCTGTGTTCAGAGGTTTGGGGAAGAATGTGTTACTGCACCCACTTCTTAAGGATTCATGATGCAAGTGCATTAAAAGCTCTGAGAGATGGCCATTTTCTACCCCCCCAAAAATGTTAATTTTAATGAAACCTGAATTCCCCAAAATTAGTTTCTTAAGAAATACCTTCTAACATCTCCCAGATGGTGGTGTCCTGGAAATTAGAGTTTGGAAAATTCTAACTTCCTAGCATCAAAACTCTGAGCTCTGGGGCTCAGCTTGGTAGGTCATCTGGTGGACTTTCAGGGAAGGATGTTTTTGGACACAGCCACGAAGTCCAGAGGGAAGCCATTCGCTGCAGACGGCAGAGCATCTGATGAACAAAACAGGACGATACTCCTCCATTCTGCCATTCTGAGAGACAGGATGTTCTGTTTACAGGGGCTGGGAGGAGGTGCCCTTCTGTTTAATCAGAAAGAACAGTCTGGTGGCTCTACCGCAGTGCTTCATTGTAACGAACTCCTCACTGCCGATTCTCTCCCTTCTCCTCCTCCTCTACATATAACAGTCTCAGATTACTTTTTTAAAACCTGAAAGGTCACTGTCAGTTGTATCATACTCCCCCCGTCGCCAGCAGCAGCATTATAAAAGAATTTCTCAGTATTTCATGTTCAGTAACTGGTCTCTATTGAATTCACCACACACGCGCAGAGGACTTAGCATTTGGTTTTAGTATTTTACTAAGAAAAACATTCCAACACGCGTAACCAAGGAAATCAGGGAATCAGGGAGTCACAGCCTGAGAGGAATAATTCATACACAAAATTATGAAAAAGGACAGGCACATTGCTTGCCTGGAATGTTAAAGTCATAACTCAAGTGACGGGCCACCGAGAAAGTGAGGGGCTGGCTTTGGTGGTTCTGGCAGCAAAAGGCAAGTGCCCTGGATGTGTTTCTTTGACAGTGGTGACGCCCTGAAAGTTCCTTGGCGTAGAAGTTAGGAGAGCTGGTAGCTGGAGCTGCATTAGTATTAACCAACTGTCGTGGGCCAGTCACCAGGCCTCAGCTTCCTCCTCTGAGACAAGAGGGTTGGACAAGGGAAGCTCTGAAGACCCTTTAGCCCTTTGTGAATATTTTTTTTCCAGTGTGGTGTGATGTAGCTTCAGTAAAAGTAATACAAGCTCTCCCGGCCCTGGGAGTTCCTGTGCAGTCATGTCTTTGTCCTTCATCTAAGTGAGTGCCAAGACTCCAAGACATGCCCAGCCTCACTACCAAAACAGAGAACTTACTGTATCTCAGCAGATGAAGCATCAATGTCCAGCTATTCAGCTCAGCACTAAGAAAAGTTAGGGGCCAGACAAAGCCTCGTATCTGGAACATCAGAGGCAGCTAAGTGGTTTCATCTGTTTTGGACTAATTAGTAAGTCCGATATTTCATCACGGTCAAATTTTTTTGGATGAGGAGGTAATGATTATTAAGTATAAACACATGATGTAGAACCTCCTTTCCTCCTCCTGTGTGTTTTTTTTTTTTTAAACTTTGCATTGTCCAATGTCTGTAACATTACAGTCAGAGGAATTTAAAGTCAAGGACGGCCTCAGCTCTTTATCCAGAGAGCGGGCAGAGAGCATAAGGGGCTGGCCCTGGAACTGTGTCTCATAATCGAAAGGTCGCTGTGCACACACAGGCACGGTATCTCGGCTGGCTAATGGGCAAGAATGGCTCGCTCAGTCACTTTGATTCTCTGAAAATATGTAGCCGGAGCCAGCTTAGTCACTCCAGGGAGTCTGTGTAGCCCCCCTGAGGAGAAGAATTAAGGGCAAGTCGGCTCCATAGTAATTAGCTATTTATCAACTTTCGTTTACTTTCTGATAAAGTGACCGTGACCCCCCCAGTGCCACTTAGTACAGTTCAAAGTGTCAGGGACGGCCAGGTGTTTCATATAACTTTCAAGCTCCACTAATCCATAGGTCAGTGGTTCTCCACCTGGGGAGCTTGAAAAAATGCTGATACCATCCTGTGCTGTGATTCCCAGATGGGAGGGGTACAACATAGTCAGTGGAATTTTTAAAAGCCCCCCCAAGCAGTTGCAATGTGCCACCAGGGTTGAGAACTGCTGTCGGGGCACAAATCTGCACCATCAATTTTTAAAAACAAACATGCTTTGTTCGTTTGTGACACTGCTGGTATGAAATGTGTTGGGAACATTCTTTAGTTTTTCTAAGTTTATTAAATATTACTAATATGGTATGTAAGGAATTCTATCTCTAGTGCTTAGGATGTATGTATACCCTGCTCAATAGCAGTAAAAATTAGAGCTATCTGCCCCCATGTGGCTAATGGATAATATTGCACCTTTATCTGAGCAGGTTGGAGCAATATGTTGTGACCAGGGGCCCAGTGCACGAATTCTTGCACCTTGAAAGGAACTGTGGGCTGCAAGGCTGCAGTTGGCCCATCCTCCGTGCCTCTGCCCACTGCGGCCCCGGTCCCCTGTCAGCCAGCAGCCCCGCTCCCACCACCACTGCTCCCACTCGCTGACAGCACTGACCCCACTCACACCCGCTGATGGCATGGAGCGATTGGGGCTGGTGCCAGCAGTGGGTGCAAGTGGGGCCGGGGCTGTCAGTGTGTTCAAGTGGCGGCTGCTGCCCCGATCACCCCTCAGGAGCAGGGGGAGATGGAGAAGCCTTCAGTGGCGATCAGGTCTGGCAGCTGCCACTCACACCCACTGGTGGCGCCGAGTCATCGGGACCAGTGCTGGGCACTGGCAGTGAGTGCGAGCAGTGGCTCTGGCGCCGGCTGCAGGTGTGAGCAGGGCCGGCACTGGCAGCAGGTGCGAGCACCGTGCGGGACCGCAGCACACGGGAGCAAAGAATTTTCAGTAACCACCAGAGGCTCACCCCGATGACACGACTGGTGCCCCGCCTTGGTCTGGTGCCCCTGTTCACCTGCTCCACCATCCTGCTGCGGCCAATGCCTGCCATGTTCTGCACACACCCCCTGCTGGTCAGCACATGTCATAGCGACCGGTTGTTCCACCGTTTGGTCTATTTGCATATTAGCCTTTTATTATATAGGATACTTCACTGAACATGGTCATAGTCACAGTCAGAGACACTCAGTGACTACACTGAGAGGATTGAAAACAAAGTCCAAGATTCCTACCCAGATTTTTATATGAATTATTAATGTAGCACACACAGGATTATTTTAACACATTTGACAGTACTGTAGAAAAATTGCAGGAGAGATGGGCCCCAATTCAGAAGAGAATGTATTCTCTGATCTACACACAGTTATTTATCTTCAAACCCTCTGAGAGCTCTTTCCAAGGGAAAGACATCTGTAATTTTGTAGGTAACATAATTTTTAAAAAGATACCAGCATCAACAATCATATCAGCATTTATGGAGCATTTGTCATGTACTAGGCACTGTTCTGGGAATTTACAGGTGTTATTGATGCCTCACAGCAATCCCAGGTGTTAAGTGTCATTGTCATTTATCACGTTTCAAAGGATGGATGCTCACAGAGGCTGTGACTTCCAACCCAAAAGGTACGATGAAGCAGCAACATCGGGATTCAGTCCTGATCATGGGACTCCATGAGAGCCTACACCCCTTGCTACTATGTTTCTCTTTCTGTGGAAGCTTCAGAAGTCTTTGGAGCAAAGTTTATCTTTGTGTGTGTGTGTGTGTGTGTGTGTGTGAGTGACAAAGTTTCATTATAAGGCAGTCATATACATAATTTAGAATACGTAAATTTTTTAATGATTAAAGAAACATAAAATGAAAAATTTCTTACAGGGAACCCCCAGAGCTCTGAGATTATGTCCATGGATCCTGAGGAATCCATTTAAAAAGAGTTTGTAGTCAATATCTTCCTAATGCATTTGACTTTAAAACCTCGGAGCAAAGTTCATCTTGATCTCTATTCTGATCATTTCACAAAGGGACAGCAAACAGGCCGAGTACTTCTAGGTCAAAGGTCACTCAGCAGGGCTGTTCTCTGGGTCAGTGAATGTGGGTGGTTTGGAGGGCTTTGATAGACGTGCTCTAGGCCCACTCCCAGGATTTCGGATTTCAAAGAGCAGGTCCCCGCGTGATTATGGTGCTGGTGCTGCTGCTGGTCTGTTGATCACACATGGAACCACTGCCCTGGAGCCAGCCTGGCAGACGGTCCTCAGGTGCTCCAAACAGAACCCCCCGTAGCAGGCTCCCTGCACCCCCACGGTGCTCAGTCTCTGCACGCGGCGCTCTGGGACAACTTATCTGTAAAGGAGACTGAACTAAAGGCTCATTAGTCCTAACAACCCATTATATAAATGAATAGTCTAGAACCTGGTAAAGAGGTTTACTCTTATGAAAATATCAAATTACCTTAATTATTACCACCCCTTGGTGAGTTCAATTGAGTATATAAAAGTAGAAATAAAAAGAGGAGCTTTTAAACCTTGTTCGTGATGGCCTGGGGGTTAGGGTTTCAACATACGAATTTGGGAGGCGGGAACAATTCAACATCTAACATCCTATTTCACATACATTTTTTGAGCATCCACTATGTGAGCTACCAAGAAGCGACTCCGGTTCTTAGGTGGCTCCCACTCTGCACCAGTATCCCCTCTGCAGGGAAGCCTGGAGCACTTGCCACTTGAGTGGGACACGTGGTCAACACCGCTGACCTCAGAGGCCTGAAGGATCTCTGCAGACAGAGAGGTGGGCTTCGTGGACACTCAAGCTGGGTCTTGCTAGTTGGTAGAATTCACTAGTGGAGGCAGCCAAGAGGCCTTCCCAGAAGAGAATAGTAAGAAGAAAAGCACGTGGGCCAAGAGGCATAGGAAATGACTTGGGGGAGACGTTACTCTACTGTCCCTGAGTTGCATTCCAGGTAGCAGTATTATCCGTCACAAACAGCACACCTGGCCCCACACCAAAGGCCTCCTAAGCCAGGAGGAGGGTTTCCACTTACCTGGAGTCACACTGCCCTACCCGCCCCAAGAAAACATTCATACACCCCACTCTTGGCCCACACCACTGCCGCCTCCGCACAGCCCTTGGTGGTCTTCACCTCCTCATCAGTAGCAAGGTTGCCTCCAGCGTCTGGTCTCCAGCACGCAGGTGTCTGTAGGCATTTTAGTGCCGGTAGGATGAGAGCTGTGTAAATTCTTGGCCATGGCACCATTTGACCCACTCTTTCTTTAGTGAAATATAATTTTACAAAAAGCCCTTGGAGCTCCCAGTGCTCTATAAGATGTCATTGGGATCCTTCCCAGTGGACGGACGGCCGGGGTGCCTTCTCAGGGCCTCTTTCACTTGCCCCCAGGTGGGTGTGTCCAGAGTGTCTGGCACGTTTTCCATCCCAGCTTCACATCTCCATGCAGGTCAGTGCCCAGCCCTGATCTGTGACCCCGCCTGGTCTGGCTGTGCTGCCTTTGATCGGCTGGATGACAGAGGTGATAAGGACCAGCTTTGTGAGCCCTGCGCCCGAGGCCCACTGCCTGAGCTTGGGGATAATTTACGGCGTGTGAACATTGGCCTTTGGAAGGGAGTATAAATCATGTCGCATTGATGCAGCCTGCCTTCCGGAAAGTCCTGATAAAGGGCAAGGGTTCACATTTCCCCACATGAAGGAGAAAGAGGCTGGGATGCCTAAATGGGAACAGCTGAGCCCAAAACATAGACGGTCCCTCTCGCTCTCTCCACCACCTGGGTGACCTGTCAGTGCTTCCCTGAAAACCATAAAACCCTCACACATTCCACTGTCAGCCAGTCTGCCCCGGTCTGCCTTCCGTGCTGCTGTCTGCAGGGCTGGATGTCCTCCGGCCTCCCAGATGGACCAGAGCCTGTCTCCTCTCTCAGGGCACGATGAGAAGGCTGAGAACGCGGTGAGAGCCGGAACCTGCTGTGCTTCATGCAAGGAGTTTCACCAGATGAAGCAGACGGTGCTGCAGCTGAAGCAAAAGGTACATGCCCCGCGTGTTAGACACAATCACAAAACAGGAGCACTCGGCAGAGATAAAGTGGACGAATGCTAAAAACAAGGAAATAAATCCGCAACCTCGTTGAGTGTTCCCTGGGGTTGGTGCCAACTAGGGTTAGGCTTGAATGCTTTGCCCACCACCCTCAGAGCTGACCGTCTGAGGGGCAGCAGAACACAACGAAGGCAGGGCAGGGACTGGGTGACTAATAGGCCCCTAGGTCAGGGGACGTGGTGGAGCTGTGGAGGATGAATTAAGACGATGGAGACTTTTTGTGAAATGATCATCCAGACATAGGCAATTCCATTTTATCTGATATTTTGCCTATATTCTATCAATAGGAACACCCTCTCTATGCACTTCCATAAGCTGGTGATGACTTTCTGTGGCAGCTTTATTTTTCACATTTAAAAATGATAGCCTGTGCTTTTCTGGGCTCCGTGCACCTCGGAAAGCAGCTGTTTGGGTACCCTTGTCACCAAGGGTGAGGACTGACTCTCCCTAAAAGTCTCCCACGAATGCCTGGCAGAACATCAGGGTTCTAATAATGGCGGTGTGCTGTGAGTAATGCCCTGAGATGGACCTGGTGACCTGGTTTCTTGAACAAGCGTCCTCCCCCACATCAGTGTTATTCATTACACCTACAATCAATCACTTCACCTGTTTGTCAGCAGCTCAGAAATTGTGCTTTGCTGATAAAACACAAACTCTGGGTTTAGAAGGAGGATCTCTATATCCCCTCTGAGCTCTAACTGGCTCAGATAAAGGGGAATTACCAATAGTGCGAAGAGTCTCCTGGCAGTAGAGCCATCGCTTCCTGACTGAGGTTTCTCTTCTCTCTGCAGATCGCCCTGCTCCCCAACAGTGCTGCCGACCTGGGCAAGTACAACACTGGTGACAAGGTGCTGGCCTCAAACGCCTACCTTCCAGGGCCACCTGGCCTGCCTGGGGGTCAGGGCCCTCCTGGTGAGTGTGGACAAGGGCATTGAAGGGCAAGAGTCACCAGCCAAGGGCTCACGGTTAGTGGGGGCTGGACGGAGTTCTCTAGCTTCCATGGATGAGAGCAGAAGCAGGAGTCCAGGGAGCACCCACACCTGTGTGACCAGAGGGCCTTGGGAAGTTGGTCCTCAAGCCTGAGAAACCCTCATAACCAACAGTAATTTGGGAGAAAAAGGTCATTGTCCTGGGCTTGGATAAGATTCTTAGAGACCATTTTAAACTACAGAGAAACAAAATGAAAACTATTTTTTAATATTGATCTATATAAAAATAGATTGGTGTAGTGAACTCCTACGGGCTCATTGCCCAGCTCAGTGGACTCAGGGCCAGCCTGATGTCCACTGTTCCCTAGGTCTCTCAGATGCTGAACCCTGTACTCTTGACCACTCTCCAGGTGTGGTAACTGCCACCCTGCTATGATTGATGGGATTCAGAGGAACCAGCAGTTCTAAGAGATGTGAAAGAGGCAAAATGTAGAGGAACTGGTCACAGATTGGATGAAGGGGTTGTGGAAACAAGGAAATCTATAGGAAGACTTTCAAGATTCTGGCTTGAGAGGACAGGTGACTGGTGGTTTATGACAAGAGAGGGAGATGCGGAAGTCCATTTAGACTGGGTTAAATTTAAAATGCCAGTGGGACATCCCAGAGGAGGTGTCAGAAGGCACAGGGCAGAGTGCACAGAGAAATGGCTGCAAGGGCTCACAGACTTGTGAGCCAGCGCCCTGGCCTTCCTCGCAGGATGCGGAGCTAATGAGCTGTTCTTTGATTGCAGGCTCGCCAGGACCAAAGGGCAGCCCAGGCTTCCCGGGTATGCCGGGCCCTCCTGGGCAGCCGGGCCCACGGGGCTCCATGGGGCCCATGGGACCACCCCCTGATCTGTCCCACATTAAGCAAGGCCGGAGGGGCCCTGTGGTCAGTATTTTCTCAGTGATCCACTTGCTGTTGTTGAGGAAATCGTGTTCTTGTTCCCTGCTTTTTCCTGCTGTTAAATGAGATCCCTTTATCTTGTAGGGCCCACCAGGTGCACCAGGAAGAGATGGCTCTAAGGTAAGTCTCATGAGTGGTCCTTAACAGCCTAAGGTTTCCCAAGTTCAATAAAGCTCAAGCACTGTTTACTGTCCCCATTGTGCGTGACAAAATTGAGATACAGATACACTTTTCCCCCCAAAGCTGGGGAGAAAATCTAAAAAGCAATTTCCTTAAACTATGAAATAACCATAATAACAAAACAACCACCAAAACCACTCCTAAGAGAGATTTATTTATTAAATTGATTGGGGTGACATTGGTCAACCTGAACATATAGGTTTCAGGTGTGGGTTTCTATGTTGCAAGATTTGTATATTGCACCATGTGCCCACCACCCAAAGTCAAATCTTCTCCTATCACCTTATATTAGGGCCCCCTTCCCCCGACCCCCTTCTATGAATCTTAAGCCCCTGTGTTGTCAGAGTAACACCTGCTTTTCTCTTTAGCCAGTGTTCTTCTGTAGGGCTATTTTGTGTGTGATGTGTTTAAGTCCACAGCAGAAGGTCCCTTCTGTGCAAGTGGGGGTGGTTTCACTTTGAGAGCTGCCTGCTACTTGCCTCATAAAGTCAGCGTGAGTTCCTTTAGAAAACTCCTAAATTATCCCACATCCTGCCTGGAAATGCAGGCATTCCTCTTGTCAGATCTGGTTTTAAAATATATGACCTCGGGGAAAATATGAATGAGAGACACTTGACCCAAGCAGTCTGTTCAAATAAGTGGTCCCATGAGTCCAGCTTAAGCTTACATTTGTTTCCGATGGAAAATATTTGTTGTTTTGGGCAGGAAGATGGTCATGGCAGGTGTCCACATAGAGACTGTGGTGGTAGCATCAAGAAGCTAACCCTGACCTTTCTCTGCTTTTAGGGGGAGAGAGGAGCTCCTGGACCCAGAGGGTCTCCGGTAGGTAGCACCATCTGCCTTGCTTCCCCAAATGTTCTCGGGAATGCAGCTCCAAGAAGCCTGTGAGTTGGTCTTAATAGCAAAAGCTGGCTTCCTCTGGCTGTCACTCAGCCCGCCCAGACAGAACAAGGTGGTTAGGAGGGTAATCATGGAGGCCTTCAGCAGCTGCTTGGAATTTATTTTGAAATTTTGTTTTCCATTTCTTTTTCTTTTTATCATGGCTAATCTTTATTTGGAATGTCTTAAGATTCAAAACCTCAGTATGCCATGAGTCTGTTTTCAAGTATGTCATAAAACATCTGAAGGAGATTAGAAATCTATGGGCTAAGTCCTGACTCTGAATGCTTCAGAATTTAGCCACCGCTATAGCCCTAGCAGGTCAGGTGACCATCCCCTCCAGAGAGTACAGAGGCATGCAGGGGGGTTGGGACCACTGAGAAGAAATTAGCTAGATAAATGTATAGTATCTGGGAGATTAAAAATGAAAATCAGTAGTATCCAATCTCTTATCCAAAGCACAGAAAATTCAAGTAACTGCATTGCTTTTGAAGAGGCCAGTGTCATTTCTGAAAAAAGATAAGGACCTTTAGCGTTAGAGGTAGGAGGTCTGGATTCCCATCTCAGCTCTTCCACCTGGTAGCTCTCTGATCATGGCCATGTCACTTAGCATCCCTGGGCATCCATTCCCTCACCTGTGCAATGCCAAGTGGAATCTGATCTGCCACCCTTCAGCCAGCATCCAATGATGTCAAAATACTACGTGTCTTAAGTATTTGCATATGTGAGCTGCTGTTTCTGGCACAGCGCGGAGGTTCTCTCCGCTTCATTAGGTTGTAGTTACAGTCAGGCATCCTTATAAACACTAATAATTTTGTTTTAAAAGATAACATTTTTTAAGCATTTACTATGGTCTCAGCCCTTTGCATTTATTAACTCATTTATAGGCGCACTTGGAAGCCTATGAAACCCAATGCAGTTGAGTCTATTATCTCCTTTTATGGATGGGGAGATGGAAACCCAAAGAAATTAAGTAATTTGCCCAAGACCAGCTAGTAAGTGGCAGAGGTGAGATTCAAGCCCAACAGAGCCCCAATCTCTTAACCTCTACTCTCTGCCTCTATAGCATTGTGCAGGTTTCTTTGGAAAATCACATTGGAAAGGTTATTCTCCTCTTCTTTCATTCTGCCAGATTTGATATAGCCTAGAATTGGGAGGGAAGAGAGGTTATACATGCGGTAAGGGAATCAGAAGGCAATCTAAAGAATCCCCCAGGCTACGCTAATAGTCTGTATGTCTTCTCCATTTGGGGCCCGGAATTACTGACTCAGTAGCTGCCAGCACACAGCAGGAATAGCAAACTATGGAGCCCTGCAAACCTTCACTTTGCAAGGGGCTGAGTCTGTGGTTCTGGCTTAGATTCCTCTCTTGCACAGGGGCCTCCTGGTTCTTTCGACTTCCTGCTGCTGATCCTGGCTGACATCCGCAACGACATCGCCGAGCTGCAGGAGAAGGTGTTCCGGCACCAGACTCACTCTTCCCACTCTTCAGCAGAGGAGTTTTTACCTCAGGAATTTGCCAGCCATCCGGAGACCGTGGACTTGGGCTCTGGAGACGACTACTCAAAGGGGACTGAGACAAGAGACGTGGGGACCCCCAGGGACTTTTATCCTTAGCACATGCCAGCATCTTCATGCCAGAGGAAGAGAAGTTTTCACACCTGCAGTTAAATCATCTAAAGAGAAGACAAGAAAACAAAACCCACCACTGGAGACCTAGACAAGATACATTTTAATTGTCTTTGCTCTTTTCCTGCCTTCTCCCTACTTTTTTTCTCCTAAATACTATTTTCAGAGGCCCCTACTAGAGGTACTGGTTATATGAGGGAGTAAATGATTGGTTTACATACCTCCCTCTGAGAGCAGTTGACATTGGAACTGCTCTTTTATTTATTTATATTTTTTGGAACTTCTGGGTTTCTGTGTTAAGTACTCTCACAGTATCTTAAATTTGACAGAATAAAAGGGAAAGTGGCAAGGGGTGAACTCCAAGAAATGTTAGGTTACTTATTTAAAAAATTAGACATGTGTCCAGAAGAGACTATTACTCTTCAGTATCAAAACAAGGCTCTTCAATGAAAAGGGCAAGACAACAGTGTATTTACTTTGGTGGATAATTCTTTGTCCTTGTTGATCTAATAGATGTTCAATATTCTAGCCTCCTGTCCAACCTCATTTCTTTCAATGAAAGATAGGAGAGAGTGAAGAAAGAGCAGAGATTAGGGAAGATGGAGAAAATTAGTCATAATATTTACTGTTATATAGGTTGCTACATTCTAAACTCAAATACAGCTATTAAATGTTCATGTCATGCTTGTCTATAAGTATCCTCCTCAGAGAAGGAAGTTACATAGATGTAGGACTAAGCCCTCTTTTCAAAAAAGAAAAGTGAATAAGCGCCCTGATTCACATTAAGACAATGGGTTCCTGTTTTGCCACAACATTTTAGAGCTGTTTGATTAAACAAGTGGGCCTGTTCAGTAAATCACAGATTATTGGTTGAACAAAGGTGGCTGACCCTTAGAGAGAGTTGCAGATATTCCCAGGCTCTGATTGGGTGCCCATTAAAAAAACAGAGGTGCCATTAGACTATGATTCAGGTTGGGTCGATGCACAGTGGGACTCAGGGCTAGAAGGAGGTGGCTGGCTCAGGTTGTTGGCTAGGGGGAAGGGGAACCTCGGGCAGGGACCCCACTAACCACAGAGGCAAGTCATTTGCTCTCCTTGGGGATTAGAAGTCTTCATCTGGGGCCAGCCAAGCTTGCCAGCATAGAGAATTATACACTATTGCAAGTTCTAGATGTGGAAGGGGGAAAAAACCAGTGTGGCAGAAATTTCCTCCCCACTAGGCCCTTTCTTCCTTAATTGTCCATAATTTAGTTCAAGTTCCAGATGTTGCAGGCCTTCTCGTTGATTTCCCTTTCCAAGCCCATGTGGAAGGCCTTGGGAAAGGGGTATATTCCCACCTCCCATTCCGTCAGTGTTTGCTTGTACACCTCTGGGTCCCAGGGGAAGCAGGCTCTGGAGCAGGCTTTCTCTGGATCCGCAGAGGCAGGAGCGAGAGGAAGCGCTCCCAAGGACCAGCAGGAGTGGCTTCTCCCTTCTATCGCTGGGGAACCGCTTAGCTTTGAGAGCAGCGTGCAGGTTTCTTCAAGTACAAGTTCTCATTTGACACACGGACTGGCTTTCCATCCACCTGGTCCGGAGCCCTTCACCCTTACAGTGAACCTCACCAGTTATCCTGCCACAGCTCATGCTTGCTTGTGTTGGGGTTTCCATTCCCCATCCTATATGATTTCCCCCCCTATTTCTGGGAGATTCATGTTCAGTCTTCTTTTCCCATCATTTAACTCTCTTCCTGGGAATCTGGTTTCAAGAGAACCGCTGTTGGTGTTTGCATGCCACTGTTCCAGCTTGCTTCAGGTTGACGGGAAGGGCTTCTGTTTGACAGCAGCCTTCCCTCCCATCATTAGAAACTCGGGACTCCAGTCAGTCAGCCAACGGCCGAGTTTTTCACAAACACATCCGACCTTCTTCCTTGTGCAAAATTCCTAAGGACTGTCCACCAGAATGTCACGTCACAGCTGAAAGCCACACATTCCCAACGCTCCTCTCCTAGCACTTCCCTTCCCTCTCCAGCCTCACCAGCACAGGTTTATGAGGCAATGAACTGAGCAGCTGTTGCTTCACATCTGGAATATATGTAATGTTTGCCTGCTTGTGGAGTACAGTATTTAAAGGGTGTGGGTGGATGAATGCTAAAGAAAATTGTGCACAAACTCTATGAGAAATTATTATGTCTGTCTTTGATTTTTTTTTAATGAGGAATTTTATTACCTTTTAACAGTGAACTGTGTTTAGAACTATAATCTTTATTGTTAAATGCTCATAAAATGCAAGCAAACTGCATGTTGGACATGCAGAAGCTAGGGTAAATATATTAAAAGCATGAACTGATGATAGTAATATCTTGGATTCATGTGACTATTCTAGATAATATTCTCCAGCAAAACACACAATAACCTCTATCATCTCAGTCTGCTGGATCAGGTCAATTTATAAAATAATTTTTTATCCTCTGATTTTCAAAAGTTGGACTAGGACCACAGGACTAACTATGCACTCTGGATGCCCAAATTATATTTTTCAAAGATAAGGCACTGTTATTTCTAATGTATCTTTCAGTTATAGATAGAAAACCAAAGCTTTGCTATCTAAACAGGCCAGCTGCTCAAAACCAAAAGGAAAAGCCACTTTGGGGGTAAAATTTGCTACAGTTTTGCTAAACCACTTCATGGTTCAAGGGGGAAAAGGTCTTTGTAACCTCTTCAACGCTCTAGCAGAAATGTGGACTTCCATGTTTTGTACCCTGATAACTAGGACTTGTGAATAGGACTTAAATAGATTGCTTCTGTTTCGGGACAGCGATGGGAATAAAAATCTGCTATTGGAAATAGTGCAGGGAAGGTGAACATTTTAGTTTGGGAATATCTCCATCCCTTCCCAGTTCCAGAGAAAGAAATTATAAGCTTCACTATGCCAAAGGGCATGGGTGTACAGAGGGAATGCTGTCTTCTCTCTTCTTCCCTGTTAATTCCAACACCTGCCACAAAATGAATTGACCAACTGAAGTCATTTCTATTGTATAAATGCAGACAGGTGTGTCCACAGTTAAACAGGTAAATAATGAATGCACATGGGCATCGGTGGGAGTATCACCCCACCACATATTAGGTGGAGGGCACCCTGGTTCTGGTCATGCTTCCTCTCCAGGGTTCATAACTGCTTTGGCCTTGTAAGCCCCATTTCCAGACATGCTGGGAAAGATGGTCTCCGTGCCAGACGTGTCCTTGGGGTGACAGCAAATTCCTCATCATACTTTGGGTGTTACTCCCCCTCTCTCTGTCCCCCCACTCCAGCCTGTCACAGAGAGAAGCAGCCTCATTGTGCAAACTTAACATCTATCAGAAAAGGATGTGTATTTGCAGGAATCTGGGCCAAACAACTAGTAGAATAGAGCCATCTAAAGTTATTAATGATGAATTCATGGAAGTTGATGGATTTTCCCTGGCACTGTCAGCATGTATGTCTCACAACAAATCAAAAAAATGATTTTCCATTTGAGAAAAAAACGCATTCGACGATGACATAATTGTTAAAAATCTTGGGCCTCACGTGCTCCTTCAACAAATACTATTAGTGCTTTAGGGAAACCATAGGAAGAAGAGCTTTCCACATCCTCCAGGGACTCTCTTTACTGCCCAGGGACTAGTCCTATTCTTCAGCAGCTATTTTGTTCATTATTTATAAGAGGTGCACATAACAGCTGAGCTAGTATGCAAGTAGTTATGGATGTGATACTATGAAGTACTTTTGATAAGACTGTATATGCTTAATAACAAAGTTATTTTTCTTATGTGGTTGTACTGTGTTTTGTCCTGATACGCCATCCTGTGCAATGTGTTGTCTCTCTACAAGATGAATGAATACAAGGGATGGAGAGAGGGAGTTCTCTCCAGAGCTGGAACCTGCATTCTGGGTAGGCCACCTCCTGGGGTACCAGTGTGGTCCCAACATTTGAGCCTGAGTCCAGGTCTGAAGGCCTAGGTCCCACTGAATTCTGCATCTCAGAGGCCCACATCCCCCAGCTGGGATCCTCTGGGACTGCAGGGTGGGGTCTTCAAACCAGGGACCCTCAGGGGATCACTGGAGATGCCTAAGGCGCTCATGTATGGAGGACCTATGAGGGTTCCACCGCTCCCTACACCCACTGCACCCCAAGCAACTCAATTTTTAGTTGGTTTTGGATTAGGATTTCTCATTAGGTTTCCTTTGGAGGGGAAAAAATGACTGCCTTAAAAAAGGTTAAAATAGATAGAATTGAGGGGAGGAAGCCCCATCAGTTGGTAAGTGAAGTGCCCTATGTGAGGATCAGAGGAAGGGAATTTTCATCAGCTGGGCCATACAGGAGGCAGTTATCCTATCTAATAAAGAGGGAATATGCTAATTGACCATCACTCCATCACAAAGATGGCTGTACCCACGGCTGAGGCCAAGTTCCCATAAGGAGCCTTAACGAGCAATCAGCAGGGACCTGAGGCAACGCCCTCCCCCACCTCTATGGGGCTTGATAGGGGACCTAGGCCCAGTCCCCCACCCAGCAGGGCTTGACAGGGAACCTCAGGCCACACCCCTGCCCTGGCGTCAGGCTGGGGGACCTCAGGCCGCACCCCCAGCCCCAGTGCCAGGCCAGGGCACCTGAGGCCATGCCCCCCGCCCAGTGGGGCTTGACAGGGGACCTCAAAGTGCGCTTCCTGTCCTGGTGCTGGGCTAGGGAACCTCAGGCTGCTCCCCCCCGCCCCAGTGCCAGGCCAGGGGACCTCAGGCCACACCCCCCAACTGGCAGGGCTTGACAAGGGACCTCAGGCTGCGCCCCCCACCCGGCAGGACTTGACAGGGGACCTAAAGGTGCTCTTCCCGTCCTGGTGCTGGGCTAGGGGACCTCAGGCTGCTCCCTCTGCCCCAGCACCAGGCTGGGGGACCTCAGGCCACGCCCCCCACCAGGTAGGGCTTGAGAGGGGACTTCAGGTCGTGCCCCCACCCCGGCACCAGGCCGGGGGACCTCAGACCGCACCCTCCGCCCCAGCACCAGGCCAGGGGACCTGAGACTGCGCCCCCCTGCCTGGCTGGGCTTGACAGGGTACCTCAGGCCATGCCTCCCACCCAGCGGGACTTGACGGGGGACCTCAAGGTGCACCCCCCCAGTGCTGGGTCGGGGGAACTCAGGCCATGCCCCTGCCCAGTGGGGCTTGACAGGGGACCTGAGGCTGCGCCCTCCTCCTGCTGCTGGGCCGGGGGACCTGAGGCTGTGCCCCCCTCCTGGTGCTGGGCCAGGGGACCTGAGGCTACACCCCCTGCCCAGCAGGGCTTGACAAGGGTGGGACTGGCCGGGTCTGGATCTATCCCAATGAGGGGGGGCGGCTGGGTCTGGGTCTCACATGATTTTGAGGCGCATGTGGGTGGGTGGGGACTTGACTCTGGGTCCTGTGGTGAGCCCCAGACTCTGACAGGAGGAAGGTTTTCATATACATTTTACTAATTTTCTTTCATCTCTGACACTTCTATTATAGAGAAAGGGCAAATAGCAATATTTAATTATTTCCTCTAATCCCCTTTTAATGTGCACGAATTTCGTGCACCGGGTCACTAGTATAGCAATAAACGGGGAAGTTACTTCTAAGGGATTTTTCCCACTCTAGATGGTACCTTTAGCATCCTGAAGTCATCCATATTTACACATCTCCCTTTCCTTTAGCAAATATTTATCAAATGCTTGCTGAAAGCTGCGCGCTGTGCTACGCACTATAGACACCATGGGCAGCGAAAAGGCCATAATTCCCATCCTCCTGGGGGGTTTTGGCAAAACAGACAAGGATCCTTCCAGGCAAAATAAATCATATAAACATGCAATTACAAACTGATAAGTGCTATGAAGAGCTGTAAGTGCGGCAAGAGCCAATAGCAGCTCATGCCAGTAGGACCCACCCTTCGCTCCCCAGTCACACATGGAGCACCCCACAGCACCCAACAGCATCCACACCACAGCCACGTGAGACCTTAGCCCTCACAGAGAAAAGCTACCCCAGTCCCTGAGGTGAAGCAGCAGTCGATGGAAATCTGGGATGCCCCTTCATGTTTAATGTCTCCTGTTCTTCATTTAAAAAGCAGCTAAATGAACCCACACTGGTTGAAACATCCTCACTGCTTCTGGACACCCTGCATGGTAACCTCGTACTCTAGTGTGGATCCCAGTGAAAACTGAGGCCAGCTTCTCCCCACCTGGTAGACTACAGTTTTGAAAAAGCATGTTGTGCTTTAGAAACACCCCGAGCTCCTGGAGAAAATCTGCACTTGGAGATTTAAATACTGGCTTGGATCCAGATTCCAGGTTCCAGGGTGGCCACATGTGAATCTGCGTTTAGCTACTGGGTGTTGGGGTCACAAGGAATCCTTGAAGGTTATATCGGGGCAACTGCAGTTGAATCGCAAGGTTCTGGGGAACTGGCAGAGATGTGAGGATGAGGGTGTGTTTGTTTCCTTGGGCTGCGGTAGCAAAGCACTACATCCAGGTGCTTAAACAACAGAAAAGAATTTTCTTACAGTCCTGGAAGCTGCAAGTCCAAGAGGTATCCCTACCTCCAAGAGGCTCTCTGTCCAGGTTCTGGTGGTCACCAGCCATCCTGGTGTTACTTGCCTGTGATGTCACATGCTGTTCCTCCTTCCTGTCCCTTTGTCTCTCTGTCTTCACCTGGTGTTCTTGCTGTGGGTTCTATGTCTCTGTTTTTTTATAAAGACTTACTGGATGAGGGCTCACCCTAATCCAGTATGACCTCATCTCAATTTAACTGATTATATCTGCAGATATCCTATTTCCAAATAAGGTCACATCCTCAGGTTCCAGGTAGCCATGAATTGCGGGGAGGGAACACTTCAACCCAGTGCAAAAGGAAACTTTCTCTCTATCCATTGGCTTGTATCACCCTGCTTATTTCCTTTAACAGGATTTTTCCAATCTAATTTTTTTTTTTTTTAACCCGAGTGCCAGGAACCAATTCCAGCATGTAATAATTACAAGTTTCACCAAAAGGCTGGTGAAGCTTGGGCAGCTCAACAAGGGTGAGCCACATATGTAGTTTACCTGTTGGAAATGGCTAACGGCATTTTCCCCAAACCTGAATAGGATTGTTAATTGCCAGACAGTTCAGGGCATTTTATTGCCTCCTGTTAGCCAAACACCTGAACAGCTGTAGGCTATTCCCCAAACTGACAATGCTTCTGTATTCTACCCTTTGATACCTTACCCTTTGAAGTGTATTATCTCCACCTTGCCTTAGGACAAATTGTGTTAAATAAATACCACGGGGTCCTTAGACAAGGGTGAGTCTTCAGTTCCTTTAGCTGAAGCTCCTCTGACCCCCAATGCCTTTCAAAATTATCTTTCATCTCCGACTTCTTAATCATCTATGCACAGCCCCTTTCTCCAGAATGCTGAACCCTTTGTAAGTCTGGGAAAAGAACCCCGGCACCCGAGGATATGTTTTTCATTGATTTCTACAGAGAGTGGAAGGGAGGAAGGAGGGGAAGAGAAAAACATTGATGTGAGAGAGACACATTTATTGGTTGCTGGGGCTGGGAACCTGCAACTGAGGTATGTGCTCTTGACTGGGAGTCAAACCCATGACCCTTCGGTCTGCAGGCTGATGCTCTAATCACTGAGCAAAACTGGCCAGGGACAATCTGAAATTTTTACTTGCCCACTTCACTCAATAAAAATGTATTGAGGGCCAAGGGTATAAAGTAGTGACAATACAAAGTCCCTGCTCTCATGGACTATGCATTCTGGTCCAGGAAGACAGGCAAATGTATGTATTAGGGTTCTCCAGAGAAACTGAACCCATAGGACGGATGTCTATATATAGGTTTGGGCAAAAGTAGGTTTACAGTTGTTCATATGGAAAATAATACAATAATTAATAAACAATAGTACAAGAAGAAAATGTGTTTTGTGTATTCACAACTGTGAGATGTGGATAGATAGATGGATGTATCTGTGTGTGTGCTTATTATTACAGAGAGAGATTTGTTTTAAGGACTTGGTTCACGAGACTGTAGAGACTGGCTCCAGAGACAGGAAGGCAGAAATGAAGTCCACACAATCCATCATCTCAGCAGAACTAGACAAGGCCCCTGTTCCCGCATGGTGTGCTGTCTTCACCAGCATCCCCCAGGAGGTGGAGGGACTCTTGACTATCGCCTATTTCTGACAAGGTGACAACTTACATTTTGGGTTCTCACTTCTCCTCCAGTCCATTTTCTGTGGCTGTGTATCCTCTTCCACCTCTAACATTGCTGAGGGCCACACTGGACTGGGAGCTGTGGGGAAATGACTAAACCAGAAGGAAAGTCGTATCTATGGAGTCATGTTTTGCTTTATAAATAGTTTTGGTGATATATGAGGATGGGACTGTTTCCACAGTCAAGTTCTGTTGTTTTTGTTTTTTTCACTGTGATCCATGGGTGTCCTTGGCTCTCTCTGCCTTGCCTGTCTCCCTCACTGAAACCCAGTAATGTGCTGGATCTGCCCCGATTGGGGACGGCTGTCAACCTTGTTACCCCTAGCATCCTGCAGATAATACACAGCATCTCGCTAGGCTGCCATCGTACCCTGTAATTGAAAGATCATGTGATGTGGAATACTTTCCCCTGTACCCATGGGGCCATTGATTTACGAATCAGTAAAAGTCTCAGCCAAAACCAGGGAACATAGAGATGACTGCAAGAGCCGTATGCCAGTAACTGGCCTTCTGAAAAGGTCTGGAAGAGAGAAGGTAACACAAGTTGAATTAGGCTCAGATCATTCAGAAAGGAAATAACAGCTGCAAAACATTTCAAGAAGAAGTGCCTTCAAAACAGGCTTCCTGGGATAGCCGCCAAGTACAGTTTCTTTCTGGGCTTATTCGACAGTGTTGTTGGCGGCTGAGCTTCAACACCACCGGCCACATTGACAAACTGTATGTATAAATATTCACACGAGGTGGGATGAAAGCCTCTGCATTAATATGATTTGGTTTGGGTGTTCCAAAAAAATAAAAAAGGATAGACTTTCCCAGCTACACGGGCATCCTTCTACCACGGTTAAAACCCGGGATCATGGAGGGGTTGCTTTCTCTTAGCAAGTCTTAGTTGAGTCATCAACACCCACTTTGTTGCCTCTGGGTCTTCCCCTGGTCAGTTCTCTGATTACTGGACTTGAAGTTCCACTCGGTCCATGGTCAGGTGGGACTGGAGGGCTGCAGCCACGCTGTCCCCCTAAACCCATTTTCTGGAGAGGTATATGGGCAGCTCACAGGCATTGCTTCCTCAGGCAAATCAGTCTCTTTTTCGCCTTTGTCTTGGTTCCAAGGTCCCAGGTGAGACCAAGAAATCTGGTGACTGTTCTCAGGGGAGTGTTGCCCCCACCACCAGAATAACGCAGGACTATGGAGGGGATCCCATCCTGTCTGCACAGAAGGGGCCTTAGAGAAGTGAAGGGCCACCCTCTGAGGGGATAGGGAATCTGCACCTGACAACCCAAAATACCAAGTGCCCCACTACGAGTCTGCCTCAAGTCTGCAATTCTCACCACTAACTTCCCTTCTTAGGGACCATTCACGCGCTACGGCTTTTGGTTATGGATACTGGTTTATCCAATAACCAGCAGGTACATGCAGAAGTTAATCACCTGACTCCATGTTAAGACCCAACAGAACGCAATTTTGAGAGAATTAGTGAGATAAAGTGAAGAGAAAGAAACATCTACTCTGAGAGCTAAACTCAGGCATTGCTGGTTCCCAGGGAAGGCGGGTGGGTTATAAAATAAGCCAAGACAGCCACCTATGAGCTATATTATCTCCAATGCACTTTCTCTTCCAATACAATGAATGTTCTTTCCACTAACCATCATTTTAAACTTGGGAGTTTCTGGGTCACTTCCATTATTAGCTGGGTGACCCCCAGGTCATACTAGGGGAACATGAAGGAAAGATCTAGCCTCACAACAATTTGGACCACTCTGTGCCAAGGTAGGAGCTGTGCCAGGGGATTCTCCATCTCCCACTCCTTGCTGGCTTCAAAGACAGGGTCTTATTTTCTCCCTAATGGAATGTGGACACTTTATTGGGAGGTAGTTGTGCCAATCTGTCTCCTACCCTTACTCATAAACTTCTTGAGGACAGGAATGTTAACCATCTTCATAGCTTCTGAGGGACCTAGGACAATACTTAGTGCACAATAAGAGTTTAGGAAATGTTCTCAGGAAGCAACTGATTGCTAAGAATACAGCCACTAATGCCCCCCCCCCCCCAATTACTTCTGTTCATTCAATTATCAACAAGTATGTACTGACTGCCTCAATATGACTTACACACTGGAAATACAGTGGATGTCAAGATCAACCCCAGTCCCTATGTGTGTGAAATTATGATCTAGTGCAGTGGTTCTCAACCTTTCTAATGCCACGACCCTTTAATACAGTTCCTCATGTGGTGGTGACCCCCAACCATAAAATTATTTTCGTTGCTACTTCATGACTGTAATTTTGCTACTGTTATGAATCTTAATGTAAATATCTGTGTTTTCTGATGGTCTTAGGCTCTACAGCAGTGGTTCTCAATCTATGGGTCGTGACCCTCAAGTTGAGAACAGCTAGCAGGGTCGCCTAAGACCATCGGAAAACACAGATATTTACATTATGATTCATAACAGTAGCAAAATTACAGTTATGAAGTAGCAACGAAAATAATTTTATGGTTTGGGGTCACCACCACATGAGGAACTGTATTAAAGGGTCGCGGCATTAGAAAGGTTGAGAACCACTGGTCTAGTGAATGAAGTCACAAAGCTGTGTCAACACACACTGAAGCCCCATCAGCTTTTTAATTTTCCTCTGTACAGAATTTCCTGGAGAATATTTATTTTACAACTCAAAACTGGATTCTGCATCCTAGATAATACCACCTGTTCTGACTTTCACCCCTTTTAAGGAAAAGGATCCACCTTTACACACTGGCCAGTAAGATGAGGCTTCTTCTCCTGCTGCCTCTTCCCACACTAATGTATTACAGGTGGATTTAGCAAGCTGTAAGGCCTGCCCAGTTACTTTTATTTATGCCTGGGGATGATCTTGTTTTATCTTTGAAGGGTCCAATCACAATCTAACACAAGTACCCAATAAGCCGTGGACCTGAACATTTAGACATGTTCTTTCATCTTTGTGAGATATAGCATCCTTTGGCCTTTGGCACTCTACACTGTTTTCAGAGGAAGAGAGACATCTCTGCTGTAACCATTCTGTCATTTCACAACTAACATTGCCTAGGGGGATATATGAAAGGATACCCCGACATAGGCAAAAACTTCCTTCCAATGCCAGGGGCAGTGAAAAATGAAGGACATGGATGGTAAACCAAATGTTGAGGTCATTGGATTTCAAAATGGGAGGGAGAGACACATACTTGTGCAGATTTGCCTGCAAAGATCCACAACTCTTGGAACTCAGGCCCATAATTTGGATAGTGCTGTTGACATTGGGGATGTCCAAATGTCTTCATAATTATTCTTGATTGAGATGACTCACTTTGGGGGAAGGCACATGGAGAGGTAAGAAGGATAAAAACAGATTTGTTTCTTTGGCCAGATTTATTTAATTCTGATTTGTGAGTTTTGGGAGCTCAGTCTATGACACCATTAAAACATACGTGAATATGATTATTTTAAAACTCTTAAAAACAATCATTTAAGATGTCATGATGTCTGTTACATGATATCTTTAAAAAAATCCCATGGGGTAGAGGGAATGGGTGGGAATGTAGATAAAATCAGATTGTCCATGTGTTGATAATCATGAAAGCTGGGTGGTAGTACATGGATGTTCATAACAATATTCCCTCTATTATATATGTTTGAAAATGAAAATCAGTACTAATAAAAGGGTAATATGCTGATTATATCGGATAGATCAGACGTCTTCCAGACATCATTCCAGAGGTCCTTCCTGACAAAGCCGGGGATGTGGCCGGCCTGCAAACCCTGGCAGCCCCTCGCCCTGGCTGGCCCCACCCCCAGCCCTGCCCCCCACCCCAATCCAGGGCCCCCTTCAGGGCAGGCTAGCTGGCCCCCACCCATGCACCAGGCTTCTATCCTATATAATAAAAGGGTAATATGCAAATTGACCCTAACCGCAGAACGACCACTGGACCAGTCACTATGAGGCGCACTGACCACCTCTTGGTCCCTTTCCCCAGCCAGCAGGCTCCAATTGCCTGATGGCCACCCACGGCAGGGGCAGGATGGGCGAGTGGGTGGGAACAGCCAACCTCTCGGTTCCTTCCCCCCCGCCGTCAGGCACCAATCACCCAATGGCGATTGGGGAACCAGGGGTGGATGGTGGCAGTGGGCAGGGCTGGCTGTGGGCAGCTGGGGAAGATGGCTCTGATGGCAGGCCAGGCCTAGGGACCGTACCCGTGCACAAATTTCATGTGCCAGGCCTCTAGTGTCTATAATAAAAGGCCTTTCAAAATTGCATGAAAACTCAATAGATTTAGAAAATCACTTACTGATTAACAAATGGAAGCATTATTTGTCCTAAGGTAGAGATCACGGTTTAGCATCCACCTGGGCTGCAGGGGTCTGTCCTTTGAGGGGCAGCTCTGAGCCCTCTCCCTCTCTAGAGCAGTCCCCACTTGATAGGCTGGCTCTGTCCCAGAGAAATCAGAACCACACACTTTGGATGAAATGAAATCCCATCCCTCTGGTTTTACTCTGTGTTCCCCTTCCTTACATAATGGGGCCCAATATTTGTGGAAAAAGCTGAGTTGTGTACACCCTTCACTGCCATTTCTGGGCAAGGTTTGTTCTCTAAAAGTTTCTAGTGGGCTAATCTATTTTCTTGGGGATTTGTCACAGTCATTTCCTGACTGTCCCTATGACCATAGGCAAAGGCACTAGGATTAGGTTTGATTCCTAGTGAAAAGAAATTCTCAACTCCCAACAGGTAAAAAAATCCTTACATGGAATTTGCTTTGGGCCTTTTTCCACACTATGAGCCTCCACAGATTAGTATCAGCTTCTGTCTACTCCTGTTGACCCCAGACCAAGGGGATATGGTAGAGTTAGACTCTGGATCTCATGGGAAAAGATTCCAAAGACTTTCAATTTATTTTTATTTTTTTGTCTCTTTAGTCAATTCAGTATGTTCTAATTCTAAGTGAATTAGAAAGTTTAGTTTTCTGTAAACAAACACAGCATCTACAGTGCTGAGAGGGTATCTCTGTTGTTGATTACCCAGCAATTCTATCTCTTTCTGGTAACAAAATCTGCTTCCCTTGGGAGAACCCCTTTGATATGGTTGGAATATGGCTGACCCCTCTTCCACCACAGAGCGGGACACATATTTGACCCAGGCCTATCTACATGGTATCTCTGCTGCCAAGCAGTGCCTACAGCACACAGGTGAACAGTTATAATCAAATGAATGAATGGATGAGAATTTCACTTGATAGTGAAAGAAATCTTGGCTCCAGTGATCAATTCATTAGTGTGTATATCCCAGCAATTCTCAAACTTTTTCTCCTCAACACCCTGTCACATTTTTAACTATTATTGAGGACCCCAAAGAGCGACCATTTATGGCAGCAAGTCATATTTTCTGTCACATGGAGAAAGCCTGTCTGAGAATAAAGTCAACATAGGAGAAATCAGAGCCAAGAGATAGAAAAAAAGAATCTGAACAATGAGATGAACACCTGGAACAGACCCAGAGTAAGACCTACCCCAGCGTTTTTCAGGTATGTGAGCCAGTCATTTCCCTTGTTGCCTAAAATGGTTGAATTGGAAAAATTAAATAAATAAATAAATAAATAAATAAATAAATAAAATAGTTGAATTGGATTTCTGTTGGACTTGTTGGTTACTACAGAATAACTTAGGCTGTATAGTCATGATTCTTTACTGAGTTCATTCTCATGGGTCTGACCGATCATTATGAATGGGTCCATATGGCTGTGGAACTTAAAGTAAAGCAGTCCCTAGGACCTCTAATATGAGCTAACTGCCATCAGAAATTTGAGAAATTTGTGAGATGTAATATTTGTGAGACATGTGAACCAGAACAAAGGCTTTGAGTAGTGGTTAGAATATACCCCAGAGGCATTTTAAGAATGGACAGGCTCAGGACAGAGTGGTAATGCTAAGCTACATGAATGTTTACAAAGCCTCGACATTAAGAGTTATTTCTGGAGTTAAAGCACAAAGGTTGAAGCTTTTGAGCTGAACTGTTTCAATTGCCTAGAACACACTTGACGGTGGGTGGAATCCATGCCAAATTCATGATCATATCTATGGCCCAGCAAAGACTGTTTTGCTTTCATGTTCTTACAGAAAGAACTATGACAATCTGCTTTTTTCCAGAGAATCACAGAATAATTCTTGCAGCCTCAGAAGTCTCCAAAGTGAGCTGCATGGAATAATGTAAAGAATTAATAAGCAATTTTGAACTTCCTCACTACCCAACAGACCCAGGTGATCTCTTGCAGCTGGTGAATCTAACTAGAAGTGAGAAAAACAGAGAGGTAAGTCTATCAGCAGAACTGGCCCCCAAGAAAACTCAAGCAAGGGACTCTGGGTAGACGTAGAGAGCCAGAGTGATGTAGGTGTGACCGGCAGCCCTTACAATTGGACCTCTGTAGAGACTGTTCATTGTCCTTAACCTTCTATCTTAGTATGAAAACTCCTGCTTTGTAGCTGGGCTTGTGTCCATCCTAAATAGATAATACATTTTCCAGACTTCATTGCAACAAGAGATGTCATATAACTAGGTACCAGTAAGCAAAATTTTATATTTAACTTCCAGATTTGTCCTTAAAGGGAGGGGCATGCTCTTTTCCTCCTTCCTGCTGGCTGGAATTCAGGTGTAACTAGAGAATGTAAGCAGCTATTTTATACATAAATTGGACCATTCAGATGGTAAAGCAGAAAGAAAATGGAGCCAGGATCCCTGATATCTTGGAGCCATTCCACTAATCCTTGGCCACCTAACTCTGGCCTTGTATGTGAGATGAAAATGAACTATCTCTTTTAACCACTTGAATTACTGGTATTTTGTCTTGTTTTGTTTTCTGTAATGTGCAGTTAAACTTTATCTGATCTGATAAAACCCTCAGTAGACAAATTCTTTGCAAATGAAAATTAGCAAATCCTCAGAGCCAGTTGGGAGACCCTCCGAAACTCTGCCCCAAGTCTGGGATTTACAACATTTCCTGGCATATTTCAGTGGTGAGGAGACAGTCATTCAGCACCTGGCCTTTTGCCCCAGGGTTAGTAAACTAGGTTCTGAAAAGATGGGGACTGGAGATATCTTACTTTCTTTGGCTGTGGCATTGAGTCGTTTTTGAGTGGCTGCTTGCTCTCAGACTTGCTTTTTTTCCCATCCAAAAACTAATCTTGGAAGGATAAGGGGTGGGTGGTGCAACTAAATGCTACAATGTACATGTCTGCCTGCTGCTCTTTGGGGATTCACTTTCCCCAGCCCCAATGCTTGTCAGCACCTCCAGGGGCTGCATACACACCTAGTAAGAGAAGGAAAGTAGAAAAGGGAGACATTAGCCCTAAGCTTCTCAGACTTGAGTGAGCATCATAATCACCCAAAGAGCTTCTTTAAAACAGACTGCTGGACCCCACATCCAGAGCTTGCGATCCAGTGGTTCTGGGGTAGGGCCAGAACAGTTGTGTCTCTAACAAGTTCTATGAGCCTCCCTTCCAGAACCCCTGCCTTTGACTATTAATAGAAATAACATATAGGTGGCTCCTTTCAATATTGGTTTTCTCATTGACTAGTGGAAATATAACCAGATAGAAATAATTTACAAGTGTCAAGGTACTCGACCCAGAAGCAGAATTGAAGATGAGAGGGGTGAATGAAAAGAGACTCTTTCCCAGAATGCATCTCATTTTCAAAAGCACTGAGAGTAGGAGGAAATGGTCCTTTGGAGGAGGCTCTGCAGAGGCATGACCAAAGGCAGTCCTGGTGACCAAGGCCGTGGGGTAGAGGGAGGGGAAGAGAGAATTGGGGCAAAGAAGCTAAGGATTAACTTCACAATTGTGAAAGAGGTAGGTGGGAAAGAAGCAAATCAATCTTTTAAAAGAACAGAGTTATTGTGAAACTGTAACTGGCATATACAAACACAAACCCTGTCTGCAATACACACCACTCAGAGAACTAGCAAGTGCATCAAGACTTTGTAAGCAACAAACTATTTAAGCAACATTCATTATTATAGTCGGATCTGATGTGTGGACAGATAGTCTTCATTCTGGAGCCCTACAGTGTAGTGTGCCCATAGGATAGTTACTGGAGGATTGCTTTAAAAATGTTTAATGTATCAGAGCAGAGAAAACTAACTTGAGTAGTTGCAAATTTATATTAGCATCCCAGTTCAGGCAGGATGCTCAGGATTGCTAAATATTTTCCTTTTCTAAACATAGAATTCCTGCCAGGATTGTATTTTGTTTAATTTTCATATCTTGTGCTATTTTAAGATGAAGAATATTTGGGAGATTTGTTTAAAAAAAAATGTTGGTCACATTGAACCAATCATTTGAAATTCTTATTTCTTTCCAAGGAGAAGTCATGTTGGACTTTTGCATTCATCTTGCGCCACAAGGCATTCCCGTTTCCAGGAATATTTTGGAGCAGATATTCAGGAAAAACACTCCTTTTGTGAACTTTGAGATGATGGATACAATTTTGTCAACATTTTTTTTAATGGCTGGTTGACCTAGCGGGAAACTCGGAATTATCTGAAGGTCGAAAGTGACAAATCCTAACAGGCAAGTGAGAATTTGAGTTGGCCTTTACCTCTGGGTATCCACTAGTTCCTGGTCACCTTGAAATTCCATTTTAATGTACCATGTACATGTGGACTGGAAACAAAGCCTGGGACAAAGCGGGGAGTTATGGGTTTAATTGTGCCCCCCTCCCAAATTAATATGTTGAGGTCTTAACCCCTCGTACACCAGAATGTAACCTTATTTGGAAATAAGGTCATTGCAGATGCAATTAGTTAAGTGTTAAGTTCATTAAGGTAGGCCCTACTCCAATATGACTGGTGTCCTTATAAAAAGGAGAAATTTGGGCACACATGCATGCAAGCGAGAAAGCCATGTAAGATGAAGGCAGAGAGCAGGATGATGCTTCTACAAGTCAAGGAATACCGAAGATGGCCAGGGGACAGCATGGAGCAGATTCACAGTTGAGAAGGAGCCAACCCTGTAATGCCTGGATTTAGGACTTAAAGCCTCCAGACTGTGAGAGAACAAGTTTCTGCTGTTAAAGCCACTCAGTCTGTGGTGCTTGTTACGGCAGCTCGAGGAAACTAACATGGGGGTGGGAGAGTTGGGGAGCGGGAGGCGAACTGGATTGGACGCTGGCATCCCACCCAAAGCCTGGACACACACAGTACGACCAGCTCAGTGGGTGAAGGAGAGGGAGAATCCACTCACAGAGGAACCACAAGATGTACCCATCACAAGCTGAGCTTTAAACTACTCCTGGGAAGGGAAGTACTCGGGGCTGAAAATTTTGTTTAGAATGACCCCAGGCTGGTAATGTTCCCAGGCACCTGGCAGAAGCAGTCACAAATCCCTCCAGATCTTAAAGAAAAATTCCACAAATAACTTTCCAAGAAACATGAACCCCTGGTCAAAAATCATTAAAACAAGGAAACAAGAGTGAGGGTTGATGGAAACAATGAGAACTGCAAAGAACGCAGATATGGAAACTTTAGATGCAAAATATAAATTAAGTATGTTGAACATAATTTAAGAAGAAAGGCGTAGAAAATAGGAGGAGGAACATGGGACTGTTAAATTTAATCAGGGATATTTGGAAAAGAAATCAACAAAACTTCTTTAAAAAAAGAATATAATCACTATTTGAAAAATAAAATGAATGGTTTAAATATAGGTAAGTGATAGCAGAATTGATGGACTGGAAGAGAGAGCTAAAGACGTTATGCAGAATGTAGACAAAGAAAAGATATGGAAATTATGAAGAAAGAGACATATGGGACAATATGACAAGATCTAAAATACAACTAATTGGAATTCTAGAAGGAAGTATTAGAAAGTGATAGGGACCTGGACAGGTGCCTCAATTGATTGGGATGTTGCCCAATAAACCAGGGTTGCAGGTTCAATCCCCAATCAGGGGCACATACAAGAATCAACCAATGAATGCATAAATCAGTAGAACAACAAATATCTCTTTCTTTCTCTCCCTCTATCTCAATAAAAACTCAACAAATTTAATTTAAAAAAGAGAAAAAAGTGATAAATTGAAGAGAAAGAGAAAATGGCTGAGAAATTTTTTAAACTGTTAAAAAAGAGCATTTCTCAGACTCAGGAAGCCAAACAAAAATATAATTAAATGGAAAACCCACCTATAAAACCCACCTATACATAGTAAAATTGAAGAGCTCCAGGAAATAAAAAAAATACAAATATAGGAAAGACTAGGCCAAACTACCTTTATCTGCCAGGTGCCAGCCATAAGCAATAGAAAGATCATTTTTAAAAGATTCTGTTCACCATAGCAACAAACACTATAAAGGACCCAGGAGTAAACCTAACAAGAAAGGTATGTGGCCTTTATGTAGAAACTATAAACTTTCCTGACAAACCTTTAAAAACAAACTGGGAAAATGGTGATTTTTTTTTAAAAAAAGATGTTCTTAGATAGAAAGTTTCAATATTGTAAGTTTTTTACATTTCCCAAATTTAATATATAAGTTCAAAACAACCTCAAACAACATTCCCACATGATTTTCTTCTAACTTGACAAGCTCATCCTAAAATCCCTAAAGGAAACTGAAAGCATAAGAACAAAACAAGAAAAGATTTGCCCAAACAAATATTAAAACACATTATATAACCACCATGATTAAAAAGGCATAGTATTTTTATACCAGAAGGTGAATAAATAGAAAAATCAATCAAGGACACAATAGGTATCAGAAATGGGCTTAGAGTATATATTTAAATGTAGTCCATAATGAAATTTGCCCTTTAAATCATTGAATAGATCATTAATAAATATTGTTTGAATATAGGTTTTCCATTTGGAAAAACTATTTGGTCCTTAAGTTCACACCACTAATATAAGTTAAATCCAATTAGTTTAAATATAAACATAAAAGTATTAAAAGAAAATGCTATATAGGAACCTATAGGTAATGACCTTACTGTATGTGAAACCTTTTAACCAACCCATAAAAAACTAAGAGTCATAAAGGAAAAAGCTTAATTTGACTATATTCAAAGGTAATACATTTATTTAAATGAAAAAACTATATATAACAATGAAAAATAAACAATTTTATAGAAAGAAAGGCATAATGGGCAATTCAAGATAGGATTGGTTGATAATCATGAGATGCTTAGACTCACTAAGAATGAGAGAAATACAATTTTTTTAAAAATTGAGGTAATCTCACCCAAAATAATGCCAACGTTTTAAAGTGACAATAACAAGAGTTGCCAAAGTTAATGAGAAAGGCAGATGTTCCTAGTAAGTATAAACATTTTAGAAGGGCAATTTGCTCTATCCATCAATATTTTTAAGGCACATACCCTGGCAGTTCCTTATCTCAAGAAACTAGCACGTGTGCACTAAGAGGTGTGTACAATGATTTTCAATGCAACAACATTTATAATAGGAAAGAAATTAAATACCCATTATTAGGGAAACAATTGTGTAAACCATGATATATCATTCTATAGAGCACTTTGAAAGAATAATGAGGCTGATCTTTATGCTCTATCTGACATGGAAAAGGATCTAATCATGTTAAGTTGGGGTGGAGGGGGAGAAAGCAATGTGAAGATGTTGCATTGTTTATGTTCAATTTAGGAAAGCAAATAGGTCTTAGATACACCCCATTTCCTTCCGGGGAGTGTACTTGGATTTACATAAAGAAAATATACAAATGAATTCATGTGAAATGTATCTCTTTTTTTAAATATATTTTTATAGATCTCAGAGAGGAAGGGAAAGGGAGCGATAAAAACATCACTGATGAGGAGAAACCAAGATGGCGGCATAGGTAAACACCTAAACTGCTGCCTCGCACAACAATCTCAAAACTACAACTAAAAGACAAAACGGACATCATCCAGAACTACAGGAAGGCTGGCAGAGTAGAAATTCTACCACTAGAAGGACAGAGAAAAGCACACTGATACTCAGAGGAGCTGCAGGAGGCAGAGGTACTGAGGTGCGCGTGCGGAGAGGACTGGCAACTGAGTGCGCGGCTGGCTTTCTCAAGAGGGAGGGAGACAAAAGCTCCCGACTGCACTGAACTCCAGTTCCAGGCGAGACTCTGGGGACCCAGACTCGTACGGGGAGAAACTGGAGTGTCTGGCAGTGGGTGAACCTCGAGGGCGGCTTTCTCTCAGAGGTGCTTGCAGCGATTACCATGGGACACTGAGACCCAGGAGCCTCTTAGGGCAGGGCTGATGGGAAACCAATGCTGTCTGCTCTGCCCTGAGACTCCGCCCCATCCAAGCTGAGCACAGAGGCTTTTGCAAGTCTTGTCTCATAAGGGTGTCTCCAGCACAGAAGTTCTCCCAGAGTAGACACAGCTGATCCTCACAGCCACTTGGCCTGGAGGTCAATTCCTCCCAGTGATACAAACAACAATCAAGACTTAACTACAACAAGACTGTGCACACAGCCCACAAAAGGGTGCACCAAGAGTGTCTATCTCAGGTAACTGGGGAGGCTGAGCCACTGGGCCCTATAGGACACCTAGCACACAAAGCCACTCTATCAACTCAGGGAAGCAGCCAAAATGTGGAGACAAAGAAACAGATCACAAATGAAAGAAATGGAGGAAAGCAAACAACTGGATATAGTGTTCAAAACCACAGTTATAAAGTTTTTCAAGAATTTTCTAGAAAAGGCCGATAAATTTAGCAAGACCCTTGAGGATATGAAAAAGGACCAACTAGAAATTAAGCATACACTGACTGAAATAAAAAATATTATACAGAGATCTAACAGCAGACTAAAGGATCGCAAGAATCAAGTCAAAGATTTGAAATACAAAGAAGCAAAAAACACTCAACTGGAGAAGCAAAAAGAAAAAAGAATCCAAAAATATGAAGATAGTGTAAGGAGCCTCTGGGACAACTTCAAGCGTACCAACATCAGAATTATGGGGGTGCCAGAAGAAGAGAGAGAGCAAGATACTGAAAACCTATTTGAAGAAATAATGACAGAAAACTTCCCCCACCTGGTGAAAGAAATAGACTTACAAGTCCAGAAAGGGCAGAGAACCCCAAACAAAAGGAATCCAAAGAGGACCACACCAAGACACATCATAATTAAAATGCCAAGAGCAAAAGACAAAGAGAGAATATTAAAAGCAGCAAGAGAAAAACAGTTAATTACCTACAAGGGAGCACCCATACGATTGTCAGCTGATTTCTCAACAGAAACTATGCAGGCCAGATGGGAGTGACAAGAAATATTCAAAGTGATGAATAGCAAGAACCTACAACCAAGATTACTCTACCCAGAAAAGCTATCATTCAGAATTGAAGGGCAGATAAAGAGCTTCACAGATAAGAAAAAGCTAAAGGAGTTCATCACCACCAAACCAGTATTACATGAAATGCTGAAAGGTATTCTTTAAGAAGAGGAAGAAGAAGAAAAAGGTAAAGATAAAAATTATGAACAACAAATACATATTTATCAACAAGTGAATCTAAAAATCAAGTGAATAAAAAATCTGATGAACAGAATAATCTGGTGAATATAATAGAATCAGGGGCATAGAAAGGGAGTGGACTGACAATTCTCGGGGGGAAAGGGGTGTGGGGGGTGCAGGAAGAGACTGGACAAAAATCGTACACCTATGGATGAGGACAGTGGGGGGCGGGATAGGGGCAGAAGGTGAGGTGGGAACTGGGTGGAGGGGAGCTATGGGGAAAAAAAGAGGAACAATTGTAATAATCTGAACAATAAAGATTTATTAAATTAAAAAAAAAAAAAACATCACCAGTGAGAATCTTTGATTGGCTGCCTCCTGCACACTCATACTGGGGATGGAGCCCATAACCTGCATATGTGCCCTGACCGGGTATTGAACTTCCTGATTCATAGGTTAATGCTCAACCCCCACTGAGCTGCACTGGCCAGGCTATCACAACTTCCCCCCCTACCCCCCCCCCCCCACTAATCTGCTTACTTTATTCTTTTTGGTATGAATCGTGTGTGTGTGTTTTTAATTTAAATTCTTTATTGTTTAAAGTATTATATAAGTCTCCTTTTTCCCCCATTGACCTCTCCTGGCTGCCCCCACCCTCCAGCACATCGCCTCACCCCCCCCCCACCACTGTCTGTGTCCATTAGTTATGCTCATATGCATGCATACAAGTCCTTTGATTGATCTCTTACCCCTTCACCCCCCCACCCACCTTCCCTCATAGGTTAGACAGTCTCTTTGATGCTTCTAGGACTCTGGTTCTATTTTTGTTCATCAGTTTATGTTGTTCATTATATTTCACAAATGAGTGAGATCATGTGATATTTATCTTCCTCTGACTGGCTTATTTTGCTTAGCATGGTGCTCTCCAGGTCCACCTATGCTGTTGCAAATGGTAAGAATTCCTTCTTTTTTACAGCAGCATAGTATCCCATTGTATAGATACACCACTGTTTTTTTAATCTACTCATCTGCTGATGGGCACTTAAGCTGTTTCCAAATCTTAGCTATTGTAAATTGTGCTGCTATGAATATAGGGGTGCATATATCCTTTCTGATTGGTGTTTCTGGTTTCTTGGGATATATTCCTAGAAGTGGGATTACTGGGTCAAATGGAAGTTCCATTTTTAGTTTTTTGAGGAAACTCCATACTGTTCTCCACAGTGGCTGCACCAGTCTGCATTCCCACCAGCAGTGCAAGCAGGTCCCTTTTTCTCCTCATCCTCGCCAGAACCTGTCATTTGTTGATTTGTTAATGATAGCCATTTTGACAGGTGTGAGACGATACCTCATTGTTGTTTTGATTTGCATCTCTCGGATGATTAGTGACTTTGAGCAGGTTTCATATGTCTCTCAGCCTTTTGTATGTCCTCTTTCGAAAAGTGTCTATTTAGGTTCTTTGCCCATTTTTTATTGGATTTTTTAGTATGAGTTCCCTATAAATTTTGGAGATTAAACCCTTATCAGAGGTAACATTGGCAAATATGTTCTCCCATGAAGTGGGCTTTCTTGTTATTTTTTTGATGGTTTCTTTTGCTGTGCAGAAGCTTTTTATTTTGATGTAGTCCTGTTTGTTTATTTTCTCCTTAGTTTCCATTGCCCTAGGAGCTGTATCAGTAAAGATATTGCTACAACAAATGTCTGCTATTTTGCTGCCTATGGCTTCTTCTAAGATTTTTATGGTTTCCCATCTTATGTTTAAGTCCTTTATCCACTTTGAATTTATTTTTGTGTATGGTGTAAGTTTGTGTTCTAGTTTCATTTTTTTGCATGTATCTGTCCAATTTTCCCAACACCATTTATTGAAGAGACTGTCTTGACTCTATTATATGCTCTGGCCTCCTTTGTCAAATATTAATTGAGCATAATGGCTTGGGTCGATTTCTGAGTTTTCTGTTCTGTTCCATTGGTCTATAGAGTGAAATGTATCTTTTTAATGAAAGCAAAGTATGAAAACCCATTTTTTTTTACAAAAAGCTAAATTACAGTTTTATTATTCTCTGCAACAAACCTGTTTGCAATGTAATCTATTTCAGTCATGAACTTTCTTTCCAAAGCATTCAGTTAACCAAGATTCTATTTACACACATCTTCTCCCATCTGTCTGTGCTGTGCAAAGTATATCTGCTCATTGGAAATAGTGAGAATGTCAGTAAATCCAGAATTAGTATACTGGTGGGGTCCTTATTTACAGGCATGATATTATTCTATCTCTATTTGTTCACCTTCCACTCTCCAAGTCTGAGGGCCAAGCTTTGGAATCAGGCAGAACTCTGCTATTTAGTGGTTTTGGGACCTCGGATAAGTTACCTGTCTCTAAATTTCAGATTCCACCTTTCTAGAAATCAGGAAAATACCTACCTCAAAGGTTTGCTGTACTAAGTAAGACATTAAAAGTGAAATTATTTAACCCAGTGCCTGATCCTACCATGCCAACAGATGTATGAACTCGAACAAAGTAATTCAGTCTCTCTGCGTCTCACTTTCCCTGCCTCTGAAATGGGTATAACAATAATTTCCTTATACATATGTGTTTCTCTGTATCATAAATGTAATGAAAAACTCAATATGGGGACCAGAAGAGTTATCATGTCTGTGTCCCCCCTCCTTCCTATCTCCCTCCTCCTTTCTCCAGCGGGTTCTGCATTCCCTAGCTGACCCAGCAGATGGCGCAATTGAACTGCACGATGACCCTCAGCTCAGCTGGCCTGAGTCACGTCCCCACAAAGCAACTGCCCTGTGCTGCTCTCATTGGGGACAACTCTGCATTCTCTCTCTCTCTCTCTCTCAATCTCTCCCCCCATCCATCTCTCTCTCTCCCTTCCTCCCTCTCTCTCTCTTAGGGAATGTCAGAGTCACTCATAAAGTTTAATGCATTTCTTTTTTTCAATTACAGTTTACATTCAGTATTACTTGTATTAGTTTCAGTACAGCATAGTGAATTATCTAACCACTCTGTTCCCTGATATTTCCATATTTCCAGTACCCACCTGGCACCATCATCGTTATTACAATATTATGGACTATATTCCCTATCTGTATTTTGCAATCCCTTCACCTTTTTCACCTAGACCTTCCCCCTCCCCCCACTGTCCTCCCCTCTGGTAACCTTCAGTCTGATCTCTGTAACTATGAGTCTGTTCCTATTTTGTTTGTCCATTTATATTCTTTCTTGAATGTCCATCAGATGAGGCACCCGTCCTAGCAGGGGCAGCAGCAGCAGTGCTGAAATACAGTCTGAGGCTTCCCGTGAACCCCGAGCCACCTGGAGGCTCTCATAAATCCAAAGTCAGTCACTCTTGTGCCTGGGGCAGGGAAGCCAAATCTCTCTTGCTTTTCTGCAGGCTCTCGGACAAGCTTTAGAGGCGCTTCTTCAGGGGCCAACTTCTTATCAGTTCATATTCTGTCTGTTAGGAAGACTGTTACATACCTGGGTTTCATGAAGATGGTTTTGGCTTTGGGAATCAAGGGGAATATGTTGACTCCCCATTTTTCAGTCTACTTGGATGAAGGGAAGTTGATGCTCGAGGGTGGATACAGATTAGAATAGGACATCCAGAGGCAGCTCCTTATATCGGGCCATCTTTCCTATGCCAGTCCTCAGAAGTTTATGAGCTTGAATGCGGCACCTAACTTTCCAGGATACAAAAAACATGTCCTGGTCTGCCCTGCTTCAGGAAGCTGGGTAAGCGCTGGACCCACATAAAGAGTGGAGGGTTGAGTTCAGGGCACCTGTGGTACAATTGCAGAATGTCCAGCAAATTAGCAGGCACTACAGTGTGCCAGGGCAGAGCCCCTAGCAGCCATATCCCAGAGCACCACAAAATGCCAGATTATTCCAGCATAGCAGCCTTGCTGGGGACTGTACGTTCAATTGAATAGCGCTTCTCAACCCTATCAGACCCAATGCCCCCCTTTCATAACAAATATGGTATAAGTCTTCCCTATAGTGTCCTAAAATGAGATGCACAGATCCAATTTATCTACACTGGTAATATTTTACTCACTCTAATGACCTAACGGTAATATAAAGGAGATAGAAAAACTAAGTCGTGGAGAAACCAAGATGGCGGCATAGGTAAGCACCTAAACTGCTGCCTTGCACAACAATTTCAAAACTATAACTAAAAGACAGAACGGACACCATCCAGAACCACAGGAAAGCTGGCTGAGTGAAAATTCTACAACTAGAAGGAAAGAGAAAAGCTCACAGAGAATTGGAGGTACGGCAAAGGGTCTTTGTGCGCGCAGAAAGGAAGGGCAGCTGAGAGCCTGGCTGACTTTCTCTGGCGGAAGGGGGAAGGAAGCCCCCAACCGCACTGAACCCCAGTTCTGACTGCACTGAACCCCAGTTCCAGGTGAGCCCCTGGGGACCCACGCTCTTGTGGGGGGAGTCTGGACTCTCGGGCGGAGACTCGGGAGCCGGGGAAGGCAGAGGTCTAAAGGCGCGCGCGTGTGCGCAAGGGCAAGGCTGCCAGGAAGCCAAGACTGTCTGCTCCGCCCTGAGACTCCACCCCACCCAAGCTGAGCACAGAGGCTATTGCAATTTGGCAAGTCTAATCCTATAAGGTTGTCTCCAGCACGGAACTTCTCCCAGCGTAGACACAGCTGATCCTTACAGCCAACTGGCCTGGAGGTCAATTCCTCCCAGTGATACCAACAACAATCAAGACTTAATTACAACAAGGCTGTACACACAGTCCACAAAGGGGTGCACCAAGAGTGTCCACCTCAGGTTAACTGGGGAGGCCGACCCACTGGGCCATATAGGAAACCTAGCACACAAATTTACCCTACCAACTCAGGGAAGCAGTGAAAATGCGGCGTCAAAGAAACAGATCACAAATGAAAGAAATTGAGGAAAACAAACGACTGGATATAGAGTTCAAAACCACGGTATAAGGCTGTTCAAGAATATCCTAGAAAAGGCCGATAAATATAACGAGACCCTCAAAGATATGAAAAAGGACCAACTAGAAATTAAACATACACTGACTGAAATAAAAAATATTATACAGAGACCCAAAAACAGACTAGAGGAACACAAGAATCAAGACAAAGAATTGAAATACAAAGAAGCAAAAAACACTCAACCGAAAAAGCAAAAAGCAAAAAAAAAAATCCAAAAAGTTGAAGATAGTGTAAGAAGACTCTGGGACAACTTCAAGTGTACCAACATCAGAATTATGGGGGTGCCAGAAGAAGAGAGAGAGCAAGATACTGAAAACCTATTTGAAGAAATAATGACAGAAAACTTCCCCCACCTGGTGAAAGAAATAGACTTACAAGTCCAGGAAGCGCACAGAACCCCAAACAAAAGGAACCCAAAGAGGACCACACCAAGACACATCATAATTAAAATGCCAAGAGCAAAAGACAAAGAGAGAATATTAAAAGCAGCAAGAGAAAAACAGTTAATTACCTACAAGGGAGCACCCATACGACTGTCAGCTGATTTCTCAACAGAAACTATGCAGGCCAGACGGGAGTGGCAAGAAATTTTCAATGTGATGAATAGCAAGAACCTACAACCAAGATTACTCTACCCAGCAAAGCTATCATTCAGAATTGAAGGGCAGATAAAGAGCTTCACAGATAAGAAAAAGCTAAAGGAGTTCATCACCACCAAACCAGTATTATATGAAATGCTGAAAGGTATTCTTAAAGAAGAGGAAGAAGAAAAAAGTAAAGATAAAAATTATGAACAACAAATACATATCTATCAACAATTGAACCTAAAAATCAAGTGAATTAAAAACCTGAGGAACAGAATAATCTGGTGAATATAATAGAATCAGGGGCATAGAAAGGGAGTGGACTGATAATTCTCAGGGGGGAAGGGGTATGGGGGGTTCAGGAAGAGACTGGACAAAAATCATACACCTATGGATGAGGACAGTGGGGGGGAGGTAAGGGCAGAAGGTGGGGTGGGAACCGGGTGGAGGGGAGCTATGGGGGGAAAAAGGAGAAACAATTGTAATAATCTGAATAAAGATTTATTTTAAAAAAAAAAAGAATACTGAAATTCAGGCTCCTCTTTCTGAGCAGTTCTCAAGAGGCGCCTATGGAGACATCAGAGATTGTGGTTAGTGTGGATCCTGGTCTCAGGAAGTCTCCTGAAAGTTTAGTCAAGTTTTAGTGTGTTTTTCTGCCACACTAATTTTTTTCTACAATAAATGTAGTGTGTGCTGTGTCAGTTGGAGGTCTTCTAAGAAGCAGATGCAAATATGGAATTCGATGTACATGGATGCTCTTAGAGGAAAGGCCTGTTTGAGAAAGTGAGGAAGGAGCCAGGCCTGGTTGAGAGTGGTCAGGTTATCATGCAAGTATAAACCCACGTAGTTGTTGGCATAATTATGTAGCTAATTAAATATTGACTAAATCTATGAACACATGAGTACACATAAAAAGAAAACAAAATTGAACACATTGAAGACACTGGGTAAAAACAAATATGTAGTCACTAAGACATTTTTTATCACATATGAGTAAGATCACTATAAAAGTTTAGGGAAAATGTATTAATATTTAATAGAATTCTACACTGTTATTGTGTTGCAGTATCTCTGGACATCATTGTCAATATGTTAAAGATGTGATTTGTGCAAAACAAATGATAAAGAGCTCAAATCAATGGGTCCTGCACAAAGAAAAGACAGTAAGTTTACATCACAAGATTGGTGTGAGTATACATGTCTATGCTTTAAGCCAAATGAAAATGTGTTGTTTTTTTAGAAGTCTGTGATTTGGTGGACTTTCTCAATTAGCCAACCAACTACTCCTGACCATGGGAGGCTTTCTATGTGTTAAACACAGTACAATTGCACTTATCACTATTTTTGTTTAATTTGTGATATAGTAGCAAAAACAACAAGACGTTCCTTGGATGGAAAGAGTACATGAAGGTCAACTTAGGGTCATGGTTAGCTACTTTCATTCCATAAACATTTGTTAAAAATGGTTTTAGAACCTCATCTAAATCACAGATGGCCTCCTTTGATTTCACATCTGTATTTTGCAAAGATAGATAGATGATAGATGGATAGATATGCATAAATTTCAAGACCCCAACAGATAGAGATAAGCATAATGGTTTCTCTACTGTCCCATATATTCTCTACCCAAGACCTGCTGGGGAATATTCAGCTATCACCTACGTTACTCTCTGCTGAAGGAACTATTCTTTTTAAAATTTGATTTATCAAGGGTCCATCTCCAGCCCTAAGCTATTTCTTGGGGTTCATTCATTCATGCAGAATTGCCTGCAAATCCTTAACTGTCCCCCACTCTCCATCCCGGGGTGGCATGGGGAAAGCACACACTGGAGCCACGCAAATCTAAGCTCCACAACCTGTCTCTGCCACCCAGGGATGGATGGTGTGATCTGGGCAGGCCCTTTGTCTCCCTGCTGCTCCAGGTCCTCAACTCTAAATAAAGGTCCCAAGGGCTACTTTGAGGTCTTATCATGAGGCTCACAGGAAACCTCATGATAAGCTCTTAAAGCTCCTGGGTTACCCTAGACACCAGGAGTGGACACTCCCTCGTAGCACGTAGCCTTCTCACAGCACTATAAAGTTATGCTCTGGAAGAAGTTTCGTCTTTGTCCCCTTTTAGATCTCTATTCCCAATATCCATCATGCACATACCATATTTAATCAATTCTTCAATGAGGTGCACATTGTTTCCCACTTAAACATCTACAAAATCATATACATCTTACAAATCAAAGGCTTTTTTGTAATCGTTGTCAACCAGGTGACAGTCTTCATGTATTTGTATCACCTGGGTGTCTGCCAGCTTACCCATAGCTGGTCACATCATTATCATCACTTCCATTGAGTTATATGGATTATTGGTACTCTATGCCCTTTACGGTGGCTTCAAAAAAATTCCCTCTGATTCAACATTGAAACAAAAAATTATTGTGTCCACAAAAAGGCACAGAACTAGAACAACTGGGCATGAATTTGCTATTAGTAAAGCTAATATTCTTCCATGGCAGTATGATCATAATTCTATATTTCCTTGCAAATCACTTTAGAAGATTTAAGAAATGTAGATACTCTCAAACAAGTAAAGCTTCGTCACCTATTATCTACTGAGATACATGCTAAAAGATTACTTACCAGGCTCCAAACAATGCAACACAAGGCAGAAGAAAGGGTCAAATTCCTCAGAGTGGATGAAGGAAATGTCAAAGCAATCAGAAGCCAGTGACATCAATTCATGCATTGCAAAGGACCGTTTAAGATGGTATCAGTGTTCAAAGGGCGGTGGTTTTTCCTCTTTAGTGAGACTTAAGTCTTATAACCTAAGGCATCTTAGAAAAGATAAGGCATGGTACTTTCCCATTCCTGTCAAGAATAAATGAAGTCAGCATGATGTGAGTGTTCTGAAATCATACTGATACCCACAGGTCACATGAGAGGCAGAAGGCATGGGGGTTGGACCAGGGCCCTCTGCCTTCCTTCCTGATGGCCTTGTCTTTCATTATTTCTCTTCCTTGCAAAGGCCAGCTGCTCTTCCTGTTCTGCGACTCCTGTTGTCCTTGCAAAAACTCACCCTACCTTTTTTACTTCCTTCGATGGGGTTCTACCTCGGATAATCGTAACAGTCTTGCTAAGCCATGACTGCTGCATGCATAGCCCACCCATTAGTCTACGTCTCCAGCTCAGATGGTGCCTCTTTCTCAAGGTGTGATCAAGGATTTTACTGACTCGCCCACACCCTCTTGTCCAGGCTTCTAATAGCCCAGGATACCCATGTGCTGGTTGGGAGGGAGCAAGAATCTTCTGAATGAGAGACCCATGTGGATGCTCTCTAGGATACACTCCATTGATTGGCCTGTGGTTTGGGGTAAGATTCTTACATTTAACATTTAAATAATCATTTATTATAAGTCAAGGACAGTAAGTTATCTGATTGACTGAGTGGGAGGTGGTCAAGATAAATATTCTGATTATTATATAAAGATCATATATGCCATAAACAAAAAAAAGAAAAAAAATCAAAGAACTAGACAGAACACTTTATTCTGAGCACATTTTACCACAGAGCATGTTACAGCTCCTTTTTCTTAATACCAATAGTCTTCATCCAATAAGGTTAAAACTCCAAGTTTAATAAAGAGGCAGATTAATAGAATGCCAAATAATCAACATTTTATACCTGGGTTTGGGGAGAAATTTCTGAGAGGTTAAATGTGTATTCAGTGTGCTTTTCATTAGTTTCAGGCTTTATACCTCCTCCAAAAATAACCTGAGGCCCGAGGTCATTTCCCTTCACCTGTTCCCCATGCAGTTGAACAAGCCTTGAACGGTCCCCTCTTCTCTGAAGCACATCACTGTGCCAGGGTGCAGGCTGGAGGCAGAACCTTCGTTTCCAAGGAATGAGCCCTGGCTGCCGAACGATTACCTCCAACCCCTCAAGTTCAACAGAGCTCTGAGTGCTGGTGGCACAAGTTGCTGCCCTGTCTTGCTGGCAAGGTGGCCACTACAATTCCAAGGGCAGGGAGCAAGCTGGGAAAGATTGGGACTGAGAGCTCCTTCCAATCACTGCTCACTGGCGGGTTTCAAAGAGCTGGGGGGTCACTGGGGGGAGGGATTGAGCTAGACCTGTAGAGTTGCTTGGTGCCGGGCAGAGTGGGGTATTGCTAAGAAAGCCAAGTATTCTGGGGAAGTCGGAAATTGGGATTTCTGACCCTTTCAGGAGGAAAAGGATGTGGCTGAGAGCGGCACTGGGGCACATGAATGCCCACACGCAGAGTGAATGTTTGAGAATTAAACCATCCATAAAGCAGGGCATTATAAATGAGCTGTGAGTGTGGCAAACATTGACTTTGGGCTACAGAGGTCTGGATGTGCTGAGCAGTGTCACGGGTGAGTGGATGATGGGGGGTTGGAGCACAGGAGGTTACCAGGACCTCCTCCGGGCCCAGCAGGGTTTTCCAGTCAGTAAAACTGACCCTGGTGTGATCTGGTGGCCAACTAGGACAATATAAAAAAGTCACAAAGAGACTTCAGCCTAATGCTCTTTTTAAATAAAGCTGGGTGCCTGGGACAGGGGAGTTCCTATTAGAAAGTTTCATAGTGCATTTATAGCATATTACAAATTCCACTTTGGAATCAAACAAAACAGTTTGAACATACCATTTTCTGAAGCTGGAATAAGATGGTCAGGGCTGGCTTTGCTCACCTTCCAAGCTAAGGCACCTACCTTCGCAGGGAAGATACGAATCGCCCCTGTGGTCTTTGTGGCTCCGGCTCACCCTTTGAAAACCTCCTTTTTTCTCTTTCCTTCTGTCCTGCCTTTATGTACATTTGGTTCCCACAGGCTTCCTTTATTAATATTTCAATTGCTTGAGGCTGACCTATACTTGAATCCAAATATTTGCCCTATTCAGTGTGAATTGTGCATTCAGCCAAATGCTTGATTATGTCTGAGCTCTTTTGAACAAACTGAATGGGCTACTTGACTAGGTAATGCCGATATAGCCTGGTCATTAGTAATGTTTGTTGGAATTGACCAGATGCAACAAGGAAGGGAAGAGAGAGAAAAAGGGGGCTTGTGTTCGGCTTCCCTTCCATGTAGCCGTGTTGAAGAGAATGAAATTGTGTACTTTCCAAGGCATAATTATAGACTGTCTCCCTGTTCTTCCAAATGGACCCTGAGTCTGGTATGAATCAAATGAGCCAGCAATCGATGGCGAGGACTGCCCCTAATGGCTCACAGTTTCATTTACTCATTAGAAAATTATGCCCTGTAAAGTGAAAACACTTTTATTATTTTAGTGGTGGCTAGCATTTTTATTTTCTTTTTTTTTTTTTTAATATATTTTATTGATATTTTACAGAGAGGAAGGGAGAGGGATAGAGAGCTAGAAACATCGATGAGAGAGAAACATCGATCAGCTGCCTCCTGCACACCTCCCACTGGGGATGTGCCCGCAACCAAGGTACATGCCCTCGACCGGAATCGAACCCGGGACCCTTCAGTCCGCAGGCCGACGCTCTATCCACTGAGCCAAACCGATTTCGGCTATTTTCTTATTCATTAATTGTCCTCAGTTAACCTCACTCCCTACACTGCCATACAACCATGGCATTTTTTCTGTATACGAACTGTCCTTTATGAACATCACATATCACAGGACTGCACAATTTAGAACTATGATATGCCAAATCATAACTCGTACGACTATGTATGGACCAAATCATAACTCGTACAATTATGTATACAAGGTGCCCAGTCCTGAGTTACGTTGTGAAAACACTTCATGTGGAGTAAGTTCAAATTCTTGGCTCTGGCCCAAAAGAGGAAGCCAGTGCAGGTCCAACAGGATTTTGCCAGAAACAAGAGTGGTTTTGAAATGGGCATGAACTTGGCCAGGGCCCAGAGCAGGAAATAATAAGAATGTACCTGAGTGTTTGCACTTGCCTTTGAAGAGATCATAGCTTGTTGGAGAAGGCAGATATGTAAACGAAGTAGAAAGGATAGGAATGAGAACACTGGAGCAAGATACAAAGTGATTTGGTAATCATGGACCAAAACCAAAAAAATAAAAAAGAGGAAAAGAACTCTTGCCCTTTAGGAGCTTACAGTCTGTTAGACGAGCTCATTAATGAACACAAACAAATAGTAGCCACAGCAGGCTGTGCTTAAAGGAACAAGGTGGTATGGTATTCTTGACCACAGAGAAACACCAGATGTCAAGGTGCCCTTCAGAGCTGGAAAAGGTTATATCCAAGTGCACTGGGTATGCCTAACACACACTAAAGAGTTTACAGAATTATTTAAGCATCTCCCACCTAGCTCTTTAATTACAAGTGGATTTGCTGCCTAACTGATTGCAATGCCTGATTGTATGAAAGAGGGGAGAGGAGGAAGGAGGTGGATATCTGTTAGGCACTTACTATGTACCAGCATTGAGCTAGACACTTTCAACCTTGTTTCTCACTTGTTTAAGTTGAATATTTTCACATACTCCTTGGTTCTTGGGTCTGTCAATGCTATAAATATATAATTTCTCCTATAATTTTTGAAATGTACATATTATCTTCAATTTAACAAAGATGGAAATGGCTTCCTGTTAGTGAGAAGGTCACCTGGACATCTGGTCTTTCCCTATGGTCAAGAACACCACAGAGTAAAGGCAAGACATGGAAGAGGCCTGTGCACATGGTATTTGATTTGGGGGTTGAGAAAGGGGAGTATCAGAGGGGTGCCTCAGGAATATATGTTCTAATAAATATCTAGCAATGATCAAAATGTTTTTGCTTAAAGGTCTTTGGGGGAAAAGATTATATGAACAAAAAGGTATTGCTCTAATAAGAGATATTAACATAATTTATATCATAAATCACTGTACTACTGATAATCATGATGACAGAAAGGTAAGGTCCATTACTTATTACAAAGTGAAATAATCAACTCTAAATTGTTGTACTGTAAATCATCAAATGAGATACAAGATGCCTTAATGAGTCAATTAATTGAGTCATTTATTGCACGAGGCCCAAAGGAAGGTGTTTCTTCCAAATCTCTGAGCCACCCATACAGGAAGTTTTTTTCTGTATTTATACTTTTTGAGCCTCTTTGTTTGCAGATATTACAAAGGGCTCTGTGTGAGTTATTGTTACAGACAATTGTAACCTTGAATACATAATGAGTTTGTACTTGGCATAATTATTATCAGTATTAGTCTATTTTAGTCTATTACATTAGATGGCTAGAATGCAAGGTCAGACAGTTAAGTTTATCTTTTTCTATTATTTGAACTAAAAAACAAAGTCATTTTACATAGTAACAGACTGTCTTAAAGTGACAGAGTGCATAATGACAGAGTTTACAGGACTAGGGACTAACTAACAATAGCAGAGAGTTTCAAACAGTTTTTTTATACAAGATGGAGGTTACTGTACTTCAGTGTCAAACCTGTGTTCGTTTCCTCCATCTGCCAAAACAAAGTACCACAAATTAGGTGGCTTAAAAAACAGTAACTTATCTCGCAGTTCTGGAGGCCAGAAGTCCAAAGTCAAGGTGCTGGCAGTGCCGTGCTCCCTCTGAAGTCCTCTTTCCTAGGACCTGGTTCTCACCAGCAATCTTTGGTGCATGTAGGTGCCTCACTCCAATCTTCTGTCTTCTCATGGTGTTCTCCCTGTGTCTTCACATCATGTGTCCTCCCTGTGGGTCTGTCTCTGTGTCCAAATTTCCCCTTTTTATAAGGATACCCCATCATATTGGATTAAGGTCCACACTATTCCAATTAACCTCATCTTAACTAATTGCATCTGCAAAGATTCTATTTCCAAATAAGGTCATATTCCCAGGTTCTGGGGGTTAGAACTTCAATCATCATTTGGGGGGAACACAAGTCAACCCATAATAGCACCTGTTTTCCAATACCCTTGAAAAACCTGGTATTGCCCAGCTATTCCAAATCCTGAGTGTGTTTCATGTGTTCAAGTCAAGAAAATAAGGTCTTGAGCAAGAACAGTAGCCATGTCAACAATGACCAAGCCTAGTAAATATAACCAAAGGCCAGAAAAATGTTGGTTCTTGTAGGGAGCGGCTATAGAGTCAAGCCTGGGACTGACCTGTGGCAGGGCCGCAAACAAGTCCCAGCTTGGAGGGCAGAGCCCTCATTGCACAATTAAGCTTAACTTAACTCCTAGTCCTCCCTAGTTCCTTCCTAGGTAACTAATGGGCTATGGGAGGTGCAGCAAGTGCTGCCAAAATAAGGGGAAACTGGCAAGACCATGGTAAACATGTTGACCACTTCCCTTGTTTTGCTTTGTGTGCTCTGCCTATAAAATAAAGCTTCAGCTTGCAGGCTGGGTCACTGTTTCCTGATCCAGGCACAGTGATCCGACCTGGGCCCAGCTGTATTCTCTTGTCTGCCTTCTTTAATCCTTCACCACCCCTCCATAGGCTCACCGAACCTGGCCATGCTGGCACCGCACAGGTTCTCACATTGGCAGAGTGGATTATTTTCTAAAACCACTAATATTATATAAATTAAGGAAGATACCTTGCTTGGATGATGGAAAAAATGTTTACAAATAATATGTTTGGCTGTGACAACAAAAAATAGGTTAAATATGTGCAAATTATCTGACAGTCACATAGACTTGATGTAGAAAAATACATTTTTCCGCTTCCTGGTATTTTCTAAAAGGTTAGGAGTTTTGTATTTGATGTTTGTTGCCTAAATATTTTATAATCTCAAGTTCTCAGAAATGTACAAAGCATTCTAATGCCATGTTTAATATCTTGTGGTTTTAAAATAGTAAATGGTGATAGAAGGAGACTTGACTTGGGGTGGTGAATACACAATACAATATACAGATGAGGTATTATAGAATTATACACCTGAAACCTACACAATTTTATTAACCAATGTCACCCCAATAAATTCAATAAAATAGTTATACTTCCAATATTATGTTATGAACTATAAATATTAAATATATGAATTATTGCAAAAATACATGAATTGATGCATCTTAGGGCTTTTCCAAGGTATGAAAGGAATTTAGCTTGGTTCAATAAATTGTTATTATTAATACCATCCTTTCTTTATGAAGGGGTCCAGAATAAAGCACTGTGGCATAAAAATTATTTGGGGTTGAAACCATTTAAGTTCCTGAAACATCATCCTAAAAATAGTCTCCTAAAAGAGCTTAATTGTCATAAACCATCTCCTCTGGAGCAACTCTAACCTCTTCTTGGAGAGGAGTCTACGCCACACCACACAGACATGACATTGTGACATTATCGTATCTTCCACCTATTCTCCCAAGGGCCCATTTATCTTTCCGAAATGTCATTTGTTTCTCTTAAGTGCCTTTTCTCCCTCTCCCCACACCATGATTCTAAGAAGTCATTTTTCCTCCCAGAAATACCCCATCCCCTATTAAAATGGTTTGAAAACCCCAGATTTCTCCTTGAGTCACATTTTTCTATGAATAAAACTCTGTCTTTTCTGTTGCTAATCTGCCCTTTGTCGTTTTATCTTCAGGCCTCAGAACATAACATAAGAGGTGAAAGGCAAAGTTTTCCCTCTGCAACACCACTTACTCTCTGAAACTTGCAAGGCATTGTTTATAGGTTTACTTTTTGCATGTGTTATCTCATCCTCACAAATGTATTATCCCCATTAAACAGATGACATAACTCAGACTGAGAAAATGGAAGTAACCCGTTCATGGTAGTGGGGGATTTTTAAAGCAGACCCATCTGACCCCAAGTTCCATATTCTTTCCATTGAGCCTTATCTTGTTTGATGATTATGTCACATAATTTCAGGTTTTGAAAAAATTAGCTACGTGCTCTTGTTTGGGTCTGTCTCTCTCTCTCTCTCGTTGTTGTGCTTAATGATTGAATGATTGAACACCACTTCACATCCAGAAAGACCTACTCCATCAGTACGATTCAATGGCATGTAATGAACCATGTGTTATATGATTTTCTCTGTATACATCCCAACTAGGATAGTATTGCCTGCTGGCATAGACTCTTCTTTATATACAAATTGAGACAGAGCCAATGCAAACATACTTGATGTTCTGGATGTTACAAAAAACAGTTCTGACCTCAAAATCAGAGCATGTGTGTCCCCAAGCCTGCCATATATGGCCTCTGGTCCTGCCTTTGCCATGCACCATGATTTTTGAGGAAATCCCTCTGACTTCCTAAACCTCTGCTTTTTCACGGGCGCTTAATATCTAAGTCTTACTTCATAGGATTTTTCTAGCAAACGAGAAAATGTCGAGGAAAGCATTTATTGAAGGTTAAATCCCCAAAGGTCTGTAACTTTAAAATCATTATGAAGTGTATTATTAGAGCCCATGTACCTGGTATGGCCCTGGCCGAGGTGTTAGGTCAACCACTGGTTTGCCCAGCCGGCGCACTTAGGTTTCTTTTCCCCCATAGAAAGGGGGGCCTGCATGGCGCCCTTCAAAACGTATGTTAGAAAGCCCAGATAATAAATTATTAAGAGAACAAAGACTGAGCTCATCGAAAAGCGATTGCTCTGTGGGTAAATACAACCCCACTGTGTATTAAACAAAAATTAAACCCCATTTTCTTTTTTATAGTTAAGTTGCCATCAATTCAAATAGAACAAGGCAGTGGACACAGTTAATAGTCTGCGGGCCAGCCAGGCTGGGCTTTGAAAGCAGTTAAGCTTCCCTAAAGTGCTGCTTGTGCCCAATTATAACTCACTACTTACCATCTTCATAATTTAAATCTGTCCGCCCCTCAGGGGGGAAAATTTTTTGCTAATCAAAGCCATGAATGCACCTTTTTCCTTTTGACAGCATTAAATTAAAGCTAAATGGATGGTTTTGAATGAGTTACTGTGAAGAATAAAGGCATTAATGAGGTAATTTCATTACGGAGACTCATCCAGGCCTATGTGAAAACGAGGGAAGTAAGTGGAGGGGAAAGCTGCGGGGGAAATTAGGGTTCCTTCCACCCTAATTAATGTTTGGGGGCATTTAGGACAGGCACCAAATTAACTGCTCCAAAGAACTCTCATTGAAAAAAAAATACATTGTGGCTGCCCCGTGTAATTAGAAGACAGTACAAGAACACTCTGTGAGTAGAAAGCGGGCTCTAACCCAGGCGGCTGGTCACAGAGAACGGGCCATTAGGGAGGCGAGGTTTAAGGGTGCCCTGGGCAGACAATGTGGGATTGTTTAGGTCCTTGAGCTCCGGGAGCTGTAAACAGGTAGCCTCTGAATAAGGAATTATGAGATTCCTGGGAGGCCTGTCTTCCCAGCAAAACAGTCTTAAATGCATCCAAAAGGAAGAAAGAAAGGTGAATGGGCCCAGCGTGGTCAGCGGAGAGAATGCTCAATGCTTGTCTTAAGTGATTACATGAGGTTGTGCGGGCCTCTCTCATTGAGTTATCTTTACCCTGCTTTTGTCTCCCCTAATTGGAGCTGATGAGGTGCAAATTGGAGGCCTTTTTAAAAAGCCCACTACTTTAATCATTGGGAAATCTGGGGAGACTGAGGGAGTGGAGTTAATGAGACAAAAGAGAAAAAGAGAGAAAAAACTTACCAAGTGTAGCTGGACAAGAAATAAAGCTGTCATTTGCCATGTCTAGGAGGAGTGAAAGGGAGAGGCGTGATGGGAGAGAGGGGCGAGCAGCAGAGATATTTTATTTAAAAATCTTTCCAAAGCATCTTCAGAGGTTAAGCTAGAAAAGGAATAATCTGGTTAGTCCAGCTGTGTCTTCCCTTTAATTCTCATATTTAGTTCTCACAATTCTCTGAATTCAGGCTAAAGCCTGTGTGTTTCAACTCTCTGGCTCCTTTACAAAACTGCAAGAAGAGAGTGTATAGAAGCATGCGTCATGCTAACCTGTGGGTCTTCCCTCCCCCACTTCTTCCATTCCCACCGAAATATTCAAGTGCTTAAGTTACATTTTCCAAGCTGCCTTAATGTAAAATCCAGGTATGCTAGCAACCATAAAGAAATATGAAATTGACATGCCGCAGGTCGAGCACAAGATGTGTGCAAATCCTAGTGGGATCGAATTTTATCCTTTGTGAAATGAGTTGATACATGTCAAGTGCTTGGAACGATGCCTGGCACACAGAGTTAGGAGTCAGTAACTTATAGTTGATAGACACATGGAAACTGAGAGTAAGAGAGGTAACCGTGGGAAGCAAAATCCTAAAAGACAAAACTGACATGCAAGGAAAAAGATGCTGCATTTGGCTTGAAAACTGTAAATCTAAGGAAGAGTTGGTTTGTGGAGAGATATTTATAATGAAAATCGTTTATGTCATTTATGGACTGAGAAGGCAGCCCACCAGTGTCTTGGCTCCAGGTTGGGGAGACAACACTCTCCTTGTGGAGAACCTTAGGGTGACAGTGCTGCAAAGATCCCTACAGGTGCCACTGCTGTGCAGATGAAGAAGTGATGTGCTCACCATCGCCCAGGTCACCTCGAGTGGCCGAGTCCACACCAGACTTTATATATGTATCTCCAGCCTGCCAGGTCAGTGCTCAGTAGCCCCATAGGACCAGGAATGGGCTAGCCTCCTCCTCTGAAGCTCCTGAGAATGTTAGATTAGAACAGGAGCGCTCTGATGTCCTTGCATACCCGTGCATGCATTTGCACACATATACTAGCCCCTAGACCAGCCATGGGCAAACTACGGCCTGCGGGGCCGGATCCAGCCCGCTCGGCTGTTCTATCCGGCCCACGGAACCGAAAGAGCGGAGGGTTCTCTTGCTCTCCCCTCCGCTCCTTTACTTTGAATTTATATTAGTTCACACAAACACTCCATCCATGCTTTTGTTCCGGCCCTCCGGTCCAGTTTAAGAACCCATTGTGGCCCTCGAGTCAAAAAGTTTGCCCACCCCTGCCCTAGACCTACACGTTGGCCCCAATTTGGGGGGAAAATCTTTCTTTAAACTCGCATGGACAATTTAAACATCAAGAGGAAGGTCTCTGTATATCTGGGTGACTCTCCATCAAACTGATTCATTTGGTCACTCATGTACCCATACATTCAGCATCCAGCAAATACTCAGATACCATACCCTAAGCTGAGTGCTGGGGATCCGAAGGTGAGCAAAACCAGAACATAGCCCGACACAGCCTGCCCTCATGGAGCTTCTTGTCCCATGCAGGAGGCAGGCCTGACAAAGACTTATACAAGGAGTGGGCTGATTCCTGACGCTGTGCTGAGTGCTATGGAGGAAAAGCAGGATGTGATGCCAGAGCAGGTGAATGCTATAGGTCATTTACCCAGGTCTCCAGGTGACACTGAGGCAGGTGCTTTGAAAGCCCTGAGCTACAAGTCAGCAGACAGCCCTGAGCTACAAGTCAGCTCCCCACCCCTTGCTATGAAAGCAGCTTCTAATGAGTGAATGAGCAGCCTGAAGAGGAGGGTGGGGAGGCTGGAGGAGGAGGACCCTCAGCAACCTGAGAGCACCAGCAAATGCTGGGATGCTATTTGCAGTGGGCTGCAACTTCTGAAAGAGCAAGCTGAGGGTCAAGCAATGTGGCCTCTAACAGGGCAGCCACTACATTTTAAATAATTTTAAAAAGCAGAGCACATAATCTAACAAACTGTTCCATTTTACAAATTAATTTGACAAAATAACTTGCACAGACAACAATTAAAATGAACTGAGTTATATAATTACTAGAGGCCCGGTGCACAAAAATCGTGCACAGGTAGGGTCCCTAGGCCTGGCTGGCTATCAGGGCCGATCAGGTTTCCTGCCTCCCCGCCTCCCTGCCTCCTCCTTCCCTTGCTCCCTCAGGGCCCCACCGCCACCGCAGCTGGTCACTCACCATGTTCAGTGCCATCTCTTGGTGGTCAGCGCATGTCATAGCGAGCAATCGAACTCCCAGTCTCCTGGTCAAACCCCCAAGGGGACAATTTGCATATTAGCCTTTTATTATATAGGATTCAATTGGCTTTACTGAAAAAAAAATACCTTTGGGACACACAAGAGCCAGGAATTAAGTTTTCAGCATTTTAGCTAAAATGTGAAGATTGTAGAGACACCCCTCTCCCCCGATGTGATAAGGAAGAAACAAAGTTCCAGGAAGATCAGTGACTTCCTTACAGGTCAAGCCAATGGTAACATTAGACAGCAGGGCTCCTGGTCACCCTGAGACCTGTCTGGCCCATGTATTAGTCAGCTGCAAAGTGAAAATCCATCCAATTAAATACATGAAATGCTCCTATTAATAAAAGAAATGCAAATTAAGACTCCATGATGTAACACTTTTCACCTGTGAGATTGGAAAAGTTCAACAAATTGTACCAGAAAGCAAGAAAACTTATCAAAGTTTCCTGGGATTATATCAACAGGACTGAGGAGGCAGCTTGAAGAGGGACCCACAGAAACAATGTAAGCATTAAGGACAATAATTGAACTGGGTTAAAATGCATCAATATGTTTAAGAAAAAAAAAACATGAGTTCAAAATGACACCTCACAATAAACAGAAAAACAACACCCAACAACAAAAACATATAGGTCACTTTTGGAGGATGCCTGGAAACTAACTCTAGCTTTGAAACTGTTTTTGCTTTTTTTTTAAAAAAAAAAAAAAAAAAAAAAAAAAAAAAAGGAAAGAATCAAGCATTTTTCTTGCCATTAAATAAACTGTAGATCAAAGTAAATAGTTGATGAGAAGTTTCTTTTTATGGAAGCATCCAACTAAAAAATGAAGAAGAAATGACAGGATTAGAATATAACCATCTCATCAAACCTAATTAAATAATGGATCCAAGAAATAATTGTCAGTGGCTGCTAGTGGAAGCACACATTGCCCACTGCCTAAGAATGATTCTTGCCAAAAATTCCAGCTGGGGTGGCCAGTGCTTCTGATGGCTCAACATTTTCAGACCTGGCCTTTGTCAGGGCCTCAGCGTTCTTACTGTTTTGAAATAAACTCCTAACTGATCCTCCAGTGTTTTATAGTCCTTTAGTCTCCTCACCTCAAACCTCCAGACTCATCCTTGTAAAGTGTATTATTTATGTGCATTTCTCCCTTGCTCTAACTGGCCAGTCTCTATTGGGGGTTGAATTGTATCCCTTCTCTCCTCCAACCCCCAAAGATTTGTTCTAGTCCAATCACCAGTATCTATGAATGTGACCTCATTTGGAAACAGGGTTTTTGCCGATGTAATCAAGTTAAAATGAGATCACCCTGGATTAGGAAAGACCTTAATCAGTGACTGGAGTCCACAGAAGAAGAAAGAAATTCAGGCCCAGAAACACAGAGGGAAGATGGCCATGTGAACACAGAGTTAGAAATTTGCCTGATGATGTATCCATAAGCCAAGAAATGCCAAGGATTACCACAACCACCAGAAGCTAGCAGAGCTGGCTTCCCACCTCATCTGCAGAGATCCCTCCCGCATACCCGTCTGCTGCACCAAAGCAGTCACAGCTCCTCCAGGGAGTCAGGTCTTGCACACCTCTGACCTTTACATGTATTGTTCCCTTGGGCTACAATGAATGTCATCCATCTCCTGGTTTGCTGAGATGCCCTCTGGTCTTTGAACCCTCACATTTCCTCCTGAGCAGAATTAAGGCCCTCTGGGACCCAAAAGCACTTTGTGCCCACCTATTCCTTCGTGTTTGCCAGGCAATATTGCGGTCTGTTTCCCACCAGAGGTATGTTCTGCCATAGCAGGAAAAACAACTTATTCTCTCCATAATCCCAAATGCTCAGATGAGTAACAATAATAGCAGCTAATGGGGTTGAGTGATTCCTAGGTCCCAAGCATTGTTCCAAGCCTTTTTCATGTATTGACTCAGTTAATTCTCTCAACTCTGAATCATTATCCCCATTTTACAGATGAGAAAACAGAGACACACAAGGTGAAGTGATTTGCACAGTATTACACATAATAAATGGTGGTGGCATGCATGAATCAAGACCACTCCAGACACAGAGCTCTCATACTCTACTGTTTCTCAGGACATGGAGAGATTGGATGGGGGAGGGAAGTGGGTGACAAATGAATAAATGAATATGCAAGACTTCTCATCATACTAGCAAGGTTCATAATCTAAGTCTAACCAATTCATGGCTCTCCTGGGTTTCCCAACTTATCCCAGAGTTTGTGCTTATCCCAAGCACAATTTGAAAATGCATCCAAGGGACGTTAAATGGAATGGCAAAGGAGCCCAGTGGTGTCTCTGTGATTCACCAGTACATGAATCCAGTTACTGAAACCAATTTTTGTCCACAGAGTTCTCTCTAGCCATGCTTTCTGAGCCCTAGATTCTTTTAAACTCTTTTTTTTAAAATGTATTTTATTTATTTTTTACAGAGAGGAAAGGAGAAGGATAGAGAGTCAGAAACATTGGTGAAAGAGAAACATCAATCAGCTGCCTCCTGCACACCTCCCACCGGGGATGTGCCCGCAACCAAGGCACATGCCCTTGACCGGAATCGAACCTGGGACCCTTCAGTCTGCAGGCCGACGCTCTATCCACTGAGCCAAACCAGTTAGGGCTCTTTTAAACTCTTGTACCTCTCTCACCTGCCCTCAGCAACTGTTTAGTTTCTCTGTTTAATCTTGTGGAACTGCATTCTACTTGATTCTAGCCTAATTTGGCCAAGTTCATTTTAATGTTAGCTTTCAACAAGGTACAACTAGGTTTATTAGCTTGATGTTTTCTAAAAGCAAGTGCATGTTAAAGTTTTAGTATCCTGTTCATGAATGGATGTTACAAAATTTAAACACAATTAGCAACTCCACCCACAAATGACCCTTAAGGAAATGCCATTTGGTGTGTTTTTCACTCCTTTTTTAAAAAAATTATAATACAATACACATAACATGAAACTTACCATTAGTGACATGTTGTACATTTACAGTGTCATACAACCATCACCATTGTCTAGCTCTAGCTCCTAAACATTTTCATCTCCCCTAAAGGAAATCCTGTGGCAATTAAGCAATCATCCTCCTGAATCCCTTCCCACTGCCCCTGGCAACCACCAACGTGCTTTCTGTCTCAATAGATTCGCCCATTTTGAATATTTCATATAAATGAACCCATACGATATGTGACGTACTGTGTCTGGCTTCTCTTACTTAGCATAATGTTTTCAAGGTTCATCCATGTTGTAGCATGTATCAGTACTACATTCCTTTCATGGCTGAATGATGTCACCACATTTTGTTGACCCTTCATTAGTTAATGGGCATTGGAGTTGTTTCCACATTTTGGCTATTGTGAACGGTGCTGCGATAAACATCCATGTACAAGTTTTTGTTTGAACACCTGTTTTCAGTTTTTTTGTGTATATATCCAGGAGTGGACTTGCTGAGTCATATGATAAGCTATCTTTAAGTTATTGAGGAATAGCCAAACTGGTTTCCATAGTGACTGCGCCATTTCACACTCCCACCTGCAATGTACAAGGGTCCCACTTTCTCCATATTCTCACCAACACTGACTTTCCTTTTTTTAAAAAAGAAATCATAGCCATCTTAAGTTCCTTAAAGTCTTTTCAAAGCATCAACATGATTATAGCAGTGCTTCTCAAGGTTTCGTGCACCTGTGCAGCACTTAGGGATCTTTTAAAATACAGATTTTTATTCAGTCGGTCTGGAGTGGGATCGGAAATCTACACTTCTAACAAATTCCCAGATTACACTGGTGCTGCTGGCCCACGAGATTCTTATATTGGCAGAGATCACCGAGCAGGATTATAGTTGTCACTGGCTAGAAGTGCTCCAGTAGCTGTCATCTATGATTAGAAAAAAATGCAAACTCCTTATCACGTTCAGAAGGCCCCTGACATCCTTCCTGCCTCCTCTCCCAGTGTTCTCCAACTACTGACCACACTGCAGTCATTCTGGGCTTCTCTCCTGCTCTCTGAACAAGCCACAGCTTTCCAGGGACTTTCCACTCCTGTCCCCTCTGCCTGGGACACTCTGCCCCTCAGCTTCACGTGGCCTCCTCTTCATCCCTCAGGCCTCAGCTCAAATGTCTCCCCCATAGAGAGGCCTTCCCAAGGCCCTCTATCCAAAGTGATGGTTCCCCTGCCCACTCTACCCACAGTCACTCTCAATCCCATTACCATGTTTGTTTTGGTGGTGGTGGTGGTGGTGGTGGTTGGTTGCTTATCAATATTAGAATTTGAAACTTTTTTTTAAGAAATGTGATCACAGTTTTAGTCTCTATCTCCCTGCACTAGTATGTAAAACAGTATGAGACCGATACCTCCTCTGTATGATTCATTTTTCTACCCCTAATGTTTAGAGCAGCGCTCAGCACATATAGGTGTGCAATAAAGGAATTATTAAATGTATTGATGACAGTTTTAGAACCTTCTTGCCCATCTCCATGGTTTTCATATGTGGCCGCGCATATCTGAAATTTAACCCAGAGGAGGTTATAAATCATTACCATAATTATAGATATGCAGTACCATCCTGCATACTCCCAGGGCAGGGTGCCAGTTAAACAGTCATCAGGCAAATGGCTTCAGTTTATCTCAACCTCCCATTGGCTTCATCATTGTCTCTACTTCCAAATCTACTTCCCTTCCCACCCCAAATCTACTTTCCCTTTTCTATCTGCTTACAAATATTCAGAGACAGGATAGTAAGATATGCCCTCTATCTCTGTTTTTTGTGTAAATGCACACAGCTGTGTGAATAGCTTAGCTGAGGCTCATATATTTCCAGTAGGGCTTTCCCCGGGGTCAGCTCATAAGGAGGCACGTTTTCCCCACTATACAAGGAAGTGTTCTCCACTTCCCTTGGTGAAGCCAGCCTCTTTGGACCTGAAGGCTCCAAATTTATTTGGATCTTGTTTGGGCCCTACTTCTCACTCAGTGATCTTATTTGGGTCTCAACTTCCCAGAGTATTTTGGACTTTATTCTGTCAGGTTTCCTTTTGTCTTTCATATATATAATCCTATATAATAAAAGCCTAATATGCTAAGTATTCGGTCGTCCATTCAACCAATATGTAATATGCTAATGATATGCTAAGGCCACTCAACCATTCACTATGATGTGCACTGACCACCAGGGTGTAGACACTCTGACCAGTAGATTAGCTTGCTGCTAGGGTCCGGCCAATTGGGACTGAGCGAGATAGGCCTGACACACCCTGGAGTCCTCCCTTGGTCCCTCCCCAGCTGGCCAACCTCCTGCGTCCCTCCCTGGCCCCAATCATGCACCGGTAGGGTTGCTTGGCCTGGCCTGTGCCCTCTCGCAATCTGGGCTGAGGGACCCCCCCCCCCACCCCAAGTACACAAATTTCGTGCACCGGGCCTCTAGTATGTATATAAATGGAACGGCGGAACAACCGAACAACCAGTCGCTATGACATGCACTGACCACCAGGGGGCACGTGCGGAACATGGCGGGCATGGGCCGTGGAGGGATGGTGGAGTAGGTGGGAGGGGGGGCACCAGACCAAGGCGGGTTGCCAGTTGCTATCATCAGGGCATCAGGGCGAGCCTCTGGCGGTTACTGAAAATTCTTTGCTCCCGTGTGCCACAGTCCTGCCTGGCACTTGCACCTGCTGCCAACTCCAGAGCTGCCGCTCCACCCACTGCCAGTGCCCGGTGCCGGCCCTGATCGCTCAAATGGAAACATCACACTGGTCTTATTTTCCTGGTAAGGAAATCATAGTAAATCTCCATCAATATATCTTCCTTGCTCCTTACCTTTTTCTGCCTTAACCCAGAAGTTCAATACCCTCTGCTGCTTGTCTATTTCTAGATTTGGTGATTATGAGCTAAAATTTTTCACTGCCAATATTTCCTAAAAATCTTTTAGTCAATTATACCATTGGTCTTGGCCTTGGTGATAAATGTCTCTCATGTTACTAACTCTCTTTCTTGTTACTAACTATCCAAGAATGACATACAGTGCCAGATGTATGTCCAGCTGTGTCTACATCTCTCTCAGAGCTTATAGCACATTTCTGCCTACTTACCTGCCTCTTCTCTAGTCTGTGAGCACCTGCTGTGAGGACCATATTTTATTCATCTTTGTCTCTCTAGCACCTAGCACAGTGCCCACCTCACAATTGACTCTTACTGTATGTTTATAGAATATGAATACGTATACCCTGAGTTATAAGCCAAGAGACATAAGCCAGGTGAGACTATTAATGAACACTGAAAGAGAAACTACAGTGGAGTGTGAAATGGGTTTCAGTAAGTGTTCAGAGAAGGACAGTGAATAAGGGCTCACAGAGTTGCAGAAAGCTTCATGGAGATTGTAAGACTCAAACTTGGCCATTAGGAGAAAATGGAGAGCAGCAATGAGGAATCTTGGAGGATGCTTGAGTTTTCCACTCAGTCCCTCCCAGGTTTCCATGTGAAGCTGCTTTTGTTTCCTTCTCATTTGGCACAGCACTCTCATTAGGTCGCCTGCACTTTTCTCTTCCACCTTTACCAACCTGGTCTAAAATCCTCTTATGGTGCTTATCTGTGCAACCTTATCTTATTTTTCAGCCCAGCGTGAGAAATCAAAGACTCTGATGGACAATGCCACTTTTGTCTCCTCTTCCAAAGGTCCCTTGGGCTGATCTCCCAGCCTGATGTGGTTGCTGAGGCTGTCCCTCTGGAGAAAGAAGGCTGTGGAATAATTAGGTCATAGGAAGCACTGAAACCAGAGGATTCAGCTGGAGACCAGGTTAAAATTCATAAATAAGATAGGCATAGCTTGAGTTCAAGAGAAGCTAATTTTAGATCCATAGGCTTGGTCTAGCAGAACAGTGACAATTATATCCTTCTCTAAATGTTTTGCCTCCCCTGACTTTTGAAGCACTTATTTTCTATTGCTGAATCATTCAATAGCCATATAATTGTTATTTCCATTTCTCTGGCTCAAAAGAGTCTGGGAGGCAGTTACCATTCCCAGTTCATTAACCGACTGGCCTTAGCATTAACAGCCCCTCCATCGAGGGTTGCCTTGGAGACAAAGCTTCCTGTGGGTAATCCAAGATTATCTAGCTCTTTATCCTCCATGTGACCCTTAATTACTTACTAAATTAGAATGGTTTTCTGAAAATCACAAGCGGAGGTTAATATGTTCTTCCAGAGCTGGTCAAGCTAAGATGACACTGAATTCGCAGGGAATTCAAGTTCCATGATCCCTGAAGGCGTCTCTTTGAGTAAGAAGATGAACTCTCCCCCTGGGAGGCACGTCCCCCCGCACCCCCACCGCCAATAAAGCCCTGTCACTCACTGTTCCTCCGCCTGCTTTTCTAGTTGGGGTTTAATCTTCTCAGGACAATTCTCTATGTCAATATTGTGCAGATTCATCCTGGTTAGGATCCTGCCTCCATTTGTCTTTGGTAACTAACTACTTTAAATTGAAGGGCATATTTTTAAATCATAATTGCAGGGGTTTGCTCTTTGCATTTACACAATTACAAGGCTTCGTGTACCAATGTTGGACAAGCAAGGGAACTGAAAAAAACTATTTTTAAAAACCAGAAAGTAAACACTTTGTGGGGGGAAGTTTGAGCGCCAGAGTGTCCTGCCCAGCATTTTATGGTCTCAGAGGGAGATGAGTGGAAAGGAGGGATTCTTAGAATGTACCTAATGGGATGCCTCTTTCAATGGTCTTTGCAAATAAGTAAAAGATGAGTAAATGCAGGTATCAATTGAGAATTACCATAAGAGCTTACATTCAGCATTACCAGATTTTAATCCATCTAGACTATAATGAAATTATTGAATGTAGTTAAGGGTGGGGGGGAATGTCTTAAAATTTTAAATGTTGTAATTCTCAACATTAAAGTATCAAACTAGAACTAGTACAGAACCTGGAATCTCATAGGCATCCACCCAAAAAGTGTTTAGGAAACTGAACTGAATTGAATGTATTAGAAATAAACTTCACTGGTGACTCAACACTCCAGTTATTTACGGTACTCAGATTTCTGAAGGAGTCATTGGCAAATTGCTAAAATCCTTTTCAATCAGAATGCTTGACTGGTTGCACAGAAAACTTTGTGTATTCATGATTATATTCCTTGGCTGCGTGCAACCTTTAAAACTATTTACGCATCTATTGTGTATAAGGCATTGTGCAGCCCTCATTTTGTTCAACTATAGTAGTCAGAGTAAGAATTAGCAGAAAAGTCATATGAAAATCATTTTATTACATTGGCTCACAGCTTAATCTTGGTATATGTGAGACATCAGGAAATTGACTTTGACTATGGTACACTTAGATTAGCTGTCAGAATGAACTTATTTTAAAGAGAAGTTTGGTAAACCTTGGAGTGGTTACCAAGGGAAACAGATCTTTAACAGCATTTTAAATGTACATTTGTTCAGCTTTTCCTAAAGTGTGTTCCACAAACTTTAGAAGTCCTGCAATATATTAATATGTTGTGTAAAAGGGATTCTGTGATCAAATAACCTTGGGAAATGTGTGGGCTTCCACACTAGAGAACTTCCATGAGCTTTTAACACTTGAAAGGGTGCAAGTGAAAAGTCAAATCTCAAACTTATTTGCTTATAGAATTCTTCTCGTAGTACCTCATAGCAGCTCTTGGGACCGATGAGTTTTAAGCAGCACAGTTTGAGAAACACTTCTGGATTTTTCTTACCCTGCTTTGGCTAATAGGTGCAAATGCAACTAATTAAAAAATTTGACAGATCAAACATTCCATTATCACATCTTCACCTATAAAAAGGTACCCTAATTAAAAACCATCCTGAGATGAATTTAAGCAAATCGCTTTGTAGCCCGGCCCTAGCAGTTACACACTAGCCTTGCAAAGACAATAATGACTCCATAAACCCAGAATAGAGATGATCCGGAGAGACAAGTGGCAGTTCTCCATAGAGACTTGATTCAACTCCATGTTCATCCTCCTTAGAAACCTTACCTCTTGTTTTCCTGTTGATTAAAAAAATGATTATTTTAACTGGGGTGTAATCTTGAATTGAAAACTCATGTTATCATGTCCTCCTAACTTAGATAGATCACTCTTGCATTTTTGCATCCTTAATAAATAATCTATAAAATCTATAAGACATTACCATGTTCTTGCTTACATATGTATAGGAGACACTGTTGGTCGCCTTTCGATCTTTCAATTCAATCTTCTTTCTGAACTGCTTTGATCAGATATTCCCCCACTTACACATAGCCCATGTGACTTAGGGAAGCTGCCTCTATCCCCAACTTCTGGGATAAGTCATGATTTGTCTAACTAAGCCAGTGATTCTCAAAAAGGTGTAGTCCCTGGACAAGCAGCATTAACATTACTTGGAATATGTTAGCAATACAAATTCTTGGGCACTATCCTTAACCTACTAAACTAGAAATGCTGGAGATGGGCTCTGCAGGTGATTTTTTATCACGCTACTTTGAGAACCACTGTTCTTAAACAAACCTGGTAATTCTATGCTCCTAACCAATAATTGATTCAGTGCCTGGCCTTTCCCAGGCTGCTCTTAAGTGTTCCAAAGATGGACATGTAACCTAAGTTGACCTAATCAGAATGAAGGGCAGAAATTGTATTACAAGGTTGGAAGAGAGATTTTCTCTCCTCTCTCTCTCTCTCTCTCTCTCTCTCTCATGGAACATGAGGAAGAAACTGCCATCTTAAAACCCTGAGAGTAGCCTGAAGACCAAGTCAATGCACGGTGGAGCCAGGGACATCTCAAAGATGCAGAGCAGAGCCTGTTTGTACCCTCCTGCACCCAGCCCTACCTCTAACTTACAGTTCTGTGACGTAACAGGTTTCCTTACTGTTTCGGCCACTTTGCATTACGTTTGTTGTTTTTTTTTATCTTGCAGCCTAAAACATCCCACTTATTAAAATATGTATAATAATTTTCTAATTTTTAAGATTAAATCTGAACTCCCCAAGGAGGTTGTATTCCTCCTGCCTTGCCTCTAGTATAGTGGAGCATTCAATTATGTTTGATGAGTGAATGCGAATGGACACATGCATGAATGAAAAATGATCATACACTGAAGGAGCAAGCAGATATCATGTTCATTACTCTTAACAAATACGACAGGTTCAAAGTCATTATGAGGTTCCAATAATAATTAATCCACGAATGCAAACAATGAATTGTTGTGCAACTTTAGTTTTAACACTATTTTTGTTTAAACTAAGTGAAATCCTTTCCCACTAGCTTATGCAAAAATGCAGGTCAATTACAAGGTTACTGAAGTGTCTCACAGACCATAGATTTTTACCTCTGACTTGTGTGCCAGTCCTGGCTGGTGTGGCTCATTGGTTGAACCATCATCCCGTGCACCAAAGGTTCACAGGTTCAGTTCTGGTCAGGGCACGTACCTAGGTTTTGGGTTCGATTTCTGGTTGGAGTGTATACAGGAGACAAACATATTTTCAGGTGAGGATTTTTTTAAAAAAGAATGTGGCCATTGGTGAGGGAAGTTTTTGAGAGTACTGATTTCTCTCTATATTAGCCAATATTTCACATTAAAATAATTTTAAATTTTTATTAGTCTAATGACTAAGAAATGGTATCTCATTGTTTTAATTCAAATTTCTCTGATTTAATTCACATTACTTGAAATAAACATGTAACATTTATTTCTTGGCAATTCAGATTTCCTTTTGGAGAAATGGTCTGTTCTAATCTTTGTCTGTTTTCTTTTGTTAATTATGTTGTATATTTTTTTCCTCTAGATTTCCAGTTCTTTTTTTGTATTCTAGATTCTAATCCCTTGCCAGATTTATGTACTGAAGTTATACTCTTCCTGTATGTAATATTGTTTCCATTTTGTTTAGTGTGTCTTTTGTTGAATAGAAGTTTTCTGTGAATTTACAGTAGGTAAATTTATCAATCTTTCCTCCTTATGAGTTGAGCTTTTTGTGTATATTTGAAAGAAATATTTTCCTACACATAAATATATTCACTTATATTTTCTTCTAAAAGATTTATAATTTTGCTTTTTAAGATGTTGATCTTCAATTCACCTGAAATTTCATTTTATGTAAGGTGGAAAGTAAGAATTCATTTTATTTTTTTTATTTCAAATGAATTGCTAATTTTCCCAGCACCATTTATTGAATAGTCCAGCATATTTTTAATACTTCGTAATAAAAACTTCAATGTTTCTATACATGTGTGTGTCTATGGCTTTATTCTGATCCATTGGGCTCTATAGCCCTGTGCCAATACCACCCTGTGTTCATTATAAAAATGATCATAAGTAGATAGTAGAGTTAATAGAACAATCTGTCTAAGAGAAAAAAATCCTGCCTCCTTGGTCGTGTTTTTCAAAATAGTCTTGGCTGGTTTTGGCCTATGGCTCTTCCACATGCATTGTAGGATCAACTAGTCAAATTGCATTTTCCTCACTTATTAGAATTGCTTTTAATTACAAACTAATAGCCCTGGCCAGTTTTTCTCAGTGGTTAGAGCATCAGTCCATGGACTGAAGGGTCATGGGTTTGATTCCTGGTCAAGGGCATGTACTGTATTTCGGTTGTGGGCTCAATCCCTAGCTGGGCACATGCAGAAGACAACCAATCTCTCTCTCTCTCTCTCTCTCACTCTCTCTCTCTCTCTCTCCTCTCTCTCTCTCCTCTCTCTCTCTCCCCTCCCGCCCCTCCACTCTCTCTCTAAAAAAATCAATATACATATCCTCAGGTGGAAATAAAAATACAATAAATTAATAGAAAGAGAATTAAGATTTTTATCATTTGTCTTCTCAAACATGAACATAGTATATATTTCTGTTTATTTAGGTCTTCCATTCTCTCTAAATAATGTTTTTCTTGAAGGTTTCGCACTTTTTGTTGTTGTTGTTGTTAATTCTCACCTGAGGATATTTTTCCATTGATTGGGCTATTGCATTAGTTAAGACCATCAATACAATAATAAATAATCTATATCCTATATAATAAAAGAGAAACATGTAAATTGATCGTACCTCCACTATGCTCACCAGCCAATCAGGAGTGAGTATGCAAATTAACCTGACAAAGATGGAGGGTTAATTTGCATACACAGGCACCAGGCGGAGAGCAGAGCGGGAGAGCCGGCGGAGAGAGGAGCGGCATGGGGAACTTGGCTCCCAAGCTGCCAGATGGAGAGCTGGAGGTTTGGAGGACTTGGCAGAGCCAGAGGCCATGGGATGGAGACAGAGCAGGAAGGGAAAACCCAGAGTGTGGGGAGCACCAGGAATTCTGGGAATCATAGTTCTGGTGACAGACGGATCTCCTAGACACTAGAGCAAAGTGAGCCTGGAGCAAGTTAGTATTGCGGTGGGGGATGGAGGGAAAGCAAAGGTGAGAGACATAAGTAAAATCAGAGTGTCTAGGAAAAATTAAAGGGAAGATATCATAAAACTTCACTCATATGATTGCAAAGACAGACAGAAACTCCCGGATTGGAGAGGGCTCCCCTGAGAGGTCCCAGATTGGAGAGGGTGCAGGTCGGGCTGAGGGACCCACCCCCTGTGCATGAATCTTCGTGCACCGGGCCCCTAGTCCTATCTAATAAAAGAGTAATATGCAAATTAACCATCACTCCACTACACCCACAAGCCATGCCCACCAGCCAATCAGGAGCAAGTATGCAAATTAACCCAACCAAGATGGCTGCAGCCATGGAGTGAGCAGGAGGCTTGGGTTTCTCCAGCAATGGTGGAAGCCAAGCTTCGGCAGCCCTGGCCTGCCTTGGCCTCCGCTTAAGGCTATGAAGTTTCAATTATAGAAGATAAATAAATCCCAACAAAAATGGCTGCAGCCACAGAGCAAGCAGGAGGCTTGGCTCTGCTCAAGGCTACAAAGTTTCAATTATGGAAAATAAATAAATCCCAGATACCAGGGTCTTTGCTTGGGTTGCCGGGGTGTATGGCCGGCCTGCAAACCACCACAGGCCCCTTGCCCAGGCCGCCCCACGCCTCAAGGAAACCTCCACCCTGATCCAGGACACCCTTCAGGGCAAACCAGCCGGCCCCTACCCATGCACCAGGCCTCTATCCTATCTAATAAAAGAGTAATATGCAAATTGACCATCACTCCAACACACAAGATGGCTGCCCCTATGTGGTCAAAGATGCTGCCCATGTGGACACAAGATGGCCACCACAAGATGGCCAGCAGGGGAGGGCAGTTTGGAGGGACCAGGCCTGCAATGGAGGGCAGTTGTGGGTGATCAGGCCAGCAGGGGAGGGCAGTTGGGAGGGACAAGGCCTGCAATGGAGGGCAGTTGGGGGCAATCAAGCCTGCAGGGGAGGGCAGTTAGGGGTGTCCAGGCTGGCAGAGGAGGGAAGTTGGGGGTGACTGGGCCTGCAGGGAAGGGCAGTTGGGAAGGACCCAGGCCTGCAGGGGTGAGCAGTTGAGGGGGGAGAGACCAGGCCTGCAGGGGAGGGCAGTTGGGGGGACCAGGCCTACAGGGGAGGGCAGTTAGGGGCAATCAGGCTGGCAGGGGAGCAGTTAGGCATCAATCAGGCTGGCAGGAGAGTGGTTAGAGGGTGATCAGGCTGGCAGGAAAAAGTGGTTAGGGGCAATCAGGAAGGCAGGCAGGTGAGCAGTTGGGAGCCAGCAGTCCTGGATTGTGAGAGGGATGTCCGACTGACCGTTTAGGCCCAATCCTGGTAGGGGTCAGGCCTAAACGGGCAGTCGGACATCCCTCGAGGGGTCCCAGATTGGAGAGGGTGCAGGCTGGGCTGAGGGACACACTTCCCCGTGCACGAATTTCATTCATATATATGGCTAATATGCAAAGTGTCCCCTCATGAGTTCGACTGGGAGACCGGGAGTTCAATCGCACACTATGATGTGCGCTGACCACAAGGGGGCGGCGTGGAACATGGCAGGGGAACAGCGGCAGCAGCAAGGTGCTGAGGGAGCGAGAGAAGGAGAAGGCGGGGAGACAGGGAACCTAATAGGCCCTGATCCCCAGCCAGGCCTAGGGACCCTACCTGTGTACGAATTTCATGCACTGGGCCTCTAGTATTAAATAATAAAGGTAATAATAAGAATCTTTTTCTTATTTGTAACTGTCATAAAAATAGTTTTTAAAAGTTTACCATTAAGAATAGTATTTACAATTTAAAAAAAGAATAGTATTTGCTGTAGGTTTTTGAAAAATCAGTTTTATCAGGTTAAGGAATTATCTTTTTTCCTAAGTTACTAAAACTTCTTGTCATTAATGACGATTATTTGATAAAATTCTTTTCTGCATCTATTGAGATATTATCATCACTTAATGTAGTATATTACATTAGTAAATTTCCTAATATTGAAGCATCCTTGAATTCTGGGGTGATATAGATGATTTAATAAATGATTTATTCTCATGCTTTAAAATATATAGCAAAACTTCACTCAGTATAACAATTAGGATGAAAAACACTTTGATTTAGTGAAGAGGTTAAGGCAGTATTGTTTTTCATGAAATATTAATTTATACATTGGTCAGCACTGTCAGAAATTTTAATGGAGTTTTATTTATTTCAGTTACATATTGTAACAATGATAACAAGTGGAAGTACAATGGTGTTTTAACAAGCAAGCCAACTAATCTGTAATTATCGGCATGTATTATTTCTCCTGAATAATTAATAAGCTAATATTGTTTGCTTTTTGAATTAGATTTAATGTGCTGCTATGAATTTTCTTAGCAACCTTAAATTATGGCAAATTTCAGCCAACTCTGATTTGAGTGAAATATCCCATATTTCAAGTTATTGAGTTTGAAATGATGCTCAGCTTTACCATATACTTGCTGTTTTGTGGGGGGAGAAGAAGAAACCCCTAATTCTGACCTAAATTGTGTGAAGCATTTGTTTGTCTGGTGGGATTTGCATTGCTGGAGGTTCGCTATTGACAACGCTCTTTCCAATGTCATCTTGCCATGGTGTCACAACTTGGAACACTGAAACAGATAGAAAAATCCTTCACTTTCGAAGCTAGTCAGTAGGTGACAAAACGTTTTTATTATTATCTCACATGTCATTAAAATTTCTTTGAGCTTCGTACTGAATATGCTCCAACACCCCAAATGTATGCAAAAGACTTTGTCTCTAGAGAATGGATTTTGAAAAGCCCCTGAAATCTCTGGTTCAATTTTTCATTAATGTAGTGGAGGTGTGCAATTGTTCCCTGTCTGTGTACATGACCTCTTTTTTTTAGGTCTAGCTTTGAGTCCTGGTTTAAATGTTTTGCCTAGCTTCCTTCTAATGGATCCGTTGTCATTCTATGTTGGGAAATCAATATCTACAAATATTTATTCTGAGGTCAAAATGGTGCAGATACCATAGTTCAAATAAGAACAGTTTTCTTCCCTCTCCAAACATTTCTTTCTCTCCTCTTTTGCTTTCTATTCTCCTGCCTACTTTTACTGCCCTCTCCTCTTCCACTTAACTGTGCCTTGAATTTGTCAAATGAATGAAAGACAATGTTTTATACCAATGGAGGTGTAAAGGGGCATATTATTGCTGACCTTTTCAGATCCAAAGAAAAGTTAAACAGCTTTGATTTATAATAAGCAACATATCCTCTTTCAAGTGTGAGCCCTAATTTTACATTTACTATATATATATAGTAAAGGATGAAATGGGGTCACTTAGGCTATGTAAACTTAGCAGGACCAAGAAAAGTATCTTCACATACACTGACTGTATAAGACATACTATTTGATAGCTTAACCCACACATAACATGTTAATACATAGGCAACAGATATCAATACATACTGTGCAAATATAGCATCATTCTCCTTTCTCTTTTCTAACCTAAATTTCATTCAAAGCAATTCTGACCTTCATGTTTTATTCATTGACTAAAGGGTAAACATGAAAAATTCAACTGGAAATTTAATTATAATTGACAAATTCCTTAACACTAACTACCATAATATCTACAATACAATTAAAACATACCAAATTAATTGTATTAGCTCTGATCTGTCCAGATCTGTGTGATGACCCTCAGGCTATTTATAAAATATCTGCCACTTACCAAAAAGAAGTTAGGCAGTTTGTGTTAATATAAATAAAGTAAACTAATACTTCAGTGTTCACCGTCCAAATATGACTGCACTGGCTGTATTTTCTTAAGAAGAAAATAAGAGATGGACTGTGTGTTGGAATGTATGCAACCACAATGTGACTGACTTAATGGGAGCTGAGTTAGTCTTGTCTTTGCTATCAGCGGAAGGGTGAACAAATGTCACTAGAATAGCTCCTGTTTATTGGGAGCTTACTGGGTACCTGGCACTGAATTCCTTCTAAAATGGAATGGCATGGGTACTGTTATTAATTTCCCTTATCTAGATGTGAAAACCAAGTGTTAGAGCGGTTAAACACCTCATGCAAGATCACACGCTGGGAAAACCAGGATTCACCCCCAGCCAGTTGAATCCAAAGCCTTTGTGCTTCACCACTGATTTGCAATCGCTGAAAACTTGAAGAAGAGCTTTTAAGATGTTCAACATGTTATTTTAGGGAAGATAGACAGGTGGTTTGGGGAAAAAGGACTGTTTCTAATAAATGAAACAGCTAGAGCAATGCCTGATATTAAATGAAAACCTTGGATTAATTTCCTCTTAAATGATTGAATGCATGTTTGTCACTCAGAACAGTGCCTGATATGTAGTAGCACTCAATACGTGTGAGTTCTGGTATCAGGAGTGAAGGTAACAAATTCTGGCTTAAATGAACCAGGGTCTTATCTTAAAATAGAAGTCTGGAGATAGGTAGACCTGGCCTGCCAGAGGGGCTCAAGGAAATCCTTAAAGTAGGGGCTCCTCTGGCTTCGTGGGCCATCATTCTTGGCCCTTGGAATTAAATTTTGAGAGAGGTAAAGACTGAGTGACATATCCAGAGGAACCCCCGATTCAACATCAACCAAAAGATCCTAGGGCTCCACAGCCCTGAGGATCGCTGGTTCCCAGTTTGAAATGCCCTAACACTGGTTGGTGGAGCTCAGTGGGCTGGGATCATGCCTTCCCTGCTCCTGTAAAGACTTGTTTCTGCAAAGAACACCTAATGAAAACCAGATACTGAACAACTGGTATTACATCCAAAGGAATGCCTTTCTTCTAACACTGTAAAGGTTTATTACAGCCATGGAGGACTGATGTGGTGAGTCCCCAGGCGTTAGGGCTTCCAAACTTCACCTCTAACGTGTTAAGAGTGGGCTCCTGCAACAGTGGGATCCGTGTGTCACGTGGAAGCGTGTGGATAATCTTTCCTGACCCAGGATTGGAGGAGGAGCGTGCGCACGGATCCGCCTCCAGGCCCTGCCTCATTTGGTGTGGTCCCGCCCACAGATGCTCCGGGTCCAGCGGCCGCCTGGACAGCGGAGGCCGTAGGCGGAGCTCACCCTTGCCCTCGGGGTACCTCGGGCTCCGCCAATCAGCAAGCGCCCTGTTGGCCGACCGCGGCTCCCGCGCCCCGCCCCCTGCCGCGAGCCTCTGCTTTCCAGAATCCAAGATGGCGGGATCCAGGCAAAGGGGTCCTCAGGCCAAAGTTCGGCCACTTTTCTGCGCCCTGCTACTGTCGCTTAGTCACTTCGTCCGGGGTGACGGCGTGGGAGGCCACCCCGGGTCCGCCGGTGCCGCGGGCACCCCAGCCACGCTGCCACATCGCCGTTTCGAATACAAATACAGCTTCAAGGGGCCGCACCTGGTGCAGAGCGACGGGACCGTGCCTTTCTGGGCCCACGCGGGGAGTAAGCCGGGGCCGAGGGCGGGGGGCCGGGTCCCATCCTCGCCTGGCGCCTCCTTCGCTTCGCCTTCTTTCAGCTGCACACTTCGTGCGCAGTGAAAGGGACCCTCTAGGTAGCCCCTCCTGCAGGTCGGCTCTGGGCCCCTAGGTCCCTCCACCTGCCCCCCAGTTTCCCTCCAGTCTGCCCCCTCCCCCCCTTTCCGCCGGTCTTCTCCTTGATCTCGTCGGTTCTTTCCGTTTGTTCTGAGAGTCTTTTGTTACTTACACTCCTAAGCAGTCACTTAAACTCGTTTCTGGGCATCACGTTTCACCCTGACGCCACGTCGTCCCCAGGGGAAACGTCCGGCATCCCACCCCTGGCTATGCCACCCTGAGACCTGATCACCTGCCTCTCTACCTCCTTTCCCGCTTCTCCTCGGCCTTCCCCTGCTTTTTTTTAAACCTTGTGTTAGCAATGGTTAATGCTCCAGATTGTACCCGATGCCCCCTGACGGTTCCAGAGATTATATATTTTGGTTTTATGGTCATTTTTTACGTTTTTATGTTTTTATATTCTGGCACCCTGTTGGAATGATACCTTAAAGTTGCCACTCTCAATGACTTGGTGTGGTCTTTGATCTTTCCTTTAATGCTCTGTATTAAATCATTATGTAACTGAATAGTCACACATGTCCCTTTATTTAGTAGACCAAGGGATATCTTTTGTATATTGTTTCAGAACTTGATTCTATCATTATTATATCTACAGCTTTTTTTAAAAAAAAAGTTTTTTGGAAAAATCAAAGTAATCTGCGCTCCGTGTTGTTTTATTCACTCTGTCTTTGGCATTATTAGTAGATAAGAGCTTGCTTTGCTAGACATTTACACATGTGCAAGAAACGAATCTGTACTTTAGTGCTGATGTGTCATTGCTGACTAAGGAGTCAGCCACAGCACTTGACATGCTGCCTCTGAACATTTGAATTCTGTCTTTGTTTGTAGTTAAGAAGTCATTTATATAAGGTTTGTATACATCATTTTAGGCTGTCCAATATTTGGAACAAAATGTTCCATTTCTAGAAAGTGATTATTGTCTAGGAAGCACACTTCTCGGAAGGCCCATTTCGCTGAAATTAATGTATAATTAAAAGGTATGAATTTCAATTTAACATAATGACCAAGTTATTAAGTATTTGAAGTAGAGTGCAATTATTTTGTTACTCAGAAGACATTAATTATGTGCCTATTCATCAAGGGTATGTTCCTGGGCATTTGTTATCAAGGTAAAGTTCTTAATACACAAAGATGATGCCAATGTACCAGACACAAGTTTTGGAGTTTTTTGTTTTTCTTTATGGAATGATGATGAATTTGTCAATCGTGGTGATGAATTTGTTCACCCTTTTCATTTCTGCATCCTTCCATTGCCTGCTTGCTCTTCCCTCATGCTTAGGCCACATAACCAGCTAATTAGCTGTGTTAATTAACTACCCACATTAGTTGTCTTGGCTTTCTTTACAGAGCCTATAACCAACTAAGTTTACTGCAGAAATGTCAGATAATGTATCTGGGTGAATTAAAGTTGTATGACTAGACTGAATTTGAAATAAAGGGATTAGTATATTGGCCATGACACCTCTATTGACACTGGGAATCACTGCTATAGGTATCCTTTGCTTTTATTATCACTGTGATTTTTATAGTTTCACTGTTTTCTTTACTCCATTGATTATATTTTACCTTTTCATTTTGCTCTGAGATTTGTTATTTAAAACAATTTTGAAAAAAAGAAACATTTTAAATTTATTTTAAACATGGCCCTTTACTCATCCCCAAATTAGGACCAAATTTTTGGTGTTTCTTTGCCTTAACTCTAATGACCTTTTGTACTGTCAGTACACATCTGTGGGTCCATAAGGGCAAAAAATGATAACAATTTATAACCCCTTATAAAGAGCTCTCAGCTCTTTCACCTTCATTCTGATTTAATCCTTAGTAGGCATGGCAGGTGTTCTCTCTTTTATAGATGCAAAAACTGATGTTCAGAAAGGTTAAGTTTCTTGAAAAAGGTTGCATAGCTAGTGTCAGACTAGCACTCTTTCTAGGATGCCTGCCTCCATCCCTTAAATGTTTGAAAGTGATGGTGACAAACAGTGGTTGGTGTTACTAAAGTATCTCAACTTGTCAGTGTTTTCTACACTGACAAAGAGACGGTACTTCCCAGCACGGATATCAGAACTGGTTAATATCTGAGAGTGTGTGCAAGAATTGTTCAAATTTAGGCCTGATCGTTGCTTTAATAATTATTTAGTCCAGTAATAGGAAGAGCTGCATTTATTGAGATATACCTCTGAGGTTGTTGGGGAAACTTGCCTATGATAAACAGCTAGTAAGTGGTGGAGCTAGGACTTGAAACTAGCTTGGAAATGGGAACCACCATTTTGGGGACCTCTTCTCTTTGAGAATTGCTGATGCTGAAGCACTATTCACTGACTTGAAATTCAGTTGACCCTCACCCTAGGAGAATGTATATATACACAAAATTTTGCATATAGCTTTTGGGGGTTTTATGGAAGTGGTTGAGCCCAGCCCCTTCATTTTACAGGTGAACATATGGTGAGCCCAAGAGGGTAAGAGAATTATTTGCTCAAAGTCATTCAGCTGACTTTGAATAAGTCAGAAATGAGACTAGGAATAAGTCTCTTGATTCCTAGTGGTATGTTCTTTTCATACTGTTTGAGCTTTCTAACATTTGTAAACTGATAAAACACATCGCAGTTTTTAAAAGTATTTGAAAATAAGAATCAAATATTTGGTTTGACTTTAGCCAAAATTTCCTCCCTCCTGCCCTTTGCATTTTTAGTGTATGGTTACAGCTTTAATTGTTTTTTTTCCAGAGATAGTTCACTACTCAAAAGATAAGAGGAGCTGTGTTAGAAAGCCCTAAAATTTTAAAATTGAAACTGTCAACATGAAATTTTTTCTGAACAAAATTATTGTACAGTTTACTAAGTTAAAATTAGATCTCTATAAGTATATGTAACAGTTTGGTGATGACTCATTGAGTTTTATCTAATTATAACTTAAAGTTTTTCTTCCTGATTTTTGTTCTAGATGCCATTCCAAGTTCAGATCAAATTCGAATAGCACCATCCTTAAAAAGCCAAAGAGGATCAGTGTGGACAAAGACAAAAGCAGCCTTTGAGAATTGGGAAATTGAGGTGACATTTCGAGTGACTGGAAGAGGTCGAATTGGAGCTGATGGCCTGGTATGATAATTTCTTTAACTTAGAAAATGTATATAAATGCATATACCACCAGTCTCTAAATGTTCCCTATTGCATATTTACAGGCAGTTTGGTATACAGAAAATCAAGGCTTGGAGGGTCCTGTATTTGGATCAGCTGATATGTGGAATGGTGTTGGAATATTCTTCGACTCTTTTGACAATGATGGAAAGGTATATTTGTTGTCAGGACTGTTACCTACTTTAATATATCTGCTAATAGTTAAGCTGTGAGAAATACAATTTACTTAATACTTTTGTAGCTTAACAGTAGAGAACTCCCCAAAGTATGATGATTAGTCTTTATGTAGCTGGGAATTTATACATTTAAAGCTATGTGTTCCTCATTTGTCATACTTCAACTTGAGATCATAACAGAGCCCTAACTGATAATTTTGCAATGCCCCCCTCCCTAGCACCTTGTATGTCACAGTGATTTTGATGGATAAGCATGAGTCATTTAGATGTAGGCAGTGAAACCATTAGTGTTTAGAGTCAACTAAACATTGTTTAAAATGTTTTTCATTGATTTCAGAGAGAGGAAGGGAGAGGGGGACAGAGATAGAAACAGCAATGACTAGAGAGAATCGTCAATTGGCTGCTGCCTTCACACCCCCTAATGGAGATCAAATCCAAAACCCAGGCATGTGCCCTGACGGGGAATTGAACTGTGACATCCTGGTTCATGGGTCAGTGCTCAACTATTGAGCCACACCATCTGTGCTATAGTGTGTTTTTATGAAAATACCCATGTTCATTACTACTACTAGCTCACAAGTTTATATCTCTTCCTGTATATTTTTTCTCTTCCTGTATTAATCACTCTTTCTGATCAACCAATTTCTCTCCTAAAACAGTTAAGAACAAAATATACTTACGAATTGGGAACAGTAACTTGTGTTTGAGCAGCCTGAAAATTTATTATCTTCATTTCAGCTGATTGTTTCTCTACTGGAGTCATTATCAACAATTTAAAAGAGAACTTTAATAAGTCCTTGAATGCTGAAGCCATGTTAGTCCTCCTGTTTTAGCTTCCACAAGTCCCACAGTTGTCCCATACCCACAGTGTGTCCTCAAATACATGTTGAGTTGATTATTCAAAGAGAAAACACGTCATCAGTCTTTATTGAGGTGTTAAGTGACACTTTCTGAATGATTGTAAGAGTTTACTAAATTTTTTCTAAATTACATAGAAATCTCTTCTCTTATTTAAAAATTTCAGTTCTAGAATATTAGAGATGTAAGAAACCTTATAGCACATCCAGAATGATCTGGAATTCGTTGACTAAGGACTTTAAAACAAACATATTCTCTTTATTTTTAGAAAAATAATCCTGCTATAGTAATTGTAGGCAACAATGGACAAATCCATTATGACCATCAAAAGTAAGTATGTGTTTTTTACATTATTCCTGATTTCAGCTTCTTTTTGGAAACCTTATAAAATATATTATTTCAAATATGAACATTTTCCAGATAAAATAAGATTGTTCTTTTTCTTTTTTTTTTAATTTAATAAATCTTTATTGTTCAGATTATTACAATTATTTCTCCTTTTTCCCCCCATAGCTCCCCTCCACCCGGTTCCCACCCCACCCTTTGCCCTTACCTCCCCCCACACTGTCCTCATCCATAGGTGTACGATTTTTGTCCAGTCTCTTCCTGCACCCCTCATACCCCTTTCCCCCCGAGAATTGTCAGTCCACTCCCTTTCTATGCCCCTGATTCTATTATATTCACCAGTTTATTCTGTTCCTCAGATTTTTAATTCACTTGATTCTTAGGTTCACTTGTTGATAGATATGTATTTGTTGTTCATAATTTTTATCTTTACTTTTTTCTTCTTCCTCTTCTTTAAGAATACCTTTCAGCATTTCATATAATACTGATTTGTGGTGATGAACTTCTTTAGCTTTTTCTTATCTGTGAAGCTCTTTATCTGACCTTCCATTCTGAATGATAGCTTTGCTGGGTAGAGTAGTCTTGGTTGTAGGTTCTTGCTGTTCATCACTTTGAATATTTCTTGCCACTCCCGTCTGGCCTGCATAGTTTCTGTTGAGAAATCAGCCGACAATCGTACGGGTGCTCCCCTGTAGGTAATTAACTGTTTTTGTCTTGCTGCTTTTAATATTCTCTCTTTGTCTTTTGCTCTTGGCATTTTAATTATGATGTGTCTTGGTGTGGTCCTCTTTGGATTCCTTTTGTTTGGGGTTCTGTGGGCTTCCTGGACTTGTAAGTCTATTTCTTTCACCAGGTGGGGGAAGTTTTCTGTCATTATTTCTTCCAATAGGTTTTCAGTATCTTGCTCTCTCTTCTGGCACCCCCATAATTCTGATGTTGGTACACTTGAAGTTGTCCCAGAGGCTTCTTACACTATCTTCATATTTTTGGATTCTTTTTTCTTTTTTTTTTTTGCTTTTTCGGTTGAGTGTTTTTTGCTTCTTTGTATTTCAAATCTTTGACTTGATTCTTGTGTTCCTCTAGTCTGCTGTTGGGTCTCTGTATAATATTTTTTATTTCAGTCAGTGTATGTTTAATTTCTAGTTGGTCCTTTTTCATATCTTCGAGGGTCTCGTTATATTTATCGGCCTTTTCTAGGATATTCTTGAAAAGCCTTATAACCGTGGTTTTGAATTCTATATCCAGTCATTTGTTTTCCTCCATTTCTTTCGTTTGTGATCTGTTTCTTCGTCTCCCCATTTTTCACTGCTTCCCTGAGTTGGTAGGGTAGCTTTGTGTGCTAGGTTTCCTGTATGGACCAGTGGGTTGGCCTCCCCAGTTAACCTGAGGTGGACACTCTTGGTGCACCCCTTTGTGGACTGTGTGTACAGCCTTGTTGTAGTTAAGTCTTGATTGTTGTTGGTATCACTGGGAGGAATTGACCTCCAGGCCAGTTGGCTGTAAGGATCAGCTGTGTCTACGCTGGGAGAAGTTCCGTGCTGGAGACAGCCTTATAGGATTAGCCTTGCCAGATTGCAAAAGCCTCTGTGCTCAGCTTGGAAGGGGTGGAGTCTCAGGGCGGAGCAGACAGTCTTGGCTTCCTGTCAGCCCTGCCCTTGCACGCGAGTCTCCAGACCTCTGCCTTCCGCGGTTCCCGAGTTTCCGCATTGCAGTCCAGATTTCCCCCGTAAGAGCGTGGGTCCCCAGGGGCTCGCCTGGAACTGTGGTTCAGTGCAGTCGGAACTGGGGTTCAGTGCAGTCAGGAGCTTCCGACTCCCTTCCGCTAGGGATAGCCCAGGGGTGGACAAACTTTTTGACTCGAGGGCCACAATGGGTTCTTAAACTGGACTGGAGGGCCGGAACAAAAGCCTGGATGGAGTGTTTGTGTGAACTAATATAAATTCAAAGTAAAGGAGCGGAGGGGAGAGCAAGAGAACCCTCCGCTCTTTCGGCTCCGCGGGCCGGATAGAACAGCCGAATGGGCCGGATCTGGCCCGCGGGCCGTAGTTTGCCCACGGCTGGGATAGCCTGTGGTAACCTCCGCAGTCAGTCTTTGTGCATACTCGTGCCTCCAGACCCCTGCCGCCGCGGCTCCCCCAAGTCTCCGAGTCTCTGTGTGCCTTTTCCTCTGCCTGACAGTCCAAACTGCCCCTGTATGAGCCTGGGTCCACAGGGTTTTGCCCGGAACTGAGGTTCAGTGCAGTCGGAACTGGGATTCAGTGCATTCGGGGGCTTCCTTCCCCCTCCCTTTCTGCACGCGCGTGTCTCCGTACCTCAGCTCTTTGCCGCTCCTTCTCCGTGAGCTTTCCTCTTTCCTTCTAGTTGTAGAATTTCCACTCAGCCAGCTTTCCTGTGGTTCTGGATGGTGTCCGTTCTGTCTTTTAGTTGTAGTTTTGAAATTGTTGTGCGGGGCAGCAGTTTAGGTGCTTACTTATGCCGCCATCTTGGTTTCTCCTCAGATTGTTCTTTTTCTTGAGATTTATTATATAACTTGGTGGAAAGGTCTTATTTTAATTTGGTTCTTCTTCGTCGTTGTTGTTGTTGTTGTTATTAATCCTCACTCCAGGATATGTTTTCCATTTTTAGAGAGAGTGGAAGGAAGGGAGGGAGAGGAAGAGAGAGAGAGAAGCAGACATCAATTTGTTGTTCCACTTATTCATGCATTAATTGGTTGATTCTTGTATGTGTTCTAACTGGGGTTCAAACCCCCAACCTTAATGTATCAGGATGATGATGATGTAGACCAGTGGTGGGGAACCTTTTTTCTGGCAAGGGCCTTTTGGATATTTGTAACATCATTCGAGGGCCATAAAAAATTATCAACTTAAAAATTAGCCTGCTATCTTTGGTCAAACAATTCACCCCTAATGCCTTGGCAGGGCCAGACCAAATGATTTTGTGGGCCGGATGTCCCCCTCCCTTGCTGTAAGCCAACTGAAGCTACTCGGCCAGGGCTGTATAATACTTTTAAAAGTTAATGAAATGTTCTTGGCTCTCAGTAATGCCTTTTATCATGTTTGTTTGTTTTTATTAAAAGGGATCTTTGATCTTTCAAAAATAAGGTTTGGAACCTTGACTAAACTAATGACTAAGAAATTTACGCCACCTTCTTCCACCTTAGAATTGCTATATTTTAAGATTCTTGGGGGGCTACAAAGCTTCTAAGTATTTAGTGTATTTGTAATGTGTGGGAATTAGGTGCCTACATTTTTTAATTCTACATATTTGTTGTGGGAGGAATTACCTTCTAGCCAGTCAATGAAATTGTAAGAAAAATTATTCATCCACATTCCAATTTACTGTTACCTACCTTAGTGACTTTTTTACTCTGGTAGATACCTATGGAGCTATTTATAATTTTTTAATATATGTTTTTATTGATTTCAGAGAGGAAGGGAGAGGGAGAGGCAGAGAGATAGAGATAGAAACATCAATGATGAGAGTGAATCATTGACTGCCTCCTGTACACCCCCTAATGGAGATAGATCAAACTCAGAACGCAGGCATGTGTCCTGACTGGAATCGAATCCTGATCTCCAGAGTCATAGGTTGACACTCAACCATTGAGCTACACTGGTAGGGCCTGTGGAGGTATTTAAATAAAGGTGCCAGACCTTCTTGTGATTCTGATTCTGCACTAGGGTGAGGACTTCATCCCAACCTCATTGAAGAGTAGTGTCTCTTTGCCCTCGCTATCAGCACATGCTAACAGTGGCTCCTCATGTTGTCCAGAGACTTTGTCTTAACTTAATACTAGTTTAATCTTCCTAGACATGAATTATTTTAAATATGAGTTTTTAAATATTGAAAAGCTTAAGTTTCTTTTTGTTTTCCTTTCCCTCGTACTATAGTGATGGTGCTAATCAAGCTTTAGCAAGTTGCCAGAGGGATTTTCGTAATAAACCCTATCCTGTCCGGGCAAAGATTATATATTACCAGAAAACATTGACAGTAAGTACCATGTGTTTAGTGATAATCAAATGAACAGTATTCTTGTATGACTTTTAATTTTGTTTTTTTTTTGTTTGTTTGTTTTTTTTCAAATTTTTATTAAGGTATTATATGTGTACATATCTTACCATTGCCCCCCCCACCCCGCTCCCATACATGCCCTCACCCCCCAATGTTTTGCATCCGTTGGTGACTTTTAATTTTGAATCTTTGATATAAATTAATGCATTTAAATTTGGGTATTGTTCATGTACTTATCAATGTTAATATGAGAAAACAGAAGTGGTTTCAAAGCTTGATGAAAGAGGTCATGTGTTGTAAAACCCGGCCTCTAGGTTTGCATTTAGTCAGTAAATATTTAAACATCCTATTATGTGCCACACGTTATATGCATATCCAAGCCTTCAGGATACAAATATAAGTAAGGCAAAGATCATTTTCTCCAAAGAGCTTGTAGTCTAATGCAGGAGACACTTGTGTGCATTACTATACTGTGTGGTGATTGCTCCAACACAGATACCCCTTAAAGCAGCGGTCGCCAGCAGGTGGTCCATGGACCACAGGTGGTCCGTGAGGTCTGAAAGGTTGGTGACCGCTGCCTTAATGGATCAAGAGTGTAGCTTAAACAAGTTCTTCAGGTTTCGTGTTGTTTATATCATAAGAAACAGTTTAAAGCAAGCATGCCTCATTGACATGCTTGGTTTAAAGTTTTAAGAAGGAAAGTGAAATGATCAGATATGCAATTTAGGAAGAAGACTTAGGCAGCAGTGTTCTTACTACGGTATTTGTGATAGGAGCAAAAGATACAATCATTTAGACTCATTGACTTTTAATGGGCCATGCCCTATACTTGATACTTTACATGCAGTTTCTCATTCTTTCTAACAGCCTTATGGGGTGGGCACTGCCAGTTACATGGGGTAGTTGAATATGGGAGGTTTTAAGAAGTTTAGACAGTGTTATACCAAATAAGTAGCAGAACTGATTTGAACCCAGCAGCCTCTTAACTGTAAGACTGTGCTTGTGGTCTGAATTAAGAAGAATGATTAGGAGGTAGAGACAGACTATAGTGCTGAGTACTAGTTTGCTTGGGGTAGAAGGGTGAATGCAGTTGTGGAGTCAGAGACAGTTCCTGAATTTGTACAACTAAGTGGGACCATTAACTAGCCAAGAGTGGCCACTTGTTTCTGTTTGAGGGGGAGTAGGAAGGCCTAGTTTTGCAAAGTTCTGTCAGTGGTGGTAAAGATTAGGTCACCCAGGGGAAATGTTACAATACTCTGTCCAAATTTTTTGGCAAGATACTTGTCAATATGAAAGGTCAAGTTCCATAAAATGCTGCCCTAGCTGGTTTGGCTCAGTGGATAGAGCGTTGGCCTGCGGACTGAAGGGTCCTGGGTTTGATTCCAGTCAAGGGCAACCCGGGTTGCAGGCTTGATCTCCAGTAGGGGGCATCCAGGAGGCAACCGATCAATGATTCTCTCTCATCATTGATGTTTCTATCTCTCTCCCTTCCTCTCTGAAATCAATAAAAACATATATGTACTAGAGGCCTGATGCACGAAATTCGTGCACTGGGGGGTGTCCCTCAGCCCAGCCTGCACCCTCTCCAATCTGGGACCCCTCAGGGGCTGTCCCCTGTGGGATCAGGCCTAAACTGGCAGTCGGACATCCCTCTCACAATCCGGGACTGCTGGCTCCTAACCGCTTCTGCCTGCCTGCCTGCCTACCTGATTGCCCCTAACCGCTTCTGCCTGCCAGCCTGATCCCTGCCTGCCTGATTGACACCTAACTGCTCCCCTGCCAGTCCGATCGCCCCCAACTGCCCTCCCCTGCCAGCCTGATTGCCCCCAACTGCTCTCCCCTGCCAGCTATCTTGTGGCAATGTGGGGGTGGCCATCTTGTGATGACATGAGGGTGTGAGGGTCAATTTGAATATCACCTCTTTATTATATAGGATATATTTTTAAAAGTTCTATATAATGCTTCCACTTTTAACCTCAGTGACTCTTATTTGGGTGAGGCTGGTGATGGGGTTGCTGGAGCCCAAGGGTTTTGAGAAGGCTGACTACTGCTTGATTTGGGTCATGAGAAGAGTACTCATGTGTCAGGTTGATTCCTGTGCTTAGAATCCCAAGATTCCTTTAAGACATCTCATGTCATTACTTCAAAAATAGTGTCTTTTTAGTGTTTTCATTTTCCATTGTTTTTGTCAGTATGACTTCTGTCACTTCTGTTTTTCTGCTAACCAAATAACAGTCCAATTACCTCCCTAATTTAATGAAGAGCTCACTATTTGCTAATAAGGTAATCTAATTTTCAACTAGCTATGGTAAAAGTTGTAAATGCAACCTGTTCTTTTGAGCTCTGTCACTGGGGTTTCAGAACAAGTCTGATGCCTCTTTTGTGTGAACCATTCAAAGAAATCATGGTTCCCTACGAATTCTTGAAAAAAGGTGAACCATATTCTATTTTAGAAAGATTTTCATGGGAAATGGTTACATTTTTTTCCGTAAGCCTTTGGCACATAGTAGGGCAAAAGTCATTTTCTTAAGTGAAATAATTACCAAAAACAAGTGAGGTTTTTTTTTAGTAGACAAGGGATTACCCTTTATAATAGTGAGAGGAAGCTGATAGCTTTTTGACAATTGGTTATTAGACCAAATATAAAGATCAACTAATATTAGACATAAATTGACTACTTGAAATCCCTTTTACAATGTCTGTTGTAAAAGCTGTAGCTACTGTACATCTCTCTAGGTAATGATCAATAATGGCTTCACACCAGATAAAAATGATTATGAATTTTGTGCCAAAGTGGAAAATATGATTATCCCTGCACAAGGACATTTTGGAATATCTGCTGCAACTGGAGGTCTTGCAGGTAAATCTTGCCATCTTTAACATTAAAAGTTTGTGAATTGAGTTTTGTTGGGAATAGTATATTTTGGAGATGTGTAGACTTGTTTACTTTTAACCTTTAAGACTAGGTGTAAGCTTCCCATAGCCAACAGGGCCAGACTTTTGGTCTCTTGGGACTGCTTATTTTCTACTTAGAGTCTGCAGGGATACAGTTGGCTGGGGCTACATACACTGATGTAAGTTAGAGCATCAGTGCGGGCGCCGTTTCATAGTGAAGGAGACATTTAAAGTTGAAGATATAAAGATTAATTGCCAAATATTTTAGGATCCTGAGAGGTGTCACTACACGTTTACATGAATTTGGTATCCTGAGGAAATATTACTGAGGACTAAATGTTAAACAAGATGTATTTACCTTTTTTTCCTATGTGTGATCATAAATGAACTTACCATTTGACATTAATACCATCTGGTTTATATGGTATGTTATATAATATTTTTATTATTTTCAGATATATGAATTGTTCCTTACAGCAACACAGGGAGGGAGAGAAAGACAATAGATTTTTACCTGATTTTAGATGAGTTTGCCAAATCTTGAATTAAAGGACTTTCTAAATATCACATGGCCAGTAACGGTCAGATCCAGGCAGGATTTGGTTTATATTTCTGACTCCTCTGAGTCCAGGGCTCTATTTCATTGCATGACTGCTCCTGAAGTTACCTAACCTACACTGTACTATTACAGTTTTCTCTTTAATCTGGCTGTATATCTAGATCTCCATCATAGTGGCAGAAAGCTTCAAGATTGCTGCACAGTTGGAATTAATTGCTCTTGCTTTGTGGATGTGACTAGCCAGGATTGGCATTTCAGTTCAATCTTAGGAGGTTTGATCTGTTAGGTCCCTATTTTCAGCTTAAACAGCTTGAAATTAATTTTATCTTTTATATAAAATAAAATTGTTAGTATCTGCTGTGTGCGGGAAACAAATATGCATGCTGTATAGAGGAATCATATTATCTAAATTGGGATGCTTTGAGAGTAAAAGGAGATGCTCTTAGTAATGCCAGGACAATGTGGATAAATCAGGATACTCCCTGTAAACCAGGACAGCAGTGTCAGGGTTATAACTAGAAAGTAAAGCACAAAGTGGTAAGTGCTATAAGGCAGGTAGGTAGAGACAGACAGGTACAGGAAATATGTATAGGACAGGATTTTGTCTTACTTGACTGGGACATATAGTCCATGAAGGTTTATGGGAAAATATGGTAGGATATTGGTGCCAGGGTTAGGAGTTTGGGTTTGATTTGACCCTTCATTTGTTTGTTCATTCCTTTATAAGACATCTATTAAACATGTTTTATTTTAAACACTGCTAAATGTTCTGGTTTAGGATTGAAGAAAGTGAATTTTGCTTATTTCTAATGTAAATTTTTCTGATGAATTTTTGTCTAAGCTCACAGAACACCATTGGATTTACCAAATTAGAACTAATTTTTAGTTCCCTCACTGATTATTATTTTTTAAAGCAATAACTACCTAAAGATTTATAACCATAAAAATAACCTATTATGGAACTTTTTCCAATTTTTTTTTTTTTAATTTATAGATGACCATGATGTCCTTTCTTTTCTGACTTTCCAATTGACTGAGCCTGGGAAAGAGCCAGTAAGTATAAACAGGTTTTCAAAAAGTTTATTTTCAGGTTAGATCTAGATAGGCAGTCAGATTAAAGAGAAAATTGTAACCTGAAAACTTTGGAAGACTAACTTAGGTTTGGCTCTTGTTTCTGCCAATTACTGCCATCTGACCTTTGAGTTATTTAGCATTTCTTCACTGGTAAACTGAGGTGTTTGTATTGGCTATCTCGGGATGTCTGTAAGCACTAAATAAAGCAATGTACTTCTGGCAAGCTCTCGATGAATGGGATTGGCTGTTAGTATTTTTTGTTGGAATTATTAGTAGCAACAATAAATTAAGAACATTTTCATGTTAACCTTTCAACTAGTGGTGGAGTAGTTAAAATGAGAAAAGGACATATATTGAGGTTTATTGTTGTCAAATTTTTTTAATGATTTATTCTTAAATTCCAAAAAAGCCTACACCAGATAAAGAAATTTCAGAAAAAGAAAAAGAAAAATATCAGGAGGAATTTGAGCACTTTCAACAAGAACTGGATAAAAAAAAAGAGGAATTTCAGAAGGGCCATCCTGACCTTCAAGGGCAACCTGGTGAGTTGTAGCAAAGCTGTCCTCAGGACTGCAGCATTGGTGGTGGCCTGTGTGTGCCCGAACACTTTCATTCTTCTCATCCTCTCTTACCTGGCACCTGCCAAGTCATTTCCAGAAATAATCTCTGAGCAAATCTTCAGTCTTTAGCAGGGGTCCTCAAACTTTTTAAACAGGGGGCCAGTTCACTGTCCCTCAGACCGTTGGAGGGCCGGACTGTATTTTAAAAAAAAAACTATGAACAAATTCTTATGCGCACTGCGGGCCCGGGACGAGTCGGCTGCTAAGCAGGACAGGCAGCGGCACCCGGCGGGCCAGATAAATGTCCTCAGCGGGCCGCATGTGGCCCACGGGCCATAGTTTGAGGACGCCTGCGGCTTGGAGATTGATGTTTTCACCAGTCACAGTGATGTAGTGCAGTGGGCAGTAAGGACTCCAGCTGTGCCATAGATCAGCAGTAACCCAATGCAGTGACCCAATGCAGTGTAAGCCCCATGAGGGCAGGGACGTTGTTGTTTTTACTGCTGCGTCCCCTAAACCTAAAAAGCAACCATGTTGACCTAGTAGTTGAAACTCAATAAATATTTATTGAAGGAAATTGGCTAAAGTTGATTTCTTGCCTCTTAGTGGCACACAGTTACCTTATTTATACAGAGAGAATACTTGAAAACTAAACTATTGGGAGAGTAGTGTGAAATGATTATCTAGCTCTCTTCCCCTTACTATGCAACTGAATTCTGGACTTTAAAGGTTGAAAATTTTAAAATACTTGTCTAAGCCACTGTAATTAAGAACCTAAGTGTGCTACATATCAAAAATAAAACATGCCAAGGCCAAATAGAATGACTTTATTTTATTTGCTAACTTTTGCTCTCTGAATTGTTCCCCATCAGCACAATTGAACTGTTTGTAGTGTGTGATTCCTAAGTGACCAACAGTATGATTCACACTTAAGTTAAAAATAAGATACAAATTTTACTCTTTTCTCAGATTTGTTTTAAGTATCACGTGTTTAGTGAGCATATCTTGAAGCTTATTGTAACGTGTGGATGAAACTATTTTCAGTATGGTCAAGTATAAAAGGAAAATCAGGCCTTCTTCCCTCCATTTTTTAATCTTTTACACACAAATTTTAAGAGTATAGTTTGATGAATTTTGACAAGATGTGAATACCCATTTCACCATCACCAGATCAGTACACAGAATATCACCCAGAAAGTTCCCTCCTGTCTCTTTCAAGTCAAACCCCCTCCATAGAGGCAACCACTATTCTGATTTTATTAACATAAATTAGTTCTGCCCATTCTTATAAATAGAATCTCACAGTACATTTGAAAGAGAAAATGATTTTTAGGTGAAAAAAGTCAGACTGAATTTACAATAAATGTTCAACCACCAGACATGACAAAAACAAATAATAATTTAATCATGATAGAAATTATCTGCATATTCACTATTGGGGAGATTATACCATTATACCACTATGTTGGTAATTTTCTAATTTTAATATATATTGATACCTTGGTCACTTACCATATTTTGAAAACTACATGTGCATAAGTGATTCTAATAATTTTAATTTGTAATTTCCATTTCAGCAGATGAAATATTCGAGAGTGTAGGAGATCGTGAGCTGAGACAAGTCTTTGAAGGACAGAATCGTATTCATCTTGAAATCAAGCAGCTGAACCGACAGTTAGATATGATTCTTGATGAACAGAGAAAATATGTCTCTTCCTTGACAGAAGAGATCTCTAAAAGAGGAGCAGGAATCCCAGGGCATCATGGACAGGTGAGCTTTGAAATATGCAGATATGCCCTAGTTAGTTGGCCTGATGGAGAAGAGGTAGAAAAGAAAGGCTACTGTGCTGTATGTTCCTATAGAATGTGGATTATTGAGCTGGCTGCTCATATTTTGTTTTTCCTCCAGATCTCTCAGCAAGAACTGGATACCATTGTGAACACTCAGCATGAAATTCTGAGACACGTAAATGAAATGAAGTAAGTATACAATACTAATGTCTTGGTGTTAGGTGCTATTTTTATCCTAAATTTGTGACTTCTCTAAATATTCAGGCACATTATTAAGGTTCCTGAGTGAGGGTAAGAATCATATTCTAGATTCATTTTATAAATACTAAAGTTAATGTAAAATACAGGAACTTTTGACATTTAGAAACTACAAACATCTAAATTTTTTAATTGTTCTAAGCTAGATAAGAAAAAAAAAAAGCTGTAGCATCTTTAAAAAAAAATAAGTTTGTCTTAGTTAGTTGACACAAGGCAGACCTAGTTATACATAAAAAGAATATGGGTAGTATATAACAACCCTTTGAAAACTACTAGAGCAGTAAGCATGCATACCATTGTAGGACTGAAGTATAAGCATACCTGATGCAAGAACTTATACTGGAATGAAAGCATTTTAAAGGAAATATGCTATGTGTGACTACCTCTTTTTCATTCCATCTTGTATCCTAAGAGAGACTGGACAAAGAGTTGGAGCAGAGAAGAGATACTGTGTCCTTATTACAGTGAATGATAAGTTTCTAAAAAGGATCCACTTATACAAATAATTAACAGCTTTCAATGCCAGGAGCAGAGAAACAGCCAAAATGTCATGTTTCATAAGCTAATACTTTAGAGCACTGCCCCAACTAATACAACCCTTGACAAACAGGAATGTCAAGGTGAGTTCTTTAGGATTAGAAAATTAAACAGGATTAGGTTTAATAGAAGGTGAAACTATCAAATACCTAGACATTAAAGGCAACCCAACTTTAACAGCAAATTTGTATTTTTTTTTTTCAGTTGTACTGTTTAGCATTTAAAAAAATCTTCAAGTTGTTAACTCATGATTAAAATATATATGATGCTAAATGAATAGTTAAATACTTTTAGAAATAGACTGGTTCATGTAAAAAAATTGTTTACTTAATTGATTTAATTTTAGTGTGCACATAAGTGGTTTCAAATTAACACATATCCGTGTGAGAAACACATTTACTGATGGATTTATATAAAGTTTCTTTTGCCTCTAGCCTTATGGTATCTAGTTTAATTCTCTTCTTCCCCACTCTCTTCAGTATGTTTATGATATTTGTTTATAATACAGATAGACTTTTTGTTAGTGGTTGTATTCCTCCTACATCTGGTTGATTTTAATTGTTTATATTTTGGGTATATGAATGGTAAATGAATACTATGGTTCTAAGAGCCATTGATATTTATTGACATATCATTCCCTCTTCATCACTACTACCTCTTTCCCATTCTTCCCTTCTTTTCAGCCCTTTCACACCCACCCTTGTTGGTGACCCATCCAATTAATTTCTTGTTTGCTCTTCCTGTACTTCTTCTGCACATGTGTGTTTTCTTAGGTTTTCTTCTTTCTTATGTGTATGGTAGCACACTCTAGATATTCTTTTCGTGCTTTGCTTACCTTACTGAACATAATGCTAAGAACATCTTAAGATTCAGTTAGTGCTTAGTAAATCCTAGCCATCTGTTTGTATTGTCCATGAAAGCACTTACTTAGGGTAATTAGCAGTCCTTGTAAACTCCCACTTACTGAGACCAAATGTCATGTATACAATAAGTTAGTGTAAAAACTGAACTCAAATTTCTGAATTTGTCCTGTAGAGCTTTTTCTTCAGAATTAAGTTTCAGAAAAAAATTTAAAGAGATAGAAAATATCTGCCTTTTATGGTGAGTGTGGTTTGTGTCTTTATGGATTTTCATTTTCTTAGGGAATCATAGAATTATAGTTTTAGCAGAAACATGGAGTTCAACCCCCTTCGGTATACAAAAAGAGAAAACAAAAAGTTCCTGAATGATAAAAGATCACAATATGAAAATAGAGTCAGAATTAACTCTCATTATCCCTTCATTTTTAAATGTTATCCTATATAATAAAAGAGTAATATGCAAATTAACCATCACTCCGCTACACCCACAAGCCACGCCCACCAGCCAATCAGGAGTGAATATGCAAATAAACCCAACCAAGATGGCTACGGCCACAGAGAGCAGGAGGGAGGCTTGCGTTTCCCTGGCAATGGAGGAAGCCAAGCTTTCCACGTGCCCTTGCTGGCCCAGGCCTCCACTCAAGACTACAAAGTTTCAATGATAGAAGATACATAAATCCAAAGAGAAATGGCAGCAGCCACGGAGCTGGAAAGAGCAGGAGGCTAGGGTTGCCCGGTGATGGAGGAAGCCAAGCTTTCCGCACACCCTGGCCGGCCCAGGCCTCTGCTTAAGGCTACAAAGTTTCAATGATAGAAGATACATAAATCCCCAAAAAAATGGCTGCCGCCACAGAGCAAGCAGAAGACTTGGCTCCGCTCCAGGCAACAAAGTTTCAATTGTAGAAGATAAATAAACACCAGATCCCAGGGCCTCCACTTGGGTCGCCAGGGGGCGTGGTCGGCCTGCAAACCACCACAGGCCCCTCGCCCAGGCCGCCCCACACCCCAAGGGAACCCCCACCCTGATCCAGGACACCCTTCAGGGCAAACCAGCTGGCCCCCACCCATGCACCAGGCCTCTATCCTATCTAATAAAAGAGTAATATGCAGATTGACCATCACTCCAACACACAAGATGGCTGTCCCCATGTGGTCAAAGATCCTGCCCCCATGTGGACACAAGATGGCCACCACAAGATGGCCAGCAAGGGAGGGCAGTTGGGAGGGACCGGGCCTGCAAGGGAGGGAAGTTGTGGGTGATCAGGCCTGCAGGAAAAGGCAGTTGGGAGGGACCCAGGCCTGCAGGGGAGGGCAGTTGGGAGGGACCCAGGCCTGCAGGGGTGGGCAGTTAGGGGTGACCAGGCCTGCAGGGGAGGGCAGTTAGGGGCAAACAGGCTGGCAGGGGAGCAGTTAGGCATCAATCAGGCTGGCAGGGGAGTGGTTAGGGGGTGATCAGGCTGGCAGGCAGAAGCGGTTAGGGGCAATCAGGAAGGCAGGCAGGTGAGCAGTTGGGAGCCAGCAGTCCTGGATTGTGAGGGATGTTGGACATCCCTCGAGGGGTCCCAGATTGGAGAGCGTGCAGGCTGGGCTGAGGGACATCCCCCTCCCCCGTGCACGAATTTTGTGCACCAGTCCTCTAGTTTCTAACATATAAAGCCTTATAGAAATTTTCAACTCTATTCACTTTCAACAGTTATTAATAACCTGATGTTGTCAGCCTGAGCCATTCATGATAAAATGCCTTATCAACTAGTCTAAGTTTTAGTAGCTGTTGATGGCCCTCATCTGGATCCATCATTTCATCAGAGGTTGAGGAAGGCTGACATTCCCATTCTAAAATTTCCTCTCCATTTAAAAAGAAGAATTTCCCCCATCACTTTTTATCCTGAGCTACTTCCGGAGAGACGAAATAAATACTTGATTCTTTCTCACCATTTTTTCAGGATAATGAGTCAGTTCACTGGCAGTCTTCAAGATTAAGTGATGAGGTAGTGAGGGGTGGTTTTGTGTTTTGTTTTTCAACTCATGGATTTATCATGTTTTGCTGTTTTGAGCCACTAGTCTTTATAACTAACTAGAGGCCCGGTGCACAAAATTCCTGCACTTGGGTTGTGGGGGGGGGTCCCTCAGCCCGGCCTGCACCCTCTTGCAGTCCGGGAGCCCTCGGGGGATGTCCAACTGCCGGCTTAGGCCTGCTGCGCTTGCTAGCCATGAGCCCGGCTTCTGGCTGAGCAGCGCTTCCCCTGTGGGAGTGCACTGATCACCAGGGAGCAGCTCCTGCATTGAGCGGGATCAGGCCAAAACCGGCTCTCTGACATCCCCCAAGGGGTCCTGGATTGCGAGAGGGTGGGGCCAGGCCAAGGGACCCCACCAGGGCACTATCGTGGCCAGGGAGGGATGTGGGAGGGCTCCAGGGTGTGTCCGGCCCATCTCACTCAGTCCCGATCACTCAGTCCCAATCGGCCAGATCCCAGCAGCAAGCTAACCTACCGGTCGACTCTCTGCCCCCGGTGGTCAGTGCATGTTATAGCAAGCAGTTGAGCATCCTTAGCATATCATTAACATACTACGCTTTGATTGGTTGTATGGACCACAAGATGACCGGACACTTAGCATATTAGGCTTTTATTATATGCGATGTTCAAATTGTCCCATCTTTGTCCACTAGTGCCCCCTTCAAGTTAGCTTCAGTGTCCTTTCAGCACAGCCTGGTCTTCGGTAGCTTCCTTCCTTTCCAGTATAAGTCTTTCCAGGTTTCTCTTATACATTTCTGGGAAGAGAAATAGCAAAAGGCATTTTTCTTTGGAGCCCTGGTCTTTGGAGCCCTGGGCAATGTTGTTTATAGGCAGTCAAGTGCTTATTGCTACTGGATAGTCATTGCTTCTAGGCCTTTCCAGTGGACAGAGTTACAAATGTTTTTTTAGCTTTGCCATTTGTATGTGGTAGCTTGTGTCCTTTGTTAATTGGTTATATATTTTAAATGTTGAAGGTATTAAGTGCTCTTTTTTGTGAGTAGACAGCATTTAGCATTTCATGTTTGCCTCATTTATTGTGTACCTATTGCATTCTAGCTACCGTGTTAGACTTTTCACAACATGTTCACATATTCTTTTAGATTGCTCTTAATTATCCTCTTCTGTACCTTCAGTCTATCCCTGTAATATAATACTTAAGCTGCTTAGCAATCTGTCTTCATTCTTGATCATCACATCTCATTCAAGAGACTCACCACTCTCCTCAAGCCCTATGACCCAGACCACCACTGAAGCTCTCAGTGGTCATCTTGATCTTGCATCTGAATAGTGGAATCACATTTTACATTGGAGATTATATTCTGAAGTCAATGTGTGTAAGGTGAAATGTTGTATAAAGTCAAAATTACCCTTCAAAAAGATGACACATTGAATACTACCACACCATTGCTCAATATGCTAATCAATCAAATTTTCCTTCATATTTGAAACAGATGCCTCTTTAGTTGAGTTCTAGTTGAGGCAGTAGATTTGTACATGGGGGCTATCTGATAGAATTTCGAGGAAATAGCCAGAATTACATCTGACTTAGGGGTACCAAGGGGTCCCTAGGTTCTATGATTTGCTAGAAGTACACAGAACTCAGAAAAGCTGCTATACTCACAGTTCTGTTTTATAACAACAAAAGGATAGAATAAAATCAAAGGAAAAAGGTAAGTAGGGTAGAGTTGGAGAAACCAGGTACAAGCTCTTAGTTGTTCCTGTCCCCAGTGGAGTCCCATGCACAGTGCTTGTTCCTCTCAGGAGTGACCTGTGACATGTTGAGTGAGGAAGCTCGCCCTAGCCTTGGGGTCCAGAATTTGTATTAGATGCCAGTCACCTAATCATGAAGCACCCATGTGACTGACCTTAACTACTCAGTCTGCAGTCACCCTAGAGGTCAAACTCATATAGCACCTAAGGCTCCAGGCAAATCACATCCTTAACATAAACTATGTGGTGGGGTCCAAGGCCCCAGGTAGACAAAAACACTCTTACCATGCAGAATATTCCAGGGGCTTAGGGGTTACCTCCCAGGGGCTGGTCAAGGGCCAGTTCTGAAAACCTTTGGGGTGTGCAGGGTTAGTTCTTTACTGCCCAACATTAAACATCTAGAAAGATTTGAATTCATTATGTTATATAATATCCATTTATAATACTGGTTTTAACACAAATTGTTTAGTGTTATTCTCTATGTGATTTGATAAGCTTTTGTAAAAAATAAAGGCATAATGTTAAGTTACAGTTTTATAAATTATTTTCCAATGTTGGAGATAATTCTGTTTTCTCAAATATTTATATTCTCTATCTGTGTTTTTATTATCTGAAATATTGAGCTTGGAAGTGTATCTAATCATTTGAAAATCTGTGATGGAAAAAAGTCATCCCAGTGATTCCATTGTCTAAAGGGATTTTCTATTCTAGGAATTCCATGAGTGACACCGTCAGGCTTGTCAGCAGCATCCAGCATCCTGGGTCTGCAGGGGGAGTGTATGAGGCCACCCAGCACTTCAATGACATCAAAGAGCACCTTCACGTAGTGAAGCGGGACATAGAGTCCCTAGTGCTGCGGAACGCGGTGAGCTCTCTTCTTTCTAGCTTCATAATGACCAGCCTTCTTTAGGAAAAGAAGGACATACATTCTGTTCTACTGAAACTATTTTAACTTTTTAGTTAATATTCTTTTATAATACAAGTGGGCAAAAGTAGGTTTACCATTGTGAGTACTCCAAACAGTTTATTCTTGTGTTACTTTTTTTGGTATTTATTATTAACCTACTCTCTCTCCCCCCCCCCCATATTAGATAGAATTGTTCCGTATGTCTGTAAGTTCTGTATCATACTTCCATAGTGTATTGAATAGAATTTTTTAAAATTGATTGCTATTCCAATTAGTGAACTATCATAACCTCAGACTTTTTTTTTTAGATTATTTTCTGTAAGTTTTCTTTTAAAAATCGTTCTTGTTTTCAGTAATGATATCTCTCAGCAACTTTGAAAAGATAAAGGTCTCTCTTGACAAACTCTTAGTCTAGACTGTGCCAGGTAATCCGGATTTGTCTTTCAGATGTTAAGGAAGTACAGATCTAAAGCTGATAGCAGCTTTCTCTAAGCAAGATTCTTCTTTTTTTCAGCTACTTTTCCTGTCTTGTTTCATTTTTAAAAACTTTTTTGTTTGTTTTTGTTTATTAGGTATTTTTATAGTGTAAGCCCCCTACATTTTTGGAGATTGGCAATAAATATTAAAAATAACTAACATTCTTTTGAAATGTAAGATGCATAAGAGATAATATTAGAAGACAGATCCCTCGTACTTTTTTTTCTTAATTATTGGCTTTAAAAGCCCTTACAAAATTCACAAATGCTGGTAGCATTTGCCTCTTCCCCTTCAATTTTCCAAATGTGGCTTAGTAGTTTTCTTATTGATCGCTACCTCTCATCCTACGCATTATTATCTAGTTCCTTAATTTTGTTGGAGATTATTTTCCCCCCACTTGAGCCTTTGTTGGAAGGACCAAGTTGACGCTGTGGGTGTTATATATACGTACTGAAGAACTTTGTCCCATCCGTGTAAGCGTATTGAAAACAAATAATCTTAGAAGCCATTCTGTCTACATACTTTGAAGGAATCTTTGTCTCTGATATTTAATTATCTACTTATAACAGAAGGAATACTCATGGAAATAGGAAAAGAAACATTCTTTTTTATTTTATTGATTTTACAGGGGGTGGGGAGGGGAGAGAAGCCTGGATCTATCGTTCCACTGATTTATGCACTCATCGGTTGCTTTTTGTATGTGCCCCTGACTGGGGATCGACCCTGCAACCTTGACATATTGGGTCAATGCTCTAAACACCTGACCTACCCAGCCAGGGTGGGAAAAAACATTTTTCAAAATACTAACTAGTAATGTCAAATGCTTGAGAACTGCAATAACGCCATTAGATTTGTCAGTAATTCATTGGGAGCGTAGCCATGTGATTGTCTGAACCAGAGCACTTTTGAGAATGGTGCTGAATGCTCTCAAGTGTTCTAGTTCAGACAATTATATGATTACCCTGTTGAAGGTGATGCTATTAAGAATTCCTCCAGTACAGCAAGCGCCAGCTGGGAGTGCCAGGTCTCTGACCTTCAGGGACACTAAAATTACTGTCACATGATGAAGCTGGGAGCCAGGTGGCAGTGAGATAGTGACTGGACCGTGAAAGGTGGAGGCCATCCAGTGTCAACTACTCTTTCAGAAAGTTTGGTGGTGAAAGTTAAGGGGATGGAACATATTTATAGGATGAATAATTGAAGATTCTTGAGTTTACACAGTATACCATGAGTTTTATAAAGACTTCACATTTCTTTTTCTAAAATACTAACTTGACTAATTATAATAGAGAGTTCTTTGCCTTATAGCCATCAAATGAAAGACCAAAATGCCCAGAACTACCACCATTTCCATCATGTTTATCTACGGTTCACTTCGTTATATTCGTAGTGATACAAACGGTGCTATTCATTGGTTATATCATGTATAGGTAAGTCTCTAAAATTTGACCCAACATTTTTGTGTTTAATTTGAAATACTCAATGAAGTTTTCCATGTTCATAATAGAACTTCAATGCCTATAAATTAGGTTTTATACATAGCAAATATTTCTAGTCTATTTCAGTTCATATGGGAATGCATGTACAGAATGTATACTTAATGTATTTTATACTTCAAAAGATACTGTATATTTTAATTTTAAGCAGTCCTATTTCTTTCCAAAGTTAAAGTATATAAAAATTCTTTGTTTTTTTTTTTTTTCTTTCTCTTTCCTTAGGACTCAGCAAGAAGCAGCTGCCAAAAAATTCTTTTGACCACCATTTTCATATGTGTACATCATGTATGTATGTACAAAATGTTGTCTTTTTGAGGGACTGTATTTAAATTGCTTCATAGGCTAAATTATTAAATTTTGTATAAAATAACTTTAAACACTGATTTGCAGTAAGAATGGACCGCAAAGACAACCACATGTAAATTTGTGCATAGTACATAAAATCTATTTAAATTTCTCTGAATTTCTGGCCAGTAGAATATAGCCACTAAACAGAATATTGATAAATAAGAGGAAAAATAACAGAAAATGGGACAACCCCCAGATAAGAAAGATACCCCAAGTCTCAGGTGTTGGGGGTTTATTTAATATAAACACACTTCTCTCCTGCCCCCCCAAATATGAGGTCTAAGAGCTCCTCCTCATGATTATTTTGTAGGTCTTTTTTAAAGGTCAGAATTTCCTACTCTACGACCCAATCCTCACAATCCTGTAATCTAATTCTACTCCCTCTGAAATCAAAGAATATGTTGTCTGAGAGCATTAAGATCTAGATAATATTCTTCATAATGTTCATTGAAGTATTTTTCCCTCTGATTATCAATTATATATTTCACCTTTAAAGGAAATTTTGGGAGAAATTAAGAGCTGCTCTTTGCCTAAAAAAAAAAAATTAGGTGAATGCATTCCTCTGATAATAGTTTTTATGGGTATTTTGCCTGGTAATGTGTTCATTTCATGATCACTCATATGCTTGAATGTCTTTATTCTAACTGTGTCAGTTCAGTATCATGAAAATGTTTGCATTTGTATTTGTCATTTGAGGAACTTCTCCCCTTCTATGCAGCTTGTAAATTCAGCTCAGGTTGTATGTTTGGAGGATATTTTAGTTCACAAAACCCACGTGACATCCTAGTTTACATTATTCCATACAGCCTGGTGTTGCCGACTCTGCATGCTTGTGTAAATCCAAGGAGGCTGGGCAGGAGCAGTGTTAAGATTTTTGAAGGCAAAATTTGAGAAATAGAGTTAATACTTCTGATTCTTCGTTTAGTGCCAGAACTGAGGATATTGTGAAGCACTTGTTAGTAAGCTTGACCTTGAAATGTCAGAATGGAAGGGGTTGGTGTAGACTTTGTACAGAATCCTGGGTATTATTGAAACAGTCTGTCAATGACATTTTAAAATGCACTTTTAAAAAAAGACTAAAACAAAATAAAATGCACTTCATTTTCACAGCTGATGTAGACTTATTTTTGCTGTCTTCAAAATACTTTTATCTCTTTTAGCTAAAGTGGTTATCTTTCGTTTGTCCAAAATAACATTGTTTTGTAAAGTAGTGCTATTTAATTCTTCCAAACCATCATAAGTTTATTCTGAAATGTCATTTACAGATTGAACTGACTGCTTAAAATCTATACAAAGACTCTGAAGAACTCTACATGCTATCAATACCTAACTTGAGCTACATATGCAAACAGTCCTAACATTGCTTTTTATATTAGCATTTCCCCTAGAACACTAAACGAGAATATTCTAATGATTACTGACTCACTTCAGTCACTTCAACGTAGAAAATGCTTCCCTAGTGCTTTTCCTGGTAGTGTTAACATTTTTAATTCATGTTTGAAAGACATCATCATCATCACAGAATTTACTCTTATTTCATTTAAAAAAAATTAATACCTTCAGAAGAGTGTTTAAGTTTGTAGACTATGTACTGGGAAATCCTCTTGAGATAAAAGGCTTCCAAATATTCAGTATTACAAATCCATGGTCACACGTGCCTGGACTTAGTGAGGAATACCAATCTATGCAGTGTACATTGTCAGCCTGAAATTCCAGAGGAGTCATTCTCACCATCCTAATAGAAACAAAGACAGCTATTATGAAAGATCTACTTAGTAATTTAATTTGCTAAAAATTACTTGGCAAAGCAGTTTGCACAGGTGTTGATCATATTAATTGAAATTTGTTTTATTTTCCTCAAAACAATTGACTTGAGCTCATTTCTGAAGAAAAATGTATTTGCTCTATGGAAAAATCAGTCACTGCCAGGATTCTTTCATTTTTGTACTGTTTTTGTATAATTGAATTTGTTAACTTGTCTCACACCAGCAAGTATTTTACAGGTGCCTTGGATTAAAACAAAATTGATTTTTAAATTTTACTGTAAGTCATGCTTATGATGCCACTTTTAAAAAAATGCAATTACATAATGGTTGACACCCTTACTTAATGTGCCTATTTGTGTTCTAATTGTTTAGATGTTTTATGCAGCTGGAAACTTTCCTATGAAACCACAAACAATAAACCATTTTTTTTTTGTTACGTATTAAAGGGATATCAGTGTTTCTCACAGTGTGGTCCATGGACCTTAGGGTCCTGGAGTGCTTGTTAAGTATGCAGATCCCAGGGCTCCATTCCAAACCCAAACTCAGGGGTTGGCTTCAGAATCTGTTTTCAACAGGCACCTCAGGTGATTCTGAGCACACTGATGTTTGAGAACCACTAAGAAGGGGAGTGGAGGAAAATGAGCATTGTTTTGTTGGCTTAAAGCTGAGCTGAGCACATAATATAACTTGTGTTATCAATTATATTAGCAATGTGCACTGAGTCTTTTATACTCGCAATTTACTTAACGCTCTTTTTACTGAAACTCTTGGTTTAGTAGAGCTACAGATTGCTGCCTGTAGCTCTTCGTACTTTAGTTGATGGCTTTTAAACTTACAAAATCATTTTCAGATCATGGTCAAGCCATGAAAACTCCCATCTTCATGTCAGCCTGCTAAAGCTTTTTGCATTCCTGATTGCCATTTTTGTGACATTTTATCTCAGACAATTGTACTTTTTGATAACTTGGGGAAAACAGAAACTACTTGAATAAGGGATTGCCAGGTCCGCTGCATCGCAGAGACACGGTGTCTGTAAGGAACGTGACAGTTGTGAATATTCAGATGTGATATCTTTTCCTGCCGTGTGCTTTTCACAGGGAGATCATGAACAAGTGATTATATTGGGGATTATTTTATTTATACGATCTAATGTGAAATCACCACTTGCAACTTTTTAGATCTGTATGTTGCCTGTTTAATGTATTTCTTTTAAAGTTTAAAAGAATTTTCTACCCACTGTTAATTTTAATTGGATAACATTTTGTCAAGTGTTGTTTTTTTTTCTGATTGTTATTGATGCTAGCTGGAATTCAAGAAATGACATTGACCTTATTCAAATAAAGAAATATTTTAGTAAATTTACTTTTTCCTTCATTGTTATCCAGTAATCGGTAGCTATTTATTTTCCAATAGGCCCTGATTTGTGATAGTATTTCATTTATGATGCACTGTGTGCTCAGCCCTGGGTGGCGTACCATCTGCCGAATCAACACTTGGGAGCATAAGAAGAGAGGTAGAAATGGTAATGGATAAATGTTAACCCTGCTGATAATGAAAAATATAATTAAAACAATGTATTTGATGTTTTTACTTTTAATAATCAAATACTGGTAAAAGTATAATTAATCTGAAACTCCTAGTCATTCATTACTAATGGCAGTAAAAAAAAATCTTTTAATCTTTTTAGCAAGCACCATTTAACCAAGTAATTCCAATTCTGAGAGTCATGCAGTATAAGAAGGAAAGAGTAGAGCTTTGGGTCAGACAAATCTGGGCTTGAATTTTGGCTTCACCACTCAGTAAAGAGGACCTTCATTTCCTCATAATACTCTCCCCCATGATTAGTGGCATGTAAAAGAGAACCTTTATAAAGTGGTTTCAGAAAATGGTAGACTAAGGAAATGGGACCCCTCTTATGAGAATACTGGATAAAATAAAAGATTTAAATAAATTAGAAGGGTTTAAAAGAAATCAAAGGGAACTTAAGCCTGATTAGTGAGCTTGCAGGGGGCTGTATGGTGCAAACTAGATGCTCTAGCTAGACACTTTTTGGGGTATTGGGACATGGCCTTGCAGGCCATAGTGAACATCTGGGGTTTATTCAAGGAGCACGAGAAGCCTTTGGAGGGGTAACACCTAGTGGTCCCATTTATTTTCCCTTTCTGGAGAGATGAATGATTCTACACACAGCAGCAAATACAGTTACTGAATGTCCCAAGTAGAAAGGCCATTGTAATAAAATAAGGATTAAAAAGTTTTCAAAGATGTCCCATTTTCAATAGAATTTTCTTTTGGGGAGACAATGAGAGACTTGACTTCATGAAACAAAGCAATGCCCAAGAGTATTCAGTTTCCACACTGGTGTGGCTACCACCTAAGGATCTCTAATGCTAGGCACCGCCCCCAGCATACACACATACACAGAAAAGGACTGGACAGGGAGAGGCTGCTTTACAAACTGGTTTTAGTTTAGAATTGACATCATTACCATTAATATTTCCTAATTCCTAATAAAGTGAAATTTTAGTAGTAGATTTTATAATCAATATAAATAACTTAATAATTTATAGTAAAATATAATGAAATAAATTTTTATTGTTTTGGGTTTTTTGTCAGACCTACCAAATTCATGTTGGCTTTGGGGAATTTTACTTTCTGACCAAAACTATTATAATAGGACAGATCTTCAGCAAATAGTCATTGTTTTGGGAAATAAAAAATTTTAAATAGGTTAGCAAAAGGGGAAGCAGATCTTGAAGTATATAAAACAAGCATTTTAGGCAAAAATGCAGATGACATAGTTTGTACAATCTGAAGGATAGTCATCTGTTTCCTAGAAGGGCTCATGTCTACAGTTAAAATAGGCATAGGTTGCAACTAGCCCACATCTCTTGAAAATGGAACTCCTATTTGACCAGTGATCCCACTTCTAGGAATATATCCTAAGAAGCTCAATACACTCATCAGAAAGAATACATACACCCCTATGTTTATAGCAACGCAATTTACAATAACAGATTTGGAAACAGCCTAAGTGCCCATCATCAGATAAGTGGATAAAAAGCTATGGTACCTCTACACAATGGAATACTATGTGGCAATAAAAAAGAAAACTCTTACCATTTGCAACAGCATGGATGGACCTGGAGAGTACTATGCTGAGTGAAATAAGCCAGTCAGAGAAAGATAAGTACCACATGATCTCACTCATACATGGAATCTAATGAACCAAATAAGTTGATGATCAAAAATAGACCCAGAGAAAAAAACATGAATAGACTATTGAACCTCAGAGGGAAGGCAGAGAAGGGTGGGTGGGTGGGAAGAGATCAATGAGCTTGTATGCATAACCCCTGGATACAGACAATGCTGTGGGGGTAGGGTTGGGAGGAATGGGAGCAGGCTGGAAGAGGTTAATGGGCGGGGGGAACCTATGTGATACTTTCAACAATAAAGATTTTTTAAAAAATAGCCCACATCTCCTCCTGACCCCTGCTTTGGAATGCTTTAATTAGAAAGATACTAATGTAGATTAAAGTCTTAGCTGTACTTGATTCCTCCCTTGACCTGAGGAAAACAAGGACCATTGAGAATCTGCTGCGTGACTAGACATTGTCAAAGGTTTTCTCCAAGTACTGTACACCACTGAGCTTAAAGAGAGCACCCAGGAAGTGGACTGTATGTAAGAGAAGGCAGCCTATCACACATTGATGACGTGACCTATATGTCCCTACCCTCCGGATGGGAGCACCGAAAGTGTCCAGAGCATCACTTCCATGCAGGAGTGCACCATTTCAGTGCAGAAGGCTGAGAGAACCTTCCAGATGTAAAAATAAGGAACCGCTGGCAGTCCCTTTAGACTTGCCACAGTTATTTGTGTACTAGAGGCCCAGTGCACGAATTCGTGCATGGGTGGGGTCCGGCTGGCCTGGCCCCAATTGGTGCGGATCGGGGCTGGGCCTGTTGGGAGGAGGAGATGGCGAGAGGTTGGCTGGCTGGGGGGAGGGGCCGTGGGCAATTGGCTGGTGGGCCCCACCCCCGATTGGGGTTGGAGGGCTGATTGGGTGTGGGGCCTGCGATGGGGAGGGGCTGTGGGTGGTGGACTGGCCAGCCCCACCCCTGAATGGGGGGGAGGTGCCCATCGGGGGCCAGCGGCCTGGGGGAGGGGCCATGGGTGGTTGGCTGACTGGCCCTGCCCCTGATCGGGGTGGGGGGGCTGATCTGGGGTGGGACTGGGCAGGGGTAAGGGCTTCAGGAGGTTGGCAGGCCAGCTCCGCCCCCTATTGGGGTGGGGGGGGCGATCAGGGGTGGGGCTGGCTGGGGAAAGGAGGGGGGGCATTTGGCCAGCCGGCCCTGCCCTTGATTGGGGTGGGAGAGTCCGATCAGGGGCGGGCCAGCCAGGGGAGGGCTCGAGGGAGGTTGGCTGGCCGGCCCCACCCCCTGCTCGGGCTGGTTCACTAGCCACAGTGAGCCTAATAGCAACTGGTCGTTACAGTTGTTACGGTGTTACAGTCGCTGGCTTTTTATATATATAGATGGGACACAGTAACCACTGAAGCAGGACAGAATCCAAGCAAACCAAAGGCAAATCCTTGCATAGCACAAAGTCCAATAATATAAAATGATGGATCAAAGGATTATTTTTGCTTAATGAAGCATTTTGGGTTTTGAGTCTCATTGGACTCACTTTTCAATAGGACATTATGCTCTGGGCTAGAATTTGGAAATTATACTACAGCCATATAATGTCAGACTAATTTAATTGAAGAACTCTGGATATAAACCCTGCTGTGCTTCTAATATAAAATTTAGAAATGGGTGAGGAGGGAGGGTAGAAAATGGGAAGGATTTTTTCCCTCTGAAATTAGCTTAGTGTATTAATTCAGAAAGTGGTCGGTTCCATCTGATTGTAGGCCTCCATAATCTGAACCATCTGCCTCTGCATCCAAGGTAGCTCGCCTCTAATCCAGCTTACAGCCACAAACCACTCTTCTCCATCAGGACGCCCTTGAGGAGATGAGGCCCTGCAAAGTCCTTTGCTCTTAAAGGCGTGGCTGTCATTGAAGATATTTGGAGAGTTCGTCTTTTTTCTCTTCAGATTTAGTCTGAGTTTTTGGTTTTCTTTTTCTGAAGCAGAAACAATGGCTTTCTTTATGAAAACTATGATAAGTAACCAGGTAAAGAATTTAGGATTTGGTGGCAGGTCTGAAGAAAATAAAGAAGAAGCAGGGACCTCGGATGCTGCCACAGCTCAAGGGATGACCAGAGAGGAATATGAGGAATATCAGAAGCAAATGATCGAGGATAAGTGAGTACCTGCAACTTCATTTCCCTTTAAAAACAAAACGGAGTTCCTGCAGGCCTTACCTTCACCAGCTCCCCAGTATCTTTCTCTTTGCCCTGTAGATGCCTTTCCTTGTGCTGTCTGCCTCCAACCTTGTGAAAAGTGTTCGGCTAAAGTGAACAGTTTTGTAGCATCCTACCTGTATGAATAGAAAGGAAGAAGGAAAAGTGAATCTATATGACGTTATTAAGCAGCTTAACACTTTCTGATCCAGGCGCGTTTTAATCAACCTCAATTTAAATATCCTCATGAAAAAATGTGAACCTATCTTTATCGGTTTTCTGAAATTCACCGTCCTAGCACGTAGAAAGCTTTCAAATTGTAAGACTTCAGACTTGGCACCTGGAAGAGGGCCTTAAAGAACATGTAGTACAGCCATCTTGATCTCACATGTGCAAATAAAAGACTAGAAAGCACAACGTGACTTGCTTCTCTGACTATGGATAAATTTGTGGGCTGTATATTATGAAAATTTTAAAGACAAAAAAAAAACAGTATAATGAATACCCATATATACCTATTATATATATAGTTTTTAAATCCTCACCCAAGGATACTTTCATTGGTATTTTTAGAGAGGGGAAGTGAGAGAGAGTGGAAAACATTGATGTGAGAGAGAAGCGTCAATCTGTTGTCTCCTGTAGGCAAACCGATTGGCATGTGCCCTGACAAGAATCGAACCTGTGACCTTTCGGTATATGGGACGATGTTCCTACCAACTGAGCCACACTGGCCAGAGCATATGATATTGTGACATATTTGCTTATAGATAGATTAATTGAATGGATGGATAGATAGAACAACTTTTAAAGAAAATTACAGGACTCATCATACTTCACCCCTATTTCAGCCATATACCTCCAAAAATTAAGGACATTCTGATGGTTATATAAAATGTAATAAAAATAAAATATCCATAGTATTTTAGTTGGGTATTATGAAATGTGAATATCACCAACAATTTTTCACTATTAAAGACTGATCTTTAAATAAGTGCAATTTATATGTAATTTTTTTAAGTTCAAGGTTGAATCAATTTAAGAGTCTTTTAGTAATCAAGTAAGAATTGAAACATTGATCTTGAGGTTAAATGTTCAGTATATGTTACAAAAGGAAAATATTTTTGCCACTATGGCTGTTTTGCTAACGATCAGTTACATAAGAGTTGCCTAAGTCCTATTGCTAAGATGATTATAAGTGAAAAGGTTAATGACCTGGAGGAAACTAAGTACAAAGGCCTACATTGAATGGAAACCTTGTCTATTGTATTATTCTGAAAGAAATCATGGCTTAGAAACTATCTAGACTGCTATTATGTTTAGCTCTGCAGTAAATGAAAGTCAGCTTTAAAAAGTAAATACAACCACAAAAGTGATGTTGATGCTAAGATAATACTTAGGCAAATAAATAAATAAATAAATAAATAAATAAATAAAGCAGCATTCCTTGAATATTGTTTAGTTTTGCCTATGGCATGTAAAACAAAAACAAGTATAATAAAGAAATAGAACAATAGCACCAAATTCTCAGCTCAAGTGGGCTTATAAAAGGAAAATTGTCAGGTATTTATTGATTGATTGATTTCAGAGAGGAAGGGAGAGGGAGAGAGAGAGAGAGAAATCAATGATGAGAAAGAATCACTGATTGGCTGCCTGCCTCCTTCACATCCCCCACTGGGAATGAGCCCGCAACCTGGGCATGTGCCCTGACCGAGAATTGAAACAGATCAAAATATAAAAGCTAATTGTCTGAACTCCTGGTTCATAGGTCAGTGCTCAACCACCAAGCCACACCGGTTGGGCAAAATGGTCAGGTATTTAGACTATACACCTGATCTTGTAAAATATTTAATATGTCTCAGTAATAAATCTGCTCACAGATATGACATCTGTTTAACTAATGTCCTGGTTTTCCTTAATTTTATATCTGGACAGATGAAAGACCAAAACACCCAAATGATATTCTTATTTATTGGATTGGGTTATCTGCCAACTACTCGTGTGTGTGTGTGTGTGTGTGTGTGTGTGTGTGTGTATTATAAATGTATGTAGTCATCTAATGTAAGAAATATTAACGAGACAATGGGGCCAGCCTGCTTCTCCATGGCAAGAGGCATGACTTCTAGTCCATTGCTTGAGTTTTCAAGAGCTTCATCACCAAAAATACAACATAAAGAAGTGAGCATCAAAATGGTTCATCACAAGTTTCATGTAGAGAGAGCTATAGACATCATAGTACATGCAATCATTAAAATGAATACTAGTAAGTAGAAACCTTCTAAACCTGTCCTCATCATTTTAGAAAAGTTGTGGGGTTGACTCCACTAATTGTAAACTGAAACCTACTTAACAATGCACTCTACTGCACATTCGTTTTTATTTTACTTCTATCTTCAGATTTTTTTTCCACTACTGATAAGATTAATACTGAAAGAGGTCTACACCTAAACAGAAAACAATTGGAAAAGTCTAAATAAAACAGCAATCTGCTTATCCCTCCCTGTCTCTAATTACATTAAAATGTCCCTTTATTTTAACTATGGTATAACAATTGCTACAGTAACGTTTGTCACTTGAACTTTGATATGCATCACAGATCAAAATATAAAAGCTAAAATTATAAAGCACTTAGAAAAAAGCATAGAATATCTTTGCAACTTGGAAGTAGGCTAAGATTTTTTAAACAATACTCTGAAAGCAATTACCATACAAATTTTAAGTGATAAATTAGATGTCAAAATAAAAAACTTCTGTGCATCAAAAGACACCATTAAGAAAATAAATAGGCAAGCCGCAAATATAGAAAATATTTGCAAAACATGTCTGATGAAGTACTGGGATCTAGAATATAAAAATAATTTCTAGCCTGGCCAGCATGGCTCAGTGGTTGAGCATCAATCTATGAACCAGGAGGTCACAGTTCGAGTTCTGGTCAAGGCACATGCCTGGGTTGTGGGCTCAGTCCCCAATGTAGGGCATGCAGGAGGCAGCCCATCAATGATTCTTTCTCATCATTGATATTTCTATCTCTCCATCTCCCTTCCTCTATGAAATCAATAAAAATATACTTTTTAAAATATACTTTTTAAAAAGAGAACGAATACTTCACAAAGATATATAAATGGCCAATGAGTACATGAAAAAAAAAAAGCCCAATATCACTAGTTGTCATGGAAATGAAAATTAAAATTAAAAATTAAAGGTACCATTACACACATACCAAAATGGCTAAAATTAAAAAGACACAGTACCAAAAGTTGGCCTAAATGTGATAGAATTCTTCTGGTTGGTGAGATGTATGAGAGTATGACCACTGAGGTAAAGGTCTGACAGTTTCTAATAAAACTACACTTAGTCAACCAAATTACCCTGCCACTTAGTAATTCCATGCCTAGATATTACCTAGGAGAAATGAATATACATGCTCACAAAAAGATTTGTAAAAAATGTCCATAGCAGCTTCATTCACAGTAGCCCCAAACCGGAAATAGCCCAGGTGTCCATCAGCAGCAGGATGAATAAACAAACGATATATATTCATATGGTAGAATACACCTAGTAATAAAAAGGAACAAACTGATAAATGAAAAACTTGGGTAAATCTCAAAAGTTTCCTATGGTGAACGAAAGAAGCCTTACACAAAAGAATGCATAGTGTATGGTCACATTTATGTGAGGTTCTAGAGCAGGCAAAACCAATCTATGATGGCAAGGACACAGTGGGAGTAGGTGTTGCTTGGGAATGGGGATGAGGGAATGTGCTCAGGTGACAGTATGTTTTTTATATCTTAATAGGAGTTTGTGTTATACACAGAAACAGAATCAATAGAACAACGATAGGTAGATAGATGGATGATAGATGGTAAATAGATAATAAAACTACAAACAAAGACAACTATAATTAATGGTCGTGCATGTTGCAGTGGGGAAAGAGTACTGATTTCTACAATTTTGAAATGCATCAAAAAACAAGGTAGATAAATGAATGGTTAGAGGGGGATAGATATATGATAAAACATGTCTTAGTAAGATGCTCATTGTGGAATCTAGATGGTGAGTACATGGGTTTCACTGTAAAATTCCATCAACTTTTCTGTATGTTTGAAATTTTTCATGATAAAATATTGGGAGGAACAAAAAAACCTGCTTCTGCCCATGCCACAGGATAAGTCGCTTGGATAAGTCACTTACTCTGTTTCCCACTCCAAAACTAGAAGATTGAGCCCAGTATTCCCTCCTGCCTATTCCAGGCCAGACATTTTGTGGCGGGCAGTCGGTTCAGGGGGTGCCTACTGAGCAGTTTACTAGTAATCTGAGTGCTTCAGACCCAGTCCTTCCAGCAGTCAGCCTTCCACGTCATGGTTAAGATGATTTCAAAACTTGCAGTTGAGAATAGAAATCAGTTTAGCCACCTGAAAATGAAACAGTTTATTTCAATGCAAATAGTGCTTCATGCAAAGATGCTTCCCCAAACCCAAGAGAAATCCCATCAGGCCCCGCCTGGACCTAAACCAAGACGCAGAGAGCTGTTGGGAAGCCACTAGCAGTCTTTTCCATCCCTAGCCATTGCTTCTATCTCACAAGGCAGCTTTGCTCTTCCTTCTCAGCAGGGAGCTCTCTCCTCAATCTGTTACCCAGACCAGGTGACCCATGGAAAACAGCCCATGGCCTCCGTGTTCACCTGTCACAGCTCCAGCCACCAGCTCCAGCCACTTCCTCAGTCCCACCCAAATTCCCAGAGGAGAGGTTTCATTTACCCAGTTTAGTCCAATCCAATCCAGCTAGAGGGCAGGGCCGTGTGTGTAAATTTAGCCCCAGTTAATACACTTCTGTGGGCAGGGAGGGGAGGTGGTATTGTGAACTTTGCAGATATTCCCAAAGGTGTCTGCCTCTGTTGGGATCATAAGCAAGGGAGTTTATTTCAAACCAGCACAATCACAAGTCCAGTTAGGTGGTCCCCAGAGCAGTACGCAATCAGTCTCACTTTGAAGGGCTGCCTCCTTTCAAACAGGGAAGGGAACACCCCTGGAGGGTGGGGGGTGACCAGGAAGGGAAATGGCTTTATATTACATCCCTAATACTATGTGCCTCCAAAGCACCCCCAGTTCTGGATGTTTTAGCTGGCTGGAAAGTCACTCAGGAGCTTGTTACAAATGCAGCTCCCACACCACATTCCCACGTCTGAGGGCAGTGGGACTGGAAGGTGTAGCCCCTTGTCTGGCTCCTCTGAGCAGGCCTCTGAACTCCTAAGCTCTACACCCTCTGATCCTTTCTTCTTTTCCTTTTAGGATGGAAAGAGATGCTTCATTTACACAAAAAAAGGCAGAGAGGGCGTGCCTCAGAGTTCATCTCAGAGAAAAGTACAGACTTCCAAAGGTGAGGCACTCTTAACACAATAAACATCCAACCATTTCTTTCTTTCTTTTTTTTTTTTTTTTTGCATAAAAAGACATTTTTATTTTGTGTTTTTATTTATTTATTTATTTATTTTTTGCAATCTATAATGCTAATTTTATTATTTTTTTATTTTTTTCTTTATTGATTAAAGTATTACATATGTGTCCTTACCCCCCATTGCCCCTCCACCCCCTCCATTCATGCCCTCACCCCCCTGGTGTCTGTGTCCATTGGTTAGGCTTATATGCATGCATACAAGTCCTTTGGTTGATCTCTCCCCCTTACCTCCACCCTCCCCTACCTTCCCTCCAACCATTTCTTACATAATTAAAAATGGAGAATGTTTGATGATCAGCAAAGGATTATGGTCATGAAAATATGTATACAGTAGTCCTCCCTTATCTACAGGGGAGATGTTCCAAGACCCCCAGCAGGTACCTGAAACCATGGATAGTGCAAACTCTGTACTGTATGTACTAAGTTTTTCTTATACACACATGCCCATGATAAAGTTTAATTTATAAATTAGGCATAGTAAAAGATTAACAATAACTAATAATAAAATAGAACAATTATAACAATATTAATAAAGGTCATGTGAATGTGGCATTTTTAAGTAAAATAAGGGTGACTTGAACACAAAGCACTGTGATACCACGGCAGTCCACCTGATAACCGAGCCTGCTACTGAGTGACTAAGGACAGGGAGTATAAACAGTGTGGAGACACTGGACAAAGGGACAATTCACGTACAAGGTGGGACTGGGCAGGATAGTGTGAGAATTCATAACACTACTCAGAAGAACATACAATTTAAAATGTCTGAATTGTTTATTTCTGGAATTTTCCATTTAATATTTTGGGCTGTGGTTGACTGTGGTTAACTGAAACCACAGAAAGTGAAACCATGGATAAGGGGGGAACTACTATATATATACATTATATATATCTATACATACATATATATGAATACATAAATACAAATTATATAGATGTGTGAACATCCTATATAATAAAGAGCTAATATGCTAATTAGACCAAACAGCAGAACGTCCATCCAGACAACCTTCCAGATGAAACCGGGGCTGTGAGGGCCAAGCCCCTTGCACGAATTTCGTGCATCGGGCCTCTAATATATATATATGTATATATATATCTCCTATATAATAAAGAGGGAATATGCTAATTTATCCGTTAAGGTGTCCGAGTCATAACCAGTCAAAGGTGCGCGCACATGGGAGCTGGGGGGCGGGGATGGGGGCGGGGACTTGTGCCACCAGGACGTGAGGCTGCTACCGGGGGCGGCCCCCCAGCAGAAGTGTGTGCAGGCCCGTGGTGCCGCCCAGCCTGAGGGGAGCGTCAGGATGGGGGTGGGGCCTCAGTGGAGAGCTCTCAACACTCCTGTGCTGGGGTCTGAGCACGCAGAGAGGAAGGGAGAGCACATAGGCAGTTAGGGGGATCAGGCCAGGAGGGGAGAGCAGATAGGAAGTTAGGGGATCAGACAAGGAGGGGAGAGCAGTTAGGACCATCTGGCCAACAGGGGAGCAGTTAGGGGCATCAGGCAGGCAGGCAGGTGAGCGCTTAGGAGCCAGTGGTTCTGGATTGTGAGAGGGACCCCAGATTGGAGAGGGTGCAGGCCAGGCTGAGGGACCCTCCCCACCCCCGTGCATGAATTTCATGCACCAGGCCACTAGTGTATATGTCTTAAGTGTAACCAAGGCATGGTATAGTGAAAAGAGCACTAAAGTAAAAGTTCATAAAGACTGGATCCCAGTCATTCTGCTTCTATAAACTTCCATTTCCACTCAACAAAATGAACACCTACAGATGACATTTTAATGTAAATTTACCTAAAGACTCTAGAACGGCTATATATAAATTCATAATGGGGCTAATGATCACAGCTGCCATTCACTGAGCTCTAAGTGCAGGCACTGTGCCAAGTGCTCTGCACGTGGCAATTCATTTCCTCCTCTCACAGTTCTGTGAGCAGGCTCAGTCCTGCAGTAGGGGAAACAGAGGCCCAGAGAAAGTGCCCTCCTCCCAAAGGCCACACAGCGGAAGGGCAAAGCCCGGGGTCTAACTTCATTAGTACTCTGCCTCTATGTCAAAGGAATGATCGGTTGCTTCTTTTGGGGAATGATGTGGAGGGCTGGTCATCACCTGGCTCCATCCTACCTGTCTTGGCTGAGAGGACCAAGCTATTCACAGCGCATCTACTGCACATCTGTTTTTATTTCACTGGTGGAGTGGAGGGAAGAGGATGTGCTGGCATGTGCGGCAGGGCTCAGACGCACTCTTCCAGGCCTGCATGGGTGACAGAGGGCCCAGCACTGAGCTCCTCTGGCTCAGACATTCCCCCTCCTGGGGATCGCCCAGCTCCTCTCAATGACTCTAGGTCCATGTTCAACTTCACATTCTGGAGGTGCACGCTCCCTACGAGAACATCTTCCACCTGGAGAAACCAGAGAGGAAGATCCTCCAAAGTACATGGTCCTCCCCGCCGCAACTCCCCACCCCCAGGATGAGAGCCACTAAACCAATTCCCCCAATGGGTCTCCTGCAGATCCCCGAAAGTTGACTTCTGAAGCGACAAGCAAGGAAACAAAGGGAGACAGGCCACACTGTCCATGCAAGATCACTGCTGAAGTCACCAAAGGGTTAAATAGACCCACCCTGTGGGAGAGATTGATCCCTAGGACCCAGAATGGGAAAACTCCCAATGGCATTGAACTCATTTGCCTTTGAGACCAACGAAGTTTGAAAAGAATGCCTTGCTTTTTGTGCCCTGTATTCCGGTTTAGCACGTACTTTTCCCCATCGTGCTTGCATTGTGGAAGAGTGGAGCGCTTCTAAACACTGTGCCTTCCACTCCCAGTGTCTGGTGGGTTTCCTGGTGCTCCCTGGGGTGTCTCTGCTGTTTGGTATTGTGGTTTCCCACCCCCCAACCCCTGCCCCACCAGGCAGGATGCCTGACTCAGATTTACGCTGCTGAACTGAAGTTCCTGCCTCCTGCCTTGGGTACATTTGATTAAGCACCACAAATCTTGTTTGGAACGAAGCAGAAATTAAACACACACACACACACACACACACACACACACACACACACACACGCAGCCAACATGCCATGTCTCTTCCACAAAGGTGGGGCTTTTTAAGGATTTATTTTTGGCAGCTGCTCTGCTGTCCTTCTATGGAATATAATGAGAAATGGGTTTCAATTCTGGCTCTGTCACTCTGACACAGTGCAACCTCAGGGGGCTTCTAAAACTATCTGAGCCTCAGCTTCCCCACCTATAACATGGGTCATTGATACCTGCTTTATAAGGTTTTTGTCTGTGATAAAATAGGGATGGGCAAAAGTAGGTTTATAGTTGTTTGTATATAAAATAATACAATAATTATGCCCTGACCGGTTTGGCTCAGTGGATAGAGCATCGGCCTGGGGACTGAAGGGTCCCAGGTTTGATTCCGGTCAAGGGCATGTACCTTGGTTGCGGGCACATCCCCAGTAGGGAGTGTGCAGGAGGCAGCTGATCGATGTTTCTCTCTCATCGATGTTTCTAACTCTCTATCCCTCTCCCTTCCTCTCTGTAAAAAATCAATAAAATATATTTTAAAAAATAAATTAAATAATACAATAATTAATAGATAATAATACAAGAATAAACTCTGTTTCGCATACCCACAACTATAAACCTCCTTTTGCCCAGCCCTATATATGTAAAGAGCCTAGTACAGTGCCTGACTAATGGAAAGAGCTCAATATACGATAGCTCTTATTATTGCACAAAAGTCATTTCTTGGTCATAACAACTAGGGGACTTGGAGACCATGGGCAAGCGCACTGACATTATAAACAATACAGCAACTCGAGGTCTCTGAACTTCAAGAATCGGAGCTTTTGACTGTTTTCTTCCTTGGTGAGCCAGTGGTCTTGTTCATTTCCCGATCCTCAGGGTGAGCCCCTTCAGGCTTAGCAGCAGGGTTTTGATGCTCTTCAGAGAAAAATAATTCCCGCATCTCTGAGCCAAGCTAGCATCTGGGACAAGAGCCTCTCTAACAGGAACTATGGAAAGAGGAAAGAATTACAGCCGTGAAATCTGCGCTTTCATACCCTCCCTGGAGAGGGCCAGGCCCTGGGGAGTGACAGTGACTATAACTGCCTAGGGTACTGCTCCCTGTAGCCAGCTGGGTTGGGAATGGGAGGGACTATGACAAAGCTGATAAATGGTTAACAGTGGAGTCCAGAATCTTTCATTGCATGATGCGGTGCTCATATAGCCCCTTTTCTGTACTGTTTCAAATTCATCATGCTTATGAGACCTCACCTGATATTTTTATTAACCCTGAAAGAGGCCTTTGAGTTCATGTAAGAAACTAACACCACTTTTAGCACAAGGAAGGTGCAGCCTCTGGGTGGGGGTGGGAGTGGGGGAGGTTAAATAGCTTTTAAAACCCCACAGCTATTGAGTGACAGCCAGGATTGGAACTTAGGCCTCTCACCCATGAAAAAGAGTGACTTAAGAAAGGATTTGAACACCGTCCCTTTCACCCCATGGTCTCTGCTCTTTCTCTTCTTAATATTACAGGCGTCCCAAAAGTTTAGTGCAGTTTTCAGTTCCACGTGGCTTAAAACTGCATGAAGACTTTGGGAACAGACAGCCTGCACTGGTCACTGTTTCAGTGAAGTGTCACAGAATGCCACCCCCAGCAGCCGGGCACATCCCTTTTCCTTCTTCTGTGTTGTCTGACGGCTTGACCACAGACCTGTGAGTTGACGACTAAATTCCACATACAATCCAAACAGAGAGATGAGACTTAATCCTTTGCTGCAGACTTTGCTGTCAGGTGGGGGCCTCCTAGGCCACCTTCGTTATGGCTGTGTTTTGTTAAAATGGGTTCTACACACAATGCTTCAAGAATTTGCCTATGGTGTAGAAAATAGTAATAATACAACTGCTGCTTTAGGGGGGGGGGGGGGGGGGGCGGGGATATGATCCATCATGTTCCACTTGGTCCCATTATCCCCAGATGTGGCGAACGCCCCAAACGCAGCACCTTGCGTTTGCCTCCAGCCCCCACTTGGGCACTTCCTCTGCCTCGTGGCTGACAACAGGTTACAGTTCCCCTCCCATCCGCCCCATTGAGGCTCTGGGTGCAGCAGGGCCTTCAATAGCCTCTAGGCTAGAAAGGGGCGCTGGGGGAGAGCCACATTTTCCAGTCTCCACTCCCCACCCCCCAACCCCCATCAGACATCACACCTCGGGCTGCGGCTTCCTGTCTGTGCTGAATGGCCACTTCTGTCCCAGCCAGAGCCTGGGTCCGCTAGGAGCCCACAGTAGCGGCAGCTGCGCCGGACAGGAATCCGGGCCCCTGGCGCCCCCTGGTGTCCCTAGTCGCAGCGGGCACAGGCAGCCCCAGGGAAATGCACCCTCGCTATGACTGTTTTCAGTTCTTCTGCAGGAACCGTGGGCTGTAGCAGGGACAGTGGTGCTGCTGGGGAACAGAAATAAATGTCTGAGGTTCACTTTTTTTTGAAGTCCATTCTTTTGATTGCACATTTTATTCTGAAGTAGCTGTGCTAGCAGCAAGCCTGGAAGAGCCTGGAGGGCCCTCTTAGGAGCAGTTGTCACAAAGCAAGAGGTGGCGGCACATGTGAGGGACCTGGGTGGGGACAGGTGGGAGGGGGGCATCTGAGCAGCAGGCTCCCATGCACGGCATGCCAGGATGGAGGTTTTAGCTGTCTCCACAGCAACCAGGGTAGCCAGAGGTCTTGAAAGACTGACAGTACTTGTGGAATTGGCATATGCAGCCTTGAGAGGAGATGACTTAGGAGAAAAGATGAGTGGGGATAGCCATTTCCAAGGGCCTGAATGCCATGCTTTGATCTCATGCTGTGTCAAGTCCCTGCATGTGGAGAGGCTCGTGCTGCCACTACTACGGAACTGGGTGTAATGTTAGGTCTTCCTTTGATTCTGCAGAAGAACCCTTGAGTGCCATCTGAAAACCATGGGGAGTTACAGGTTTTCATTTCCTAGATGCATCCCCGAGGGCCGCCCTGGAAGGCTAGGCAGTGCCCAGGGGGAACATGGTGATTTGGAAAACTCCATACCATGGCAATGTGTCCAGTGAATTGGAGGGAAAGGAATGAGGGGCTGACCAGCCAATGTTACCCTCCTAGCGCAGCAGAGGGTGGACAGAGGCCTGGGCCGGTGAGGAACTGGTAGGGTGGAGATGGGACAACAGATGCTCAAGTCACGACATACATCTCCTTCATGGGGGCACCTTGATTCCTGTACTTCATTGATTACTTATCTCCTTATTGCAATTAAAAATGGTCATCGTGGCGTATATACAATGGAATATTATTCGGCCATGAAAAAGAAGGAAATCCTGCCATTTGTGACAACGTGGATGGGCCTTGAGGGCATTATGCTAAGTGAAATAAGTCAGAGAAAGACAAATACTGTATGATCTCACTCATATGTGCAGTCTTAAAAAAACAAACTCAGAGGGAGAGAACAGATTGCCAGAAGCAAGGGTTGGGATGGGCAAAATGGGTGAAGGGGGTCAAGAGGACAAACTTTTATTTAGAAGGGAAATAGGCCCTGGGGCTGTAATGTACAGTATGATGACTATTTTTTTAAATGGTGATCAAAAGTCATCCGTAAGGCAAATGGTATTGTTATTAACAGTCAGCAATAACCTTTGGGCTAGGCGGGGACATCTGGGGAGCACGCTGGAAGCCCCTTCCTCTTTCTCTGTCTCTTCCTGAGCCACCATGGCACTTTGGCTCCTTCACCCCAGTGTTGGGTGTTATTTCTCTTTTTATTGAACTCATTTTTTATCTACAGAAAAGCACATGACATGGGTGTACACTCAATGCATAATCATAAAACTCCTGTAAATTGAGTTTCATCTGATCTTCCCCAAGTCCACAAATCTTACTATAACCAACCGGGCCTTGAGTCTCCTTATGCTCCTGGTATTTTTCATGCCCTTTCCCTCCACAACCTCTCTAACCTGTGTTTCTCCACTGAGGATGGTAGAGTTGAGAACTGAACACAATTGTCTAACAACAAGAAAAAAGGTGCAGGGCAGAAGGAACGGGTCACCCAGGCCTTCATGGGCTCCTAATAACAACCTTCCCCTCCCTCGAGGTTTGCAGAATTCTTAGCCCTGGGCCATCTTATAAAGTCCATGGTGAGCAAGCTGCCACACTAATAGTATCAACAGTCCTCCGGAAGCTGGACACACTCAACTTGTCCCCCTGCTAACGAGGGACAACTGGGGTGCCTCATTCACAATTCCTCAGGGTCACATCCATACATGGTTGTGTAGCCAGCAGGAGGCGATCCTGGGCCCCTTTACGCAGGCCCGGTAGAGAGCAGACCTGAGGGATATGTCTTCCCGGGAGCTGTCGGGTATAATGAGGATAACAATGTCGCGTTGGGGAATCAGCACTATGTTTTCTAAGTTATTTGGCGGGTGTTTTCTGTGGAAAAGAATGCTGTCACCGGGTTGCTGAGTAAGGAAAGGAAGCTTGGGCTGCGAGAAAGAGACAAACTATAAAAGGCCTCCTCTCTGAGGTTATTGTTTACTGTCAGTGACAGTCCCATGTGTCATACCCATGTCTTCTGATGACCACATTTAATTGCAGTAATGACGCAAGGAGTCAGATAAGTGCAGTGATCAAATGGCAGCATCTGCAGCACATCTAAGAAAACACATCGGTCATGATCGTGCTCATGTCCACGTCCGCTCTGCTGATTTCCTCCGGTGTTCCAATCACTAGTAATTAGAGGGCCTCAGATGCTATGGCAAGCCATGATGCTCACGTTGGACTTGGATCTCAGTCCATTAATCCTGTATGTTCAGGTTTTCCTCTCTATTGGCCTCTCCTTTATAAAGGAGTTGGGTCTCTCCCAATGAAAACACAAAGTAAACGTGCTTTCTAGGTGTCCTCCCTAAAGGACTGGTGGCCACCGTTCTCCTTCAGACACTCGGTCAAATGATTCCCTTATCTTTTTGTTTCTCTTTGTTTTGTTAGGCACTGGTCACTGCTTCCTCCCTGAAGCCCTCTCTCAGCTTCTGGACACCACCCTCTGGTTCTCATTCTCCTCAAACTATTTCTCCTCTGTCTTCTTCATGGCGAACCCTCCCCTTCTGCCCCAAATTTGGAGGGTGCTCCCTCCATCTGCTCTTTTCCCTCGCCAGTCAAACATTTTCCCCAGATGGCTACATTTTGCTGTTGCTTCCAGCCACCACTTATGTGTGTGTTGCTGTGCAGACTTCCAGCCCACACCTTCTCCCTAAATGTCACCTCTCTTTGGGGCTCCTCAAACCTCATCTCCAGAACAGAGTCTTTCATTATCCCTTAAACCGGGTTTCCTGTTGGCTTCACCCTGGCCAGCCCCTCATCCCCTGCACTTTTCTACCCCCCCTTCCCAAAACTGGAAGTCTTAAGTCTTCCCCTTCTCCAGCAAATAACCATGTCATGCTAATTCCACCTCCTAAACAATTCTCAACTCCATCCCAAGTTCAGGCCTCATCATTCCTCACCTCTTTTATTTCAATAGCTCTTTAGTAGCTTTTTGACTTTGAGTCTTGCTCCTCTTAAAACGTCAGAGTGAGGTTTCCAAAAGGCAAGTTTGATCCTGTTTCTCCCGTTTTAGAGAGAGAGAGAGAGAGAGAGAGAGAGAGAGAGAGAGAGAGAGACTGACTTACCACGACTTTTTAGAATGAAGTCAAACCCCTTGGCCCCATGATGTGGCTCCTGTCTTTCCAGCCTCGTGCCACTCCCGGCCTGGACTGTACTTTTTTCCCACTTTCTTCTCTATGCCCTATTCCTTGTGGCCCCCTTCCCTCCTGTAAGACTTTGATCTAGTGCCATTTCTTCCAGAACCTTCCATGACCTCTCTCTCCCCAGTCTCCTCCTTGCTCCTCTAATACCTGAGTACATGTCTCTTATGCCTTTTCCACCCTGAATATTCTTACTAACTACACTGTGCTGCTTAACAAAAAGGGGCTCAGTTTTTCATCTTTATCTCAATGCCTTGTATGGATCCTGGCATGTGAAAGTTACACACACACACACACACACACACACACACACACACCCCTTTGCAAAAGGTTTGCTATGATTGTTGTTATTGGGAAAAAGAGGTTGGGGGGGGGGGGAGAGAAACCATACCCAAAGAATAAAGTATCAAAAACAGCAGAAAGAATCTATCTGCCATGAGAGTTATATTAAAATAAATTTTCATGAAAAGAATAAGTCTGAATTTGCGATCATAATATTATAATACAAAATTATAATTCTGTATAAAATGCAAAGGCTCCTTGACATTATAATTAAGATGTCATATTTCTTCAACTAGGGGAAGTGGTACATTTTAAATAAAGCTACAAGATTATGTCTAAAAACAAAGGTGCCCCTTTTCCTAGCCAATTCAAAATGTGTATGTAAGTCAAGCCAAATTAATAAGAGAAAACAGTTCCACAATGAACCCTAATCCTATTAACGGAATTGTCAATCTAGGTTAGTCATTGAAAAATAATGTCATGCCCCCTGCTGAGCTCCATGATTTAGTTACACCTGGTGTTTGTCTGCTGTATTAAGGGCATCGTGCAGTTTGAATAAAGATGAAGATAGAAGACAGTCTATCAATAGAATTGTCTTTCAAAGTATCACACTGAAAGCTCCATTAGAATTGAATTTAAAATTTGCCTCTTAAAGAAAGGTATGGTTCTGTGAACCTTTCTTTGCCCTCCTCCTTTGAATTGGGGGCTGCTCAGCAGGACACCGGAACCTCCTGCTTCTGAGCAGTTGTTTGTGGGGGGAGCTGATGAAGAGGCCATCAGAGGCCCAGCCAAGGCCCTCTGTTCCTTCTCCTTCCATCCTACACCAGTTCAGTTTGCTCCTTCTACTCACACCCTTGAAAGAGCTGTGGACTGAACGTCCTAAGGGGACATGAGGAAGGGAAGAAAGAATCCTGGGACCCTGGTGCTGCCCAGTGGGAATGTAATACATGTTTCTTAGCCACACCAGCTTTCTCAGCTAACCCTCCCACCCACCCTTATAGATAAGAACACCAGCTGAGAGAGGGAAAGTGACTTCCCACGGTTACACAGTCTGTAAATGTCAGGGCAAGATGAGATCCCCTGGTCAGAACAAGGATGAATGTCTATAGGAGTCTGGCCCCCAAATCCTCATGCCTACTCCCCTCTGGCCTGGCCCAGATCCCCCTTACTTTCTCGCTTTTACTTTCTATGGAGGTGTTTGTTGACTGGCTGTATTCTTTGCTCTATATTCCCACTCACCTAAGCTCTGCAGAACAGGAACCAGGAGTTGCTGTCACCTGGGCTAGAGGCAGTGAGGGGTGGTTGATGAAGACAAGTGACTGTTGAAGTCCATGATCCTCACAAATATGTAAACATCAAATGTTAGATCAACTCACCAAAATTAAAGAAATCCATTAATCTAGCTGTCTGGTATCATGTAGACCAAAATAGATAAACCCAAGACAAATCAAAGCTACCTAGCATCCAACACACTGGTATTTGCTTACACACCAAGCTGGCTGACTAGACTCTAACAACGCTTCTAGTGAATGCTCAGCGTTTTGACTAAATAACCATCTATGACGGTTTGTCCTTATATCTCAAGTCTGCTACAAGATGAAGGCTAGTTGATCAAGAGCCAGGGCATAGGAAGTCTGGATCCAGGGTCGTACTTACCCTTCAACGAAAAGTCATCCATCAGTCATAGAGAAGACCAAAGGCAGGATATGGGGCTATTTAAGTAATGGGGCATTCAGTACTTGGTGATTAAGATTATAAATCTGCCCTAACCGGTTTGGCTCAGTGGATAGAGCATCGGCCTGCGGACTGAAGGGTCCCAGGTTCGATTCTGGTCAAGGGCATGTACCTTGGTTGCGGGCACATCCCCAGTGGGGAGTGTGCAGGAGGCAGCTGGTCAATGTTTCTCTCTCTTCGATGTTTCTAACTCTCTATCCCTCTTGCCTTCCTCTCTGTAAAAAAAATCAATAAAATATATTTTTAAAAAAAGATTATAAATCTGGTTAAAAACCAAGAGATTAAAACTGAGTCAGCATAAAAAGAATGAGCTCTTAACTGCATTAAACAATATCCCAAATTGATAAGATTTCTAGAAATGAGAAGACCTCTGAAACAGAACCTCTAAGAATACAGTGTAGCTTATCAGTCCCCTAATTGTATGCTAGTTCACTTCATTCACTCATTCCTTCCTTTATTTATTCATTCATTCATGCATGCCCTGGTTCTCAGCACCAAGCCTCCCTACCTGGAGCTGATTCCTATTGGCTGTAATGGCACTTATATTTGTGGGATGTAATGAGGCATTACTGCCTTTCCTATATGTGTGAGCAGTGTCAAAATATCCAACCTGAGATCTGTCAGTGGGCAGCAGAAAGTCTGGACAAGACATTCATTGTTTATATTGCAGACAAGGCAGGGCGGTTCATTAGACAGGAGAAGGCAAGGCTTCCCAGGGCCCTCTGTATAAATCCCACTTATAATCCTTAATTGCCTGCTCTGTCCCGGATCCTTCTCTTAAGGGCCTATACCCCTCCCTGATCTGTTTCGCTGTCCATGCCTGCCTTATCCCAGGAACCCTTTTAGCAGAGACCTTGATACCAAGTTGCCTTTCTTCCTCTAAAACATTAATAACCACAGACACTGTTTGTCCCAGTCTTAGACATTTACAAATCTGTTTCACAACATGTCTCATTCAATCTGCTCAATAATCCTCTGAGGGGGCCCTCACCAGAAATGTTTGTTGACTTGCCCAAAGTCATGCAGTAGGCAAATGACAGAACTGGGGCACAAACCAGGTCTCCTGACTCCAAACCCCATGATCTCCCCACTTTCCTAGTGTTGTAGTGTACCCCCATCTTACAAAGGACGCCTCAAGAAGTCGAATTATGGAGTCATTTATTAAAAGCCGGCGGCATACGAGGGAGCCATTCAACACTCCAAACCTCGCAGCCCCGAACAGCTTGCCACATCTGGCTTATATTGGCAGAATATCACAAAGGTATCGATTACATCTTTGGGTCTGGAATGAGGAACCTGGTTCAGTTACAGAAGCGAAATTGAGCAAGTTAGTTATCTAAAGTATCTACGACTCACTGAATCAACAGAAACACATTATCTGGGACCACCGGGGCAATTTAGAATACTTGTGCTGTCCAGATTCTGGGACCACTGAGTCAACCGGAATGCATTATCTGTAGCTACTAAGGCAATTTAGGGTCTGTTCTGATTCCGGGACCACTGGGTCAACCAAAACTCATTATCTGTAGCCACTGAGACAATTTAGGATAATTGAGCTGTCCTGGTTCCCAGAAGAATGTGCTTCGATGACCAGTGAGATCACAATCAATGGGATATTCAAACCATCATCAATGGAGTATTGGGATAGCATACATAAGTTCAGAAAATCAAAATAACTTTCTATTGTTTTAGCAAACAAATAAGTACAGAACCCAAACAGCAGTTTCTACCTGAGATGATTGCTACCATACTTCATTAGGCCATCTCTGCAGGAAAGCAGTGTGCATCTGCTTCAGCTTTTTACAAATGGGACTCTGGCCCTTGGCCTGTTAGGTCTGAGCTGGCTCACTTGGTGAAGACCCAGGGCTAATGAGGCCAGGAGTCCAGGCTTGGCTTCAGAGTATATCATTTTGTCCTCTAGCCACTCACTGGCCCTGTCCTACCCTTAGTCATAAGATGTCCACAATCCAGGAAATTGATTCCAGTACTAGAAATATCACCAGAAGCAACTGTGCTGCTAATAGACTGTCAGTAGCATTGTCCTTCTAGAAGGATGGTGGTTATAGAACTCTGACCACACCCAACACTGCCTTTATTTACTTATTTTTATTTGGAGAGAGAGAGAGAGAGAGAGAGAGAGAGGAGAGAAACATCTGTGTGAGAGAGAAACATCAATCAGTTAGTTGCCTCCAGCATTCCCCTGATTGGGGATTGAGCCTACAACCTATGTATGTGCCCTGACTGGTGTCAAACCACCACCTTTTGATGCACAGGATGACGCTCCAACCAACTGAGCCACACCAACCATAGCACCCAATATTGCCTTTAGACTGGACAACTTGGGCCACCTGCCTTGGCTCCATGCTGTAGAGGGCTCCCCACTGTCTTTTCTCAGGCTACACCCCTTCACATGGGGTGAGAATTCTGCAAGGCCAAAGGGATGGGCCTATCCAGAGCCCATACCCCTCTTTTAGACCATACTTTATTTGCCCAGGACCAAATTCCCTGCCTAAATGCATTCTGGGGCCTGCCCAGGCCTCGGCACCTGGTCTGTCATCCTGAGAGTACCCTGAGCTACTGGCCTGAGTATTGCTAGGGCTGAAGAGTAGGGCAGGTATCTGGGAAGCATACACACAGGGAGAGATGGAGCCACAACCTGGAAAAAGGAAGGCCAGGTTGTGAGCTGGGACCTCCATCAGTGCTCATCCTCTGTGTCCCATAAACACGAGGATGGGTCTGACAGGGTAGGGAAGCTGGGCGTCTAGGCGGCTTTCTCCCGGAATTGAGGGCCTGGTGACAAATGGAAAATGAATAGGCCCAGGTTGCTATGAAAGCTGAGCCTATTGAGCAAAAATGGGCCATTCTTAGGCCAGAGGTAAGGTGCCAAGAGAGCAAGGCCTTCTCATGGGACTGACCATGAGTGCAGGAGTCACAGTGGCCCAGTACAAACCCCCACCCCCTCTGAGGGCCTGGTGACATCCGCAGAGATCTTATTACCAACTAGAGGGATGGGGTGTCAGAATTCCCAAGAATGTCTTTTCAAATCATTACATGTTATTTTGGGGTGCATAAGAGAAGACAGATGTCCCTCATTGACATGAGCTGACACTCTACAGGCTGCAATTCCATGTCTCCTCTCCTCCCAGCAAAACTGCCCAGAGGGTGATCAGCAGGAAGGCAACTGCTAGGGTAGGTAAATAAAAAATAAATTGACAGAGAGGATTGGCTGAGAGTCCCTGGGGATTAACTAACTAATTAATCCCCACAACAGTTTGACTAGGAACTAATTAATCCATTAAGCACTTTGAGGGGCCAAGACTTGGCTAAGTGCAGGAGAGGCTTCTCTGACCTCGGAGGTGACACTGGGAGTGGGCCTTCTCAGAGGCCTTCAGGAGGACCTGTGTGAGGACCATGCCTCTGGGGCACTGTCATCAGAAGGTTGCCTGTCCAGCTGTTTCTAGAGTCAGGCTCGCTATTAGTCTGCCCAGAAAAACAAATACAGGAAGCAGCTCTGTGGAAAGGCTGTGGCCTCCAGCTTCTCAAAGGATCTGCTGAAGAAATATGGAGCCTTGGACAGTTAGAATGGGAAGGGCCCTTGGAGACCCACTTTGGAGATGGAGACTCAAGTTTACACATGGCCCTGGCTCACCATTTGGACCTGGAGACAACCAATATTTGTTTATGGTTATCACTACTAAATGCCCAGGCAATGGGGGTGGGATGCTCTCTGTAGATGCTGATTGAACTCCACCTTGGACTCAGCAGGTGTCAAAATCTTTCTAAAACCAAATCTATGTGGCCTGATTAAGACTAAGATGATCGTTTTATATTTATGTGATTTGTCATGTGCTTTGGTGACAAACTAAAGACTGCACAACATATCAAGGTGGGCCCTCAATTCTACTTAGATATTTCCTATCATTTGCTTTTCTGACATTCTCTTAAATTTTATCTGCCCCTGAGGCCCAGTTTAGCACCTGTTACAACCTGATCTCAGAAAATTATCTCATAGCATCCATCTGGGGATGTCAACAGCCCTTACCTTTCCCAGAGAAACTTTTTCTCTAGATTCTTCTTTCTCATTACAAAACAAAGATATCAGGTGGCATGCTCTTAGAAATCTGGGACAGCCATGCCTAGAACCACAAGATGAAACTGTAAGGCAAACTGAGTTAGGAATGCTGAGTGGGAGCCAGACGTGCTTCCAGGTGCCAAGGATGGAAGGCTGAAGTTGACAAGATTCTGCACCCATGAGGGGCCCTGTCTAGTAGAAGGGGCAATAGTTAAGTAGAAGTTGCTACTCAAGAGTGATGACTAAAATGGGGGAGCACTGTCAGGCCACTGTGAACCCAAACCCCACCCTCCAGAATCATATCAGCCAGGGCCACTGAGTCTCAGCCTGGGGCTGCTAGCTGCTGAAGCCCAAAGCCTGGTTGGTGCCTGATTCTCAAGCTTTGCATCATCAGCACAACAGAGAGGACTACTTAAAACACAGATTGCTGAGCCCCACTGGGAGTATCTGATTCACTAGGTCTGGGGTGGAGCCCGAAAATTTGTCTTTCTAACATGTTGTTACATGATGGTGAGGCTGCTGGGTCCAGGGAACCACTGTGCTAGAGGTTCTGATCCACCCAACTGCACTGAAAGAGGGGTGTCTCAACCAGGACCCCCAGCCTCCATGACAGCTACCAGGCCCAGACTCTGCTGAGAGACAACCAGGCATGCCATTCCCTTCATTCCTCAACAGACATTTGTTTTCCTGCTACTTTTAATGTTTATTTGTTTGTTTGCTTGTTTTAGATTGGTCTATCTCTGCATTTGTTTTTCCACATAGAGTGAAATGGATGAGAACCAAATCCAGATGGCTGGAGATGATGTGGATTTGCCCGAAGATCTCCGAAAAATGGTAGATGAAGATCACGAGGAGGAAGAAGATAAGGATTCTATTCTGGGGCAATTACAGAATCTTCAGAATATGGACTTGGACACCATAAAAGAAAAAGCCCAGGCCACGATCACAGAAATCAAGCAGACAGCAGAGCAGAAGTGTTCTATGATGTGAGGGGCGGGCGGGGCTGGAGGAGGGGACCAGGTCAAGACAGAGGTGACCACTCTCCTATGGAATGACTTGAGCAGCACATATTCAATGCAGTGAGCAGGGTTAGAAAAACCAAGATGGCAAAACTCTCTACAAACACGTACACAACA